>NC_044383.1:152725040-153401008 GCF_006542625.1 Nomascus leucogenys
AGAATATAGACAGTCACATTATGTTCAGGAAACTTGGTAAGAAGAAGAGAAACACTGAAGAATTAACTGAGAAGTCATTTAGAAGCAGTTCAGTTGCCGTGTCATAAGTGCTGATTTTCTCTTCCTTCCATACCTTTTTGTGGCAGGAATTGTCTCCATTTGACTTAAAATAATTATGCTCTCAAATTAGTTTTTTGATTCAGATCACATTTCCTAATGTGTGATCTGCCCTAGTAAGATTGCCATTCTTTTTTTTTTTTTTTTTGAGACAGAGTCTAACTCTGTTGCCCACGCTGGAGTGCAGTGGCGCAATCTGGACTCACTGCAACTACCTTCTGCCGGGTTCAAGCCATTCTCCTGCCTCAGCTTCCCATGTAGCTGGGATTATAGGCACGTGCCACTACGCCTGGCTAATTTTTGTATTTTTAGTAGAGACAGGGTTTTGCCGTGTTGGCCAGGCTGGTCTTGAACTCCTGACCTCAAGTGACGCACCCACCTGGGCCTCCGAAAGTGCTGGGATTACAGATGAGAACCACCGCGCCCTGTCGATTCCTTTCTTATACACAGAAAGATAATATGTAATGTAGAAGTAATATTTGTTATGGATACGATTCGAAATTTTAAATTAGATGCCTGAGAATTTTATTTAATTGACAGGTTATCTTTCCAATTGGAAGTCTGTATTTATTTTTTATAATTTATTATACAGTTTTTGAGAAAGTGCATGATGTAGTAGATGAAATTGTAAAAATCTGGGTTTGTTTCTTTCTTGCTATTGTGACCAAAGTCACTGCTTTGAACCTTTGTCTCATCTGTTACATTGACTTGACTGCTGCTGCCCTTGCTACATTATTTTAAGGGTCAAGCAAGACAATATGTATGAAATTAATTATAGTTAATATTATATTTTACTTAAAGGATTAAAAGAAATATCTGAATGTTTAAAGAATGGTAGTTAATCTCTTTAAATGTTTATTTTCAGAGTTCTTATTTTTTTTTCCCTCCTGAAATTAGTACCAGCCATCGCTCAGAGAAAAGTGGGATAAGTATTGGTGAAGAGATAGAAGAAGACCTTTCTGTGGAAATAGATGACATCAATACCAGTGATAAGGTATGGTGTTCTGCATTTCCCATAGAGTGCTTTTTTTTTTTTTTTTTAACCTATTTGTTGATTTACTGTAAAGCTTCCAAATTCATACTAATTAGTAGGAAAACAGTTGAAAATTATGAAAAGTCATGACAGAGACCTGGCTTGAGTTTATAAAGAATGTCTTTGATGAATGGGTAAGATTGGTTTTGGTTGTCACTTCCTTTGGTACTCAAGTCTCGCTGCTGAAATGCCTGAGGATTATTCCTGGGGCACTGGGATTGCTGTGGATTAAGAGGGATCAGGGTGGGTCAGGCCTAGTGAGAATTGACTACCTGGTGTCATTGGTGGAAGTCAGTATAGGGCACTGTGATCACAGGAGGAAGCTGAGCCTGGAGTGCAGAGAGAGTGGTCATCTTGGCCATTTGTGACATCTGAACATGCAAGCCAGGCTGGGCTAAAATCCACAGGAGACAAGACAGTAGGCCATAAAGTTAGAGTCCGTATTTGAGATCCAAACTTGACCTTTTTATGTGGGCAGAGAACAGAAGATCCTTCGATGGTGAGCTGTAGCATTGCAGGGTCACCTGTCAGTACCCACATCAAGCTGTCCCCAGCTCAGACGAGCCTACCAGTTAGGTTGGAGGTTGCCATGGCTGGGTGGGTACTTGCTTTCCAGAACGAGGTGGGATATTTCAAGCACTGTGATCGTCACACAGGGAGAAGGCCCTTGAGAGAGGTAGCGTTTACAATGCAACCACACAATCTAAGTCAGCAACATCCGTGTTTGCATTCTTATTCTTTCATATATTTTCTTAGTTAAGCTTTAACCTTTGACCCTCAGTTTCTTTACTTGTAAGATGGAAGTATTAATACCTATGTGATAGGATTATTTTGAAGGTTAAATGATAATATATAAGGCACTTCTCTAATTCCTGATGTATTATACCCTTATAATTCTAAATTTAGCTTTCTCTTTTCACCCTGCATCATCCTAAAGAGGCCTGAAAAATGTTGCTTTAAAGTTGTACCAAAGAAACTATAGAAGGATTCTTTAAATATGAGGTAGAGGACTCGAATAAATGACTGTTAAGCTAGGATTTGTGAAATGATGTGGGTTGAAGAGGAGGTGTGGTATCCCTTTGCCATTGGGGGCCCTGGATGGCATCCAGGAGTCTGGGCTTTGTTAGACTGCTTCTCACTGGGTCCTACTCACTGGGTTTGGCACATCAGTGTTCCTAGAAATTTTCACTTAAAAGCTTAAATTTAGATAATTTTGCCATTTACGTAGAATGGACTTTGACAGTCAATGTACTTCATCAGGAAGCATTTTCTAAAGCCTTCTGTGCAGAGAATTGATACTGGGCACCTGGGGAACACAAAAGCATTTGTATTCTTTGCAGTAAGAAGACAGCAGACAATTTGGTCATCTTTCAGCCAAGGTGACCAAAACCAGTGTCCATTAAGCACCTACTATTTAGAAAGCACAGGGCTGGGGATGTGGGGGTGTGAGGAAGGAGATAGCTCAGTGGAATGGGCAAGTTCTGTAAGTTCATCACATCTGGGTTTGAGTCCTGGAGCTGCTACTTACTACTCACAAATATGGCCAAGTTATTTAACTTTTTTTTTTTTTTTTTGAGACGGAGTCTTGCTTTGTCGCCCAGGCTGGAGTGCAGTGGCGCGAGACTCTCGGCTCACTGCAAGCTCCGCCTCCTGGGTTCACGCCATTCTCCTGCCTCAGCCTCCTGCGTAGCTGGGACTACAGGCACCCGCCACCAGGCCCAGCTAATTTTTTGTATTTTTTAGAGAGGTGGGGTTTCACCATGTTAGCCAGGATGGTCTCGATCTCCTGACCTCGTGATCTGCCCGCCTTGGCCTCCCGAAGTGCTGGGATTACAAGCGTGAGCCACCGCGCCTGGCAAGTTATTTAACTTTTGGGGCCTTGGGTCTCACATCTATTTTGCAACAGAGATGGTGATAGTGAAAATTTTAGAGATAAGCGTGTAAAGCATATAGCTCAGTGCTTAGCAGAATAGGCATTCATAAATGGTATCTAACACTATTATTGATTGTAGTCACAATAGACATTTCTGTCGTAGGCACAGATATAGACTTCTTCCCTCAAATTTATGCAGGATCAGAGAGAGAAAAGCCATGTACACAAACATAGGAAAATCAAGATAAAAAGTGGCATATGGCACTTGTTATGGGCCATGAAAATTCAGAAGCAGGAACTAATATTTGACCGGGATTTTGAAAGATGACTGACTTGGTTCTGCGAGGGCGGAGGAGGAACGTGGTAAGCGCCATGAGAACAGAAGGGAGATCCCGGGACGTGTCAGTGCTGCCCTGATTCCAGAGCTTCACTGGAGGGTGCTGTGTGAAGAGACAGAATGTTGGGAGGAGCAGGGTTGTTAGGAGGTGACTTTGAACCAGAAATGACAGAGGATGAACTAGGAGCAGAGGCCTTGGGGAGGGTAGTCTCTGCACGGGAGCCAGCACGAGCAAAGACATAGGTAGATGTTGGAGGAAGAGGGCCACACGTTCCTAAGGGACAGAACATAAGTGTGCATCCCAGGTTTCTGTGAATGCACAGCAATCTAATTCAGCAAACGTGATCATTTACACTTCATAAAACTTCTCAAAATCTTACAAAAAGTTCCTGTTGATTTGTATGAAGCTTGCTATCACAGGGATCCTTTGTTTCCCTTTCAAGACTCAAAGTGTACATTTTAGATATTTTTATTTTGTGATGTAAAATCTATGTAGTTTTGAACTAAGTTGGTCACTTTGAGTTCTTATTCTAAAACTAATGAGGCATGAAAGCTGCCTTTATTTGTTTTTTTTTGAGACAGAGTCTCACTGTTGCCTGGGCTGGAGTGCAATGGCTGGATCTTGGCTCCCTGCAGCCTCTGCCTCCTGGGATCAAGCAGTTCTACCTTAGCCTTCTGAGTAGCTAGGACCACAGGCATGTACCACCATGCCCGGCTAATTTTTGTAATTTTAGTAGAGACGGGGTTTCACCTATGTTAGCCAGGCTGGTCTCAAACTCCTGGCCTCACGTGATTGCCCTGCCTTGGCCTTTCAAAGTGCTGAGATTACAGGCGTGAGTCACCATACCTGGTGGAAAGGCTTTATTAAATAGCCATTTATTTCTAGTTATCTTTTGTTCATTCAGTTTTCTTTCTTGGTAACTACTTTAAATGAAGCTGTTCTTCTTGGAAGTTTCTGGTTGTTACTGTGGTCTTTTATTTGCCTTAAAGCAAAACTAAATTAATGACCTCCAATAACTGAATTATCTAGATTAAGATCCTTTTCAATCCACGGTTTTTCCTGTATTCACTCTTGTCTGTAGTTTAGCATTTGTATTAATACAACACTCAATTACTTTGTAAACGAAATGGAATACCTTACTGATTTCACTCTGTAATAATGATGGGAGGAGAAAATTACAGTTCCAAGGTATCACAGTCTGTTTTACAATCTGTCTGCAAGCTTTTCTGACTTTTCAGTTTTCGTGTAAATTGGATATGAATTGAATGCATAAGAACTGTAATTAAGATTCCTAGTAATTTTCTTTGTGAGATAGTTTTACAGCAAGACTGTGTTTGGACCGAGAGGAAGGGCAAGGACTTATTTGTTGAAAAGGATTTTACTTGTAACTTAAATTTTTGAATATCCGAAGAATAACAAAATGAGAGGATATGTGGGGGGCAGATGAACAAACAAATAAAAGCATCTCACAGTATCTCAGGATGGAACTGTTGGATCTCTACGAGATGTTCCTATTCTTGTGTGTTATTATCTGGCCCAGGTGTTGGCACATTTTTTCTCTAAAAGGCCACGTAGTGAATATTTTAGGCTTTGCAGGCCATAACTACTCCACTTTGCCATTGTATGGAGAAGACAGCCATAGATGATGCCTAAGAGTGTGTGTGTGGGTGTGGCTGTGGCTGTTCCCTGGTCTGTCGCCACCACGATGAGTCTAGGTGGGACCGGGAAGGTTGGGTTCTGTCCTTGTTCAGCTGTCAGTGGGACCTGCCCAGCTGTATGTTCTATATTCTGGAGCCTGTATCTTCACCCATGGTTTTTTCCTTACTTAAGAAATGATGTTTTCCCAGCCTGCATTATGCTTACATATCTATTAATATTTCCTTTCTCCATCATCATATTTATACAAATGAATAGGTACAAGTTGGCTAATAGGTTAACTTTCTA
The DNA here is from genome assembly GCF_006542625.1 of Nomascus leucogenys. Taxonomy (NCBI): domain Eukaryota; kingdom Metazoa; phylum Chordata; class Mammalia; order Primates; family Hylobatidae; genus Nomascus; species Nomascus leucogenys. The sequence goes on from NC_044383.1 coordinate 152,730,346, forward strand.
GTTTACAAGTAGTTTAAACGGAAGTAAAAATCAGTCATTTCTTACAACACTTTGTGAATCCGGGGCCGGGAGTCTGAGACTCCATGGGCCGTCCTGTCTGCCCTTCTGTTTTCACTTCAGCCTCCAAAAGGACTCATGATCTGGCTTCAGGTGGCACAGTGTTAAAGTGTGTCACACCATGTCGAGTTTGATGTTAGAAACTTAATGTTCTATACCATCATTTGAAAACATAAGAAGGGATAGCTGCCAAATTATACATTTTAATGAATTTTTATGAAATTTAACGTGGATAAATTATGGTTTTAGAGTTAGCAATTCATAGAGGGATACTTCCTGTGAAAAGAATCATACATTGGGACTATGCTCAGGTAAAGAAGTTTAATACAATTTTTCACTAATTTGTTTCTTAGAGTAAATTGGAATAATGTCTAAGATGTGTTTTATTTTAAATTTTCACTTGAAATATTTGAGAGTAATCGTAAAACATTGGACTCAAAAGATTGGGCAAATTGCGTCTCAACACAGGTTTAAATATGAGTTGGTTTATGAAGTATAAAGTAATGCTTTAATGACAGCAACAGTTTTTTTAATTTTTAGTTTTCTATTTCCTTTTTTTATTTTGAGACGGAATCTCGCTCTTTTGCCCAGGCCAGAGTGCAGTGGCGCCATCTCGGCTCACTGCAAGCTCCGCCTCCCGGGTTCACGCCATTTTCCTGCCTCAGCCTCCTGAGTAGCTTTGACTACAGGCGCCCGCCACTGTGCCCGGCTAATTTTTTGTATTTTTAGTAGAGACGGGGTTTCACCATGTTAGCCAGGATGTTCTCGATCTCCTGACCTCGTGATCCGCCTGCCTCGGCCTCCCAAAGTGCTGGGATTACAGGCGTGAGCCACCGCGCCTGCCTTAGTTTTTTATTTCTAATTTCCATAGGTTTTGGGGGAACAGGTGGTGTTTGGTTGCATGAATAAGTTCTTTAGTGGTGATTTGTGAGATTTTGGTGCACCCATCACCCTAGCAGTACACACTGGGCCCAATTTGAGCCTTTTATCCCTCACCCTCCTCCCACTCTTTCCCTGGAGTCCCCAAAGTCCATTGTATCATTCTTATGCCATTGCATCCTCATAACTTAGTTCCTGCTTATAAATGAGAAGATATGATGTTTGGTTTTCCATTCCTGAGTTACTTCACTTAGAATAATGGTCTCCAATTCCATCCAGGTTGCTGCAAATTCCATTATTTTGTTACTTTTTTTTTTGAGTTAGAGTCTCGCTCTGTCACCCAAGCTGGAGTGCAGTGGTGCAATTTCGGCTCACTCCGACCTCTGCCTCCCGGGTTCAAGCAATTCTCCCACATTCAAGTGATTGTCCCGCCTCAGCCTCCCACGTAGCTAGGACTACAAGCACCTGCTATATTGTCTGGCTAATTTTTGTATTTTTGTAGAGACAGGGTTTCACCATGTTGGCCAGGCTGGTCTTGAACTCCTGACCTCAGGTGATCTGCCTGCTTCAGCTTCCCAAAGTGTCGGGATTGCAGGCGTGAGCCACTGTGCCTGGCCTGTTTGTTCCTTTTTATGGCTGAGTAGTATTCCATGGTATGTATATACCACAATGTCTTTATCCACTTGTTGATTGATGGGCATTTGGGCTGGTTTCATGTTTTTGCAATTCTGAATTGTGCTGCTGTAAACATGCGTGTACAAGTATCTTTTTCATATAATGATTTCTTTTCCTCTGGGTAGATACCCAGTAGTGGGATTGGAGGATCAAACGGTAGTTCTACTTCTAGTTCTTTAAGAAATCTCCACACTGTTTTCCATAGTGGTTGTACTAGTTTACATTCCTACCAACAGTGTAAAAGTGTTCCCTTTTCACCACATCCTCACCGACATTTATATTATTTTTTGATTTTCTGATTATGGCCATTCTTGGAGGAGTAGGGTGGTATCTCATTGTGGTTTCGATTTTTTAAAATAAGACTACTCACATTCTGACACTTAATTATTTTCTTTCTTTTGAACAACAAAGCTTGATGACCTCACACAAGACCTGACTGTATCCCAGCTCAGTGATGTTGCGGATTATCTGGAAGATGTTGCATAGACACGAAGGAAGTATTCTAATTAACAAGGACAGAGGACTGACCAGTTCCATTTTCTTTTTTTCCAGACAATCACTCAGCTGGAATGTCTGCTCTCTATTGGTGCCTTGCATTTCAAAAACACTGCAGATATTTTTTAAAAGTAATTTTCATTTTACTAAACAAAATACTTCCTATTTGAGCCCATGTGTGGAAGATTTAATATTCTTAATTTAGCTGTACATTTCTTTATGGAAATTGATTATCTATACTCAGTTTCATTACAGGGAAGGAACCCATGAAAACATCAGTGTTAAGAGCATGACGAAAGGTGTCAATAAAGCCGTAGGATCGCACAACCCTTTGTGTGTGTGGCTGCTGGTACGTGTGATCTTTGAAAACCTTGTCTTTAGCCCTCTGGAATCAGAGCTTACCCACCATAGTATGTTTCGATATTAGGTGGTTCTACACATAGTTGGCAAAATGACTTGGTAAATTTGTAATACTGAAGTATATTAGTATAAGTTAAATTTGATGTGTCAACTTTATTTTGTATTTCCTTCCATTTGGAAGGTTTGTTAGACCATTAAGGTTATATTAAAGTATTCTTGTGTGTGCTATTTAGTTTTACTTGTTTTAAAGAAATCTAGAAGTGGTTATGAGTTTTAATTCATAGAATTGTCAATAACATAACATTTGCAATCGTCATTCCTCCTGTTGTCCATGTAAGCAGCTTTAGTCGTAGGTTCTCTTCATTGTAATTTATTATTTGTAAAGATTCCTTGAAACATATTCAGTACCAAAATGCATCTGAAACCATTAAGCAGTGCTTTTATTTCAGATCTGTAAGTTAATTGTATTAAAATCCAAATTGGAATGAAATAGTAGTAATGGCCTAAGACCATGTTCAGTTTGACAAGCTTTATATACTGTACATAATTTCATTGTAACCCTTAAAAATAGAGCCAATAATAGAATTTCTGCAGTCTCATTTATACAGTTAAAGCATTATTGCTATTATGTAGGTCACGGATGTTTATAATACTAAAGTATTTTAAAATGTGCAAGTAGAAAAAACAAAGTGATGCATGCATATTTATATATAAGTAAAGCTAGGATTGTGCTGTTTTTGCACTTTATAATTTCAATGAAGTTGCGGCTTTTTACTACAAGTTACCTTTATTAGTAAAAGGAGCAAATTAGACTTAATTCATTGATCTCGGTTAAGTGAGCAGACTGCATGACTTGTATAGTGCCAGTTTCTCATTTCATATTAGCCTAAATATTACAGAAATTACTCCTTGGGCCCTAAAATGTAGAGGAAATGAAAATGTAAGGATTAAGGCTGTGTAACAGAATCTGGCTTTTTAAAATTTAAGTGAAACTGAGCTGTAAACATCAAGAGGAAGTAGGACATAAACTGGGCTGGTACAGCCTGGAAGCCCTGTGTATTTCTGCCCTCCGTCTGTGAGCTGCTATCTCAGTCTCCTTCAGCTCTTCATGTCTTAGTAAACAGCACCATGTGCAGATGTAATCTTGTTGCAGTCCCCCAGTGTGGTTATTATAAAATGCATTTCTTTGTAAGTCATCTCTGTAAACAGTCACTTTCTAAAAGCACTATAGTTCTGGTCCCCTGAAATCTGGATCACATGTATGATTATTTTTAATATTTGATAGGAACTAGGTTTCAGTGAAATGATTTGAAAGCATAGCAGGATGTGGCTTTTTAAATTTATGAAACTTGCGAAAAGTAGCAACTGAAATTTGTCACTTTTCTGTTACACAGAGAAGCAGACCTTTTGATAACATTTGGGAGGGTAAGAGAAATATGCCAAATATGAAACTTTTTTGTCAGCACTACATACATCTTTTTTTTGCGGGGGGCGGGTAGGGGGGAAGGAGTCTCACTCTGTCACTCAGACTGGAGTGCAGTGATGCAATCTCGGCTCACTGCAACCTCCGCCTCCCGGGTTCAAGCGATTCTCCTGCCTCAGCCTCCTGCGTAGCTGGGATTACAGGTGTACACCACCATGCCCGGCTAATTTTTGTATTTTTAGTAGAGATGGGGTTTCACCATGTTGGTCAGGCTGGTCTTGATCCTCCCGTCTTGGCCTCCCAAAGCGCCAGGATTACAGGCGTGAGCCACTGCACCTGGCCAGTACTATATTCATTTTATTGAATAATTTTGAATGACTTAAAGTTCAACTATGAAAAAGCTTTCTTTTCACATGTACTTTTTGATTAGGTATTATCAACTTATTAAACTTGAAGATATGAAGTGACAGGTTTTGCATGTGATGAGTGTTTTCTGTTAAAAAATAAATATTGAAATATTAATCCATGAAATACATTTTTATGGTAACCTATGTTTTACAGTGGAGTTTTAAAAATGCTAGGTCTTTCATTTTATTGATAACTACAAATGAATAAAAAGCATTTATTCTCTTTGTTGATATTCAGTTGTGCTTTTATACTTTACGTTGGATAATAACCTGTGGGCAGTTGTGTAGATGCCGCCATTAGTCCCTGCCTCATGCTTGCCCACAGCTCTTCCTCCCCTCCTTACTTCCCTCTCCTGCCCATGCACCAGAGCTGGGCCAGCCCACTGCCACACAGCCTCTGCACCTGAGCTTGCCAAAGCCCTTCCTGTCTCAAGGTGTGATATTTGCCCCTCCTTGTCTGGAATATGCTTCCCCTAGAACTGCATGAAGCTGGTTTGTTTCAGTCTCATGTTCAAAGACGCTTCCAGACCTAAGGGAGATGTCCATTCTCCTCCCTGTCCCTGCCCCACCACTTGCATTTACCCCTTTTATTTTATTCATCTCAGCATACTCTGAAATAGTCTTGCTTATTGTGTGTTTTTTTTTTTTTTTTTTTTTTTTAATTAACTATGAGCTTGTGAGAACAGGGATTTTCTTTTAAACCGCTGTGTACCTGGCACAACATTTGTCCCCTAGTGTGAGCTCGGTATCTTTGGGGCTGTAAACAGGCTTGAGCACTGATATAGGGCCTGGAGAATGTGGTTTCTGGCTAGGCAGCTGGGACAATCTACAAACTCTGGGGGGAAAGCTGTCCTTACGCTAAACCTGGAGAGGCCGCTAGGTTCAAGTCTGCAGGAAGGGGATCTGGTTCAGGAGAAGGCCGTCCTGTGAATTTGCCCCACCCAGCAAGCTCAGCTGGAGCAGGGCCTCTGAAGGAGGTGCCCTCTGTGTGGCTCTGCTGTGGTGTTGGTTCATGAAGGACATGGGAGGGGGGCAGGACAGGAGAGGCAGCTCTTCCTGGAGAAAAATACACCCAGCCCAAGTTGGAGCCCTCCTATGGCATAGGGTAGGGAGGGATTCCCGCCATCAGTTCTCTGTCCATGGGTGCTAATCTCACCCCTGCCCTCCGAGCAGTCCGTGCTCCCAGTGTCCCTGTTCTTTTTTTTTTTTTTTTTTTTTTTTTGAGGTGGAGTTTTGTTCTTGTTGCCCAGGCTGGAGTGCCATGGCACGATCTCGGCTCGCTGCAACCTTCGCCTCCTGGGTTCAAGTGATTCTCCTGCCTCAGCCTCCCAAGTAGCTGGGATTACAGGTGCCTGCCACCATGTCCAGCTCATTTTTGTAATTTTTTTGTAGAGACAGGATTTCACCATGTTGGCCAGGCTGGTCTCAAACTCCTGACCTCAGGTGATCCACCCGCCTCAGCCTCCCAAAGTGCTGGGAATACAGGTGTGAGTCAAGGCGCCCGGCCTAGTCTCCCTACTCTAGGAAGGGACGTGTTCGGGGAGGAAATCCAGGGCAGCTACCTTTGTGAGTTGTCTTAATGCTGCGTTCAGAGTTCCACACGTTCAACAAGCATATCTGACATTTAAGGAAAGTGAATAGCATGTCATGAAAGACAGATGAGCAAAGAACTGATCTTGAAGAAAATGTAATCAGGGAACAAGATAATTAAAGAACAAAAACCTGTGAAGGACTGAATGTGTCCCCCAAAATGTATATGTCGAAACCTAATCCCACATAGGATGGAATTAGGTGGGGCCTCTGGAAGTTGATGAGATCATTAGCGCCCTTATAGGAGGCCCCGGAGAGCTGCTTTGCCCCTTCCAGCGTGTGAAGACACAGTGAGGAGGTGTTGCCTATGAGGAAGCAGGCCCTCCCAGATGGTGAACCTGCCGGTGCCTTCACCTTGGACTTCCAGCCATCTGAGCTGTGAGCACTACACTTCCTTTTTTTTTTCAAGTTGGCTTCGCTGAAATTTTTTTTATTTTTTATTTTTTATTATACTTTAGGTTTTAGGGTACATGTGCACAATGTGCAGGTTTGTTACATATGTATCCATGTGCCATGTTGATTTCCTGCACCCATTAACTCGTCATTTAGCATTAGGTATATCTCCTAATGCTGTCCCTCCCCCCTTCCCCCACCCCACAACAGTCCCCGGAGTGTGATGTTCCCCTTCCTGTGTCCATGAGTTCTCATTGTTCAATTCCCACCTACGAGTGAGAACATGCGGTGTTTGGTTTTTTGTCCTTGCGATAGTTTACTGAGAATGATGTTTTCCAGTTTCATCCATGTCCCTACAAAGGACACGAACTCATCATTTTTTATGGCTGCATAGTATTCCATGGTGTATATGTGCCACATTTTCTTAATCCAGTCTATCGTTGTTGGACATTTGGGTTGGTTCCAAGTCTTTGCTATTGTGAATAGTGCCGCAATAAACATATGTGTGCATGTGTCTTTATAGCAGCATGATTTATAGTCCTTTGGGTATATACCCAGTAATGGGATGGCTGGGTCAAATGGTATTTGTAGTTCTAGATCCCTGAGGAATCGCCACACTGACTTCCACAATGGTTGAACTAGTTTACAGTCCCACCAACAGTGTAAAAGTGTTCCTATTTCTCCACATCCTCTCCAGCACCTGTTGTTTCCTGCTTTTTTAATGATGGCCATTCTAACTGGTGTGAGATGGTATCTCACTGTGGTTTTGATTTGCATTTCTCTGATGGCCAGTGATGATGAGCATTTCTTCATGTGTTTTTTGGCTGCATAAATGTCTTCTTTTGAGAAGTGTCTGTTCATGTCCTTTGCCCACTTTTTGATGGGGTTGTTTGTTTTTTTCTTGTAAATTTGTTTGAGTTCATTGTAGATTCTGGATATTAGCCCTTTGTCAGATGAGTAGGTTGCAAAAATTTTCTCCCATTCTGTAGGTTGCCTGTTCACTTTGATGGTAGTTTCTTTTGCTGTGCAGAAGCTCTTTAGTTTAATTAGATCCCATTTGTCAATTTTGGCTTTTGTTGCCATTGCTTTTGGTGTTTTAGACATGAAGTCCTTGCCCACGCCTATATCCTGAATGGTATTGCCTAGGTTTTCTTGTAGGATTTTAATGGTTTTAGGTCTAACATTTAAGTCTTTAATCCATCTTGAATTAATTTTTGTATAAGGTGTAAGGAAGGGATCCAGTTTCAGCTTTCTATGTATGGCTAGCCAGTTTTCCCAACACCATTTATTAAATAGGGAATCCTTTCCCCATTTCTTGTTTTTGTCAGGTTTGTCAAAGATCAGATAGTTGTAGATATGTGGCATCATTTCTGAGGGCTCTGTTCTGTTCCATTGATCTATGTCTCTGTTGTGGTACCAGTACCATGCTGTTTTGGTTACTGTAGCCTTGTAGTATAGTTTAAAGTCAGGTAGCGTGATGCCTCCAGCTTTGTTCTTTTGGCTTAGGATTGACTTGGCGATACGGGCTCTTTTTTGGTTCCATATGAACTTTAAAGTAGTTTTTTCCAATTCTTTGAAGAAAGTCATTGGTAGCTTGATGGGGATGGCATTGAATCTATAAATTACCTTGGGCAGTATGACCATTTTCACGATATTGATTCTTACAACCCATGAGCATGGAATGTTCTTCCATTTGTTTGTATCCTCTTTTATTTCATTGAGCAGTGGTTTGTAGTTCTCCTTGAAGAGGTCCTTCACATCCCTTGTAAGTTGGATTCCCAATAAATGTAATCCAGCATATAAACAGAACCAAAGACAAAAACCACATAATTATCTCAATAGATGCAGAAAAGGCCTTTGACAAAATTCAACAACCCTTCATGCTAAAAACTCTCAATAAATTAGGTATTGATGGGACGTATCTCAAAATAATAAGAGCTATCTACGATAAACCCAGAGCCAGTATCATACTGAATGGGCAAAAACTGGAAGCATTCCCTCTGAAAACTGGCACAAGACAGGGATGCCCCCTCTCACCGCTCCTATTCAACATAGTGCTGGAAGTTCTGGCCAGAGCAATCAGGCAGGAGAAGGAAATAAAGGGTATTCAATTAGGAAAAGAGGAAGTCAAATTGTCCCTGTTTGCAGATGACATGATTGTATATCTAGAAAACCCCGTTGTCTCAGCCCAAAATCTCCTTAAGCTGATTAGCAACTTCAGCAAAGTCTCAGGATACAAAATCAATGTACAAAAATCACAAGCATTCTTGTACACCAATAACAGACAAACAGAGAGCCAAATCATGAGTGAACTCCCATTCACAGTTGCTTCAAAGAGAATAAAATACCTAGGAATCCAACTTACAAGGGATGTGAAGCACTTCCATTCTTTATTAATTATCCAGTCCAAGGTACTTTAGGAACCTGAATGGATTAAGACAAACCTGATTATGCCACTCCAAGATTTGAGGTAACATTTGAACCTAAAAGAGGCTGTATGAAAGAGGTTATAATCAAAATGATTTTTGACTAAAAAATTGTTGGCCTAAGATAATTCAGTAGCAGGGCTGAATAATGGGATGACTCAAAATCAGTAACCTCAAAGGCAATTTCAAAGAAATCTGTTTAGCAAGAAGACCAAGATGACAAGATGAGCCAAGAGACTTGGCCAGAGGACCTCCAGGCTGACAAAGTTTCCCCAAGGAAGTCAGATTGGAAAAGTGTCCTCAGGTTCAAGGAAACCTGGGTGTGCACTGGGTGAATGAGAGTGGCAGACAGAAGGAAAACAGCAAGGCCTCTGAGGTAGGAGGGACAGCGTTTTCGAATGTGAAATTTATGCCCTGATACATGTTTTTAAAAATGAACCTTGCTGCCCGTAGAAAATGAACCCCCGAACAAGGTTAAGGTCGAGCTGGCCCCTCGTGTCATCGGACTTTGCGTTGTGGCCCTGCCTGCGGAAACGTGTGCTCTGCTACAGCCCTGGGAGCAGGGGCGAGCTCCCAACTCCTGCCCCACTTCTAGCACATGCTGTGCTTGGCCACTTCTCTGCCTGCTAGTTTAACAGCTGCACTGGGCAAGGTTTGCCCTCTGCACACCAGACCTGCTTCCCAAGAACCAGGGAGGAGGAGAGGGCATGGCTTGGGCCTGAGCTTAGTGGGCTGGGTGGAGGCAGGAGGTACTGCATGGAGGAGCGTGGACGGTGGCATGCAGAAGGCCAGTCATTCTGCAGTTTTAGCTGGAGGTTTGTTTTTGGTTGTTTATAGAATCATCAGATTTGATGATGAAACTTTTTTCCATAAATGTTTAGTTTCAGACACTTGTATTTTTTTTTTTCCTTTTTTTTTTGAGACCGAGTCACTCTTGCTCAGGCTGGAGTGCAGTGGTACTAGCTCGGCTCACTGCAACCTCTGCCTCCCAGGTTCAAGCGATTCTCCTGCCTCAGCCTCCCGAGTAGCTGGGATTGCAGGTGTGTTTCACCATGCCCGGCGAATTTTTTTGTATTTTTAGTAGACACGGGATCTCACCATGTTGGCCAGGCTGGTCTTGAACTCCTAACCTATGGTGATCCGCCCCCCCCCCCCCCCCCAGCCTCCCAAAGTGCTGGGATTACAGGCATGAGCCACCGTACCCAGCCCTGTATTGTCTTTAAAAACCCATTTTGGGCCTGGCATGGTGGCTCACGCCTGTAATCCCAGCACTTTGGGAGGCCGAGGCAGGCAGATCACGAGGTCAGGAGATCAAGACCATCCTGGCTAACACTGTGAAACCCCATCTCTACTAAAAATACAAAAAAAAAAAAAAAAAAAAAAAATTAGCCGGGCATGGTGGTGGGTGCCTGTAGTCCCAGCTACTTGGGAGGCTGAGGCAGGAGAATGGCGTGAACCCAGGAGGCGGAGCTTGCAGTGAGCCCAGATCACACCCCTGCACTCCAGCCTGGGCAACAGAGCGAGACTCCGACTCAAAAACAAAAACAAAAAATACGATTTTGGCATGTTTTATAAGTTGCCAGACTATTGGATATATATCTTAATCATACTTTGTTTGAAATCCTTTGTGGTTTCTAAAGCACTAGTAGCTTTCTGAAAGGAAGATTTTTAATGAATGAAGCACGCTTCGTCCTGCCCATCCCCTCCTGCCCTAGCACCCCTACTGCCCCAGCGCCAGGCCTTCTCTAGCAGCTCCCATGGGTTCACCTCTGCAGCAGGCATTGCTCCACCAAGGGGCAGTGCTCCCCCTGCAGGTAAGTGGTGGAACTTCACGTTTCCCTCTAGTTTTAACATTTTAACATACACTATTATGTGTAAATATATTAATTATATGTTAATTACACTTATAGAGGTTAGGTATATATGGAAGATCATATCTGAGCGTGCATTACATTCTCCAATATTTTTATTTGTCATGATTTATTGCAGGGCTCATTTATTTGATCTACCCCAACTTATTTAACACACATTTCCAAGAAAATATCCATCACACTAGAAAGAAAGAGAGAGGAAGGAAGGAAGGGAGGGAGGGAGAGAAGGAGAAAGGAAGAAAGGGAAGGAAAAAGGAATGGAGGAAGGGAAAAATGGAAGGAGGAAGGAAGGAAGGGAAAGAAAGAAGAAAGCCATTTGTTCCTGCAAACCTAAACCTCTTTGTAGTAAGTTCTGGCAGAAGATGTGTTTCTGGAATTAAACTACAGGCTTGGAAATGGAATTTCTTAGCCTAATTTCTAAATTAGAACTGCTTATGCAAATTAATACTCCGTACATTTCAATAAGCACTCCGCCTGCAGATGCAGAGGTGGCCCCATCCTGTGATGTGCCACCACATCCCTTTTCAGTGAAGGGCTTTGTTGGCTGCTGTGGGCATTCTCGTGGCCTCTCCAGGGATGGCCTCCACTGTAGAGACCTATGTCACCAAGGCCAGGCCCTCCCAGGGGGCTCCATCCAACGACCATTCTGCCTCAGGGTAAGAGGCCCGGCCCTCTCAGCCTGAGTCCATTCTGGCTCCAGAGCTCCCTGAGAGCTTGCCTGGCAAGTTCCTCTTGCTATTCTAGCTTCCAGCAGGTGTTGATTTCTGGGGCACTTTTGATAAACTCCTGGCAGGAAACTCAATCTCGGGTGGTCAGAGTCTACTTCCTGGGGAGCCCAATCTGTGACCCCTAGGAGTGGGGACCATGGAAGCACTTGGCTCTCCAGCATGTGCTGAATAGGGGGTGCTGCCTGCAGTGTCCGCGTGGAAACCTGGCTAGGAGAATGCCTGTGTGCTCCGCGTGGGGATGCAAAGGTGTGAGCAAACCTTCTTCAGGGAGGGGATGTTCAATGCAATACTTGAACGTTGGGACCTGAAAAACTGATGGGCTGATGGGGTCTGCCTGTGATTGGCAGCCCTCGCAGAATCACGAGGGATGAGCACAGGCCACCCTAGACGGGAGGGGGTCCCTACTGGCAGGGAGGTGCTGTGGGGGCAGCAGGCAGGTGCAGGAAAACGGAAAAGCAGAGTAATTGAATGTAAATCATGCGACTCCACTACAGTGGTGAAGCCTGGATGGGCAACTCGGCTGAGTGATGCTGGTCAAGTTATTTAGTATCAGTATTCTCAGTTTTCTCATCTGTAAAGGGGATTAAATACTTCTTTCCCTTACAGGGCTGCCCTGGTCTTAAATTAAGTAATGCCTGCAGAGAGCTTAGCATTGTTCTTGGCAAGTCACTAGTACTCAGTAAATACTATTTTTATTAAGAAGATAAGATTCACAGGACTTAGTGTCTTAACTAGATGTTGAGAGTAAGGAGAAGAGAGAATACTTCTCGGATGGTTCTTCAGTTTCTGATGAATATCTGTTCCCCTTTCAAAACCTAATTCAGATGTCACTTCCTCCTCAAAGTTCTCGCCCCGCCCCGAGCTACTGTGATGTATTTTAATGACCTGGTAGCTTTTTTCTCATATCCCTGTTAGTGGTATTGTGGTAAGAACATGAGACACAGAATCAGAAACCATGGATTTCTGGTCTTGACTCCACTACCACTCAGAGGAGCCTCATGGTGGATGCCATAAGAGTTTACACTGAAAAGGATTTTCATGAAAACCTGCATTTTCATTTCGTTCACAAGAGAATTATGAGACTAGAAAAACAACAATTCTTAGTATACCACAGACTATGGTGCCCAGGAATAACAGACAAGCTTTAACTCACACGATGAGCATCTTTGTTTAGCTCTGCTTTTAGGTATCTGCATGATAAAGATGAGTGATCCAACATTAGAAATCATCTGGACATTAAAACTGAATTGTAGGCAGGCATGGTGGCTCACACCTGTAATCCCAGCACTGAGGGAGGCCAAGGTGGGCAGACTGCTCAAGCTCAGGAGTTTGAGACCAACCTGGGCAACATGGTAAGACCCCTATCTCTACAAAAAATATAAAAATTAGCTAGGCATCGTGGCCTGTGCCTGTAGTCCTAGCTATTGAGGAGACTGATGCAGGAGGATCATTTGAGCTCAGGAGTTTGAGACCATTCTGGGCAATACAGTGAAACCCTCTCTCTACAAAAAAATGTGAAGATTAGCCGGGCATGGTGGCACATGCCTGTGGTCCCAGCTACTCGGGAGGCTGAGGCAGGAGGATTGCAGGAGGTTTGCTTGAACCAGGGAGGTCAAGGCTGCAGTGAACTGAGATTGCATCACTGCACTCCAGCCTGGGTGACAGAGTAAGACCCTATCTCCAAAAAAAGAACTAATTGTAACGAACTATCTTTCAAATTATATCAAAACGTAATTCATAAATTCCATGTTGCCCAGAGATCGTGAGGAGCTCTTCTATGATTTGGCAGTGCAGTTACTGAAGGGGAAGACACCATGCAAATACATGGTAAAAATATTCAAATTATTACTGATTTGACACAAAATATTGATGTAAATAACATAAAACTGTAATATGCCATTATGATGACATTAATGAAAAATTGGTTAATGAATGTCATTGAAAGCATGTACATCACTAAATGTTCTTAGTCACTGAAAATGTGAAATATCCTCTAAACTCATATGTGAAAAAAGAACTTGAAAAAGGTTTCCAGAAATGTGACAATTCTAGCACTTTCATGACATTTTAAAAAAGGGATTGTAAAGATTGATGAAACCCTTAAAACCTCTCCATAATTAAAAATCATTTTTGATCAACAGAGTAAACTGATTTTTTATCTCTGTTGAAAGATATTTTTAAAATCATTGTCCTAGGGAAAGGTCATATCAGAACGTTTGCTATTTAATGTAGCACAGATGTATCAAAAAGGCATGCCAGGCAGTTACAGATATCTTAGTTTTCTGGATTTTGTGACGTTTGTGGTATTTGTCAGATTTTTAAAATTTGTGATTTGTTGGGATTTGTTCCTCATTCACAGGTAATTTTATATACTTTTGTATTCACTTTGAAAAAGAAGGCAACTGTAAATTTTATGAACTTCAAGTGCTATAAAACAATTACCACAGTAAATTTTGAAAAATTCACCCCAGAAAGAAACCTTGTACCCATCGGCAGTAATTCCCTATGCTCCGCCATTTCCTCTCAGCTCCCTGTCTGGCAACCACTTCCTGTCTCTTTAGAGTTGCCTCTTCTGGACATTACATATAAACGGAATTATACACTATGTGGACTTTTATGACTGGCTTCTTTCACTTAGCATAATGTTTTCAAGATTCATCCGTGTTGTAGCATTTGTGAGTACTTCATTTATTTTTGTTTCCTAACAATACTCCATTGTAGGGATTGACCACACTTTATCCATTCATTGGTTGATGGACATCTGGATTGTTTCCACTTTTTGCTGTTGTGAATAACAGTGCTAAGGACATTCATATGCAATGTTTGTGTAGATATATAATATGCTTTATTTTCTCTTGGGTACTTAAAAGTGGAGCTTCTGGGTAATATAATAACTCTATGTTTAGTATTTTGAAGAATTGCTAAATTGTTTTCCAAAGCAGCTGTACCATTTTATATCCCTACCAGCAGTGCATGAAGCTTCCAGTTTCTCCGCATCACCACAAATACTCCTTATTATCTCTCCTTTTAGGTATAGACATTCTGGCAGATGTGACATTGTATCTCCTTGTGGTTTAGATTTGCATTTGGAGCATGTCTTATGTGCACTTAAAAATATTAATATCTATTCTGCTGTTGTTGGGTAAACTGTTCTATAAATGTTGATATGGTTTGGCTGTGTCCCCACTCAAAATCTCATCTGGAATTGTAATCTCCATAATCCCCATGTGTCAAGGGTGGGACCAGGTGGAGGTAATTGAATCATTAGGGTCCAACATTATGGTCCATTATGATCATTGGATCCATAATGATCATTGGATCATGAGGGTGGTTTTCCCTACGCTGTTTTCATGGTAGTGAGTCTCACAAGGTCTGATGGTTTTATAAGCATCTGGCATTTCCCCTGCTTGCACTCAGGCTGTCCTGCCACACTATGAAGAAGGTGCCTTGCTTCTTCTTTGCCTTCTGCCATGAGTGTAAGTTTCATGAGGCCTCCCTAGCCATGCTGAACTATGAGTCAATTAAACCTCTTTCCTTTATAAATTACCCAGCTGCAGCTATTTCTTCATAGCAGTGTGAGAACAGACTAATACAGGTGTTTTTTAGGTCTCGTTATTGTGTCGTTCAAGTCTTTTATTTCCTTGTTGATCTTACTCTTAGTTGTTCTATCCATTATTGAAAATGGGGCATTGGCTGGGTGTGGTGGCTCACGCCTGTAATCCCAGCACTTTGGGAGGCCAAGACCAGCAGATCACTGGAGGTCAGGGGTTCGAGACCAGCCTGGCTAACATGGAGAAATCCTGTCTCTACTAAAAATACAAAAATTAGTCAAGTGTGGCAGCGCGTGCCCGCCTGTAGTCCCATCTACATGGGAGGCTGAGGCAGGAGAATTGCTTGAACCCTGGAGTAGGAGTTTGCAGTGAGCTGAGATCATGCCACTGCACTCCAGTCTGGGTGACAGAGTGAGACTCAAAAAAGAAAAAAAAAAAGGAAAGAAAATGGGACATTGGATTTGTAAGTTTCTGACAGGTTCATTTTGCCTGCTGCCCAGATACAGCTGATTTATGAGGACAGGGAAATTTCAATAGAGAAAGAGTTTAATACACATAGAACTGGCTAACAAGAGACTAGAGTTTTATTATTACTCAAATCAGCCTCCACAAAAATTTGGAGGCTAGGGCTTTTCAAAGATAGTTTGGTAGGCAGGGGTTTGTGTACTAAGAAACTAAACGTTTCTTGTGTACTAAGTCAGCCTCTGGGTTGGGGCCAGAGGACCAGTTGAGCCAAGAATTCAAGAGGTACAGGTTCAAGTAGGGCCATCTGGTTGTCAGAAATGCAGAAGCCTGGAAAGTCATCTCAAATGTTAGGTTCTACAATAGTCAAGTTATTTATAGTAATTGGGAAAGTTGCAAATCTTGTGACCTCTGTAGAAAATAGGTGGTAATCTTTACACCTATGTCTTAGCAGAATTCAGGCCCTTCACTTCCTCCTAAGGTGGTAGCCTTTCATTAGTTTTACAAAGGCAGTTTAATTTTGGGGGCAGGACTATTATCATCTAAACTATAAACTATAATCATTTGTCCCAAAGTTAGCTTGGCCCATGCCCAGGAATGACCAAGGGCAATTTGGAGATTAAAGTCAAGATGGAGTTTGTTAGATCAAATCTCTTTCACTGTTACAATTTTCTCACTGTTAAAATTTACAAAGGCAGTTTCAAAATCTGAAACTTTCATTGTTAAATTATTTATTTATTCCTTTAGTTCTGTCATTTTCTGCTTCTTGTATTTTGGAACTCTGTTGTTAGGTGCATACATATTGTAATTGTTATATCTTCCTGATGGATTAGTATTGTAATCACTGTAAAATACACCATTATCATTGTAAAATATTCTTTATCTCTAGTATTTTTTGTCTGTTTGACTTAAAGTCTATTTTGTTTGATATTAGCATAGCTATTCTTGCTCTTACTGTGGCAATTTGTATGATACCTTTTTCTTTTAGCCTATTTATATCTTTGAATCTCAAGTTTGTCTCCTGTAGATAGCATATAGTTGGATAATTTTTAGTTCTTTTGATTGGATTGTTTAATCCATTCATTTTTAGTGTTACTATTGATATGGCTGGATTTGTGTCTGCAATTTTAATTTTTGTTTTCTATATGTCTCGTGTTTTTGTGGCTTTGCTTCTTCTTTGCTTTCTTTTGTATTAAGTATTTTCTAGTTTAGCAACTTAATTTCTTAAATTATTTTTAAGTATATTTCTACGTATTTCCTTAATGAATGCTTGATGGCTCACAATCTCCTTCTCAGTTTATCAGAATCTACTTAAGTTTATATTAACTTATGTCCAGTGAGATATAAACACATTTCTTCTTTATAGCTCTATGTCCTCTTCACTTGTTTTTGTGCTGTTATTGTTATACTTACTACCTCTGTATATGTTACAAGCCCAAGAATACGATTATACTTATTTATATAATTTTATGTTTTTTAAAGAACCTGAGACTGGAAGTGAGGGAAGTAGGGCATGCAGGAAGGAAGGAAGAGGAAGGAAAAGTATGTGAAAGGGGGCTGCACCTCCTTCAGTGGATACCCTGAGCTTATTTCCGGGGGCCTTTGTAAATTCCCACTGATAAATCTTTGGAAGATAAAATCCCCCTCTTCCCTGCATCTTATTAGAACAATGTATCCTGGAGGACATCCCTTGCCTTTCACCAGGTGACCCTATACCGGAGGCAGAACTTCTCGATTGTGCGGATTTCAAAATGGCTCCATGTACTCATAGTTTTCATGACAGACTTCATTGCCATAGTCAAATACTGTTCCACTTACTGCAGTTTCCTACAATCTGGGTTTTGTTCAGTTGAAATTAAATAAATTTTATGCACAAACCTTTCATGGCTGTCTGTGATCTTTTAAAAAATGTGAACATGTACAGGATGATGAGTTCTAAGGATGTATGTTCTGCAAAGCCTCAGAGCAGGAAGGAGAAGTACACTTGTACATTAGAAGATGAATATGCTTTTGGAGTTTGGACTCCATTTCTTTTTTTGTTCTTTCTTTTTTTTTTTTTGGCAGAATGTTGCCCTGTCCCTCAGTAGCGCGATCTTGGCTCACTCCAACCCCGCTTTCCGGGTTCAAGCGACTCTCATGCCTCAGCTTCCCAAATAGCTGGGCTTACTGGTGCCCACCACCACGCCTGGCTAAGTTTTGTATTTTTAGTAGAGATGGCTTTTGCCATGTTGGCCAGGCTGGTCTTGAACTCCTGACCTCAGGTGATCCACCCACCTCAACCTCCCGAAGTGCTGGGATTACAGGCATGAACCACCACGCCCGGCCTGGACCCTGTTTTCTACATTTTAGTACACATATTCCTATAGAGAGATGTACATAACCCACTGACATACTAGGGAACTTTTGAAATGTAACCTTTCAAAAATTGAAGCTTGAGAAACTGTTTTGTTGTACTCTATATCAATGGAGGAGGCATATGTTCTATAATTGATAATAGTTAATGAATGTCTGCAGGGCTTCATTGACCCATACATTACCTTAAAATCAAATGATGATTTCTTAAAGTCTAGACATTCCCTAGAAATGGGAACATTCTGAGTTTTAAGTGCTAAATCAGAATAGGTGTTAAAATGAGCCTTTGGAAAAACAGTTTGTCAATTTGCACACATCTGTGTTTTAGGTGCAATAGCAAATAAACGCAGTACATGAACGAATGAGTGCTCATGGGAAATTAGAGGTGGTCTTGTCTAAAGGGAAGTACTGTGGGCCATGGTCGGAATCCTAGGGTTCCGGATCCTGCCATGCCACTCCCTGGCAGCCTGGCTGGCTTCCCCGGGCTCTATCTTTCACCAGCGGGAGCGGAACTGTTTCTCAGTGTTTCCACTCCGGGCTGTTGGAGCCCCAGGGCTCTCAGGGTGTTTCAGGGGGCTGTGGACAGGGAAAGGAACAGCACTTTTTTCCTAAGATTTACAAAGAGCAATTCTCCTTAAACAACTGGTTTAGGGAAAGCTACTGGACTAAGTTCTCCCAGCCCCAACTTTCTGGCACTTTAGGAACTGTCCATTTCCACCGAGTGGCTGGCCTCAGAATTGCAGTGAGCAAGCTGCCTGGATGGTGCGATCACCTGGGAAGGAAAGCAAAGCTTTCTAGAGAAGACCAGTGGGACCTCTGTGTTGCCAGCTGAACGTATTCTGAGGCAACATCAAATCCTGATGCTCTGGCAGACTGTTCAGGCCTCTGTTAGAAGATAAGCGTGCCTGCTCGTGTCTAGGGAAGCTGTGTTCAAAGTCAGTGAAAGTGATGACTAAAATTATTTAATATCTTAAAAGCACCTCCTCTCCCAAAATGCTAAAACTACTTTGTTTTTCTACTTGTATGTAGGTATTTAAATAAGATCATCTACATAAAATAACTACTTGTAGCAAAAAGAAAAAATAGGTCATTTATCCAGCTCATATTTTCAAGTCAACCCACTTGAGTTGTGGGAGTGGTTTATCAGCAGCTATTTCCACCTCTTTGAAAAAGAGAAACAAAAAACATTGCCATGGGCTTAGAAAAATATTTGGCAATGCATCTCCTAAGAAACAGTGGAAAGCCTTTCATTTACTTTTCTTTCTTTTCTTTTATTTTTTAGAAACGTAGTCTCACTCTGTTGCCCAGGCTGGAGTGCAGTGGCGCGATCTCGCCTCACTGCAGCCTCTGCTTCCCAGGTTCAAGTGATTCTCCTGCCTCAGCCTCCTGAGTAGCTGGGACTACAGGTGCACTAACATGTCTAGCTAATTTTTGTATTTTTAGTAGAGGCAGGGTTTCACTGTGTTGGCCAGGCTGGTCTCGAACACCTGATCTCAGGTGATCTGCCTGTCTTGGCCTCCTAAAGTGCTGGGATTAGAGGCATGAGCCACTGCGCCCAGCCTACATTTATTTTTCTACTGAGGAAATAAATTGAGGGCTCAGAAGACTTGGAAAAAAGTATAGGTTTTTAGAGGAAAATAGTGTTTAAATGAGCAACTTCACAAGAACAACTATTTGGTTGATTCCTCGAGGTGAAATAAAGATGGAGACGGAAAGTGGCAGAGCCCAACAGAATGTGAAAGACAGAATCCAGGGCCAGGAGGAGAAAGTTCAACAAGGAGAGGAGGAGCTGGAGACGGGGGAGGAAGAAGGGCAGGAGAGGACACGCTGGGCACGGTGGGGGTGAGCCCACTGCGAGTCAGTGCTCCCAAGGGGAAAGAAAGCAAACAGTAGTGGGTTTCTGTGCTCATTGCAATAATTGGGGATTTTTGGCTCCTCTTATCAGAAGGGGCTATCAACCGATATTGCTGCCATGGCATTCATGTGTCACCACCACGCACAATACCCTTATCACGTCTATCAGTGATTGACTTTACTGTATTTATTAGTCACAGAAGCCTCCTGGGAGGAAATATTCTCAACTGCACTGGTGTGGAAAAAATAATCTCTTCTTGTAAGGTGCTTGCTTCAGGACTGAATAAAATCCAGTAGACTTTCCACATCCTAGTTCTGAGAATACTGTAATACATATGGAATACAGTTGTTCCTGGGCACCCATGGGGCTTGGTACCAGGACGCCTGAGGATACCAAGTCTCTCATATGAAATGGCATCACATTTGCATATAACCTATGCAAATCCTCCTGTGTACTTTAAATCTCTATTATGATATCTAATACAATGTAAATAGTTGTTTCTTGTTTCTTAACTTGTATTTTTTTATTATTGTATCACCTTTTGTTTTATTCTTTTAAAATATCTTGGTCTATGATTGGTTGAATCCACAGATGCAGAACCCATGGATACAAAGGCTGACTGTATATGTGTAATATATAGAAAGCATAATATATACAGAAATGAATGCTTAACAGATTATTTTTATAGGTGATGTTTACTTCCCAACCTAAATAATTTTCTAAAACTGAGTTGAAGATTTTCAGGATTCTCAGAGATTTATTTGTGTATTGAAAAAGGAGCAATATATATATATATATGTTTTTTTTTTTTTAAGAATCTCACTCTGTCACCCAGGCTGGAGTGCAGTGGCATGATCTCAGCTAACTGCAACCTCTGCCTCCTGGGTTCAAGCGATTCTTCTGCCTCAGCCTCCCGAGTAGCTGGGACTGCAGGCATGTGCCACCACACCTGGCTAATTTTTATATTTTTAGTAGAGACAGGGTTTCACTATGTTGGCCAGGCTGGTCTTGAACTCCTGACCTCAAGTGATCTGCCCGTGTCGGCCTCCCAAACTGCTGGGATTACAGGCATGAGCCACTGCAGCCGGCCATAAAACCTTAAGTTATATGAAATATTTAAATTATCTTGATAATACTTAAAGCCTTCCTGTGAGATGGAATATAGAGCCAAGCTGTATATTCTCAAGCTCTAACTGTCAGGATTCCTACTTGTTTTCTACAAAGCATAGTATTGCAGACACTATTTAATATACCATATGTTCTCATGAACATATGAGAACATATATATATTTGCAGAAATAATAACTTTTCCTTGATTGTGTGGGCTTGAGGAAGTAGTAGAAATATAGGCCACCATAGAGTGCACACCAGAATAGGAAGCCTTGCAGAAGACTATCTTGCCATTTCTCTCCAGGGTAGCTGAATTTTCCACTGTGGTTTGACTTCTGTGGTTTCAGAGCTAATGTGTGCACTGAAAGTGTGTACTATTATGTAACAGCAAGCATACTGTGGATGTGCTTGTCTGTCAGTGCCCACTCATACTTGGTAAAGTAAAACCCTGATTAATGAGCTGACTCAGAGATGGGTGCTCTCATTAATTGAATTTTCTTCTTAAATGAAAGATTTGGAAACTTTCTTATTGAATACATATCTAAAATGCAAGTACATTCATTAGTGCACTTCATAATTATTCTTTAATGATTTAACTTTTTAATGACTTAAGACCTTTTATTAATCAGGGTCATCATCCTAAATATCAGTTATTGTTTAATACCTTAGCTGTTGCCATAGGAGAGAAGAGAAAGCCCTGCATGAAGCCTCCTAAGGCTGCTGTTTCCCAGCTGTTAACTTGTTTGTGACTTTTGGGTTACCCTTAGTCCATAGAGAACGGGGGAACCAGGAGTGGGAAAGAGCCTGGGTGCTGAATTACTGTGTGGAGCAGATTCTCCTCCTCAGAAAAGCTGATTAGGTGATTGGGTTTTTATGTGTGTAAGAAGGTTCTAGTGTGCTTAGTCACTGAGATTTTAACTTACACCTCAATTAACATACATTTTCCATTTTCTAAGAATCATAAAATATCAGGCTAAATGTGTGCCAGGACATTCTCAGCAAAGAGAGAAGACACCAAGAAAACTAAGTGGAAATTGGAACTAAAACTTCAATAAATGGAATAGATTCTCACTGGATGGGTTTGTTGATAAAAAGAGCCAAACTCTGTAAAATGTTTGAAGAGGTTTATTCTGAGCCAAACGTGAGGGACCATGACCCATGACACAGCCTCAGGACATCCTGAGAACATGTACCGATGGTGGTTGGGTTACAGCTTCATTTGGTACATTTTAGGGAGACAGAAATTACAGGCAAAGACATAAATCAATACATATAAGGTTTATATTGGTTCGGCCCAGAAAGGGGGGACATCTCAAAGTGGAGTGGGAGGCTTCCAGGTCATAGGTAGATTCAAAGATTTCCTGATTGGCAATTGGTTGAAAGAGCCTAATGAGTTGAAGTCAGCAGAAATAAATGTTTGGGGTTACAGTAAGGTGGGTTGTGGAAGCCAAGATTCTTGTTATGTAGATGAAGCCTCCAGACAGCAGGCTTCAGAGACAACAGATCATCAGACTTTAAAAGTTGCCAGGCTCTTAGTTAAATCTCTCTGGATGAAAAAAAGACTGGAAAGGGAAGGGGACTTGGTACAGAAAGTAAAGGAATGAAATGGCCTTGTAAAGCTGTTTCTCATCTTTGCAAGAGACAGTTTACAGGGCCACTTCAAAATATGTTGAAGAAACATATTTTGGAGTAAAATATTTTTTGATTTCTTTGATTTCTGGAGTAAAATATATTTTATTTCGTAGCCTGCTATGTCATGTGATGTGGAATTTGATATCTTACTGGTACAAAGAGCCTATTTTGTTATTCTTAAGGTCACTGTTTTGGCTGGGCATGGTGGCTCACGCCTGTAATCCCAGCACTTTGGGAGGCTGAGGCAGGCGGATCACCTGAGGTCAGGAGTTTAAGACCAGCCTGGTCAACATGGCGAAACCCTGTCTCTACTACAAATACAAAAATTAGCCTGGTGTGGTGGTGGGCGCCTGTAATTCCAGTTACTTCAGAGGCTGAGGCAGGTTATCACTTGAACCCAGGAGGTGGAGGTTGCGGTGAGCCGAGATTGCGCCATTGCACTCCAGCCTGGGCAACAAGAATGAAACTCTGGCTCAAAAAAAAAAAAAAAAAAAAAAGCTCTATTTTATTGTTAATGCCAGTCAGCTGTGCCAGAACTTCAAAGGGAGGAGAGTATAATGAGGCATGTCCCCCTGCCCCACCACTCCCCCTTCACATCATGGCCTGAACTACATTTTCAGGATTTTTTGGAATGCCTTTGGCCAAGAGAGGGAGTCCATTCAGTCGGTTGCGGGGTTTAGAATTGCATTTTTAGTTGACAGGTTAAAAAACACAGCAAAGATAAAAGAGGAGTGAGTCAGCTAACTTGAAGACACACCAACAAAATTATCAAATTGAACAACAGAGAAAGAAACTAAAAAAAATGAACAGAACCAGAGAATTTTGGATTACTACCAAAAGGCTTAGCATTTGTATTATTGGAATACTAGGAGGAGATGAGAAAGAATGAGTACAGAAGAAATATTTAAAGAAATAATGGCAAAGAACTTTCCAAATCTAGCAAAAATGCTTAAACCTACAGATTCAAGAACCTCAGCACCCCCAAAGAGGATAAATCTAAATACATCCATGTCTAGATACATCAGGGTCAAACTACTGAAAACTAGACAAAAAAAAAAAAAGTCTTGAGAACAGCCACAGCAAAATAATTCATTACTTATTAGAGAAACAAGGATTCAAATGGATGCTGATTTCTCATTAGAAATCATGAAGACCAGAAGGAAGTGCTGAAACAAAGGAACTGTCAGCCAGAATTCTGTATCCAGGGACAATGTCTTCTGGGAATGAAGGTGAAATCAAGATATTCTCAAATTAAGGAAAAGAAAGAAAATCCATTGGTAGGAGGTCTTTTCTAAAAAACTGCTAAAGAAAGTTTTTCAGACAAAAGAGATGTGTTATCAGAGAAGAATATTAAACATCAGAAATGGTAATTATATAAGGAAATATAAGACTATTCCCGCCATCCCGTTACTGGGTATATACCCAAAGGATTATAAATCATGCTGCTATAAAGACACATGCACACGTATGTTTATTGAGGCACTATTCACAATAGCAAAGACTTGGAACCAACCCAAATGTCCAACAATGATAGACTGGATTAAGAAAATGTGGCACATACACACCATGGAATACTATGCAGCCATAAAAAATGATGAGTTCATGTCCTTTGTAGGGACATGGATGAAGCTGGAAACCATCATTCTCAGCAAACTATCGCAAGGACAAAAAACCAAACACCACATGTTCTCACTCATAGGTGGGAATTGAACAATGAGAACACATGGACACAGGAAGGGGAACATCACACAGCAAGGACTGTTGTGTGGTGGGGGCAGGGGGGAGGGATAGCATTAGGAGATACACCTAATGCTAAATGACGAGTTAATGGGTGCAGCACACCAACATGGCACATGTATACATATGTAACAAACCTGCACATTGTGCACATGTATCCTAAAACTTGAAGTATAATAATAATAATAAAGACTATCTCTTGGGTTTTAAAAATGATTATGATTTGATGGTTGAAATCAACAATTACAATATCTGTTGGGGTTTCCAATGTATGCATCATATGTAGATGTAATATGATGAATTATTTTTACTCTTAACACTTCTGGCACTAAATACATGTTTTTGTTTTCACACCAGCAACCAATTCTCCAACTCGCTGGATACCAACTAGGTGTCCAGGAATTCAATTTAATTCTGACACTGACTACCTAGAGTTAGTGTCAAAACCCACAGGTTTAGGGCCCAGTCCCACAAGAATGTCCCACTTCAATTTTTAATCACAACTTCTGGGCCTGCTATATTTCTGACCAACTGGCTCCAAGTCGGGAATTTTCATGACCCCCCGCCCCTTGTGGTCAATAATTTGCTAGACCAGCCCACAGAACTCAGGGGAAACAGTTTATTTACCATATTATTAAGTATGCAAATAAATGGCCAGATGAAGAGGTCAATAGGGAAAGATCCAAAGGGGTCCTGAGCGTAAGAGTTCCTGTCTCCATGGAGTTGGGGTGCACCTTCCATCTGGAATGCAAATGCATTTGCTGACCTGGAAGATCTCCAAACCCTTTTACTAAGGGCTTTTTGAGGGCTCTCCTACAGAAACATGATTAATTAAATCTGGCCATTGCTGACTTAGTATCCACCTCCTCTCCCTTTTCCAGAGGTTGGAGGGGGAGGTGGAGCTGGAAGTCCAACACTCTGATTATAGAGTTGTTTTGTCTGATAACCAGACCCCATCCTGGAGCCATCTGGGGGCCTACCAAGAGTCATCTTACTAGCATACACTCAGGTATGGTTGAAAAGGGCTTCTTGTCAATATCAAAAGATGGTTCTCCCACTCCTATCACTCAGAAAATTACAAGAGTTTTAGGAGCTCTGTGCCAGGAACTGGGCATAAAGACCAAATATATGTTCTTTATTATATATAGCTGGACACCCAGTTGGTGTCAGAAGAGTTGACATATTGGTCACTGGTGTAGAAAAAGCCCACATATTTGGTGTCATATGTGTTAGAAGTAAAAACAATGAGAGATAAAGGTACCCATATGATGCTTAGTTTCCTCCATTCAACTTGAAGTGGTAAAATATTGATTCTAAGTAGACTGTAAACATTTTGTTAACTCTGCGTAATATAATTCCTTGAGTAAACACTTTTAAAACTATGAAAAAATACATAGTTAAATATACAACAGATAAATACAGTATGCTACAAAATGTTTGTATAATCCAAAAGAAGGTAGGAGAGAGAAAACAAGAATGAAAAACAGAAGATAAAACAAAACAAATAACAAAATGGTAAACCTGAAGGCAAATCCATCAATGCTAACAGACATCTATAGAGCACATTAGCCAAAAACAAAATATACATTTTTCTGTATATATACAAGAAACCTTCTCCAGGATAGATTATATGTTAGGCTAAAATCAAACTTCAATATATTTAAGAGTACAGAAATGACACAAAGTATGTTCTCCAGTCACTTTGGAATAAAATAGGAAATTAATAACAGGAAAAAATCTGGGAAATTCACAAATATATAGAAATGTGAAGACACACTCCTAAATAACCAATGGATCAAAGGAGAACTCAAAGGGGAAATCAGAAAATACTTGGA
Source organism: Nomascus leucogenys (assembly GCF_006542625.1). Taxonomy (NCBI): domain Eukaryota; kingdom Metazoa; phylum Chordata; class Mammalia; order Primates; family Hylobatidae; genus Nomascus; species Nomascus leucogenys. The sequence goes on from NC_044383.1 coordinate 152,756,184, forward strand.
GATGTATGAAAATGAAGATAAAACACACCAACCTTATGGAATCCAGTGAAAGCAAGATGAGGGCTTAGAGGACAATTTATAGCTGTAAAGGCTTATATCAAGAAGGAAAAAAATAAGTCAACAAGCTAAACTTCCACTTAAAGACACTGGAGAAAGAAGAGCAAACTAAATCTAAAGCAAGCAAAATGAAGAAAATAAAGATTAAAATGAAAATTAATGAAATAGATAATAGAAAGGCAATAGAGGAAATCAATAAAATTAAAAAACTGGTTCTTTGAAAAAAAATCCAACAAAACTGACAATCCTATAGCTAGACTGGCCATGAAAAAGAGAAGATTCACATTACTAGTGTCAGAAATAAGAGAAGACATTACTTCTGACCTTGACAGAAATACAAAGGGTTGTAAAGGAAGACCGTGACAGCAATTGTACATCAACAATGAAATAACTTAGATAAAGTGGAAAGATTTCTAGAAAGATATAAACTTCCAAAACTGATTTAAGAAAATATCGAAAATCTAAAAAGAATTATAATAATTAAGATTGAATAGCTAAGCAAAAATCTACCCACAAAGTAAAGCCCTGTATCAAGTAGTTTCACCACAGAATTCTACTAAATTTTTTTTTTAAATGAACACCAATTCTTTACAAACTCTCTCAAAAAAGAGGAGGGAATACTTTACAATTCATTTTATGAGGCTAGTTGCCCTGATACCAAAACCAGACAAAAACTTCATAAGAAAAACTAAAGATGAATATATCTTATGAATAGATGCAGACATCATGAACAAATACTAGCAAACCAAATCCAACAACATATAAAGGGAAATATCCACCATGACCAAGTGGAATTTTTATCCCAGGAATGCACAGTCGATTCAACATTTGAAAAATCAATTAATGTAATGCATAATAACAATAGAATAAATACAAAAATTACATGATCATTTCAAAAGATGCAGAAAATACATTTGGAAAAATCCAACACTCTGTCATAATATAAATACTCAAGAAACTAGGAATAGAAGAAAATTTCCTCAACCTAATAAAAGGTAACTATAAAAAACCCACTGCTACTATTATCCTTAATTGTGAAAGCATGGATGCTTTCCCTCAAGATGAGAAACAAGACAAGGATGATCGCTGTCTTCACTTATATACAACATTGTTCTAGAAGTTCTAGCCAGGGCAATTAGGCAAAAATAAAATAAAAGCCATCAGTTTGGAAAGAAAGAAATAAAACTGTAGATGTTATGATCTTGTATATACAATAGTCTAAGGAATTCACTATAAAAAAACTATTGGAACTAACAAACAAGTTCAGTACGGGTGCAGGATACAAGATTAATATACAAAAATCAATTGTGTATTTTTACACATTTGCAATGAACAATCTGAAAATGTAATTAAAAATATTCGTTTATGATAGCATCAAAAATAAATTCTTAAGAATAAATTTAACATAAAAATTGCAAAACTTACTATACTCTGAAACTATAAAACATAATGAAAAATCAAAGATCTAAACAAAAGGAAATATATTTCATATTCATGGATTAGAATACATAACATTGTTAAAATGACAATACTCCCCAAATTGTTACACAGGTTAAAAGCAATCCCTATCAGAATCACAGAGATTTTTTGCAGACATCAACAAACTGATTCTGAAATTCATATAGAATTGCAGGGAATCCACAATAGCCAAAACAATCTTAAAAATGAGGAATAAACTAGGACTCATACTTCCTGATTTTAAAATTTACTACAATGCGATGGCAATCAAGACAGTGTGGTACTGGCATAAAGATAGAAATACAAATCAATGGAATAGAATTGAGAGTCTGGAAGTATATCCATACATCTATGGTCAACTGAATTTTGAAAAGGGCTCCAAGACCATTCAATGGGGAAAGAATAGTCTTTTCAACAAATTATACTAGATGGAATGGATATCACATCCAAAAGAATGAAGTTTGATCCTTACCTCACTGTTAGCCATTCCACTGTTCTATCAATCCAGCTGCTTCAGTATGAGGGGGAACATGGTAAGACCAGTGAATTCCATGAGCATGAGCCCACTGTCACACTTCTTTAGCTATAAAGTGAGTGCAATGCCTTGTGGAATACCATGACAGTGAATAAAGCATTTTGTGAGTTCACAGTTGGTAGTCTTGGCAGAAGCATTGTATACAGGTTAGGCAAACCCATATCCAGGGTAAGTGTCTATTCTGGTGAGGACAAACTGCTGTCCTTTCCATGATGGAAATGGTCAGTATAATCAACCTGCCACCAACAAGCTGGCTGATCATCCCAAGGAATGGTGCCATATTGAGAGCTCAGTGTTTAGATTAGATTGAGCCCATTCAGATTGAGGGTGGGTCTGCCTTTCCCAGTCCACTGACTCAAATGTTAATCTCCTTTGGCAACACCCTCAGAGACACACCCAAGAACAATACTTTGCATCCTTCAATCCAATCAAGTTGACACTCAACATTAACCATCACAAACCATACAGAGAAATCTTTATGACTTTGGATTTGGCAAAGGATTTTTAGATATGATACCACCAAAAGCATGAGGAACAAAAGAAAAATAAATTTGACTTCATCAAAATTAAAATCTTTGTGACCCAAAGGACATCAAGAAAAAACATGAAAAGAACAACCCAAAGAATGGGAGAGAATATTTGTAAATCAAATAAGGTACATGCATCTAGAATATATAAATAACTATTGCAACTCAATAATAATAAACCCTAAATAATCCAGTTGAAAAATGGGCAAATATCTGAATAGATTTCTCTAAAGATAAACAAATGGACGACAAGCACTTGAAAAGATGCTTGAATATTAGGGAAATGCAAATCAACCAAATACAACTTCCTATCCACTAGGATGGCTAGAATGAAAAGGTCAGAGAATCACAAATGCTGATAAGGATATGGAGAAATCAGAACCCTCCTACACTGCTGCTGAGAATGAAAAATATTGTAGCTACTTTGGAAAACAGTTTAGCAGTTCCTTAAATGATTAAACATAGAGTTACCATATGACCAAGTAATTCCACTCATAGCTATATATCCAAGACAAATTATGATACTGTGAAATATATATTTGGTATTTGATCCAATTTCCTGGCATACAACTTCTAAAATCCTTAGTGTCTCCAAAGTGATGTCTTTTTGTATGCTAACAACTGGCTGATGGTTGGCTTCTCCTAGGTAGCTTCAGGATGGGGGCTGATTAACAGAAAGACCAAGGCAAAATTAGGAGGTCGAAACTTTCAGCTCACTCCTAGCTCCAGGGAGGGGAGAGGGGCTGAAGGTTAAGTTGATCACCGGTGGCCAACAGTTTAATAAATTGTCTACATAATGAAGCCTCCATAAAAACACAAAAGGACAGGGTTTGGAGAGCTTCCGAATCACTTAGCATGTGGAGGTTCCTAAAGAGTGGAGCACCTGGGGAGGGCATGGAAGCTCTGAGCCCATTCCTCATACCTCACCCTATACATCTCTTTATCGGTGTATTTTGTAATATCCTTTATAATAAACTGGTAAATGTAAGTAAGTGTTTCCCTGACTTCTGTGAGCTGCTGTAGCCAATTCATCTAATTTAAAGAGAGGGTCATGGGAACCTCAACTTAAAGCTGGTTGGTCAGAAGTTCCAGAGTCCCAGACCTGCAACTGGTGCCTGAAGGTGGTGACAGTTTTCTGGGACTCAGCCCTCAACCTGTGGGATCTGACACTACCTCCAGGTAGAGTCAGAATTGAATTGGAGGACACCAGCCCACTGCAGAACTGATTGCTTGCTTGGTGTGTGGAGAAAACCCTCCAACATTTGGTCATAGAAGTCTTCTGTGTTGATTGCGGTTATGCTGTGAGAACTTAGAAAATAAACAGTTTGTGTTTTTTCCATTTACAAATAGCATGACCACACAATAACTGCTACACGGATGTTAATAGCAGCATTATTCATAATAGCCAAAGGTGGACACAGCCCAAACGTCTATAAATGAAGCATGAAAAAAGTATATCCATTATTTGGCCAGAAAAAAGAATAAGTTACTGATACATGCTACAACTTGGATGGAACTCAAAGCCCATATGTATATATCCATTCCTATGAGAGTCCAGAATAGGTAAATCTATAGAGACAAGAAGTAGGTTAGTGGTTGATGCTTAGGAATGGTGGGGGCTCACCATTAAGGTGATGAGTGCTAAAGGGTATAATGTTTCTTTTTGAGATGAAAATGTCCTAAAGTTAACTGTGGTGATGGTTGTACAACTCTGAATATCCTAAAAACCCACTGAATTTGTAGTAGAGACGGACTTTCAATATGTTGGTCAGGCTGGTCTCGAACTCCTGACCTCAAGTGATCCAGCTGCCTCAGCCTCCCAAAGTGCTAGGATTACAGGTGTGAGCTACTGCGCCATGGTGGCAGGCACGTGTAATCCCAGCTACTCAGGAGGCTGAGACAGGAGAATAGCATGAACCCAGGAAGCTGAGGTTGCAGTGAGCTGAGATTGCGCCATTGCACTCCAGCCTGGGTGAGAGGGTGAGACTCCATCTCAAAAAACAAAACAAAACAACAACAACAACAAAACCCACTGAATTGTATAGTTTAAGTGGAAAGTCAACTTAAAAGACCAAGAAATTGTATGGTATGCAAACTATGTCTCAATAAAGTTGTTAAACCTAACCCTAAAAAAAAAAAAGCAAAAAATAAAGGATGAAAAAGATATACTGTATAAACACAAATCAAAAGAAAGCTGGGTGATTAGTATCAGACAAAATAGATTTCAGAGCAAAGACAATTACCAGGGATTACAAGGGACATTACCTAATGATAGAAGTGTCAGTTCACCAAGAAGACACCTAACAACAGAACTTTAAGTTGCACAAAAGAAAAACTGACAAAATTGAAGATAAAGAACAAATTCACAATAATAGTTGAATATTTCAACATGCCTGGCTTAGTAATTGATAGAACCATAAGGAGACAATCAGCAAGGATAAAGAAGAGGCAAACAGCATCACCATTCAGCTGGACCATATTGGCGATTGTGGACCACTCCACCCAACAACAGCAGAATAAACGTGCTTTTCAAGTGCACATGGAATAATCACATACACAGAGCACATCTTATGTTATTAAAAGACACTTAACAGATTTAAAAGAACTGAAAAATATGAAGTATGTTTCTGACTACATAATTTTAAATCAGAAAATAACTAAATATTTTATTAATATTATCACAAGATAATATTCTTTAAATTTTTTTATTTTAATAGTTTTGGGGGAACAGGTGGTATTTGGTTGCATGGAAAAGTTATTTAGTCATGATTTCTGACATTATGGTGCACCCGTCATCCAAGCAATGTACACTGTACCCAGTGTGTAGTCTGTTATCCTTCAGCCTCTCCCACCCTTTCCCCTGAGTCCCCAAAGTCCATTATATCATTTTATTCCTTTGCATCCTTATAGCTTAGTTCCTGCTTATAAGTGAGAACATACAATGTTTGGTTTTCCATTCCTGAGTTAGTTCACTTAGAATAATGGTCTCCAACTCCATCCAGGTTACTGAAAATGCCATTATTTTGTTCCTTTTTATGGCTAAGTGGTATTCCATGGTAAATATATACCACATTTTCTTTATCCACTTGTTGGTTGATGGGCATTTAAACTGGTGTATATTTTTGCAATTGTGAATTGTGCTGCTGTAAACATGTGTGTGCAAGTGTCTTTTTCATATAATGACTTCTTTTCCTCCAGGTAGATACCCAATAGTGGGATTGCTGGATCAAACAGTAGTTCTACTTTTAGTTCTTTAAGGAATCTCCATACTCTTTTCCATAGGGGTTGTACTAGTTTACATTCCCACCAGCAGTAAAAGTGTTCCCTTTTCACCACATTCCCACCAATACATATAATATTATTTTTTGATTTTTAAATTATGGCCACACTTGCAGGAGTAAGGTGGTATCTCATTGTGGTTTTGATTTGCATTTCCCTGACAGTGATGTTGAGCATTTTTTCATATGTTTGTTAGCCATTTGTAACCATTTGTATATCTTCTTTTGAGAATTATCTATTTCAGTCCTTTGCCCACTTCTTGATGGGATTATTATCTTTTTTCTTATGATTTGTTTGAGTTCCTTATCGATTTTGGATATTAGTTCTTTGTCAGATGCATAGTTTGTGAATATTTTCTCCCACTCTGTGGGTTGTTTCCTCTGCCGATTATTTATTTTGCTGTGTAGAAGCTTCTTAGTTTAATTAGGTCCCAACTATTTAGTTTTGTTTTTGTTGCATTTGCTTTTGGGTTCTTGGTCATAAACTTTTTGCCTAAGCCAATATCTAGGAGAGTTTTTCTGATGTTCTAGAATTTTTATTCTTGTTTTTAGGTCTTAGATTTAAGTCTTTGATCTATGTTGAGTTGGTTTTTGTATAAGGTGAGAGATGAGGATCCAGCATCATTCTTCTACACATGGCTTGCCAATTATTCCAGCACCATTTGTTGAATAGGGTGTCCTTTCTCCACTTTATGTTTTTGTTTGCTTTGCTGGAGATCAGTTGGCTGTAATTCTGGGTTCTCTATTATTTGGCTTTATTTCTGGGTTATCTATTCTTTGCCATTGGTCTACATGCCTATTTTTATACCAGTATCATGCTGTTTTATTAACTATGGCCTTGTAGTATAATTTGAAGTCAGGTAATGTGATGCCTCCAGATTTGTTCTTTTTGTTTAGTCCTGCTTTGGCTATGTGGTTCTTTTTTGGTTTCTTATGAATTTTAGAATTTTTTTCTAGTTCTGTGAAAAATGATGATAGTATTTTGATGGGAATTGGATTGAATTTATAGATTGCTTTTGGCAATATGGTCATTTTCACAATATTGATTCTACTTATCCATGAGCATAGGATGTATTTCCATTTGCATGTGTTGTCTATGATTTCTTTCAGCAGTGTTTTGTAGTTTTCCTTGTAGAGATCTTTCACCTCCTTGGTTAGGTATTTCTTTCTTTTCTTTTCTTTTCTTTTTTTTTTTTTTTTGCAGCTGTTATCAAAAGGGTTCAGTTCTTGATTTGATTCTCACCTTGGTCATTGTTGGCGTATAGCTGTGCTACTAATTTGTGTACACTGATACATTGATTTTGTATCCTGAAACTTTACTGAATTCATTTATTAGCTCTAGGAGCTTTTTGGATGAGTCTTTAGTGTTTTCTAAGTATATAATCATATCATTGGCAAACAGTGACAGCTTGACTTTCTCTTTACTGATTTAGATGCCCTTGATTTCTTTCTCTTGTCTGATTGCTCTGGCTAGGACTTCCAGTGCTGTGTTGAATAGAAGTGGTAGAAGTGGGCATCCTTATCTTGTTCCAGTTCTTATGGGGAATGCTTTCAACTTTTCTTCATTGGATATAATGTTGGCTGTGGGTCTGTCATAGATGGCTTTTATTACCTTGGGGTATGTCCCTTCTATGCTGATTCTGCTGAGGGTTTTTTGTTGTTGTTGTTTTTCTGTTTTTTGTTTTTGGGTTTTTTTTTTTTTGTATTTTTAGTAGAGACAGGGTTTCACTGTGTTAGCCAGGATGGTCTCCATCTCCTTACCTTGTGATCCGCCTGCCTCGGCCTCTCAAAATAAGTGCTGGGATTACAGGTGTGAGCCACCACGCCCAGCCCCGCTTTTTTTTTTTTTTTTTTTGAGATGCAGTCTTGCTCTCTCACCAAGCTTCACTGGGTTCACTGCAACTTCCACCTCCTGGGTTCAAGCAATTCTCCTGCCTCAGCCTCCTGGGTAGAGGGGACTATGGGCGTGTGCCACCACACCCAGCTAATTTTTTTTTTTTGCAGAGATGGGGTTTCACCATGTTGGCCGGGATGGTCTTGATCTCTTGACCTCATGATCTGCCTGCCTCGACCTCCCGAAGTGCTGAGATTACAGGCGTGAGCCACTGTGCCAGCCACTGAGGGTTTTGACAAAATGTTGGATTTTGTCAGATGCTTTTTTTGCATCTATTGAGATGATGATATGACTTTTGTTTTTAATTCTGTTTATGTGGTGTATCACATTTATTGACTTGCATATGTTAAACCATCTCTGCACTCCTGGTATGAAACCCACTTGATTATGGTGTATTATCTTTTTGATATGCTATTGTATTCAGTTAGCTAGTATTTTGTTGAGGGTTTTTGCATCTATGTTCATCAGGGATATTGGTTTGTAGTTTTCTTTTTTTTTGTTATGTTTTCTCCTGGTTTTTGTATTAGGGTGATAGGGTTTTGTATTAGGGTGATAGTGGCTTCATAGAATGATTTAGGGAGAATTCCCTCTTTCTTTATCTTTTGGAATGGTTTCAGTAAGGTTGGTACCAATTCTTCTTTGAATGCCTGATAGAATTCAGCTGTGAATCCATCTGTTCCTGGACTTTTTTTGTTGGCAATTTTTTATTACTATTTCAAATCTCACTGCTTGTTATTGGTCTGTTCAGAGTTTCTGTTTCTTGCTGGCTTGATCTATGAGAGTTGTATATTTCCAGGAATTTATACATCTCCTCTAGATTTTCTAGTTTGTGCACATGAAGGTGTTTATAGTATCCTTCAATGATTTTTTTGCATTTCTGTGGTATTGGTTGCATTAGCTCCCATTTCAGCTCTAATTCAGCTATTTCAGTTCTAACTGATCTTCTCTCATATTTTCTTGGTTAATCTTACTAATGGTCTATCAATTTTGTTTATTTTTTCAAAGAACCAGCTTCTTATTTCATTTAGCTTTTGTATTTTTTTTGTTTCAATTTTATTTAGTTCTGCTCTGATCTTTGTTATTTCTTTTCTTCTGCTGGGCTTGGGTTTGGTTTGTTCTTGTTTCTCTAGTTCCTTGAGATGTGACCTTAGATTGTCTATTTGTACTCTTTCATAGTTTTTGATGTTGGCATTTAATGCTATGAACTTTCCTCTTAGCACCACTTTTGTAGTGTCCCAGAGGTTTTGATAAGTTGTCTCACAATTATTGTTCAGTTCAAAAAAATTTTAAATTTCCATCTTGATTTCATTGTTGACTCAAAGATTATTCAGGAATAGATCATTTAATTTCCATGTATTTGCCTGGTTTTGAGGGTTCCTTTTGGAGTTAATTTCAATTTTATTCTGCTGTAGCCTGACAGGCTACTTGATATAATTTCAATTTTCTTTAATTTACTGAGACTTGTTTTGTGGCCTATCATATGGTCTGTCTTGGAGAATATTCCATGTGCTGATGTAAAGAATGTATATTCTACAGTTGTTGGGTAGAATGTTCTGTAAATATCTGTTAAGTCCATTTGTTCTAGAGTACAGTTTAAGTCCATTGTTTCTTTGTTGCCTTTCTGTCTTGATGACCTGTCTAGTGCTATCAGTGGAATATTGAAGTCCCCCACTGTTACTGTGTTGCCATCTATCTTATTTCTTATGTCTAGTAATAATTGTTCTATAATTTTGGCAGCTCCAGTGTTATGTACATATATATTTAGGATTGTGAAATTTTCCTGTTGGACTAGTACTTTTATCATTACATAATGTCCCTGTTTGTCTTTTTTAACTGTTGTTGCTTTAAAGTCTGTTTGTCTGATATAAGAATAGGTACTTCTGCTTACTTTTGGTGTCCATTTGCATGGAATATGTTTTCCCAGCCCTTTATCATAAGTTTATATGAGTCCTTATGTGTTAAGTGAGTCTCTTGAAGACAGCAGATACTTGGTTGGTGGATTTTTATCCATTCTGCCATTCTGTACCTTTTAAGTGGAGCATTTAGGCCATTTACACTTAATGTTATTATTGAGATGTGAGGTGTTGTTTTATTCATTGTGCTAGTTGTTGTCTGAACACCTTGGTTTTTGTTGTTGTTGTTGCTCATTGTGTTATTGTTTAGTTCCTGTGAGATTTATGCTTTTAGGAGGTTCTATTTTGGTGTATTTTGAGGTTTTGTTTCAAGATTTAGAACTCCTTTTAGCATGTCTTATAGTGCTGGCTTGGTAGTGGTGAATTCTCTCAGCATTTGTCTGAAATAGACTTTCTTTCTTCTTCGTTTTTGAAGCTTAGTTTTTCTGGGTACAAAATTTTTGACTAGAAATTATTTTGTTTAAGGAGGCTAAAGATAGGACCCCAATCCCTTTTGGCTTATAGGGTTTCTGCTAAGAAATCTGCTGTTAATGATAGGTTTTCCTTTATACATTATCTGATGCTTTTGCCTCACAGCTCTTAAGATTCTTTCCTTTATCTTGACTTTAGATAACCTATGATGACTATGTGCCTGGGTTATAATCATTTTGCAATGAATTTCCCAGGTGTCTTTTGAGTTTCTCGTATTTGGATTTCTAGGTATCTATTGAGGCTGGGGAAGTTTTCCTCAATTATTATCTCAGATATGTCTTCCAGACTTTTAGAATTCTCTTATTTCTCGGGAACACCAATTATTCTTAGATTTTTCATTTGCCATAATCTCAAATTTTTGGGGGGCTTTGTGAATTTTAAAAAATTCTTTTTTCTTTGTCTTTGTTGGATTGGGTTAATTTAAAAGCCTTGTTTTCGAGCCTTGAGTTTCTTTTTTCCACTTGTTTGATTCTATTGTTGAAACTGAAAATACAGTGCACTTTGTATTTCTGTAAGTGTGTCTTTCATTTCCAGAAGTTGTGATTGTTTTCTCTTTATGATATCTATTTCTCTGGAGCATTTTTTCTCCAAATCTTGTATCGTTTTTAAAGTTTCTTTAAGTTGGTTTTTACCTTTCTCTAGTACCTCCTTGAGTAGCTTAATAATCAGCCTTCTGAATTCTTCATCTGACAATTCGGATTTTTTTTTTCTTGGTTTGATCCATTGCTGGGGAGCTAGTGTGGTCTTTTAAGGGTGTTATAGAACCTTGTTTTGTCATATTACCAGAATTACTTTTTTGATTCCTTCTCATTTGGATAGACTATTTCGGTGGAAAAATCTGGAAGTCAAGCGCTGCTGTTCAGATTCTTCTGTTCCGCAGGATGATCCTTTGATGTGGTGCACTCCCCCTCAACCTAGGGATAGGGTTTCCTGTGAGCCAGATTGCAATAATTGTTGTTGCTTTTCTGGGTCTAGTTACCCAGCGGGTCTACTGGGCTTTGGGCTGGTGTCTGCAAAGAGTCCTGTGATACAATCCGTCTTCAGGTCCCCCAGCCATGGATACCAGCACCTGCTCTGGTAGAGGTGGCAGGGGAGTGAAGCAGACTGTGTGAGAGTCCTTGGTTGTAGATATGTTTAGTGTGCTGGCTTTCTCAAATGCTGACAAGATACTATTCTTGAGTTATCACAAGAGCATCTTTAAACACTTAGAAATTAAACTGTACATTACATAGTCCTTGGGTAAAACAGGAAGTCTCAACAGATGTTGGAAAGTATTCTGAACTGAATGAACATGAAAATACATCAAAACACATGGGATACACTAAAGCAGTACTTAGCAGAAAACATAAAACATTCAGTGCTTATATTAGAAAAGAAGGGATTTAAATAGAATCTTATTTAAAAAGAAGAGGAAAATAAATGCAAAAATGATAAAAACCAAAATCAATGAAGTTAAAAATAGAAAAACAATAGAATCAGTGAAACCAAAAGCTCATTCTTTGAAAATATCAGTAAAATTCATTAAGCTCTAGCAAGACAAAGGAAAATGAGAGAAGACAGAAATTGCTAATAAAATGAATAAAATACCAAATCTCATGATAGATCCCATAAAAGGTCTCATAAAGGCATACCATGAAAACTCTTTACACATGAAATTGACAACTTGGATACAATGTCTAAATTCCTTGATAGATACAAATTACCAAAATTTTCCCAAGAAGGAATAGGTATCCTAAATGGTCCTACATCTATTAGAGAAATTAAATTTGTTTAACAGCAAAATCTTTCAAATAAGGAAACTCCAGATCCAGATGATTTTACTGATTAACTCTACCAATCATTTAAAGAAGAAATAGTAGAAATCCTTCACGAAGTCTTGCAGAAATGAGGAAGAGGGAGCACTTCTCAACAGACACCAAACCAGATGGACAGTGCACTAAAATAACCCCCCAACACCCATGTCCCTCATAAACACAGATACAAAAATATGGCAAAATATTAGCAAATGAAATCCAGCAATAGATAAAATTAATAATACATGGTGACTACATTGAGTTTTTCTTGGTGAGTGCCAGGGTGGTTCAATATTTGAAAGACAATGCCATCCAATATGTTTACATTCTAAAGAAACACCACCTCATCATGCCAATTTATATAGAAAAATCATTCATTTGATAAAATTAAACATCCACTCATGATAAAATTCTCAACAAACTAGGAATAGAAGGGAATTTACTCAACCTGATAGAGGATGTCCACAAAAAACCTACAGCTAACATGATGGTGGAGGAATGAATGCTTTCCTTCCAGACAAAGATGTCCATTCTCATCACTCCTGTTCAATATTGTACTGGAAGTGATACCCTGTGCAATAAAACAAGAAAGAAAAGCTTACAGATTTGAAAGAAGATACAAAACTGTTCCTACTCACAGACTTGGTGATTTTCTTTTTTTTTCTTTTTATTATACTTTAGGTTTTAGGGTACATGTGCACAATGTGCAGGTTTGTTACATATGTATCCATGTGCCATGTTGTTTTGCTGCACCCATTAACTCGTCATTTAGCATTAGGTATATCTACTAATGCTGTCCCTCCCCCCTCCCCCCACCCCACAACAGTCCCTGGAGTGTGATGTTCCCCTTCCTGTGTCCATGAGTTCTCATTGTTCAGTTCCCACCTATGAGTGAGAACATGCGGTGTTTGGTTTTTTGTCCTTGCGGTAGTTTACTGAGAATGATGGTTTCCAGCTTCATCCATGTCCCTGCAAAGGACCCAAACTCATCCTTTTTTATGGCTGCATAGTATTCCATGGTGTATATGTGCCACATTTTCTTAATCCAGTCTATCATTGATGGACATTTGGGTTGGTTCCAACTCTTTGCTATTGTGAATAGTGCTGCAATAAACATACGTGTGCATGTGTCTTTATCGCAGCATGATTTATAGCCCTTTGGGTATATACCCAGTAATGGGATGGCTGGGTCAAATGGTATTTCTAGTTCTAGATCCCTGAGGAATCGCCACACTGACTTCCACAATGGTTGAACTAGTTTTCAGTCCCACGACTTGGTGATTTTCTATGTAGAAATCCTTGGCCTTAGGATTCCAGACAACCTTGATCTCCCTGCAATTTCTCGTACTATTCACTCAGTGTATTCAGCTAGTGTTTAGCTCTGTGACAAAGATTCCCTGTCACCTGGGTCAGAGGCAACTAGAGCTGACTCAGGGTCCGGCTGGTTCTCATGCCTTACATCCAGTTTGCTCCCTTCTTTCCCACTCGACATCCATTTTCATTCCTGACTGCCTGCCCTGCCAACCTGAAGCACCAGCATCAGATGGAGAGAAAACAAACTTACATTCCAAATAGATTTTCTACTGGTTTTGCTTCTCTGGCTAAACTCTGAGACAGTTATTTAATCTCTCAGTTTCATTATCTAAAAATGGGAAATCATACCTATTTAATCAGTTCAATCAGTTCATGGTTTTTTTTTTTTTTTTTTTCCTTTTTGAGATGGAGTCTTGCTCTGTTGCCCAGGCTGGAGTGCAGTGGCATGATCTCAGCTCACTGCAACCTCCACCTCCCAGGTTTGAGTGATTCTCCTGCCTTAGCCTCCCGAGTAGCTGGGATTACAAGCACAAATCACCACGCCCGGCTTATTTTTATGTTTTTGTAAGGACGGAGTTTCCCCATCTTGGCCAGGCTGGTCTCAAACTCCTGACCTCAGGTGATCCGCCCGCCTCAGCCTCCCAAAGTGCTGAGATTACAGGCATGAGCCACCGTGCCCCGCCAGCTCATATTTTTAGAAACATACTTGCTAGGTATTTTTTTCTGTTAGAGAAAAGGGATCTACCTGTCTTCCTTCCTTCCTTTCTTCCTTCCTTCCTTCCTTCCTTCCTTCCTTCCTTCCTTCCTTCCTTCCTTCCTTTCTCTCTCCCTCCCTCCTTCCCTCCCTTCCTCCCTTCCTTCCTTCCTTCCTTCCTTTCTTCCTTCCTTCCTCTCTCCCTTCCTTCCTTCCTTCCTTCCTTCCTTCCTTCCTTCCTTCCTTCCTCCCTCCCTCCCTCTCTTCCCCCTTTCCTTCCCTCCTTCCTCCCTCCCTCTCTTCCCCCTTTCCTTCCCTCCTTCCTTCCTTCCTTCCTTCCTTCTTTCCTTTTTTTGCTTCAAATGACATGAGAATGATTTAGTCTTCCACCAAACATTTATCCAAAAGTAGCAGAGAGTTATATTTAAATGGCAACATTAGTTCACCATTTTTGCCCAGTGGAACTTGTTCAAAGACATCAGAAAACCTCCCCTTTCTGAAGAAGTCACCTGGACAGTCCAAAGACCCCAGCCATGATCAGAGCATCTCCCAATGTCTGTCCCTGAAACCAGGTGGGCTTATGCCAGCGAGTGGGGTAGGGTGAAGTATTTTGAGTTGGGCTACTGAAACAGGGAAAAGGTTCCACTTTCAACAGGGGGCTGGAAGCAAAGCGGATGCTATCTGCACCCCAGTGAAAACTGTACCTTATGGAACAAAGGCAGAGCAAGATTGTTGGGCTGGACTCTGCCTCTGAGTGTCCTGAAATGTGCCTCATTGCAAGGAAATAAATCTAAGTTAGACTTTGTCCAGGAGGGTGAGGCAACCCCTAATTTTGTCAAGATTTTGAGGCAGTACTAAAGGGGTGGTGAAACTTGGTAACGTGGAATTAAGACCTATTTTCTTATCTTCTTTCTCCTGGAAATTTACCTATAGTGTTTTTATCTGCTAAACTCTTTAGAGTGGAATACTTTAGACATGTATTTTATAAATCTTAGTTACCAGAGTCCTTAAAATTTTGGATAGTTCTTGTCTAAACTAAAGTAGTAAATCCTCGGATCTTAATTAAACATAACCATTACAGAAATCAAGTTGATGTGTCAATTTTTGAAAATTCATTCTCTAGCTCTCCAGAAAGAAGGGGAGAATGGATTTGGGGGAAGAGCCAGCAGGTGGTTAGATGAGTTTTTTCTTTATAACAAAGCCTCAGCAGTTTGGCAAAAAAATCGGTTCAGTTTCTGATTTTTCCTTAAAATAACCTGGACATTGTGGTGTCTAAGTCAGATGTGAGATGGAGACAAAGCACCTGGCCTGGGAGATGTAATTATGAAGCAGATCAGCTTCCTGAGTCCCCTTTTGACGCTTCCCCTTAGTGCCTCATAGCCTCATTCCTCACGGTGCAGCTGTTCAGCATCTGACCTTTCCAGTGACCTCCAGAATGGCTTACCTCTCCTGGAATCCAGTCCTATAACTCACACCGTCATATGGGGAAAGAGGGTCAGCTACATAACAAGCCAATTTTGAGTTGAAATCTAATTCTGAAGTGCACGGATTGTATTAGGGTCAAGCGATTTCCACTCTCTCCAAGTCTCAGTTTCGCATCTGTAAAATGGAGAGAACACCTTGTGAGTTTTAAATGGGAAAACCATATCTATACATAGTAGGTTCTCAGACTTTGTTATTTTCTGCTCACCTCTGCGATTCTCAAGCTGTCCAGGATGTTAAGAGGACCGAGTTCTTGCCAAGGTCCATCAGTCCTCAGCAATGTGTAAGGCTGTTAACAGTGGTCTGTGGGGCTGCCACACAGAGCCAGCAATTCTCAGTGGTGTATGCTCCAGACGTAGGGCGCAGGTGCAGAGACAGATCCATAGGCCACAGCTTCTCTTTTTACTATGAGCACAACATAGGCCTGAGCTCTGACCCTAGTTTCATTGCTTACAGGCCCGTGACTCTGGGTATGTTTTCTTTCCTCTCTCAATTCCACTTTCCTCTTCTGTAATATTTTTTCGCATAGGTTTATTAAGAGAAATATTATTACTCCATGCAAAGTACTTAGCACATTGCTGGGTACAGAGAAATCACTCACATATAGTTAGCCAGAATTATGAATGCAGCCTGTTTGATAACATCTAGGAAGTGAAATCCCACACTCTTAAAAAGGTGAAGAACAGATTGCAATGATCCCAGCACATAAATAGCCTTCAGAGTCTGTCAAAAACGCATCTCGGTCTTAGTTCGTTCTGGCTGTTGTAACAATAGACATTTATTTCTCACAGTTCTGGAGGCTAGGAGTCCAAGATCGAGGTGCCGGCAGATTCGATGTCTGGTGAGGGCCCAATTCCTGGTTCACGGACGGCACCTTCTTGCCTTCACTGCGTCCTCACAGGGAGAAGGGACGAAGGAGCTCTTGGGGGTCTGTTATATGGGCACTAAGCCCATTCATGGGGTTTCACTCTCAGGACCTAATCACCTCCCAGAGGCCCCACCTCCTAATAGCATCCTTTTCTTTAAGAGTGAGGATTTCGACATAGGAATTTTGGGGACCACACAGATATTCAGCCCATTACACCATATTGCATTTTGGAGAGACATAATCCAGTCCATTGCAACTTCTCTTGCAGAAGTGCTCTAAAAGGGTAAGACAGTTTTAAGACTGTTTATCTTTATGCAAATCTTTGTTTGCCTTTGGATTTTTCCAAACCTGTTACTTATGATAAAACACCCATATCAGTAAGGAGAGGCTAGACTCTCCTACAGTAACCAACAGCCTCATGTCTCACCTGGCTCCGTGTCCTCCCAGACCTGCCCCACAGGGCTGTCACTTGGAGGCGCTGCACGTGGTTCCACCCTGTGGGGTACCAGGGAGAGGAAAGAACAGAGCAAATTGGACACCAGAACCAGAAGGCTTCGTTCAGAAGTGCACACACTGCCTTCATCTCAGTAAATTAGCAGAGCAAGTCCTGTAACCCCTGGCAGTGATGAAGGCTGATCTGCTCCGTGCTCAGAAGGCGGAGACCTGGAAATACTGATGAAACACGAATGACTGCCCCAGGGACACGGAGAAAGATGAGAGATTCTTGAGCACACTAATTTCACTTTCAGATAACATGACTCTGGCGTTCTATAAATGCTTGTGCTGTGTGAGATGTCACAATGGATGACAGTCTTTTATTCCCAGAAGAAAATTCAAAATAAGACTCATCATTTTATGGTCTAATTTAAAGTGATATTTAGGAGTACCTTTTCCTAGGAACTAATAATCAGATAAAGTTGGGTTTGGGACTGTAGACTTGGAGCCTGAAGCAATATTCTTTCTACATGAAAATCGGAGTATAGTTGCTTCTAATAGCAAGTAAGGATTTCCTACGGAGTGCTGCTGAGGTGCTGATAAGAAACCTTTTCGGAAAGAACAGCAGATTCCTATAGACCCTCTTCCCATGGAAGCATCAGCAGGAACTCCTTTTCTTTTGGTGAAAACTTTCGTGTCGTTGGATCAGATCTGTTATTAGATGACACTGCATGAGTTCTATCTTACGGGGAATTGCCGTTTCTTAAGATCTTCCTTTAAATATAGCACAGATCCCTAGTATGCACATTTTCACAGAGGTGGACACTTTAGAAACACTCATGTGCAGCAGATGTGTACTGTGCTCTAGCATAAGTGGAATGAAATATTCCTTAATATAGAGGGACACACACAGGCAGAACCTCTAGCGGGTCTGTGAATAACGGGAATGACAAGCGGAGGTCCTATGGCTGGCAAGGTAGATTCCTGGGCTTCAGAGGAGGATATGAAATATTTATAGAAAACAAAATGAAATATGAGCAACACGTTTATCATGTTCTCCAGGCATGATAATATGTGATTTGCAGATGGGACATTCATTTGAAAAGCAAGTACACCATGAACCCTGGGACGAGGCTGTACGTTCCTAAACATGCTTAGCTTATGGCCTGGCTCAGAGCAGGGCTTGCCACATGTCATGTCACTCACAGCCATTGAGGGGCACTGCCATTTGTGCTGTTGCTGTGCTTTTTGGTCTGTCTTGGAAACCTGGGGAAGTCCCAGTTGTTCCAATGGGGCCCTTGATAAAGGTCTCAGTTTCAGGTCCTCAAGTTGAGACATCCTTTCAGTCAACTTGTGGAGTTTCGAATTCCGTGTCACTGCCTCCAGTGGAGCGCGTTTGTGGTGGAGAGCGATGAGAGCCTCGGATCCTCGGGAAGTGCCCCACGGGTCCCGGGTCTGGCTCTCATTCTGTGTGCCAGAGCCTTGCTGCCCGAAGTGTGGCCCCAGCCCAGGGCCTTGCTGTCACCTGGAGCTCGTTAGAAATGCAACTCTCAGGCCCTCCCAGGGCTACTGTATCAGAACCTGTGAATCCACATGAATTCACATTGCAGTGCTTGGTCCACACATGAAAGCTTGAGAAACACTAGCCTAGAGAACACCTCAGCATCCTTTCTGAATTAGAAGTTACGCTTTCTAGGGTTCTCATTAAGAAATGGGCAGTTGCACAGCCAATCAGTGAAAATGGCTTTGTGTTCCCTGAATCTTCAACTTCTGAGAGAAGGAGGAGTGTTTTTTTTCTTCCACTGTGGTCCCCAAGAACCACTACAGGCGTTCCTTACAGAACAGCAAATGACACAGTGTTCAGCCCCAACAAGACCCGAAGACACGTCCCTCATCTCTGATGCTTGCCTGTCTGGGCCTCACCCTTTCTCAGTTTAAATCACTCACTGAAGCAGCGTTCTAATGGGGTCACTGGAGAAGACAGCCGCATCTTCCTGGTCCTCCGTGGGAATGGTTGAAAGTGGAAGATGGAGAGAGAATCCTGAGGAAAACCCTCCATAGGTCAGCCCCATGTCAGCCCCAGCATCTATCACTGGAGGGTTCTGAAGCCTGTGGTGCACTGAAGGTGATAATTATAAAAGAAAAAATCAAATCCAGCTCAACTCCTGACTAGACGGCAAACACTTCATCACCTGCACTACACATGAAGCTTTTCTTTTTTATTATTATACTTTAAGTTTTAGGATACATGTGCACAACGTGCAGGTTTGTTATATATGTATACATGTGCCATGTTGGTGTGCTGCACCCATTAACTCGTCATTTAACATTAGGTATGTCTCCTAATGCTATCCTCCCCCCTCCCACCACCCCACAACAGGCTCTGGTGTGTGATGTTCCCCTTCCTGTGTCCATGTGTTCTCATTGTTCAATTCCCACCTATGAGTGAGAACATGCAGTGTTTGGTTTTTTGTCCTTGCGATAGTTTGCTGAGAATGATGGTTTCCAGCTTCATCCATGTCCCTACAAAGGGCATGAACTCATCATTTTTTATGGCTGCATAGTATTCCATGGTGTATATTGCCACATTTTCTTAATCCAGTCTATCACTGTTGGACATTTGGGTTGGTTCCAAGTCTTTGCTATTGTGAATAGTGCCGCTATAAACATACGTGTACATGTGTCTTTATAGCAGCATGATTTATAATCCTTTGGGTATATACCCAGTAATGGGATGGCTGGGCCAAATGGTATTTCTAGTTCTAGATCCCTGAGGAATCTCCACACTGACTTCCACAATGGTTGAACTAGTTTACATTCCCACCAACAGTGTAAAATGTTCCTATTTCTCCACATCCTGTCCAGCACCTGTTGTTTCCTGAGTTTTTAATGATGGCCATTCTAACTGGTGTCAGATGGTATCTCATTGTGGTTTTGATTTGCATTTCTCTGATGGCCAGTGATGATGACCATTTTTTCATGTGTCTTTTGGCTCCATAAATGTCTTCTTTTGAGAAGTGTCTGTTCATATCCTTTGCCCACTTGTTGATGGGGTTGTTTGTTTTTTTTCTTGTAAATTTATTTGAGTTCTTTGTAGATTCTGGATATTAGCCCTTTGTCAGATGAGTAGATTGCACAAATTTTCTCCCATTTTGTAGGTTGCCTGTTCACTCTGATGGTAGTTTCTTTTGCTGTGCAGAAGCTCTTTAGTTTAATTAGATCCCATTTATCAATTTTGGCTTTTGTTGCCATTGCTTTTGGTATTTTAGACATGAAGTCCTTGCCCAATGCCTATGTACTGAATGTATTGCTTAGGTTTTCTTCTAGGGTTTTTATGGTTTTAGGTCTAACATTTAAGTCTTTAATCCATCTTGAATTAATTTTTGTATAAGGTGTAAGGAAGGGATCCAGTTTCAGCTTTCTACGTATGGCTAGCCAGTTTTTCCAGCACCATTTATTAAATAGGGAATCCTTTCCCCATTTCTTGTTTTTGTCAGGTTTGTCAAAGATCAGATGGTTGTAGATGTGTGGTATTAATTCTGAGGGCTCTGTTCTGTTCCATTGGTCTGTATCTCTGTTTTGGTACCAGTACCATGCTGTTTTGGTTACTGTAGCCTTGTAGTATAGTTTGAAGTCAGGTAGTGTGATGCCTCCAGCTTTGTTCTTTTGACTTAGGATTGACTTGGCAATGCGGGCACTTTTTTGGTTCCATGTGAACTTTAAAGTAGTTTTTTCCAATTCTGTGAAGAAAGTCATTGGTAGCTTGATGGGGATGGCATTGAATCTATAAATTACCTTGGGCAGTATGGCCATTTTCACCATATTGATTCTTCCTACCCATGAGCATGGAATGTTCTTCCATTTGTTTCTATCCCCTTTTATTTCATTGAGCAGTGGTTTGTAGTTCTCATTGAAGAGGTCCTTCACATCCCTTGTAAGTTGGATTGCTAGGTATTTTGTTCTCTTTGAAGCAATTGTGAATGGGAGTTCACTCATGATTTGGCTCTCTGTTATTGGTGTATAAGAATGCTTGTGATTTTTGCACATTGATTTTGTATCCTGAGACTCTGCTGAAGTTGCTTATCAGCTTAAGGAGATTTGGGGCTGAGACGATGGGATTTTCTAGATATACAATCATGTCATCTGCAAACAGGGACAATTTGGCTTCCTCATTTCCTAATCGAATACCCTTTATTTCCTTCTCCTGCCTGATTGCCCTGGCAAGAACTTCCAACACTATGTTGAATAGGAGTGGTGAGAGAGGTCATCCCTGTCTTGTGCCAGTTTTCAAAGGGAATGCTTCCAGTTTTTGCCCATTCAGTATGATATTGGCTGTGGGTTTGTCATAGATAGCTCTTATTATTTTGAGATACGTCCCATCAATACCTAATTTATTGAGAGTTTTTAGCATGAAGGGCTGTTGAATTTTGTTGAAGACCTTTTCTGCATCTATTGAGAAATCATGTGGTTTTTGTCATTGGTTCTGTTTATATGATGGATTACGTTTATTGATTTTCATATGTTGAACCAGCCTTGCATCCCAGGGATGAAGCCCACTTGATCATGGTGGATAAGCTTTTTGATGTGCTGCTGGATTCGGTTTGCCAGTATTCTATTGAGGATTTTTGCATTGATGCTCGTCAGGGATATTGGTCTAAAATTCTCTTTTTTTTGTTGTGTCTCTGCCAGGCTTTGGTATCAGGATGATGCTGGCCTCATAAAATGAGTTAGGGAGGATTCCCTCTTTTTCTAGTCATTGGAATAGTTTCAGAAGGAATGGTACCAACTCCTCTTTGTACCTCTGGTAGAATTTGGCTGTGAATCCATCTGGTCCTGGACTTTTTTTGGTTGGTAAGCTATTAATTATTGCCTCAATTTCAGAGCCTGTTATTGGTCTATTCAGAGATTCAACTTCTTCCTGGTTTAGTCTTGGGAGGGTGTATGTGTCGAGGAATTTATCCATTTCTTCTAGATTTTCTAGTTTATTTGCGTAGAGGTGTTTATAGTATTCTCTGATGGTGGTTTGTATTTTTGTGGGATTGGTGGTGATATCCCCTTTATCATTTTTTATTGCATCTATTTGATTCTTCTCTCTTTTCTTCTTTATTAGTCTTGCTAGTGGTCTATCAATTTTGGTGATCTCTTCAAAAAACCAGCTCCTGGATTCATTGATTTTTTGAAGGTTTTTTTGTGTCTCTATCTCCTTCAGTTCTGCTGTGATCTTAGTTATTTCTTGCCTTCTGCTAGCTTTTGAATGTGTTTGCTCTTGCTTCTCCAATTCTTTTAATTGTGATGTTAGGGTGTCAATTTTAGATCTTTCCTGCTTTCTCTTGTGGGCATTTAGTGCTATAAATTTCCCTCTACACACTGCTTTAAATGTGTCCCAGAGATTCTGGTATGTTGTGTCTTTGTTCTCGTTGGTTTCAAAGAACATCTTTATTTCTGCCTTCATTTCGTTATGTACCCAGTAGTCATTCAGGGGCAGGTTGTTCACTTTCCATGTAGTTGAGCAGTTTTGATTGAGTTTCTTAATCCTGAGTTCTAGTTTGATTGCACTGTGGTCTGAGAGACAGTTTGTTATAATTTCTGTTCTTTTACATTTGCTGAGGAGTTCTTTACTTCCAACAATGTGGTCAATTTTGGAATAGGTGTGGTGTGGTGCTGAGAAGAATGTACATTCTGTTGATTTGGGGTGGAGAGTTCTGTAGATGTCTATTAGGTCCACTTGGTGCAGAGCTGAGTTCAATTCCTGGATATGTTTTTTAACTTTCTGTCTCGTTGATCTGTCTAATGTTGACAGTAGGGTGTTAAAGTCTCCCATTATTATTGTGTGGGAGTCTAAGTCTCCTTGTAGGTCTCTAAGGACTTGCTTTATGAATCTGGGTGCTCCTGTATTGGCTGCATATATATTTAGGATAGTTAGCTCTTCTTGTTGAATTGATCCCTTTATCATTATGTAATGGCCTTCTTTGTCTCTTTTGATCTTTGTTAGTTTAAAGTCTGTTTTATCAGAGACTAGGATTGCAACCCCTGCCTTTTTTTGTTTTCCATTTGCTTGGTAGATGTTCCTCCATCCCTTTATTTTGAGCCTATGTGTGTCTCAGCATGTGAGACGGGTTTCCTGAATACAGCACACTGATGGGTCTTTGACTCTTTATCCAATTTGCCAGTCAGTGTCTTTTAATTGGAGCATTTAGCCCATTTACATTTAAGGTTAATATTGTTATGTGTGAATTTGATCCTGTCATTATGATGTTAGCTGGTTATTTTGCTCCTTAGTTGATGCAGTTTCTTCATAGCCTGGATGGTCTTTACAATTTGGCATGTTTTTGCAGTGGCTGGTACCGGTTGTTCCTTTCCATGTTTAGTGCTTCCTTCAGGAGCTCTTTTAGGGCAGGCCTGATGGTGACAAAATCTCTCAGCATTTGCTTGTCTGTAAAGGATTTTATTTCTCCTTCACTTATGAAACTTAGTTTGGCTGGATATGAAATTCTGGGTTGAAAATTATTTTCTTTAAGAATGTTGAATATTGGCCCCCACTCTCCTCTGGCTTGTAGAGTTTCTGCCGCGAGATCAGCTGTTAGTCTGATGGGCTTCGCTTTGTGGGTAACCCAACCTTTCTCTCTGGCTGCCCTTAACATTTTTTCCTTCATTTCAACTTTGGTGAATCTGACAATTACGTGTCTTGGAGTTGCTCTTCTTGAGGAGTATCTTTGTGGTGTCCTCTATATTTCCTGAATCTGAATGTTGGCCTGCCTTGCTAGATTGGGGAAGTTCTCCTGGATAATATCCTGCAGACTGTTTTCCAACTTGGTTCCATTCTCCCCATCACTTTCAGGTACACCAATCAGATGTAGATTTGGTGTTTTCACATAGTCCTATATTTCTTGGAGGCTTTGTTCATTTCTTTTTATTCTTTTTTCTCTAAACCTCTCTTCTCATTTCATTTCATTCGTTTGATCTTCCATCACTGATACTCTTCCTTCCAGTTGATGGAATTGGCTACTGAGGTTTGTGCATTCATCACGTAGTTCTCGTGCCGTGGTTTTCAGCTCCATCATGTCCTTTAAGGACTTCTCTGCATTGGTTATTCTAGTTAGCCATTCGTCTAGTCTTTTTTCAAGGTTTTTAACTTCTTTGCCGTGGGTTCGAACTGCCTTCTTTAGCTTGGAGTAGTTTGATTGTCTGAAGCCTCCTTCTCTCAACTCATCAAAGTCATTCTCTGTCCAGCTTTGTTCCATTGCTGGTGAAGAGCTGCGCTCCTTTGGAGGAGGAGAGGCACTCTGATTTTTAGAATTTTCAGTTTTTCTGCTCTGTTTTTTCCCCATCTTTGTGGTTTTATCTACCTTTGGTCTTTGATGATGGTGATGTACAGATGGGGTTTTGGTGTGGATATCCTTTCTGTTTGTTAGTTTTCCTTCTAACAGTCAGGACCCTCAGCTGCAGGTCTGTTGGAATTTGCCGGAGGTCTACTCCAGACCCTGTTTGCCTGGGTATCAGCAGCGGAGGCTGCAGAACAGTGGGTATTGGTGAACAGCAAATGTTGCTGCCTGATCGTTCCTCTGGAAGTTTTGTCTCAGAGAAGTACCCAGCCATGTGAAGTGTCAGTCTGCCTCTACTAGGGGGTGCCTCCCAGTCAGGCTACTCGGGGGTCAGGGACACACTTGAGGAGGCAGTCTGTCCGTTCTCAGATCTCCAGCTGCATGCTGGGAGAACCACTACTCTCTTCAAAGCTGTCAGACAGGGACATTTAAGTCTGCAGAGGTTCCTGCTGCCTTTTGTTTGGCTACGCCCTGTGCCCAGAGGTGGAGTCTACAGAGGCAGGCAGGCCTCCTTGAGCTGTGGTGGGCTCCACCCAGTTCAAGTTTCCAGGCCGCTTTGTTTACCTACTCAAGCCTTGGCAATGGCGGGCGCCCCTCCCCCAGCCTCGCTGCCACCTTGCAGTTTGATCTCAGACTGCTGAGCTAGCAATGAGTGAGGCTCTGTGGGTGTGGGATCCTCTGAGCCAGGCACAGGATATAATCTCCTGGTGTGCCATTTGCTAAGACCATAGGAAAAGCGCAGTATTAGGGTGGGAGTGACCTGATTTTCCAGGTGCCATCTGTCACCCTTTCCTTGGCTAGGAGAGAGAATTTCCTGACCCCTTGTGCATGAAACTATTTTTTAAGGGCACAAACAGTGTCTACTTTTACACATGATTTCCAGCAGTAAATCAAAAAATGACAGTTAAGAAAACAAAATAAAACAAAAACAAAACCAACTTGTAGTCAACTTATAAAGGAATCAGTCAATAGAACCAGAATTCAAGATGGCCCAGATGTGGGAACTCTAAGACAGGGACTTTAAAATAACTCTGATGAGGCTGGGCATGGTGGCTCACACCTGTAATCTCAGCACTTTGGGAGGTCAAAGTGGGCAGATCACCTAAGGTCTGGAGCTCAAGACCAGTCTGGCCAACATGGTGAAACCCCATCTCTACTAAAAATACAAAAATTAGCCAGGCTTGGTGTTGGGCGCCTGTAGTCCCAGCTACTAGGGAGGCTGAGGCAGGAGAATTGCTTGAACCCAGGAGGCAGAAGTTGCAGTGAGCCGAGATTGCACCATTGCACTCCAGCCTGGGCGGCAAGAACAAAAACTCCATTTCAAAAACATAAAACAAAACAAAACAAAAACAAAACAAAACAAAAAAGCCCTGAAGAATTTGTTAAATGATCTAGAGGAAAAGGCATATGGCATACATGAACAGATGGGAAATTTCAGCAGAGAGATAGAGACTATAAAAGACATGTGGGAATGCTACAAAAAAGATATAAGACATAAAAAATTCCTTCAGAAAGCTTATCAGTGAACTAGTCTCAGCTGAAGAAAGATTAAGAAACTTGAAGATAGGTCAACAGGAATCATATAAAATGACACACAAAGAACATAAAATGGGCTGGGTGTGGTGGCTCATGCCTGTAATCCCAGCACTTCAGGAGGCTGAGGCAGGCGGATCACAAGGTCAGGAGTTCAAGACCCGCCTGGCCAACACAGTGAAACCCCATCTCTACTAAAAGTACAAAAATTAGCCGGGTGTGGGGGCATATGCCTACAGTCCCAGCTACTCAGGAGGCTGAGGCAGGAGAATCGCTTGAACCCAGGAGGCGGAGGTTGCAGTGAGCCAAGATTACACCACTACACTCTACGCTCTGTCTCAGAAAAAAAAAAAAAAAAAAAAAAGAACATAAAATAGAGGGAAAAACTCTGTCTAACAAGGCCTCCAAGAGCTGTGATATCATCTAATGTACATGCAATTGGAGTCCCAGAACAAGCAAACAAGCAGCAAGGAATAAAACAGAAGAAATATTTAAAGAGATAATTTGCAAATATAATGCAAGACAGCAAAACTCAGGTCCGAGAAGCTCAGGGAATCCCAACAGTATAAATACAAAAACAAATAAAAAATCTCCATACCAAAAAAGAAAAAAAACCCACCTTGACACATAAAATCAAACTTTTTAAAACCAAAGATAAGGAGAAAATGTAGAATGCATTTGGGAGTTGTGGGGGACATTACATACCCAAGAAGAAAGACAATCATAATAGATTTCTTGTCAGATGTGTAAGCTGGATGTTAATGAACTGACATCTTAAAGTACTGAAACAAACAATTAATCCAGAATTCTATTATTTTATTATAGATCCATTAAAATATTGTTTTAAATTAAAGGCAAAAATAAAACCTTTTCAGACCCTGAAAAACTAAGATAACTCATTGCTGAGAGACTTGTGCTACAATAAATGTTAAAGGTAGTTCTTTAGGCTGTAGGAAAATTACACCAGATAAAAATTTGGGGTTACACAGGGAAGTGAGCACCAGAAATAGTAAAAGTGGATATTAAAAACATTTTCTCATGGCTGATTCTTTAAACCACTGTCAACTATGGTGGCCAGGTGCAGTGGCTCATGCCTGTAATCCCAGCACTTTGGGAGGCTGAGATGGGCAGATGGCTTGGGTTCAGGAGTTTGAGACCAGTCTGGGCAACATGGTGAAACCCTGTCTCTACAAATAATACAAAAATCAGCTGGGCGTGGTGGTGTATGCCTGTAGTCCCAGCTACTCAGGAGGCTGAGGCAAGGAGGTTGAGCCCAGGAGGTTGAGGTTGCAGTCAGGCATGATTGCACCACTGCCCTCCAGCCTGAGCAACAGAGTGAGACCCTGTCTCAAAAAAAATTGTTGACTAATTAAAAATAGTAAACAGGGTTTATGACAGATGTAGAAATAAGATACATGAGATCATTTGCACAAAGTAGAGGAAGGAGTTAGAAGTATATAATGTCATAAATGTAAACTACTAAGGAATGATAATATTCTGAAATTGTCAGTTTTTTTAGACAAAGTAATAATTTCAGATCGGTTGCTAGCATCAATGAACTATCAATGTTTGAAATGTTTTCAGTATAAGTAGTTCAAGGGTCAATATGGAACTTAAATTTCGAGGGAAAAAAACTAACATCATTTAATTCTGTGGTTTTCAAATTTAGCTACTATCAGAATCACCTGGAAGAGTGTGTTAAGCAAAGTTTCTGAGCTTTCTGGGCACCATCCCTGAAAAGTCTGATGTCACACATCTCTTGGAGGTAATGCTTCTCTGTTTAACAAGCAGCCTCTGCAGCCAACAGGTTTTGCTTCTCTGGGGAGGAAGTTGACCTCAGCTGCAGTGACCTTCCTGGAGAATTAAACAGAGGGGTGCAGATCCTGACACATGGCCCTCCACCAGGATGACGACCTCCCTCTAGAACAGGAGATACTAGTTTTACTGGTTAATAGCTGAGCTGAGTCAGGGGAGGCCAGAACCAGGCCGAAGTAACTTGAGTTTTCAGCTCTGGAGAGACTGCAGCCTTGGTCAAAGCCAAGAAAATCCCCGTCCTGTGAATAAGGTTGCGTTATTGAAGTGGTCAGTGTGAAGAAACAAGAACTTCCCAGACACTGGATGTCTTTGATTGATCTAAGGACCTTTCACTCCAGGCACGTGGGGCCCATGAAAACTGTGGGCCCAGCAGCAGATCACACCAGCCTCTTGGTGTGGTGCTCTCTGTGGTTTGGAATAGAAGCCTCTCGGGTCACTGTAGGACCCCACTGGCCCCATTCCTCCAGACATAGGCCACAGATCAGCAATGTATTTTAAGCGACCCCTGTTGGCATTGGGCCATGTGTGTGGCATCTCTGTGGCAGCAGGTGGCCACATGCTCCTCAGACTGGAGGTGAATATGGCAGCAGAAGAAGTCACCAGTGTTGAGCCAAGTCACAAAGAATAGGGCCAGTGGCAAGGGTGATGAATGGGTCGAGGGGATTGTAGTCAAGGAGCTGTGGGCTGGGGCTGGGCTCCTTGTGGGATTGTACCTGGGGGACCATCGTGGGAAATGGCTTTCTTTGAGCTCCTCAAATGGAAGCAAGAGTCAGCCTGGTCTTCTTCCCTCCAGGGAGCAACACAGAAAGGATTTTCTCTCTTCCACTCAAGAGGAAGTTTTTAGGTTCTGCCAAGTAACCAAAGTAATAGAAACTCTGATGTCTCCAGAACTAGCCTCCAACTTCCTCCAGGTGGCAGGAAGGGGAGCAGCCACCTCGCCTCTGTGGCTGCTTTGTTTTTCCCTTCTTTTCTTGTTCCTCCGTAGACTACTTCCTCCATTTTGGGGTTCCTGTATGTAAAGTACTCATTGACACAGAGATTGTGTCTCAAAACCTTGTACCCAAAGGAGTAATTTTCCTGTGAACGTTCCCAAGAGATGGTTTTAACCAAAAGGTGTTACCAGCCTCAAGTCAGCAATCAGTGTGGAACGGCAGTTTAGTTGTTGAGTGGAATCTCTTCGCAATCTTCTGACAAGCTGGATCAATCAAGTGAAGCTAGATTTCTATTGTTGATTTCTGTTGTTTGTATGTTCTCATGACTTAGGCATGACCTATGTGCCTCTCCTCCTCCAGCTCTCCAGTTTTCACCACCCACCTTGTGTCAGACTCAGGCCTTTGAGGTGCCTGCATCTCTATATACTACACATGAGGCAGGTAGGGCTCAGAAAGATTAACAACTTTACACACATCACCCCATTAGGAAGTAGTAGGGTCAAGAGTCGAGATTCAAATGCTGATATAATTCCCAAGTCTGTGCCCTTAACCAGCAATATCATCTCCAAGTTCAGCAAAGAGTGTTTTGTGTCTCTCTGTCCAAATGATGCCCGTCTACTCTGTACCATCTATGAGCGTACACCATCTATACTCTCATATCCTCGCGTGCCCATTTTTCCTGTAATTCCACTTCTTAGGCTTGTTCCCTTTAATGCTATAACCAAGCAAGGGAATTTCCACTTTAAAAGGGAATTTGAAAGAGAAGAGTCTCATGTGACTTCCATTCATTTCCCTGACCTGTAGTTGTCCAAGGGCCAGAGGGCGTCTTTTCATGTTCAGTCAGTCTAAACAGCTTTATTTGGCAAGATGTTTACCAGTTTCCATGGTCTTTGGCAAGGTGTAAACACAGGCAGAGGGTCCCGAGTAAGAAGTTGGAAAGGAAGTTGCCTGGCCACCGATGAGGCTTCGCGTAACTGTTCCACATAAAGGTTGTCTACTATTTTTTTTTTCTCTTTCAAGTTAAACCTCTTCCCCTTTTTAGATGACAAGTCACAAAGCTGATCTGCCCCAGATTGTGGCAACCTCACCCTATCTATACATCAGCTAAAGGCTGATCGAAGATCAGGTCTAAAGATTGTTGCAAAAAATGAGATAAGCTTTTAAAAAAACCCAGATTCTTTAATTTTGTATGTCAGTCATCAAGTCTTCATTCACACGCTCACTCAGCAACTCTTTCTTGAGCGCCTGCTGTCTGTGCTAGACCCTGGGCAGGCAGGAATGCGGGCTAAGCGCCTTCTCTATGGGGCCTTGCATCCCAACAACAACGTGCCAGGAGGGGACCAGTGCCCAGGAGAAAAGGAAGCAGCATCAGAGCCAGGAAGGGAGTTGGGATCGGGAAGCTCTTTTAAGCCGGGTAGTTAGGGAAGCTTAAACTGAGACACCCAAGGGGCCAACAGTGTGGTTGTCTGGAGAGCAACCTGGGAGAGAAGCAGCAAGGACCAGGGCCCTAGAGCAGAGACTGGCTGGGCAGATCCCAGACAGAGTGTGATTGCCGGGGCAACTGGCATAAACAACAGAGATGGGAAGGACACAGGGCAGCGGGAGGAGAGCAGGGGGAGGGCAAGGGTTCCACGGGGCCTCTAAGTCATGGGAGGACACAGGGCATTATCCTGGCGTATGTGGGGTGCCCTGGGGAGCTCAGAACAGAATCCAGACATGATTTGAATCATGCTAAAAGCTTTGCCTTCTCTGGAGGGCAAAAGTTTGGGGCAGGAAGGAGTGGGAATGACTGGCTCTGAATGTGGGATATACACTATTAGCACATCCTGGAGGTGGCCAGGATCATTTGCTGATGTATTTGATGTGGAGAATGAATCCAAGCATGACTGCAGGGTTTGGGGCCTGAGCAGCTGGAAGGACTGACTGTTGCTCTGATGACAGCACATGTTGGAGCAACAGGTCTGGGGAGTGAAATTGAGTTTGGCTTCAGATCTGAGACTCTTCTGAATCCTCTGAGTGGGGGCCGGCGTCTGCAGTTCCACAGGAGGCTGTAGGCTGAAGACAGCGTGTAGGAGTAGAGCCGGTTAATATGATTATTAACTGCATAGTGTCTTCCCAAAATTCATGTTCACACAGAATATTATTTGGAATATTATTTTATATTATTTGGAAATAGAGCCTTTGCAGTTGCAATTAGTTATGGGACTCAAAGTGAAATTATCTTGCATTCAGGGCAGGCCTTATGAAAAGAGGAGAGAACTCAGAGACAGAGGGTTTATGAAGACAGAGGCATAGATTGGAGGGATGCGTCTGCGAGTCAAGGGGCGCGAGGAACTGCAGACCCCACCAGAAATGGGAAGTGAGGCTGGGGACGGTTCCCTGCACAGCCTCCAGAAGGAGCCAACCCTGACAGCACCCCGATTTCAGACCTCTGGCCCCCAAACAGTGAGGAAGTAGGTTTCCGTTGTTTTAAACCACCTTGTTTGTGGTACTTTGCTGAGGAAACGGACGCAGGGCTCAGCCTGTAAAGGGTGTTTACAGCATGGGTCTGAATGATGCCCTCCAGAACCTGTGCCAGTGTGTGTTGATGTTGGGGGGAGGTGGCCCCGCAGAGGAGCTTCGTGAGTCTTCTCAGTAACCAGTGAAAAGCAACAAGGAAGAAACAGACGGTGCGTTTCCAAAGTAACTCTGGCCAGCGCTGTCTCTGCAGCTCTCTGGGTAAAAGCTCCGTAAAGACTGAAAATCAGGGAACCTCACTTCTACCCTTGTGCCCAGTACTGAAAATCATCCTTACAATATCAGCATTAGCTTGGAGGGATGTTACATATTTTTAAATATCAGCTTTATTGGGATAATTTACATACAGCAAAATGCATCCATTCTCAGGGTCCACTTCAGTGAGTTTTGATAACTGTGTTCCAGTGTAACTGCAACCCCAATCAAGATCTAGAACCTTCTACTCCCACCAGCTTCCCTGAGCTCCCTTTCTATCAATCCCTCCCCGTCTCTCCCTGCTCTAGGCAACTGCTCACCTGTTTTCTGTGACTAAATAAAAGAGGCTTCCCCTAGGGTTTTGCATACTTGGAACCCTACGGAAGGCACTGTCTGTGCCTGCGTCTTCGCCCCGGAGAGCTGTTTCCAGAATCCTCTGGGCAGTAGCCTGGCCTCCTGGGCTGCGCTAGGACTGGCTGGGGCAGGCTGTGCTTCTCTTACCAACCCTGCCTCGGTGACACCGGGTTGCTTGCTTGACACTGGCCGTGGTATGAGTGTTGACCTCACAGAAACGGGCCCGGGCTACCAGCCGGGGCTGCATTGTCCCAGAGCACTGGAGGATACACATCTGCCGGTTACACACTGGCCATGTGTATCACATTCAGAGTAATTTCCCGATCACTCTTCTGCCCAGATGAGCAAAAGTCCAGTCTCCATGATTGCCCTGCCTCTGGCCTGCTCATAGCTCACCCTCCCGTATTCCCAGGAATCCCAGGAGCCCGCCTCGAGGGCCGTATCCTGCTTCCAGAGGCATCGTGGACAGAGATAGGAAGCCTGAGGCCCATCCCTGGCTTGACTGCGTGGGACGCATTCTCCGCTGCCTTTGCTTCCCTCACGTGGAGCAGAGAGCAGGCACTGAGATGGGGCCATGCGTGGTGACCCGCTAGGGTTAGTTCAGAGCCTGTGCACACAGACCAGAGGGGGTTTTCAAAGGAAGCTGACACCACCGCGAGCTGAGGGTAGCTGTTCTCACGCATGCTCAGTGGCGCTCGCTGAGTGCTGAGTGCCACGGCTGGTGAGACAGGAGCTTCCTGATGAGCCTGGGACTGTGCTGAAACCAGCCGAATCTGCCCAGGATCCTCAGTCCTGGTTTCCTGTTGCCTCTTCCTTCCCTCACGACTTATTTCCCCTGGGCACTCTCGATGTTCTTTTGGCCAGTGGGCTTCCGTTGAGACCACCTAATCATCAGAGAGGTTTTATCTAGTTAAACCTCAAAAGAAAAGGTGTTTCTTTTTTCCCAGGGGTGCCCTTGGCCCTGATACAGATTTAGCTACCTTCCACCGAAAACCTCAAAGTTTTGCAAACTCACAGCCAAGCAAAACAGCAGCTGCAGTCGAGCCAGCCTCGAAAGATCTTACAACTTTCTGCAGTGGCCAGCTTGTTCTCTTTCCATGCCTTCCAGAATCAAGAAGATCATTTCTAAGGTTTCTTACTATTTCTACCAAGAGACGACGATCAGCATTCCACAGACTGCTCCTCTAGCTGTGCACAATGCCTGTTCTTATTGTTATCACCCGCTTCTCGCCAGCAGTTCCCAGTACAAATTCCTTGAGGTTGCACAGTCACAGATACGTTGTATTTGTAGAGAAACAGAAATGCTTTGGTGGAATACTAATTGCTCTTTGTACAGAAACCTGACATCTAGTACTTCTGAATTCTAATCCCAGTTCTGTTAACAATTGGCTTTGTAGCAGCCTAGATAAAGTCAAATTATTTCTCTGTGTAAAAGAAAAACCTACCCAGTAGCAGGGGTACAATAGTCTATGTGCCTTCCCTCTGGGCTTGTGGTTAGTCAGCAATGGGGGCTTTGGGAACTGCATAGACCAGCGCCCCACAGTCTGTTTCAGTTCCAGTTTATCCCATTGTCTCACGTGATCTTGAGTCATTTAATCGTTCTGTGCTTTTTCACCCTTCAGTGTAACAAAATAATTTGCTAAGCACCTAGCAACTTGGGGTTTGCTTGAGGTTGTTATATCTGATTAGATATATCTCTATTAGATATTAGATGTGTCTGTACATGTAAAGTATGATATATTATATCCCCACAAGCCAAACAGGCACACGTAAGGCCAGCTTATAGCACTGAGATTTGGAAGACCCCTTAGAAGGTAGATCAGTGACCAACAACTGGGCAAGAAATTCCCTTGACAATGCAGCTGCTTGAATAGTTTCAGTTTCAGAGCTCTCCTGTGGCAAGTGAATTATTGGATAGTAATGACTTATTCATGTGTTAGAAAGTTCTCCTTTGGATGAGCTGGTATCTACGGAAACTTCCCTTATTCTACTTTTGTCTCTGTACCTAGCATAGTTCCTGGTACAGTACATAATGAGCCCTCAGGAAATATTAGGGGAACTGAGAACAAGACTGTTTTCTTCCACACAGTAGCTCTTTAACATTTGAAGGTAGCGCTCATGTTGCCCCCTAATTTTCTCATTTTGGGACTAAACACATTCACTTGCTATAATTCTTTATGGAGGGGCATGGCCCACAATGTGTGGCGTGGAGGGAAATGGTCCCCAATGTGTGGCCGTTCAGGTTGCATTTCTGAATGCAACTCACATCACTTCTAAGACAGGGTGCCCAGGCCTGGAAGAAATGATCCATTTCTCTACTGATGAGCATAGCAGTCAATCTGTGGGCCTGTTGCTGTCGGCATCTGGAATCCCAGCTAAGGTGGATTGATGGTGCCGATGGCCCCCGTGAATAGGCTCCTGGCACTCCCATCCTCTGGGATGTGGTCCACAGCTCCTCCCATTGCAGGTGGAGGGTCTGCTTCACCACCCAAGTCTGCCTTGGCCTGAGACTTGCTTTGGCCAATGGAATGTGAGAAAAGTGAGGCTGTGCCAGTTCCAGTCTATGCCACCAGGTCTCTGCTGGAAACCAGCTTCTATCATGACAGCAGGCTGGGGCCGGCCTGCATGAGGGTGACAGAGCACATGAGGTACAAGAGTTGTTCCTGCTAAGGCCATTCTGGACCAGCCTGCACTGGCTGACCGATTGACCAGACAGGGAGTGTGCTGGGCCAGGTCACAGTGGCCCTAGGACCACCCTGGAGACTTGTGGGCAATGTTGAATGGTTATCACTGTGCGCCACTGAGGTTTTAGGGTTGTTTCTCAGGCAGTGTTGTTTTGGCAATAGAGAATTAATACACCCTACTACCAGCACTGTCCAAGACTGTATTATCTATGACAGTGACTTATATCACACTTGTGACCTATGACCTTCGTATACCAATTTCACTACCTGTGCCATCCAACATGGTAGCCACCAGTCACGTGTGACTACAGAGTGCTTGAAGCATGTTAGTCTGAATTGAGATGTGCTATAAATATAAACTACACATCTGATTTTGAAGACTTTCTACAAAAATCTAAACGATCTCACTGAAAATTTTTATTGATTACATGTTGAATGTATTATATTTTAGATATCTCAAGTTAAAAATATTTGGAAAATTAATAATTTCAGTTTGCTTTGTTTTGTTTGTTTGTTTGTTTGTTGTTTTGAGATGGAGCCTTGCTCTGTTGCCCAGGATGGAGTGCAGTGGTGCAATCTCAGCTCACTGCAACCTCCACCTCCCAAGTTCAAGAGATTCTTTTGCTTCAGCCTCCCAAATAGCTGGGATTACAGGCATGCGCCACCACGCCTGGCTAATTTTGTATTTTTAGTAGAGATGAGGCTTCTCCATGTTGGCCAGGCTGGTCTCAAACTCTTGACCTCAGGTGATCTACCTGCCTTGGCCTCCCAAACTGCTGGGATTACATGTGTGAACCACTGCGCCTGGCCTCGGTTTGTTTTTTTGAATGTGGCTACTAAAAAATTAAAATGACATATGTGGTTCACGTTATATCCCTGCTGGACAGCAGCGTTCCAGACAGAGCCCTGGAAACCTACATGTTTCTAATTTCCTTATCTTCATATTTTATTGTTTTCAGCTCAGAATTCCAACCACATGAGATAATATGGAATCTTGAGCACTATCTGTAGCATCTGTTGTCCATCACAGATCTTAGAATTCAGCAGGTTTGATAATCATCTTTCCCTTTTTCATGCAACTCATTGATTTAAAATAATTCTGACCAGCACAAGGCCAATGGCACGATCATGTAGCATTTCATTAATCAATTCTTTTCACACCAAAAAAATCACTTCCCATTCCTGGTGGTACAAAGTGACTCAATCAGCAAGGAATCCACCTAAGCAGCAGTGTCATTCGGCCTACGTTTCCCATTTTATCTCAGGGGATTTTATTTATTTATTTTCTACTTTTTTTGAGACAGAGTTTCACTCTTGTCACTCGGGCTGGAGTGCAATGGTGCGATCTTGGCTGACTGCAACCTCTGCCTCCTGGGTTCAAACGATTCTCCTGCCTCAGACTCCCGAGTAGCTGGGATTACAGGTGCCTGCCACTGCACCTGGCTAATTTTTGTATTTTTAGTAGAGAGGGGGTTTTGCCATGGTGGCCAGGCTGGTCTTGAACTCCTGACCTCAGGTGATCCGCCCATCTCGACCTCCCAAAGTACTGGGATCACAGGCGTGAGCCACCACGCCTGGCCTGTCAGGGGATTTTAAAGGAATCTGCGAGATGCTTTACTGAAGTCCAGATCTGTGGGAGGTAGTGCTGCCCGAGCCCAGCGCTCAAGACCCAGCCAGAACCGAACCAAGCCTGGCTGGGGCCGATGCAGGCGAAGTGCTTGTCCTGTTTACTTCTAAATGCCCACAGGGTGTTCATTAGACAGTGTGGCCTGAAGCGTTTCCTGATGTCGAGTCATGGCCGCCTGGGTTTCTTCACAGCTTTCCTTTTGGAGCTCAGGACGGCTGTCGTCTTGGGCTCCAAGGGTGCCTTTCCCCCTTCTCGGGTCCTTCTGGGTGCTGGAGCCAGCGCTGTGACACAGGGAGATGTCTTCATCGAGGGGATTCCACAGAGCCACTTCCAGCCTAACACCAGATATAAAAAGCTACGTTCATGGATGCAAGCTCAGTTTTCTACTTAAAAAGTGAAGAGATTCCGCTTGCAAGTTTGATTCAGTTCAATACCTTCCCTAATACTTCCTGTTTTACTTTTCTCATATATAATTCTTCCGCCTATACACAGGAAACGCAACAATTTTTTTCCACCAAGCCTCTTCTAGGTGCCCCAGACCACCCCCGCTAACCCCAGTGTGCCCTGCACAAACGTGGGGTCCTGTGGATGCCCGGAAGTCATAATCGGGGAGCCCTGCTCTCTCTCCCGCACCTAGTTCCCTGGCCTCGGGCTGAGTCACACAGTCCCTCAGGCCTGGAGTGCTCTCTGACACTCACCTGTGTGGCAAACGCCTCTGCATCCTTCAACGCTCCACCCTGG
The DNA here is from genome assembly GCF_006542625.1 of Nomascus leucogenys. Lineage (NCBI taxonomy): Eukaryota > Metazoa > Chordata > Mammalia > Primates > Hylobatidae > Nomascus > Nomascus leucogenys. Next base: position 152,792,623 of record NC_044383.1, read on the forward strand.
ACCTTACTCCTGCTGCCCTGCTCGTCAAGGCCCGGGAAAGCTTCCCAGGACCGATCTGGGTGTGGATGTGTGGGGCACCTTATTCTAACAATTTGAAGTAAGTTTCTTAAGATGGAAGTGCCCCTGTCCCCAGGTCAAAGTACCTGCTTTCTGAAGCCCAAATCTAACACCCTTATTCCAGTCTCCAGGCACGAACCTCGCCGAGACACCTCCACGCTGCTTCCCATACCTCCCTGCAGTTTTCCTCCCTGGGTTCCTCCACGGACACGCTTCACCCTGCAGGGAACCTCCTAGCTCCCCTCCCTGCTGCCCCATGTCAGGCACCCTTGGGGATAAAGCCCTCAAAAGCATCTGCTGTGGGTGCATCTCCTGGCACGCCCGTCTTCCATAGCTCCTCTTAGAAGTCCAGCCATGGGTGTCGATTCTGTTCAGCCCACAGTCCTCACATCCTGGGAACCCCCTTGTGGTTGCATTATCTTTAGTCTTTTGTGATTGTGTCAGTCAACACTGAGTTGCCTTTTATACAATGGGAGCAAGAGGAAGAAGGAGGAAGAGGAGGAGGCCGAGCTGCAGGGAAGAAGGATACGGAGAGTAGGGGGCAGCAGTTACTCCCACCCTTGGTTGATGACAACCAACACGCTTAGGGCTTGTTGAGTTAAAACCACAATCCCCCAGGAGGTGAATAGAGAGACTTGTGAGAAAAAGAGAGACAAAGACATTTGTGAACGGGAAAAGCAGGCTTTGTTTCCAGGCTGCTTGGAGAAAGTACTTAAGTAATGACTTTTACCGGGAATAACTAGAATAACTGGTCGTGGATAAAAGTCCCTTCTCTTGCTTTTATGTGTCCAAGAAAATATCCCAGAAACCAAAGGTTGTGGTCCCAGGAGACATCTCAATTCTAGGGAATAAATGCTGAATGGGAGTCTGGACTGGGGGAAGATTCAAGTATCCAAGTCCAACGGGACGAGTGGAAACCGAGCACCACCTGATAGGACCAATGGCGAGAGCTCAGCGCCACATTTTTTTTTTTTTTGGAAAATATATGCTTTTATTTTTCCGTGATTATAAACACAACTGAATATCAAATGCACAAAGTAAGAATTATACGGGGAAAAAAAATCAGATACGTTCATATATATATCACCTTTTCAAGGCTATTTCCACCCAGGATAACCTTGGTTTGCCAGGGCCAATAGAAAGAAGTCACAAAATCGCCTTTAGTCAAATTTGTGTGTTTGCTTTCTTCTATAATTCCAATACCTCCACCATCAACGACTTGAGCTAGCTGCCAAGGTGTTATATTATCAGTGCCAGTGTCTTCATTCATTCTACAACAAAGGCTGTCACTTCACACTTGGAAGGTTGCACAGCAGCCAGGCAGAGGTGCTCCTCACTTCCCAGACGGGGCGGCCGGGCAGAGGGGCTCCTCACTTCCCAGATGGGGTGGCAGGCAGAGGTCAGTGCCACTTCTATGTGATTTCTGTCAGAAATGTTGGTCCTGTGTCTGGTCATAAGGAAACATGAAACAAACCCAAATTGAGGAACATCATATACGCTGCCATTGTCCCACATCCCAAGGTTCTGGTTTCCGGGAAAGAGAAGACGGACCTATTCTGAAGGGGACTAAAGAGACTCTGAGAAACAAACACAACGTGTGATGATTCTAGATTGGATGCTTTTGCTGGGGAGGATGTTAATTGGGCCTGAATCTCTGCCTGCATCTCTGATTAGATGGTGGATGTGTGTTGTGGGCTGCGCAAGGTCAGAGATAACCAGGTCTATGCACGTTTGTGTCATTTCACAATGTCACACTTTTACTGATGCTATTTTACTCATAAAGCCATATGCTACATGGAGTTCCCAAGCAGGCAGTTCTTAGTGCTTCCATTCACTCAGTTGTCAGAGCCACCGGCACACAGGCTCAAGCCACAAGCCAGTCAATACTGCAAACCGTACATCATAGTATACTTAATCAATACACAGATGTTATAGATTAAACATTCCACAATAAACAAAGTGACATTTAACATAAAGAGAAAGAGGATAGGAAAAAGGGTTAACAGGCCAGTCCAGGGAGAGTGACGTGGACAAAAAAATGTCCTGGCCTGGCCCGGGCGGTCATCAGCATCAGCATCTGCAAGAAAGAATCTTTGATGTGGGCAGAGCCTTTGGTGACAGATGCTGGGCGCTTATCATGAGTGACGGCAAGATGGTGTCTGTTGAAACAGCCATTTCCAGCTAGTGAAGCACTGTTCTCTTTATGTTCTTTATGGCCACAGAGTCCTCTGGTGAAGACTGATAGTGGAAGAGTGTGCCTGGGAATGTCCTTATCTGGTGCAGTCTTTATTGATGAGGCAAACTTCTGGTCCCTGTGACGAGGTGCCTTTTGAAGTATAAGATGGAATGTTTTTCTAAGATGGAGTTACTTACGTCAAGGGTGCTCTATGCAATTCGTCAGGACTGTTGTGCAGGTATCAATTCTTCTTGCCCCAGCAAATCAATGAATCCTTGCCATTATTGCTCTGTGGTGGGCAGGCCTATGCAAACCTACCCCCAAAGTCCAAGGAAGCTGAGAGGTCAAAGAAAGAGGCTGACAAATTTGGTTTCTCAGGAAGAGACATTTAATAGGGACTTACAAACAGAACCCATGGTCTTGGGCAGCCATGAAACAAGATGGTGGCCCCCTGGGCTATGACCCCCCAGGTCCAGGGCTTCTACAGCATAGGGAAGGCATGTGTAGGACAATTGAAGTAGATACCCAGGGAAAGGCAGGAGTGCTATGTGAACCTGCCTAAAGGCGGGGGTTGTTGTCAAAGTTGTGTTGACCTGAGGGCAGGATTTATGGCAAGCACAAGATCTTACCCAGGGAACAGTAAATAAAATAGAAATCTTAGAGGCCTTCCTGGGACAGAGGTTAATTAGAAGTCTACATGGAAGATTAGCATCCAAGCTGGAGCTGCTTCAGCCTCCCTAACTGTGCTCTTCGGATAGTAAAATGCAAACTGGCCACCAATAGCTTCTTTTATATTTTCTGCCTACCTTAAACATAGGGTTGTAAAACATAATAATGATAGGAAAAAATTTCTAAAGTCACTAAAAGAGAAACACAGAAAGGTAGGTTTGCCAGAAACTCTTTTGTTTTGAAGAGTTTTGAATATTTTCTGTAAGAAAAGGACAGAACTATGTTCATTGAAATATGTTTGGTGATTGAATTGTGCACCAATGGAATCAATATTTTATTTTTATCATCATTTGTCTCTTTAGCATCAGATATTTGGGGCCAGATTCCCTTTTCATTGATTTTTAATTATTAAGTTTTCATTTTATTTGACCATTTGTTCTTTGTGGAGCACCAACATACAGAAACAGGCAAAAATCAGTGAAAAATTGGCTCTGAGCTCTGAGTGGTCCCTGTCTGAATGTCTTCATGTGGCAGATGCTTAGAAATTTAATCCCAAGAAATAATAGAATTATATTTGGGAATGACAGTGACCATGTCCAGCTTAGAGTTTAAGTAAGGCTTCATCTTGGCACTCTTCCTCAAGAGAGGTGGAGGCAGGGATGGATGAAAGACTGAACCTTTTCATTCTAATAATTAAAACTTTGCTTTTGATTAATAAGAATGTCAATCCAAAGCATAATAGTAGATACCAGCAGGTAATATTTCTAAATAATCAGATCTAAATATGCATTAAAGGAAGTAATTACCATGATGATTACAATGACTAAGGCTTGATTGTTCATGTTCACACCGAATCTCCAGATTCCTCTCATGTGGCACATTCTCAAGTCTTTACAATGCCAGTGTCAGTGAGGATGGACAGCTCTTATTTAAAAATAATTGATTTCTATAGCACGGTTCCATTTGGCTATAGGAGGAAAGAATTGGACCCATTTTATTCCTTCAGAATAAATGAATGTTAGTACTATTACTGTTTTCTGCAGCAAACATGAAGAAAGTTTATTTCCTAGTGGCTCTTTTGCTCACTCTGCCAGCATCCCACCGGCATCTTTATAATGTGTATTTCAGTAAGCCAAAACAAAAGGCTTACCTGTAAAATATGTGTGTATTGAAAAAAATGTACATATTAGAACAATAAAAGCAGATGTTGATCCCAGGATGGAACAGGCAGTGTTTACAAGTTTCCTAAGTTCTGCCTTAGTTTGGGGTTTGCTGACAGCAGCTCCTGCATTTGAGTGTGGGTGTTACCTGGGAGGCATCAACAGGGTCCTGGAAAGTGATGGTGAGGGTGGGAAAGGAGGGTCCCTGATGAAAGGGGCATGGCCCAGCAACGCTCCCGGGGGGATACCTGGGCTTGACTTCCATGGGGATTCTGGCCAAGCCAGGGTAGAACATGTACCATGAACTTTCCCCACCCAAAGGGAGGGAGTAGGGGTATTTATACACCAAAGGCCCATCAGATATTAAGTGGGGGCTGCTCCTTTGTGAGGCATTCGTTCTCCAGCACTTCCAGGCCAGCAGGCCCTGGTTCCCCACTCAGTCCATCAGCATTCCATCCTGCTCTTTTTGTCCAATCACCCTTCTACACAGCTGTCCATACTTTGTTGAACCTAAGCATAAACATGGACACCTTGCCCAGTATCCTTGGGTTTTCATTCTGAAGGCTCCTGTGTATACACATTAAATACATTTACCTTTTCTCCTGTTAATCAGTCAGCCTCATGCCAGAGATTTCTCAGTGAAGCTTTAGGGGCCATGAAGTTGAGACTGGTGACCTGATGAGAGAGTGAAAGCAGCACTTTGTCCTCATCCACATCACTGCATTTATCTCAGCACCATGTCCACATCTTCTGCCAACATTGACATCAAGGTCAGCGTTGAGGGGGACAAGGAGTCACAAATGAGCAGTGTTTCCCCTAGAGGGTTGGAGGTGGTGGGAGGAGAGGGTTCCAGGGTGGGGGCTGCAGCCATCTGTGCAGGGAGTGCAGTACCATGCTGTCTGGCCTCGGTGATATTAGGGTGGCCTTGGAGGAGGTGAGTGGGTGCTGCTATCCATGTGTGCCAGGAAGAGGACCTGAGTGTGTTTACTTTTTGTCATAATAAGTTGCTGAAACAACTGCCCCTCTTTCTCAGTCCTTTAGTCCATCCCTAAGGGAAGGAGTGAGGGCCCCTCACCATTTGCCAAACAGGAGCTGTGCTTGGACACTCAGGGCCGGTGCACCTGCACTCTGACTCCCAACAAGGAAGTGTGGGGTATCTCTATGTTTCTGTGGTTGCAGATGAGTTTCTGTTTCCCTTGCCCTCAACTAGCCTCTCAGGAGGTCAAGCTTCTTTACTAGGTGGAGAGCCAAACTTTGATTCTCTGGTTCTCTGAGTCCTGTCTGTGTGAGTGCTGTGGGCTGAATGTGTTCCCCAAAATTTGTATGTTGAAGCCCTCTCCCCCAAGGCTTGATGGTATTAGAAAGTGGGAAGTGCAGGAGGTGATTAGCTCATGGGGGCAGGTCCTCATTAATGGGATTGGGGCCTTTATAAAGGAGGCTCAAGAGAGTCGGCTCATCCCGTCCACCATGTGCGGACACAGGGAGAAGGTGCTATCTATAAACCAGGAAGTGGCCCTCACCAGACACCCAGTCTGCAGCACCTTGATCTCAGACTTCCAGGCCCCAGAACTGTGAAGGCTGAACTTCTGCTGTTCGTAAGCCACACGGTCAAAGGTACTTTGTTATAGCAGTCTGAATAGACAAATGTCATAACAGTGTACCCCAGATTGGGCAGCTTAAGCAACAGACATTTATTATCTCAGTTTTGGAGGCCAGGCCTCTGAGGTCCAGATGTCAGCAGGGCTGGTTCCTGCTAAGGCCACGGGGCAAGGATCTGTTCCAGGCCCCTCTCTTAGGCTTGCAGCTTGCTGACTTCCCCAAATGTGTGTTCGTGTATCTGTATCCAAATTTTCTTTTCTTTCAAGGACGCCAGTCATATTGGATATTAGGACTGCACTCATGACCTCATTTTAACCTGATCATGTGCAAAGACCCTATTTCCAAGTAAGGACACATGCACAGATACTGGGGGTCAGGACCTTGACATCTTTTGGGTGGAGGGCACATTCAGCCCATAATAATTCTGTTCTAATCATCTTCTAATCATCTTCCATTCACCTTTTCCATTGCACATGGCAGTGCCTCCAGGGATCTTCCCCACCAAAACATCTACTCATATTGCTTCTGGCTCCACTTTGTAGAGAAACCCAATTTTCTCCATGGCAGCCAAGGGCAAGTCCCTCAGCCTGCAGAGTGACCCTCCACGGGGCCTTTGCAGAGCAGCGTGGGCAGCCTCAGTGGGCACCTCAGTGGCAGCCTGAGCTCCAGACTTGTTGGAAGCACAATGGTGTTCCAGGTGGAAGGACTCTGCCTTGGGAACTACAGCCTTGGAGACCCCAGAGATTCAGGAATGGGACGCAGCAATTTTGAGGATGTTTTTAGCAGATGTAAATTCATGAAGAATTACCCTCTTTTAGTTCCTGGAACCATGAATTCTAGCCATGGATATTGACTTGGAGCATTTGTGTGTGATACAGACTGCATCATAACATTTCAACATGCTGTGCCCCAGTTAATCCTATAAATAAGTCTTCCATAGTTGATTCCAGCATTCTTTAATGCCAATCGCTTGGACTTGATGAGGATGGGATAAGCCTGCTGGCTATCACCACATGGCTTTGTCCCTTTCATGGGGAGCTGGATTTCTTGGAAGTTACATTCAATGGGATATCATCACGGTCATCACGGCATTCAGGGACTCTGCTGAGATGAGCAGAGGCACAACAGGCAGGAAAAGCAAATCCGAACTCAGAATAAGGGTCTATTGTAGTGAGAGCAGAGATCTGCCCTTCCATGCTGGAAGAAGTCCATGTAGTCGGCCTGACTCCAGGCAGCTGTCTGGTGTTTCCCATGTTGCAGTACCACAGCAGGGGCTCAGGTTTGGCAAGCTGAGCAAAGGTGTTAGTCAATCTTGGTGAAGGGAAGCCCAATCATAACTGAATCCCCTGCCTTGCCCGCTGGCATGGCTAGCAATAGGGGCCAGCTGGCATGGTTGGAGCAGAGCCTGCTGTTCCAGTGATTCTGTAGTGGGCCTCTCCTGGAGGGCATTGCATGGGATGATTTTTTTGTGTTGGACCCATTTGAAGAGCAGCAGTCCATCCACACACACCCTTCTCCAACCTCCCTGACACTCATTCCCCATCCTGAGCATCTCTCTGGTGAAGCCACTGACCCTGAGCAGGTATGAACTGAGGTTCTCACGGGAGGCCCTGGCAGGCCAACCATCATGTGTGCTCATCTTCCCCGAGGTGATCTTTCTCTTCTATTGTACCTTAGAATGGTCTGAACTGGGCTATGTGTCCACTTCCAGCTTGGGCCAGCACAGTGCACTGTGAACTCTATGAGGCCAAGTCTTCTCATCCTCATCAATTTGCACAGAAAATGCCCATGGAGCCATGGGCTTGGGTTGAGATAGAGCTAAACATGCTGGAAATGTGAGCAAACTGTGTATGAAACCGATGCTTCCAGGCCTGCTCAGGTCCAGGCCTGAATATGCTACTTAATTGATGATGAAGTGGGGTTACGTGTGCCCAACTTTAAGACCACATGGGTCATGTAATACCTTGGGCACGCTGTGCATGACCAGCAACTCAGGCTCACGCATGTTTGGTCTTCAGTGGACAGGCTATAAATACCAACAATAGCTTGACCCCCAGATCCAGGGACCTGCTCTATGGTTTCCCAATTGAGGCCTCCTTAGTCTCCTTTTGATGTTTCCCCCTAGTGCCCCATAGTCTCATTCTAGGGATCCTGATCCACAGAAGCCATTTGGGGCTCACAGCACCTCTGGTCATCAGAGCCTGGGAGAAGGGTTATCTAGCCTGGGACACTCTGGAAATTCTCATCTTGTCCTCAGACCCACAGAAAGCTGGCATCTTTTCAAGTCATCCAGTAAATGGTTTGAATAAGATAATCAAATATGTTGCTTAAAAATACAAAGAAGGGCTGGGTGCAGTGGCTCACACCTAAAATCCCAGAAGTATCACTTGAGCTCAGGAGTTCAAGACCAACCTGGACAACATGGTGAGACCCTGTCTCTAAAAAAAATAAAAAAATTTAAAAAAATCCAAAGAAGCCTTGAAAGAGTTCAGCCTTCTCCTTAATAGTAAGGAATTTCAATTCTAGATGCCTGGATCTGCAGGAACAACTCCAAGAACACAGGCCCCTTTGAGGCTAGAGGATTTATTTCCCACCCTCTGACCCACGTGTGTCTTTTCAAAACAACACAACTTTCTAATCCTGTTTTCTCAGCAATGAAAGCTTCCCTGTAGTGACCAGTGTGATGTCTGAGAGGCTGCCTCTTGACTAGCACTCTTCCTTTCCATGGACACAGATGACTAAATTATCCCAGTTGGTAAAAAGTCCAGTGAGCCAGTATAAGGAGAAGAGCTGAACACCTCCCTCCAACTTCACACTTACTGGGAGAACTTCAGAAGCTCTCACTGGGATGTGGAGCATGGAAAGACACATTTCTAGAGAAATGAGGCCTCACGCATTAGTGTGGAGCTTGGAGCTTGGGGATATCTGATACCTGGTGTTTGCTGCTTGCGTGCTGCTATTCCCCAGTTTCTAGCATCGCTCTTGGCCCCTAAGCCACACTTCTCTTTCCACTTGCGGTGCCTGATTATGAAATTCACTCCTGTAAAGCCCCTTTAGCGTATGTCTAAATCATGCAATAGACTTTTACTTAATGTGTGGGGATGGTGGAGGGCTGGCTATGTTGTAGCAAAGGCCAGGACAACCTGAAACTAAATATGAGAAATTTCTACCTCTAAATTCCTGTTATTATATTATGCCAGTAATATCTCCCCAACTCCAGCCTAGATTGACCTGTGGGCCTACATTAGCAGATTCAAAAGCATCCATTAGCAGATAATCCTTATCAATAAGAACAGATAAGCCCACAATTACTTCCCTTATTTATTGTACCACCCAAGGATACCCAAGAAACTTGTTAGTTTTTGCTTACCATTTTCACTTTTCCACAAATATAGTACTCGGTAAAGAGGCAGAGACTGGCAGCACTGGTTATTGTCTGGGCTCTGACTATACTGAGTGTGGGCTTTAGTCACTATAGTGACTGTGTGACTAAATATCAGAGTATTAGAATGGACTTGGTGTGTGAGTAAAGTAAGTGGGGGTTAAAAGGAATGAAGTGCTGCATTCATAGATGATAGTATTAGGTTGGTGCAAATGTAATTGCTGTTTTTGCCATTACTTTTAATAGCAAAAAACTCAATTATGTTCACACCAACCTAATAAAATTTCATAATTAATTTTCCTGAGAAGTGGCAGGGGAAAATTAACAAATATAATGGAAAATTTAAATAAATTATGGTGTTAGAAGCCACCATCAATTTTTAAAGGAAGCAAAGGTTTTGATGCACAATGTTCTTACATTTGTAGTTGACATCAAGGGCAATGACATCCCGTCCTGACACAGTCCTTGGAACCAAGTTAGAGACAATGCCCTGGGTTGGCTAAACTCCATGTCTGAAACCAGATGGGGAGCATCTCGCTGCCTTTTAACTAATCTGTCATTGGGCCACCCCTAGAATGTTCTGGGGACCGAGTAATCCTTGGAGGGTTAGAAGGCAATGAAATATATGTATCGTCCCGCCCTCAGTCCCCAGCCCCTTCTCTGTCTTACTCAGTTGGCTAAACCACAGCCCTTGTTGAATTCACCTCTCCTCCTACTCAGCTACTGCACCTACATAACTGAATGTGTCTGAAAAGAGACGAGAACATCGTGGTGACTGCTTCATTTTAAGTTTATGGCTGCTGACTGGGCAGTTAGAGTTCTCTAGCCCCTTGCTTCTCTCTCTTCCTGGATGGCTGATTTATTCCTTTTCCTTTTTTCTTAAAACTAGGATGCCTCTTTTCCATCTTCCCCCTCAGTGGATGCCTTGGTTTCCTATTTCCCTAAGAAGATAGGAGCAATCAGAAGAGAGCCCCCATGGCCGCTCACCAATGCACCCACCTGTCTCCCAGCCTCTGTGACCCCGGGCTCCGCCTCCTCACCTGCCACGAGGGAGACCAGCCCCATCCCTGACACAGCCCCTTCTCCAGGGGGTGCACTGAGTGCCTGCCCCTTTGTCTACTCGACAGACACTTCTCCCTTCTCTTTCCTTCACAGTCAGCACTTTCCTCTTTATGGGGTCTTTCTTACCAATATGGCCGAATCTTAAACAAAATATGTTTTGCTCCAGTGTCATCCAGCTGAGACCCATGTCTGTTTCTCTTCACACAGCCTCCCTGGAATAAATGTTTGCATTCTCTCCTGTGTTTATCCCTCTCCCAGCCAGGTATCCTCCCACACCACTCCACGCCATCGAGCGCGACCCCACGTGGCACGAGAAGCTCATCTGGTTGCCAGATGTGTGCCAGGTGGGGCGGGGCCCAGATGTGCCCACTTTGGGGGTTCTCCAGGTCCTCTAGGTCTGCCGGGTGGGGGCTCCGCAGCTTGATCTTACTCCGAGGCCACAATGATCTCCAAGTTGCTACATACAGTGGTCAATTTTCAGTTTTGTGCTGCTTGTGGTCAGCAGCATTGACATAGCCGGACGTTCTCTCTATCTGGAGGCGCCTGCTCCTCTCAGCCATCTGCTCTCGCTGCCTCGGTGACCTCATCCGTCTACAGGCTGGTGGCTCCTCAGTGCACACCTCCTGCCTGAGCTCCACCCTCAACTCCATTTCTCACTGAGAACACCAGATATCTGCACTGGAATCTTCTTTTTTATTCTTTATTTTGTTTATTTATTTATTTTTTGACACAGTCTCACTCTGTCAACCAGGCTGGAGTGTAGTGGCACAATCTCAGCTCATTGCAGTCTCCACCTCCCAGGTTCAAGCAATTCTCCTGCCTCAGCCTCCTGAGTAGCTGGGACTATAGGCTCATGCCACCACCCCCGGCTAATTTTTTTATTTTTAGTAGAGCTGGGGTTTCACCATGTTGGCCAGGATGGTCTCAATCTCCTGACCTCGGGATCTGCCTGCGTCGGCCTCCCAAAGTGCTGGGATTACAGGCATGAGCCACCGTGCCCGGCCTAGTCTTTATTTTTAATCGACAAATAATAATTGTACATATTTATGGTGTACATAATGATGTTTCAATAGGTGTAATGTACAGTGATTAGAGGAGGGTAATTGGCATATCCATCACCTCAAACATTTATCATTTCTTCGTGTTGGGAAAGTTCAATATCCTCCTTCTAGCCATTTGCAGTGATATGATATAAACTCTGGTCATCCTGCAGTGGCATGGAACATGAGGACTTATTCCTCCTGTCTAGCTGTGATCTTGTGTCCTTTCACAAAACCCTCCCTATCCTCTTCCCCCTCCCCTTCCCAGCCTCTAGCATCCTCTGTTCTACTTTTTGCTTCTGTGAGATCCATTGTTTTTTAGCTTCCACACATGAGTGAGAACATGCGGTGTTTAACTTTCTCTCCCTGGCTTAACTTAGCGTAATGTCCTCCAGTTCCACCCATCCTGCGGAGCATGCCAGAAGTTCCTTCTGCCTCCTGGCTGGGTAGCATTCCACGGGTATAGACAGCACATTTTCCTTACCCATTCCTCTGCCGATGCACACGTCAGTTGGTTCCATGTCTTGGCTCTTATGAATATGCACCAGGATGTTCTAGTGGCTGCTTTAATGTCTCAATTTCCGGCCGGGCGCGGTGGCTCACGCTTGTAATCCCAGCACTTTGGGAGGCCGAGGCGGGCGAATCACGAGGTCGGGCGATCGAGACCACGGTGAAATGAAACCCCGTCTCTACTAAAAATACAAAAAAATTAGCCGGGCGTGGTGGCGGGCGCCTGTAGTCCCAGCTACTCGGAGAGGCTGAGGCAGGAGAATGGCGTGAACCCGGGAGGCGGAGCTTGCAGTGAGTCGAGATTGCGCCACTGCACTCCAGCCTGGACGACAGAGTGAGACTCCGTCTCAAAAAAAATAAATAATGTCTCAATTTCCTAACCGGCTTCCTGTGAACACTCCCTCCCACCCCAGACCCACCTCCTCCTCATATTCCCATCGCATTGAATGAGCAGCTTTCACTGCACAGGCCAGACACCTGGACCCATCGTCTGTGCCTGTCCTTTTGTCAAATCTCACATCCAGTCTGCCAGTAAATCCTGTTGACTTTGTTTCCAAAATATTCCCCTCATATCTTACCCGGGTGGTCTTCTTAATTCTGTGTGGAATCCCTTGAATCCATTTTCAACACTGCTGCCAAAGTGATCTTAGAATGGAAGTCAGATAATGTCACTATGAAGTCCTAGTAACATCCCATCTCCCCTGGAGGAGGCAAAGTCACTGCGGTGGACTGTGAGGCCCTGCGACCGGCCCCTCACCTCTGACTGCAGCTCTCATCCCTCCCTGGCTCACCTCACCCTCACTGAGCTCCTTCATTGCTTTGAACATGTCAGGCAAATTCTGCATCGAGGACTTCACCCAAGGTACTTTTCCTCCAGGTACACACGTGGCTCACTCCTTCCCCTCTTCTGGGGCTCTATTTAAATGCCACATTCTCAGGGAAACCTCCCCTGTTCACCCTCATTGAAATTGCAACTGCCTCAACAATCCCCACCCATTTCCCTGCTTGATTTTTCTCCATGGTATTGGCCAACTTCCATACTACGTATCTTTTCATTCATTTTTTTTTTTTTGGTTGTTACTTGTGTTCCATGACTAGAATGAAAACCCCAGGAGGCCAAGACTTTTACTTGCTTTAGTCACTGCCGTATCCCTTGTGCCTGGAGCAGTGCCCAGCACGCAGTGGGCATCAGGAAGTGTTTACTGGAGGAATCGCTGAATTGCCGCGTGGTACAAAGAGGACGTGGAAGACCTAGGGCTTATTTTCTGAATTCACTACTCCTGGCTCATACATCCTTGGGAAGTTACTCAACGCGTTTTGTGCTGGTTTCTTTCCATCTACAAAATGAAGGTCACAATGTCCATTTTCCCAAAATTGTTTGTCAGGATTAAATGAAATAATAAACATGAAAAGTACTTTCTAAATTGTATTACACATGCATTAATTAACTTTTAACAATGCTATTTATAATCATTTGAAAAAGGAAGGAGAGGGGTGGATGAACTAGAGTTGTAGACTCTCACTTCTGTCCCTGCAGAAGTCGTTGGCGTTTCCTATCAAGCAACAATTTTGGACTTTCCTTAGGGGATTTGTAGCTTGTTTATTATAGACCTAGGTGGAGAAGGTAACCTAGATTTCCCCTCAAATTACGAGGTTGTTCTTAAACTGAGGGCTGACAGTTGCCTTGGGAGTATGGAAACTCAGGGGTTTCTGCGTCCTCAAATTGGCCAAGTTGTGACATGTGGCCACAGATTGTAGAAAATGGCTAACAAAACAACATGAGTATTTTGAGGGTGGAATTTCTCCTTTACGCTTGGGGTATGCCTTCTTTTGTGGCTGCCACTGACCTGCAGTGGGATATTGGTGAGATACTGATTCTCTAATCACTGTGTCTTTATTCATAAAGCATATGTCATATGGTATTTTCAGGTTTTTTTATTCTCTTAAGAAACCTGTAGAGCCTTTCAGAGAACTTTACAATCATTTGAATTAATTTGTAATTTCCAAGAAGAATCAAGAAATATTCCACAGATCAATAATTCTGAAACAAAGAAAAATTTACATCTGAAATTGAAATTACCAAGTGACCTAGTTACATCAACCCATCTTCCTTCCTCCACCTTATTTGTCTCCTTTCTGTGATCTGAAGTGTGTGCTGAGGAATAAAACTTGTGGTAAGGAGTGCAGCCCAGCACACCACCCAGTGTATGGGTGAAGGAGGCAGCAGTGTGGCCAGAGAGGAGAGCTGGGCTGGGAGCACAGGAAGGTCCCCAGGACCCTGTGGTCATCAGTAAGAGAGGGCCCACGTGTATATGATGGTGAACAGAAATCCCAACCTTTTCAAAGTCTGACATTTAAGAGAAAAAACTGTGGCTGCTGGTTTGTGGAACAGACAGCTCCTTCTTTATTGGTAAGTTACTTTTTGTCTTGGAACTTAGAAAATATTGTATTTCTTTTGTCTCAATAATTGTTTTATGCTTTGGAAGTAATAGAGTATTACAAAAGTTTATGTTATCAAGTCATGCATTGCAAGTACTTATTTATTTAGGCTACTTTAGTCGTGCCAAAAAGAAAGAAGAGATGCTGACCTTTGTTGAGTCTATTATGTGACATGCTCTATTCTAGACTTTGGTACGTGTTATTTTATGTAATTCTGAAGACAATCCTGGCAGGTAGGTGTGGGGCTATTTTAAAGAGTTAGGAGGGTAAAGTCACACAGCCAGAAGATGGCCATGGAGGGTTGGGAGGCAGATTTTTCTGATCCTAGTCTGTGTTCTTTCTATCTCACAAAGACATTCCATACCATCTGCAAGTCGCTTTTGACTAGCACTCGAGAAACAAGTACAGGGACATTGGAAACGCTCTGATAGACCACAACCACCTTTGAAAGAGCAGTCATCTCTATGAGCCATAACTGTAAGGAAGAAATGCAGATCCCACAAATCAAAATGGAACATGTCTCCCAAACTCCTCACTCCGGGGGCTGTGGCTGCTGCGGAACAGGGGGTGCTGGTGGATCTAACATGAACAAGGCTCGGTGGAGGGGCTGGCTTTGTGCAGGGAGGTTGGGATGAACAAGGGCAGCAGGCGGCATCACAGGTGAGAAGGACAGGCCAGGAGGGAGGAAAGGGCCACAGCGTGCTGACGAAGGTGGGATGGGGTGAGGTGGGGGAGACACAGAGAAGCCCAGAGCCAGCTTCGTGGAATGCACAGATGTGTCTGGAATGTGTGTCTCTGGATACACTGATGGGTCTGCTTCAAGAGAATTCTTGATGCTGCAATGCATCAGAAGGAGTTCTAGTGATAGCATTGTCTCCCAAGTGAAAGTGATAAACCAGTGACAATCAGTTTCACTGTGTTGTGGGTGAATGTATTTATGTCATTTAACAATATTGCGATTCCATTTGTATGACAATCTCAGAGGCACTTGCTTTAATTTTGCATTGTGTCTTCTCTAATTAAACATATGAACCCTCTAAGGCCTGACTTACCTGGAGCTCTCTTATCTAATAATATCAACCTCTAAGGCAGCCTGAGAAAGAGGAAATGAACCCAAAGAGACTCTGCACCAAAATAGATACCACAAAGCCTGCACCCAAACTTGGTGTGTTTTTCTCCCAGGGGAGACCCTCAGGTGCACATTCAGGTGCACTGGCTCTTATTTTAGGCACAGCTCTGATAAGGGGGGCTGTTTGGTCTCCCAGCCCAGAGCTTATTGGAAGCGGCACATTCAGTGGGAATGTCACCTGCTGGATTCAGGCATGCTGGAAGTGATGAGGAATGGCAGACGGCCAGGTGCAGTCAAGAGGTAGGCTGGAAGAACCCCAAAACACAGAGAGGTCAACTCAGTAGACCTCACGTTGGCCCATTTAATGCGGAAGCAGATACTGTAGTTCCAAGTATTGGAAGTGTCTCAGTGTGGAATTTGGTGTGCTGCTACAGATGAGAAAGCACGTGTCCCCAGCGGCTCCACGAATGGGGCCCAGGCAGGGTTGGACAATGCCCAGCTCCCCTGGAGATGGCCAGAAATCTCATCACATGTCTTAGCAATATTTTCACCCATCAGATCCAAAGTTTGAAATGTTTAAAATGATTAGTTGAAAGTTAATTCGGAATAGGCTTCCCCAGGACCAAAATGTTGGTTGGACATTGCTGTGTTGCTGGGTAAAATACAGTAAACATCCAGCGCATCCTTCAGCATTCAGATGACTGTGTCAGAGAGGACAGAGCATCTAGGCAAGACATGCATTCCTCTTTACTTTTTAAAGCACTCCTATTTTGGGGGGTAGAATGAGAAGATGGATAGATGAAGAAAGGGAAAATGGAACAAAGAAAGGAGAAAGGGCAGGGCAAGGAAGAGGTTCCAGGATAAAACAGACATGAGATCTTGTGAGCAGAGGTTGTTAGGGCAGGGTGGGGTGGACTGGCCAGCCATGACCAGGGTAGGGGCCAGGTCACACAACCGTGACAGACGCGGCTCTGGGCTCTGACAACCGCATCGCAGCAGACAGGATCAAGATGCAAAACAGGGTCCTTCGGCAGCCCGCGCATGACCTAGAGCTGGGTGTAGGAGGTCTCTCCGGCAGCTTCTGCCTCTCCCTTCTCACCTTCGCTTGATCGGGCTCATGTCATGAAGACGTCATCCTCCCTGTGCCGTCCCCACCTCCTGCCACACGAGCTGCCTGAAATCCTCGGGGCTGGTGGAGATGGAGGTTTGATGGTTTATAAATCACGTGACTTAGCTGAGACGGTCCAGCTCCCTCCTGCTCCCAGGTGGTCTTCTGAGCAGTGGTAGACCTCAAGAGGAGTTCAGAATCACAGGACTGCAGGACCCAGCCCTGGTCTACCCAGTCAGAACTTGCATTTGAACCCCAAGGAGAGGCAATGCATAAGCGCAGTGCACTTGGAAACCCTCCAGCCATAGGAAACCCCAGTCCAGAGGCATCACTTCATATTTTGGAGGGGTTACTGCCATTGAGTGGCCTAAATTTCAAACCCTGGCACGGAGATGAGCAGGGCCCCCTTCTCCATGCGGAGCCCCCTGGCCGAGGCCTGCTGTGACGGCTGCTGTAACCAGCCTGTGGCTCTGATGTCACTGTGCACACGTCACCCTTTTTCATTTCTGTAGCAGTTTATAAGTCAGTGGGGCTGTTCCCAGCAGACAGAAATGGAAATTAGCACTCTGAATCTGGGTCACCGAGCAGTGCTGTAAATCTCAGGGGAGGCCCCGTCCTTAGCTCTGCATCCAGTGAGGACCTGAGGTGAGGATGTCTTCACAGATCCAAGGGAGGAGGCTTTAGACACATAAATCTGTGTGATTATCCAATGGCAAGATCATTTGCTAGGAGATCCCCAACCTAAAAAGAGTGTGGCTTTCAGATTTCTTTCCGGTAGAAAAACAGATGTTTTAGTAAATCTCAAAAAATCAGACTTGTGAGTGTAATTAAATGACTACGTAATAAAATCAGTCATTTTCCTTTGGGCTTTTTGTCAGAATGAGTCTTTTCAGGTTCTGTAAAGAATCTGTCTCCTCCCACATACTACATCACCAAGACAGTGGCGGGCTAATGGGGGCTGTGCTGCCCACTCCTCAGACACTGGGTGGGGGTCTCACTGGTCCACCCCGCAGTTGGCTGGTGGGTCAGAGAGTGTGCCAGCCAGAACCAGCACCCAGCGTCCTTTAGATGTTGCAGAATGGCGAGAGAGGCTTTCTGTGGTCCTCATTCTGTGAGCGGACCTATCCTTTCTGGCAGTCAATCATGCCTTTGTGGAATACGATTGTGAGATTTTTAAGTAAGTCAGAGGAAACCTGATTCCGCTGGAAGTCGGTTTTAAAGCTGCTGAGAGCTATTTCATTAATCATAAAAATCTTGTTGGTTCAACAATACCTCTTTTTCCACATTCCTGGTGTTTAAGCAGGGTGCCTTGTCCAAACACCTAGTGTCCTTTTCCCATTTTTTGTATCTGACTTGAAGCAAAATAGTATTGTCCACTGTTCTGGAAACTAACACAGAAAGAAATTGTGGCTATGGCAGCACCCACACAATAGTTTATCTGGAAACGTCTAGAAGGTGTTATTTTTCCAGCAGTGAAAATTAGTGATATCCATAATAGTCACTATAATTAGTCCTTTTGCTTTTCTTAGAAATTCTGTTTCATTACACAACCAACTTATTTTGTTATTAAATGAAAGCACAAAGAGAAATTTTTAATAATTACATTTCTTATATTTCTACCTCCTTATACAAACACCATTGTGATTTTCATGTCTCTTCTCATACTGGTGTCAGTTTCTCACTTTTATTGCTAAAATTTTGCAAAACTGAGGCTGTATCTAAAATGTCATGATCAGGGTTGGAAGTTTAAATTTGAGACCTCAAAGAAGATTTTTCAAAGGGGATGCTATGAAAAGCTCCCCATTTTCCTCCTAGTTCAAAGGTCCACAGGCGTTATAAAGAGAATGACTACTGGCTACGTGGAATTCATTTCTGAAGCTGTAGCTGCCACCAGGAGGGAGCACACCAGCAGGCGTGGATGGGCGTGTGTCTCCTTTCTTGAAAAGCTCCAGGGTCCAACTGCCAGAAGAGATCACGAGAGAGAATGCCGAACTCCTGGCTCTGTCTCTGGAGAACATTCCAGAGGTTGTGCTGGAGCCAGAAGGAGCACTTTCTTATGCCGCCTCTCCTTCCCGAACTCTCCAGAGCCTCTGGAGTCTTTCACAGGGGCTTCCCCGCCCTCGCTCCCTCTTGGGAATTCTCTCTCTCCAGCACCCCCACGCTTTCTGTTTTAGATCAAATTGACCTTTCTGGCTTGACACCCTTTCCAGCACAGGAGGCAGCTGGGCCTTTCTCCGAGGCCTCCTCTCAGCCCACAGCGCGGCAGATCCCTGCGGGGAAACGTGTCCTCCCTCCTCCCAGCCCAAGCCACCCCCTCCCACCTGCATGGCTTTGGGCCAAAGTTTTCCTTTTGCTTCAACTGAGAGTAGAGCTGCTCTTTCTCCCTGCAGGCACCCTTCACATACTGACGACAGCCGCCCCCTCGGCCTCCCGCTGCACCCCGCCCCTCATTTCCAGTGGCCCTCTTGCTTTCTCAGGTGTCCGGGCTTCCCGCCTATGCCACCCCCGAGCAGAGAGACACCCAGGGGTACCCTAACCATTGCAGAGGAGAGGGCGACCGCCTCCCAATCCCGGACGCCTGCACTTCCCTTAGGCCCAGAGTGGCTGGCCTTCCTGCTGTGGCAGCACTGTCCTGATTTTAGCACAGACGTTTCCACTTTCCGGGAAGTCTCTGGAAAACTGGGAGGATTGGCCCCCTAATCCTGGGAGTCCAACAGGAAGAGCCAGGAAGATAATGCTGCAGGAGATGCTGACCCGTCCCGTGGGTGAGGGTTCCCTCCCCTCCCGCGGTGGGTGGAGGGTGACTCCTGTCGTCCTCCTGTGGCAGGACGGCTGTCCATCATCGGTCACTGATTCCTCTCCACTTCTGCGCTGTTCCTGAGGGCTGAGCACAAAGCCTTCTTAGAAAACCAGAGTTCAGGGTGCTTAGATGGAAAGTGTCCAAGAATACTGCTGCATCTCCGACCACCACAGCCTCTTTATCCCTCCCCACCACCGTCCCCGCATCCCTGCCCACCACCGTCCCTGCATTTCTGCCCACCACAGTCCCTGCGTCCCTGCCCACCATAGTTCCTGCATCCCTGCCCACCACCGTCTCTGCATCTCTGCCCACCACAGCTGCATCTTATGTCAGAAGAGTGTTCGAGGGATCTGGGTTGAGGGAAATGGAAGATGTCACCTGCTTGTTTTCACAGTTAACAAAATAATCTTTCTCCTGTGTTTGCTGCTTACCATAACTCTATTTTCTTTTTTGAGTCTCCCTGTCAGTCCTTAAGTGTTTTCCACTCCTGTGGTCTCTATTCCCTCAACGTATTCTTCCTTCTTAAACCCTTTAGTTAAGCTTTCACTTGGACATTCTTAAAGAAATTTTGTCTCAAAGAGCACTGAGAACAGTAGTGATGAAACGCACAGGTCACTTTTCAGTGCTCAAATTCTTCGCTCTGCAGGTTTCCTGTAAGCACTTTTCTAGTTTTTTTTTTTTTTTTTCTTTAAAGACACTGTACTAATATTTTAGGACCTATCCCCTGGCCAATTTTGAAGTGTCACTTTTCCAACTTCAATCTGTCCTTCTGCTTCGTAAACATGAGCCCAACATCCCAGCGGTTCCATCTGCGTCTCTGAGTTTAATTACAACCTCTCCATGCAAGACTGTTCCTGCATCTCTTGCTAAGCCCCCTGTTTATGACTCCATAGTGGTAACTTCCACCCCATCTCCACCACCACAACAATAATCGTAATTACAAAGCTGTCACTGTGCACCTAATGCTGTGTGAGGCATGAACTTTGTCTTCGATCTTTGCATGAATCATTTTCAAATCTAAAATCCTTATGTATGATTAGGAGACAGACATCTAGAGGTTAACTTGAAAAGTGACTTTCGATTCTTGACATGAGTCTAAAGTCATGTCAAGAATCTCCAAGAATAACTGTTCTTCCATGTAGAAATAAATTAGTAAATAAAAAGTAAGCTTTCAGTTTGATTCCCCTATTTCTGTCCCAATGTAAAATTTGGCATCATCTTGATTCCCCTTCTGCTTGTTCCTTGCTGATATTTCCCAAAACGTCTCCCCACATCATTTTCTCTTCACATGTATCCCAGAAGGGTATGAACTTTTGGATCAGATGACATGGCTTTGAGATTGGCTCTTCAACTTATTGGTGTATGAACTTGAGGAAGTTGCGTTTTTCCTCTGAGTTTCAGTTTTCTCATCTGTCACTTGAGGAGGACTATGACAACCCCAGGGCCCCTGGGCCTGTAGTGAGGATTAATGAAACTGAATGGGTGAAATGGCGAGGGTCAGCCCCATATGCTGGATGCCTGTGGTCCCGGCTCCCTTACCTTCTCTGTGACGTCAGGCAGGGCTGCCGCCAGGAGGAGGGTGCACCTGCCCTGTGCCCTGCTCTTCTCCCTACTGTAAACTCGCTCCCCGTCCCTCCACGGCCCACAGACGTCTGTGTCTTTGCATTGCCGCCAGCTTTCCGTCCTGCAGCCACCCTCCCCAGCTCCCCACTGAGGGCTGGTGCCCCCACCCGTCCTCACTGCGCTCCACCTCGGTGCCTTTCTGCCTCCCCACCCAGGCTTATGCTGTTTGTCCCCGAATTGCCTTCCTTCCCCTGCCTACCTGGTCAGATCTGAGTTGCCTTCCTGGCTGAGTCCCAGCCTTTCACAAAGAGCCTGAGGTCCAGGAAGCTGGTGCTGGAGGGGCTCCTGTGCGCTCCCTCCTGTGAACTGGACGCTCCCAGTGGCATTTCTTCACTGATCCATCACACACAGGCTCTCTGCACATCACATGTTGCTTGTACTGTCATGTATTTAGGCCTCCACTTTCCAACTCTATGAGTTCCCAAAAGGTAGGAAGTAAATGGCATACTTTTAACTATTTCTGTAGCTTGTGTGCTGTACATAATAACTATCTGAAAAAATGATTTGTATCTGAAAAATAATTTATAACAGGTGTTCTCCTGGCTATTTGGGAGAGTAATTTTCAGACTAGCTACTTTATGGGGTAGAATAACACAGAGTGATTATTATTACTCTGTGATAATGTATTAGCCCAAATGTATTAGCATATACAGTGAGCATTGAAGGATACACCATTTGACATCTTTGTAAACTCCAAAATTCAAGGTGTCGGCACAGCTTGTACTTCCTCCTATAAAATGTGTTTTTGTCCCTACTAGAGAATTTGCTGGCGTAATTTGTTAAGTAGCCTTTTTTTACATTTTTATGAAGAAAAAGATATAGATCCAAAC
Organism: Nomascus leucogenys; assembly: GCF_006542625.1. Lineage (NCBI taxonomy): Eukaryota > Metazoa > Chordata > Mammalia > Primates > Hylobatidae > Nomascus > Nomascus leucogenys. Next base: position 152,814,147 of record NC_044383.1, read on the forward strand.
CACATGACACAGATCCAAGCACTGCTCAGCTCGGTAGTCTATGTTTTTGCGATGTGTGTGAGCCAGTGGCTGCCTGCCGACTGTCACTGTTGTAGCTTCTTCCTGTCCCTCCACTCCCAGCACCTGTGCTAACTCTAGGCTTTCCTGGGGAGGGTTTTTTAAAAACAAACAAATGACGCTTTTATTTTCATTTGTTTTGTTTTTTAAAAACATGTTCATTACTTCAGAAGTTTTGTGCGCACGAGAGTAGAAAGCTGTCCCGGTTATCTACCACCTTGAGTCATGGTGGCTTTAACAGTGATTTATTTACAATCTCTCGTGGCTCTGGGGGTCAACTGGGCTCGGCTGAGTGCTTCTCAGTTGGGGCCTCCACTGCAGGTACCATCGGAGAACGTGTGGAAGCCGTGTCATCCGGAGGCTCGATTGGGCTGGGGGGCTCCCCCATGTGGCCGGCAGGTGGTGCCCTGCTGCTGCCTGGTATCTCAGCAAGAATTCCCAACCAGCTCACCACGTTGACTTCCTCAAAGTTTATACAGAGTGTTACTTTAGGGCTTAACAAAACATTTACCATCTTTTCAACTTTGCTGATAATTTCAAAAGATGACTGACACCCAGATGACCAGTGTCCACGACATGGTGTGCCATGGCCTCCAGTGTGTGTGCTGTGGCCTCCAGTGTGTGCAGAGCCTGTTTGTGAATTAAAGGCAATCACAAGGAGAACTGGTCATGGTGACCCATTCTGAGCTGTACACAGTGTCCTCTGTAGGATTGTAGCCAGAGGCAGATGGCTTTCCTAGAAATGCCTCAATGTGAGTTTTAAAGCAACTCCTTATGACTGTTATCTGAATTTACCAAACTGTCCCTGGCTTTTCTTAGGAATGAACTTTTGACGTTATTGTGGAATTTTCTGCCTGGAAAATTATTATTATGAAACATGTGACTGTAAACCACATTCCTCGCCTTTTATGCACCTCACGGTGTCTATGCAAATGAACAGTGTGATTTTACATTTGAGGAAGGTTCAGTAAGAGTGAGATCTAAGAGGATCTTTAATATAGGGGCATTTTTAGAGAGATAAAAACCAAATGGGTCTCAGCTTTCTTAGGGTGACATATAATTTGGATTTGACTTGGAACTACGGGAGGAATATGGGGCAAAAGACATGAGAAGCATTGCAGAGGTCAGTGCCACGTGGAGCTTCCACCTCAGCTCTCGAAGTAAAGGCAACCAGCCCAGGCTGGGAGCCAGTCAGCAGCAGGGTCTCAATCTCCATCCGCTACCTTCCCCTCTGGGGCAGGGAGGGTGTCGCAGGGAGGAGGCCGCTCTTGGAGACCTCCACGTCCCTGCCTCTGTGCAGTCTAACTGGAGGGGCCCCCACAGTGGCCGTGAGTCTCTTTGTTCTGCAAGGAAGGGGGTGTCATTGGGCCTCCTGGGTCCCTCAGCATCTGCATGGCGGTTTTGTTCAATACGTTACATTTCTGCGTAATTAATGTTCATTTTTGGTCCCCAGCAAAGTCCAATCTGTTTTTCGTTTTCTTTCTTTTCTTTCCAGGCAGGCATTGCCAGGGCTAATCATCTATAAAAGGGCTTACTTTCTTACCTTCACGCTAAGCAAGACCATCCAAGGGCAGTGTTAGAGGGCACCTGAGAACGCAGGAGGGGTGTGTTACCTAGTGGCCTGTTTCTTCCTCCTATGGGCAGCCCTTCTACAGGAAGCAGAAGCCTCAGGGGCGATGGCAGAAATGAGGAGGAGGGGATGGAGCTGAGGTAGCAGGGGAGGGGTCGGAAGAGCAGAAGGGAGGGTCTTGCTTTATTCGCCATCCAATAATCAGCAGGTTTCGGGTTGGGGTGAACTATTGGGGAACAGCACCCCAGGGCTTCTCTCAGATGGAGGAGGGACAGGTCACCCAGAGTGAAGGAAGTTGCGAGCTCTGTTAGAGGAAAACAGCCAGGACTTAGTCAGGAGAGGCTTTGTTTGGAGGGATTGTTGTAAGGCAGGGAAAGGAATGATGGCAGCAAGAGGACCCCATGACCACAGGTCTGCAAGCGCTTCAAACAGAAAAGGCCCTTCTTTTATCCAGTAAGGAGGAGCCACCGGGGCCAGCAGGGTCTTTGGAGGGGACCCTGGACAAGTCCGGGAAAATGGCCAGTGGGGTTGAGCAGGACACAGGTCCTGCTGTGTCTAGCTGGTTCCCCAGAGAGACGATAAGGGGTGCGCTCCAGCTTCTCAGGCTCGCTCAGGCTTGGGGACGTGGAGCTCAGGGCTCTGCAGGAAGGAGAGACCCAGGTGAGGTGTGGTCAAGACAGAGCAGAGCTGGGCAGCGGGCAGTGGAGCCTCGTGGGCAGCCTGGGGTGGGGAGGCACAGTGCACTGGGAGGTGGAGAAAGTGTGAGTGTCCATCAGGCTGGCTGAGAATTGATCACGAACCTGTTGTCTGTAAAACTTTTGTTATTTCCTGAGATGTGGTTCACAGCAACCCAGGTGTGAACAACCTGATGATTCTAGGGTTCTTTTCTATTTTTTAATCACTTGCATCTAAGAATAAATTTCTGAGTGACTTGTCGTCAGCTGCTTCCCTTGATATGTCTAATGACAGGGCAGTGACCCCCATTGTCACCCAGAGATTATGTCTCTGTGCCACATGAAGATGAGGTGCCTGCTTTTGATTGAGGGGCTCCTGTGTTGCTCTCAAAGTATCTGGTAATAATAGCTGATATGCACGGAGAACCACCTCTCCTTCAGGCACCGCTCCTCGGCTTCCGTGGATGGGCATGGCTATTTCTCGGAACCCTCTCAGGTTAGAGCTGTCATGGTCTTTCTTCAAAAGAGGAAACCGAGGCTTGCCGGGGCTCAGTGGCCCTTCTGTGGCTGCACAGCTTTCGGGGTGGGGCCAGGACTGACTGACTCCACACGAAAGTGCTCCCGACCCAGCTCTTTAACTCACACGGCCTCTTCCAAACATTCCAAATCTTCCCAGTCGGCTTGCAGAGACTCCTTGCTCCCAGGAGATAACCAGGTAAAGGAGTATGAACGTTTGGGTACAAACTCCTTGCTGCAAATGGAAAACCACGCAAAGGCTCTCTTTCTCTGGGGAGCTACAATGCCTCCCTTTTTCTTCGCACTTTACCATTGGTTGGACTTTGATTCCAGGGATCCTACGAGTACTCAATACCCTACAGGATATACGTGGTTAAGCATTTGCATTTGGGCAAATAGGCGTCACTTTTCAGTAGGAAGTGGCAATCCAGAACTTGCTTTTGGGCAATTCTAGTAGCTCACAGCTTTTTTCTTAATGATCGCTAGAAGCTGCATCTTATTGACAGATGGTCATCACACTGGTGACCTGGAGTCATCAGATTGTGGGGCCCGGAGCGAGGTTGAAGGGAGTGGATCAGAGCACTGCCGGAGGTGAGCACGCCAAGGCCCCTGAAACTTTTCTTTCAAAAATGTAACTTCTTTGATCCCCTAGTCTGACAGGAATGGGACTGTTTTACTCATTAATTTTCCAGAATGCTGGCATATTGACCATGTTTATGCTTAACGACACAGACTTCCTTTCTTGAAAGCGTTGACTTTATGGTTTTAGGAAGCCCCCTTTTCCCCTAAGTGTATAGTAAGGGATTTCATACTCGCTCCCTGCACTGGGGCTTGGGTGATGGTCTGGATACTTGCTCCTCATACAGGAGATATCCTCAGGGCATCAGTCTGGAGAAGAATGTGATGCTTTATTTGATCAAGTACACTAAAAGATTTTGGAAAACAAAAAAATTAAGCTAAGAAATATTTTGGAGGCAGTAAGTCATTTATGCAGTGAAGGCTGGTGAGTGGGCATCCCGGACAGCCGAAGATCAAGCAGGAAGGAGCTTGTGAGGGTGGTTAAGAGAAATTGACGAGGTGGAAATTTCAACAAGTCTCAGCTGCAAAGCTCTCATGAGGGCTGCCAATGCCACTGTGATTATGAAGGCAGTATCTTATGACCAGAAAATAATACACAATGATATGAAAGGGAGCCAGGCTAGGTGCAGTGGCTCACACCTGTAATCCCAGCACTTTGGGAGACCGAGCTGGGTGGATCACCTGAGGTCAGGAGTTTGAGACCAGCCTGGCCAACATGGTGAAATCCCCTCTCTACTAAAAATACAAAAATTAGCCAGGCATTGTGGCATGTGCCTGTAATCCCAGCTACTTGGGAGGCTGAGGCAGGAGAATCACTGGAACTTGGGAGGCGGAGGTTGCAGTGAACTGAGATCACACCACTGCACTCCAGCCGGAGATCAGCTGCAAAGTCCACTCAGCAGCAGGACATAGATATTGTAGAGATCAGCTTTATAAAGAAAAACAAAAATGCAAGGCCATAACTAAAGCTATTCTTTAAATGGTTAAAGATGTAATTTCTGCAAATAAAACAGAAAACATAAAAAGCAAACTTCCAAAGAAATTAAAGGAACTGAAAAAAAAAAAAAAAACCCAACCCACAGAAGCTTAATAAACAAATCACCGGGGGAAAACAAAAAAAAATCAAACCTCCTGATCTCCTCCTTAGCCACTCTCATTCAAAAGCAGAAGGAAGCCAGCCTAGAGTTTCAGCTCCACTGATGCTTATCTAAAAAAGCATAAAATGTGGTGGGCCCATGATTCAAATAAACTTAGAGAACATAAATGTATTGAACACCTACCATTATAGTATGCGAAACTCTGATATCAATAAGATGTTTTAAAATAAATATATTATTTAAGATCTTGTGGGAATTCTATGGCATTTCACTAAGACCTGCTGGTGGCAAGGTGAATTAGAACGGTGAGTAAGAGACAATAATGGAAGTCTCACCAGTACTCACAGTCCTAGATGAGCTACAGGCTCGCTATCTGTAAAATGGGTATGATGTCTACCATAAAGGGTTTTGTGAGGTTAAAAGAGATAAACAGCTGTAAACCAGTGATTCTAATGCCCAGCAGCTAACTAGAACTTAATTTACAGCATATGCACACACACACACACAAACACACATATACACATATGCATGCATATATACATACACACGTCCATATGTATACACACAGTTATACACATACTGCACACACATGTATGTATACATGCAGGCACCAATATACACCCATGCACACACATGCAAATACACACATACCCATGTATACACACACGTGCACACCTATATACACACATGCACACACATGCATATACACATACATGATATAAACAGGTGTATATATGCAGGCATATGCACACTGCACACATGCACACATACATATACACATACACCCACATATGCACACATACACAGATACTCTTATTTAGTTCTTGCTCCTTGTTTTGCAGGGCCAATACTATTTATGAAAGTAAGCACAAATTTAAAACTGTCTGACAACTTAATTTTAACACATTGTTAAGCTAGTTATGAAATGTTTTTAAATTACAAGTTAACACAGTTTTTATTACCAGTAATATTTTCATAACTATTACTAATGTTTTCCCCATATTGAATTTTCTTGGGCAGAGCCTGTCCTTGGCCAAAGGGATGAACAATGGCAGTTGGTCTGTTGCTTGGTCCCCCCAACCCCTGCTCCTCTTGGGGAGACCCCCCCACAGCTCTCAGTGGCCTTCTCTCTTTGCTACCACCACAGAGCCAGCCAGTATTGGTCTCCCTGAGAGTGTGTGCTGTGGCTACCCACCTCTTCTGGGGCCACTTGCCTGTGATTAGGGGACTCCCAATGCCCTCAAAGTCCAAAAGCATGGTTTTCTCTAAGGTAGAGGCACCGTGGAAGGCTGGGGGGAGATGAGTGTGGCTGTGTTTGGAGAACTGAACACGGCCTTAAATCGTATAGTGGGGGCAGCCCCTCCCTTTTTCTTCTGGTTCTGCTTTTTAGCAGAATGTATACTTAGGTGTTCTTTTCATTTCTAAATGAATTAACCACTTAATTATTACTTTGTGAGATACTCTATTGCATATTGTACCTAATAAAAGTTGTACTAAGAAGCCACATTACTTTATTGCAGTAAAAATTTCAAAAAATTGAACATTTTAAATGCTATGTAAGAAATATTATTCTGGAATTAAGTTTTTCTTAAAGTAACACTTTTAAAAATGTGTGATAACAAGATCTTTGATGTGTTACAATTGAAATTCAGAGGCTAAGTTATTACTTACCATGTGCATATATTTAATCTTCATGAGATCCTAGTACATTTGCATTTCATTTAAAAGAGTAGGGTGGTGGCTTGTAGTCCCAGCTCCTCTAGAGGCTGAGATGGTAGGATAGCTTGAGGCCAGGGGTTCAACGCTGCAGTGTGCTCTTATCGTGCCTGTGAATGGCCACTGCACTATAGCCTGGGCAACAGAGCAAGACCCCATCTCTAAAAAAAGGTAGTTTATTTATATGATTTCAAGCCTAAAATACAAAATAACATACTGAAGTATAGCTTATCATTATTTGCCTCTAAGTAAGGGAAGAAAAAGCCATTAACAATATCTTTTAATACAAGTTTATTTCTAAGTCTAACATATGCCCATAAAGAGAAGAGAAGTGATCAGACATGAGGTCTGCACAACTTTTGTTTCGTGCAATTGCTAGGGGAATGGAGGCACTTCAAGTCAGAGGCTGGTGTGGGGACCAGCACACTGTCTAAAGATTCCTCCTGTGTTTGCCTTGGTGGCACCCCTTGCCACATTCTCTGGGTCAGGCAATGCCAGCCCTGGGGGGCCTGTGAGCTGCTGCAGTCAGGTGGTGGGTGCATGTAGCCATCTTCTTGTCTTCCCTCTGTTGTTGCCTCAAACAGGGATTGGCCCCTAGGAGCCGCTCAGACCTGTCTTTGGATGAATGAATGGAGAGTCCTCTAGGTCAGTGATATTCTCTGGCTGTGTCCCCATCCAAATCTCATCTTGAATTGCAGTTCCCATAATCCCTATGTGTGGTGGGAGGGACCAGGTGGAAATAATTGAATCATGGGGCTGTATCCTGTTCTCATGACAGTGAGTGAGTTTTCATGGGATCTGATGGTTTTACAGGGGGCTTCCCCCTTTGCTGGGCACTCATTCTTCTCCTTCCCGCCATCATGTGGAGAAGGATGTGTTTGCTTCCCCTTCTGACGTGATTGTCAGTTTCCTGAGGCCTCCCCGGCCATGCTGAACTGAGTCAATTAAACCTCTTTCCTTTATAAATTACTCAGTCTCAAGTATGTCTTTATTAGCAGTGTGAGAATGGACTAATACAGTCAACTTATTGATTATATGGTTTATATAATCATACATATATAATTATATAGATTATATGGTCAGATTATATGATTTACATCATCATATAAATAAACTACCTTTTTTAAAGAGATGAGGTCTTGCTATGTTGCCCAGGCTGGAGTGCCGTGGCCAGTCACAGACACGATAATCACACACTGCAGCTTGGAACTCCTGGCCTCAAAAATTTCCCAAAGTGTTTCCAAAGAACAGGAACTGAAAAGGTTCTGTGAGTGAGAAGGTTTGGGCAATAGTGAGTTATTCCGGCAGGGCTCTGAAGGGCCATGGATAAACAAGCTCTAATAGGAATAAACTAGGGAAGGATGTAGTTAGCATCTTATTAACGTCTTAATATACTAGCCACAGAGAAATCATTTCCCACCCCTGTCTGTCTCCCTCCCTTCTTTCTACTCAGAGCATCTCTTAGAACTCACTTTTAAATGCTGGATGCATGAATTCCCTAAGAAGCAACAGTTCCTAAATTGAAGTATGCATTAGAATAATACAGAGATTGTGTTAATGCAAGGATTTGAATCTTCAAAGCAGACATCCATAGGATCTATAGCTCTTACCTAATGTCAAACTTTACTAATGGTTCAATAACAAAAACACTAGGCAGAGAGATGCATCCCATGTTGGCTGGGCTGTTCTCGAACTCCTGGCCTCAAGTGATCGACCCACCTCAGCCTCCCAAGCTTCTGGGATTACAGGTGTGAGCCACTGCGCCCTGCTCTTCTGCGCTTTTAGATAGGGGTTCCCAGGCTTCTTTCCACTAGTAAGTACTATTTGCATGTTTGCAAGGAGATCTGGTCCTCGCCATATCCAGTCATGGGCAGAGTTCAGTTCTTTGTGACTGTAGGACTGAGGTCCTCATATTCATGCTGGCTGTCAGCAGAGGGCCTTTTTAGCTTCTCAGGGCAACCACATAGCTCGGCTTGTGCTCCCCTCTTCTGTCTGCAACTCCAGCAACAATACATTGAGTCTCTCACCTCTGAATCTTTTCTTCTCCCATCTCCAGGGAGAAGGACTCTTCACCTCTAGGGACTCGTGATTGCAGTGGGTCCAACTAGACAATCCAGCATGATGTCTGCTTACCTCCAGGCCCTTAGATCTGTAACTTCATTGCATATGCAAAATCCCTTTTGCTGTGTAAGGCAACACATGCACAGGTTCTGGTGCCTGTGTCAGGGCCTGGGAATGGGGCCATGATTCTGCTAACCACAAGCGTGACATGGAGCCGTGATTCTGCTGACAAGTGCTGTCCCCTGTGTCAGGTGCCTCCATACTCTGTATCTATTATTGGGTTGGAAAGCCTTAGTGACCAGGGTGGAGAGTACCCAGAGGTGAGCAGAGCTGGCTGGCTTTCCAGCTGGCTGGACGTCTGCACCTACATAGTACTGATTTACCAGCCTCTTAGTGAGCTTACTAGCAAATAAAATTCTTAAGATTTTTGCTGTTGCTGCACTTTCATTTTATATCTGTGTAGTTGCTTATTTATTTTTGCATTTTTATTTTTTATTTTTGAGAAGGAGTCTTGCTCTGTCACCCAGGCTGGAGTGCAGTGGCACAATCTCAGCTGTCTGCAAGCTGTGTCTCCCAGGTTCAAGTGATTCTCTTGCTTCAGCCTCTCGAGTAGCTGGGATTACAGACGTGTGCCACCAAACCCAGCTAATTTTTAAATATTTTTGGTAGGGACAAGGTTTCACCATGTTGGCCATGCTGGTCTCAAACTCCTGACCTCAAGTGATCCGCCTGCCTTGGCCTCCCAAAGTGCTGAGATTACAGGTGTGAGCCAATGCACCCAGCCTACTTATTTAAATCTACGTGGAGAAGTTTCTATTTTCCCTGCTGAATTTTACAACATTAGATTTACCCATTGCTTGATTCTGTCCAGAATATTTGTGCATTGATTCTGTCATCCAATATATTAATTATCTTTTTAGGCTTCTTGACATCTTCAGACCTAATGAACTTGCCTTCTCTCTTTTTGCCCCTCTCATCAATAGAAGCAATGGGCAGGACACAGCTGAAGGCCAAAATCAGTGCAATGTCAATAGGGCCTTGTGCCAGCCTGCCAGCAAAGTGGTATCACAGAGCCAATTGTCCAGACACCTAGCAAGCCACCTAATGGTACTTGCACCTAGATCGTGGTTCCTCTTCTTGATTGCTTATAAGTTTCAGATTTTATCGTAAGTGTTCAATGTCTGTAACACCTCCCTGATCTGCAGTTTAGTGACTGTGACCACCAAGGCTTGGAAATCAGTGTGACAAGACTGAGTGTTACCAAACCCATGCTGACCCCCAAGGGCTCACCACCTCCATCCCAGACGCTGCTGCATTTGCTTCATAATGCCCTCAACACCCTGCTGAGAACCAACCCCCAACATTTTACCTCATTCGGAGGCATTTATCTTCTTTCTCTCTGCAAATGGGTTTTGAGCTTCCTTACACCAGCGCTGTGCTCCTGGACTTCACAGGCACCATTCGCTGGAGTCAGGCAACTTCACTGCAACATTCTCTGAATATTTTTGAAATGATTTTTTTAAAAAAAGAGTAGAGAGGTGCAAAACAGGAATCAAGAAATTCTGCTTTCTCTTGTTTTCAGAACATGTGATAAAGCTCAGTCAACGAGACATGCCTTCCTGGTGAAGGAGATACTCAGGGGATGAGACATGATAAGTCTCTCATTTGGTGTCATGCTGTAGTGTGCCCACCCTGCAGGGTACCCCAGGTCCTGTGAGAGGCTAACATTCAGGTGGGGGATGACAATGAGTTACTGAGACAGCAACAATCGACACTTTACTTGAGGCAGCTGAATATTGGAAAAGAAGCCTCTTAACTGCAAAACCAAATTGAGTCAAATGACATTTCTAAAGTGTGTCATTAGATGACTTTTTCTTAGAGGCCCTGAAGCTCCTCCTCCAAAGAACAGTATGTCCTACAGAAGCTCTAGAAGTATTCCTCTGCCCACTTGTTTGGGAAATATCTAAATTCCAAAGACAAGAGAATTACACTTTAAGAATCACTTGAGCTGAATGTATTTTACATGTGATTTAATGACATCAAAGTGAGATCTGGTGAGAATGGTGCTCATAGGGACCACGTGTGAGATAGGAAGTGCTGAACCTCAAAGAGCATGACATGTGTTGCAGGTAGCTGCTTTGCAAGGGTGGGTTCACTGGTTCACCAAGAACTGGACACAGGACTCAGCACATTTCCCTGCATCTCTCCTCCGCCACTGGTAGATAACAGGGTATCTTGTTCTCGGTTCTTTAAAGAAGGAACAGAAATATCTACTAAAAAAACTTCTTAATGTCTTCACCATCAACATTTTCTTAGTAGAAAATCTGCAGCCTGTTTCTCCAAGGAGCTGGACTGCTGCCTGAGATTTGAGATGATAGAGCAAGTTGTGAACGGGATTCTTTACACGTTGAGGTGACACCCATGCCAATCTGTCACCAAAACAGTTTCCTTAAAACAATTCACACAATTTTTCCTGTGAAAACAGTGGCTTGGAGAAGGCCGAATCATTTTTGATGACCATGGTTGGCATACAAGTGAACCTGACAACAATCTTTTTATTGAGAATCCTGACTCTTAACCACAGTAACATTAAATGTGTCATTATCTAGAATTGTACATTGTTTATACCTAGCAGGTGCATAACACCATCCTAAGAGACGTGGAATTTATAAATTTTGGTTCATTGACTTATTCGGACATGAGAATAAATGAAAGGAAATTAAAGTATTAAAGTAGTGTCTTATGAACAGGACGGAGTAGGCCAGCTTCTCATATCTCGGCCGGGCATTTCCTGCCCTGTGGCCTGTGTATCTGGCTCCCTCTGGGCCTCTTTCTCTCAGGGACCCCACCCTCTGGGCCCCCCTCCCTCTGGGACTCCTCCCTCTGGGACTCCTCCCTCTGGGACCACCCTCCCTCTAACCCCCTCCCTCTGGGACCACCCTTCCTCTGACCCCCTCCCTCTGGGACCTCTCCCTCTAGGACCCCCCTTCCCTCTGGACCCCCTCCCTTTGGGACCTCTCCTTCTGGGACCCCCATCCCTCTGGACCCCCTCTCTCTGGGCCCCCTCCCGACTCCTTCTGCTGACAGGGATCCATCACACAGGCTTCCCAATGCTGGCCTTCTGCTCACCAAGAGTTACTCACTTTTTGGGGTGCATCTCGTGATGATTGCTAGCATGGAACTGTTTTGTAATTATTTGTTTACCTGGCAGCCTTTTGAAGCTCAAGTATGCGTTTGAGTCATTGCTGTACTTCAGTGCCTCTCCTCAGTAGACAGTTCACAAACATTTGTTGAACTGAGTTAAACTTAAATTCAGAAAATACTGTGTGTCACGGTGCAGTTAAACAAATATTTACCTTAAATGGGGGCCCCGTTGGGCATTGAGTGCATGGCGTGCTGGGCCATCCCTCCCTTTTTGGCCCGTGCTGCCCTTCCCATCGTCATCAACTCAGCCTCCACGTGATGGGGAGGTCACTCCCTCCCATCCCGTCCCAGCCCCACTCACCTGGGAACCTGTGCCGCTGACCCCACCTTGGCCTGGCATCCGTCCAACCCTACAGCGACTGCTCCCCACAGCCCCTGCTCCCTTGTTCTCCAGAGCCGTGCCCCTGCTGCAGGTCTCCCCCTCGCTGTCCCCAAGCCCCTGCCTTCCACCCACACTGCCCACTCCTTCCCACCGTCCCCGCCTCTGTCCTTATGGAGTCCTCAAAAGCTCTTCTTGCCCCAGAACCTCCCATAACCCCTCAGTGCTCAGCAGCAGATCCTTGCTTTGACTGTTTATGGCGCTAAGTGTCTGTTCCAACACATTTGCATGGAAGAGTACGTAGGTACTTTTAAATTAACTTTATTGAGGCTAATTTATATGCAATAAATGTCACCGATTGAAGGGTACAATTCAACAGGTCTTGACAAGGGCACACAGCCATATGCCACCCCCACAATCAGGATAGAGGACATTTCTGCCACCACAAAAGCCCCTTGTGTCGCCCAACCCCAGCCAATCCCTTCTTCCCGTCCTGATGACAATCCCTGATTTCATTCCTGCCACTGTTATTTTGCCTTTTCTAGAAATTTTAGGGATGGAATGATGCAGTGCATGGTCTCTTCTGTCTGGATTTGTTACCGAGCGAAGGTTTTGAGTCACCCCCGTTGGAGCATGCATTAGTCGCCTGTTCCTTTTCATGGCTGAGTAGTATATTCTATTGTATGGATACACTTCAACTTGGTTATCTGCTCACCAGTTGACAGACATTTGGGTCTTTTTCAGTTTGGGACGGTTAAGAATAAACCTGCTGGGAATGTTCCAGTGTTAATCTTCCCATGTCTCTTGGGTAGACGTGTAGGAGTCGGTTGCAGGTTCCTATGGTGGATGCACGTTCAGCTGTGCAAGAAAGGACTCCACCGTCTCCTTGGAGTGGCTGTGTGATCTTGCAGTCCCACCAACACAGTGTGAGAGCCCCAGATGCACCATGTCCTCTCCCAGCTTCCTGCCCCGTTTAATCTTAGTCCTTCCAGTGGGATCTCTCTCTCTGTCTGTGTGTGTGTGTGTGTGTGTGTGTGTGTGTGTGTGTGTGTGTGTGTGTGTGTGTGTTTTGGATGGAGTCTCTCTCTGTCACCCAGGCTGGACTGCAGTGGTGTAATCTCAGCTCACTGCAACCTCTGCCTCCCGGGTTCAAGTGATTCTCCTGCCTCAGCCTCCCGAGTAGCTGGGATTACAGGTGCACACCATCACGCCTGGCTAATTTTTGTATTTTTAGTAAAGACGGGGTTTCACCATGTTGGCCAGGCTGGTCTCGAACTCCTGGACTTAAGTGGTTCATCCTCCCAAATTGCTGGGATTACAGGCCTGAGCCACTGCGCCCAGCCTTCATTGTGGTTTTAATTTGCATTTTCCTCATGATTAATGGCATTGAGCATCTTTTTTGTGTGTGTATTTGCCATCCATGTATTTTCTTTGGTAAATTGCCTGTTCACATTTCCCCCTGTTTCTTATTGAATTGTTTATGTTTTTGATAGGGAGTTGTAAAAATTATTTGTATATTCTGGATATAACCTATTATCAGGTATAAGCTTTAAAATACTTTTTTCTATTCAATATATATATGTTTCATTTTCTTGAGTGTCTTTCAAAGAGCAGAAGTTTTACATTTTGTACAATCAAGTACAATTTATCGATTTTTTTACAGTTCATTCTTTTTGCAATTTATATAAGAAGCTTCTTTTTCCAGGGTCACAAAGACTTTCTCCCATTTTTCCTTCTAGATGTTTTATGCTTTAGCTCTCACATTTAGATTTATAACTCATTTGAGTTACCTTTTGCAAATGGTGTGAGGTAAGCAGTAAGGATCAACTTTTTGTTCATGTCATTCCGGGACCATTTATTGTAGACTGTGCTTTTCCCATTGAGTTACCTTGGCACCTACGTTAAAAATCAGTCCGCTATCTATATGTGGGTCTATGTCTGGACTCTGTTCTGTTCCACCGATTTATGTAACTGTCCTTTCGGAAATCCAACACCATCACGGTTAGTGTAGCTTCCTTGTCAGCTCTGAGATTAGGCAGTGTGAGTCCTCCAATTTTTTTATCTTTTTCAGAATTGTTTTGGCTATTTTAATTTCCTTGAATTTCTATATAAATTTTGGAACTGGCTTGTAAATTTCTCAAAAAAAAAAGCCCTACCATAATTTTGATTTAGTTTATGTTGTATCTACAGATTGATTTGGGGAGAAATTATATCTTGAAATTGAATCATTAATAAATTTGAACATGAAATCATTTCATCTGAACATGAAATGAGTCATTGAAAATTGAACATGATAAATTTCTCCATTAATTTAGGTCTTATTTAATTTTTCCCAACAATGTTTTGTAGTTTTTAGCATATAAATCTCGCATTAATTTTGTTAGAGCTATCCATAAGTATTTTACATTTTATGATACAATTATATATATAATTGCTGATACTATTATATATGATATATGTGTGTGTGTGTGTGTATATATATATATATATATATATATATGTATAGTTTTAACATCCAAAAGGTAATTCAATTGGTGTATTTTATTTTACATATTGTATATTTCACCTCCCATGCCCTCCACCCCTGCCATGCTCTGCAGCTTAGAAAGACTATGTATCATTTCTCACTGTATTTGTTCTCCTCCTGCCAGGAGCCATAATCTCGTGATGCCTAGTGCCAAGGTCTGAAAATTGTTGTTACATTTTGTAGGTTTTTCTAGTTGTTTAATGCAGCAGGGTGCCTTTGGTCTCTGTTAGTCCGCGGTGGCTGGAAGCTGAAGTTCAGCAGTGGTGTTCTGATTGCTGTGCTGCTTCTGATTGATACGATTACCTCTTCACATGCTTTTGCAACACAGGGGTCTATACTATGCTTCTTCTGCATACTCTAAAGCACTCAACTGTATACCTGCTGGGATTACAAAAGTGCAGAGGTGACTCCATGCCTTCCTCCAGCTTTTTAGGCCCAAAGCAGTGACTGAGGGGCAGTGAAGAACTGATCTCTGAGTTGTGACTCCAGGCATCAGGGAAGGAATGGGGTGGAGTAAATAATGAAATGAGAATCAAAATTATGTAAGAAATAGGTTTGGAAAATAATTCAGGGTGAACTTTGTGCTACATGGGCTTCCTCTCCAAAAGGTCAGCATCCACGTGGACTCGTAAGTGAGGACTGATATGGCACCGTGTGGAGGGCGAGGAGGGGAGCTCCACTTTCTCTGCCTGTGCACCTGGGGCTGCACTCCCCTAGCTGCTCCTCCCTGGCATGGCCAGGCCCACGTGGTGCAAGAGCAGGGAAAAGAGGAGGAAGATGGGCGATGGGCTGGGAAGCGCATCCAACGTTAATATCAGAGCATTTCAGGCCATGGATTTTACTGGGGGGCGTCCAGGGCGTGTTAATAAACAGGATGACAGACAATGCTGGAAAGGAGGAGTGAGCCTGAGAATAGCGAAGAGTTTTTCTTTCTTTTTAAGTTTGCTTCAAATGGTGGATTTCAAAGCCCTTCGTCTTCAGGCCCCCCACAACTGCTTCAGCTCTTCCTGGTCTCCTGCTAAACTTCTTCAGCCTGGACCCATGCACGGCCACTGCTGGCGTTCCCAGCACATGGCATACTCCATATGGACCCATGCACCGCCACTGCTGGCATTCCCGGCACATGGCATACTCCATATGGACCCATGCACCACCACTGCTGGCGTTCCCGGCACATGGCACACTCCATATGGACCCATGCACCGCCACTGCTGGCGTTCCCGGCACATGGCACACTCCATATGGACCCATGCACCGCCACTGCTGGCGTTCCCGGCACATGGCACACTCCATATGGACCCATGCACCGCCACTGCTGGCGTTCCCGGCACATGGCACACTCCATATGGACCCATGCACCACCACTGTTGGCATTCCCAGCACATGGCACACTCCATATGGACCCATGCACCGCCACTGCTGGCGTTCCCAGCACATGGCATACTCCATATGGACCCATGCACCACCACTGCTGGCGTTCCCAGCACGTCGTATACTCCATTGTTTCCTAACAATCCAGTTGATTCGGCCAGGCTGGTTGCTCAGCTGTTTCACAAACATACAGGGCTCATGACTCAGCACTGCTCTTCAGCCTGAGATGAGCCAGTCACCTGAAGGAGATGGCCGTTCTCTGTCAATCATTGGCCCATAGCCTTGCCATTCTCCAAGGACCCTGATCAGAGCCTCCTCCTCCAGGAAGTCTTTCCTAACTGTGCCAGCCTCCACCTTTCCTCTGGCACTTAGATTTCTGATGATTAGGATGCCTCTGCCACAGCAGATTCATGCTTGTGACCTGGAATGTCTACTGGAAAGGTCTGCGGCTGTGGAGAAGCAGGTGCATTCCTCTCCAGCGCCTTTCCAGGCTGGAGCAGCTTGTTCAGTGTGTCTTGAGAATGGCTCTCATAGTCAAACTTTAAATTCTACTGGAGATTCTCACATGCCCACAGGGGTGAACATCACTGACATATATTGCGAACGATTTAAAGCCCAGGACTATGAATTATACATTTTCTATGCACATTCACACTTCTATAGATTTTGTTCAGTAAAATCTTGTTGAATGTTTTTAAATTTTGTGTAAAGATTTTTGTGCAGATCAAAACTTGTGGATTTCTGAGAGCACCTTATTTAAACTATAGATCAAGGGTTGGCAAATTATAGCTAGCCTCTAGCCAACCGAGCCGGGCGAAGCCTGTTCAGTTATGTAATTGTAGATGCTTTCAAGCTCCAAAGGCAGATTTGAGGAGTTGTGACAGAGACCATATGGCCTGCAAAGCCTAAAATATTTACTATCTAGCCCTTTACAGAAAGTGGTTGCTGATGTCTATTCTCAATAAATATTTGTATGTAAAATAGTGTGCTGTGCACTCTGTTCACACGAGATGGAATGTTGGTAACTTAACTGTCTGGCTCTCCAGGAATACCTGTGTTAACTGTAGTGCATTCTGCCTTCTTTCCTTCTTAGAGTCACTTCCACTTTCCTGCTACTGCTGCCTGTGAGCTGAAGGGGCTGAACCATACACTCCTTTTTCTACAACCAGCCTGCATTTTTTCTGCCCACAATGAGCGGGGTAAGATTTTTATTTTTGGCAAGGAGTGTAATTTGGGTTCACTGTGGCTACTTGAACATTGCACTGCAGCTAACTCTATCTTTGTTTCCTTTCCAGGAATCAATGAATTTCAGCGATGTTTTCGACTCCAGTGAAGATTATTTTGTGTCAGTCAATACTTCGTATTACTCAGTTGATTCTGAAATGTTACTGTGCTCTTTGCAGGAGGTCAGGCAGTTCTCCAGGCTATTTGTACCGATTGCCTACTCCTTGATCTGTGTCTTTGGCCTCCTGGGGAATATTCTGGTGGTGATCACCTTTGCTTTTTATAAGAAGGCCAGGTCTATGACAGACGTCTATCTCTTGAACATGGCCATTGCAGACATCCTGTTTGTTCTTACTCTCCCATTCTGGGCAGTGAGTCATGCCACCGGTGCGTGGGTTTTCAGCAATGCCACGTGCAAGTTGCTGAAAGGCATCTATGCCATCAACTTTAACTGCGGGATGCTGCTTCTGACTTGCATTAGCATGGACCGGTACATTGCCATCGTACAGGCGACTAAGTCATTCCGGCTCCGATCCAGAACGCTACCGCGCAGCAAAATCATCTGCCTTGTTGTGTGGGGGCTGTCAGTCATCATCTCCAGCTCAACTTTTGTCTTCAACCAGAAATACAACATCCAAGGCAGCGACGTCTGTGAACCCAAGTACCAGACTGTCTCCGAGCCCATCAGGTGGAAGCTGCTGATGTTGGGGCTTGAGCTACTCTTTGGTTTCTTTATCCCTTTGCTGTTCATGATATTTTGTTACATGTTCATTGTCAAAACCTTGCTGCAAGCTCAGAATTCTAAAAGGCACAAAGCCATCCGTGTAATCATAGCCGTGGTGCTTGTGTTTCTGGCTTGTCAGATTCCTCATAACATGGTCCTGCTGGTGATGGCTGCAAATTTGGGTAAAATGAACCG
This sequence comes from Nomascus leucogenys, assembly GCF_006542625.1. NCBI lineage: Eukaryota > Metazoa > Chordata > Mammalia > Primates > Hylobatidae > Nomascus > Nomascus leucogenys. The sequence continues at coordinate 152,831,981 of NC_044383.1, forward strand.
ATCCTGCCAGAGCGAAAAGCTAATTGGCTATACGAAAACTGTCACAGAAGTCCTGGCTTTCCTGCACTGCTGCCTGAACCCTGTGCTCTATGCTTTTATTGGGCAGAAGTTCAGAAACTACTTTCTGAAGATCTTGAAGGACCTGTGGTGTGTGAGAAGGAAGTACAAGTCCTCGGGCTTCTCCTGTGCCGGGAGGTACTCAGAAAACATTTCTCGGCAGACCAGTGAGACTGCAGATAACGACAATGCGTCGTCCTTCACTATGTGATAGAAAGCTGAGTCTCCCTAAGGCATGTGTGAAACATACTCATAGATGTTATGCAAAAAAAAGTCTATGGCCAAGTATGCATGGCAAATGTGGGAATTAAGCAAAATCAAGCAAGCGTCTCTCCTGCGGGACTTAGCGTGCTCATGGGCTGTGTGATCTCTTCAGGGTGGGGTGGTCTCTGATAGGTGGCATTTTCCAGCACACTTCGCAAGGAATGTTTTGTAGCTCTAGGGTATATATCCGCCTGGCGTTTCACAGAACAGCCTTTGGGAAATGCTGAATTAAAGTGAATTGTTGACAAATGTAAACATTTTCAGAAATATTCATGAAGTGGTCACAGATCACAGTGTCTTTTGGTTACAGCACAAAATGATGGCAGTGGTTTGAAAAACTAAAACAGAAAAAAACAAACGGAAGCCCACACATCACTCATTTTAGGCAAATGTTTAAACGTTTTTATCTCTCAGAATGTTTGTTGTTGCTGGTTATAAGCAGCAGAATTGGCCGGCTGGTGTTTTCTCTCGTTTCACTTTGATACAGTCAACAAGCCTGACCCTGTAAAATGGAGGCGGAAAGACAAGCTCAAGTGTTCACAACCTGGAAGTCCTTCGGGAAGAAGGGGACAATGGCAGAACAGGTGTTGGTGACAATTGTCACCAATTGGATAAAGCAGCTCAGGTTGGACCATTAGGAAAGTGTCAGTTTGCTTTGATTTCCCTGGGAGCTGTTCTCTGTCGTGAGTGACTCTTCTCTAAACGTCCATTAGGCTGAGAGTGCTATGAAGACAGCAGCTAGAATGATCTTGCTCCCAGCTGTGCTCTGAGTGCCTAGCGGAGTTCCAGTGAACAAAATGGACCCAAGAGAGATTTGATTGGTGAATCGTAATGAAGTTGGGGTTTATTGTACAGTTTAAAATGTTAGATGTTTTTAACTTTTTAAATAAATAGAATACTTTTTTTTTTTTTAAAGAAAGCAACTTTACTGAGACAATGTAGAAAGAAATTTTGTTCCATTTCTTTCATGTGGTTGAAGAGCAATGTGTGGCTGAAGACTTTTGTTATGAGGAGCTGCAGATTAGCTAGGGGACAGCTGGAATTATGCTGGCTTCTCATAATGATTTTAAAGGGGTCTGAAATTTGTGATGGAATCAGATTTTAACAACTCTCTTCAATGGCATAGAGAGTTCATGGAACTCATGTTTTTAAAGGGCTATGTAAATACATGAACATTAGAAAAATATCAACTTGTGTTACAAAAATACAAACACGTGTTAGGAATGTACTGTCATGGGCTAGGCATGGTGGCTCATGCCTGTAATCCCAGCATTTTGGAAAGCTAAGATGGGCAGATCACTTGAGGTCAGGAGTTCAAGACCAGCCTGGCCAACATGGCAAAACCCCTCTCTACTAAAAATACAAAAATTTGCCAGGCCTGGTGGCGGGTGCCTGTAATCCCAGCTACTTGGGAGGCTGAGGCAGGAGAATCCCTTGAACCCAGGAGGCAGAGGTTGCAGTGAACCAAGATCGTGCAATTGCACTCCAGCCTGGGTGACAGAGCGAGACTCCGTCTCAAAAAAAAAAAAAGGAAAGAACGGTCATGAATTACAAAAATACCGACATGTTTAAACCTGACAGTGGTGTTATTTGAAACTTGATATTGTTCTCGTAAGCTTTAACTATATCTCTCTTTAAAATGCAGAATAATGTCTTAAGATTTAAGGTCTGTATTTTTAAAGCATGGCTTTGGCTTTGCAAAATAAAAAATGTGTTCTGTACATGAAGTAGGAATCGTATTTCAGCTTCAAGGTTCAGATCGAGGGGCCCAGTGTTTGGAGAGGGTGGTATTCAGGCTTTCTCATGCCCTTCAAATCTGTCAGCGTTCGACTCTAGAAATCAAAGCAAAGGAGTGGTTACCCAGACACTCCTTTCAGTGTGATCAATGCGCTGATGTGACCTATGAAGATGATTCGCGCTTGAAAACTGGCACAGAAACATCTTGCTTATCTGCCAAAGCTGGGAGATGAGCTTCTCTGCATAATTTAAATGTTCAGATAAATGAAGCTGACTTATTTCAGCAATAACCTTTTAAACATTTTAGCTAAGATGTATAAAAATGTTTCCAAAATATACCACATACTTTATTTCTTCTTAAATATAGTACATTAGGTTACATCATTTTTCGTGCTGTCTTGGGCATCAGAACAGGTGCCATGGTAACCTGACGCTCTCAGGAGACATTAAGGTAGAAGGGGCTGTTCTTCAGTGGTTCCCATTGATTCTCCCCATATCTTTTTGCTCTCAGGCTCTGGCCGTCTCTTCCTGAACCTTAACTGTGTCTGCGCTTAGTCCTTCTCTCCACTCATTGCAAACATTATTCTATATGTTTGGTGGGGAAATCAGCTATCTGCGCTTGTCAGAATTGTCTATTAATAGGGGCAATGTGTTAGAACCTCCAAGTATTCAATTATTTCTGGATACGTGAGATCTTACTGTATGTAAATCTCAACATTTAGGTACTTAAGTATTACCTTGCAAACTGTACATGATTTGCTTCTAAGGACAGACAGACTGGATTTTAAATGAGGCCAGAAAAACACAATATTTTGAAATCCTTTTAAGACTTGTGGTAATGTAGGCAAATTACAGGCATTCTGGAGATATGTGTACAGAGAATGTGGTCTCAATGAATGCAGTATACATGCTATAGTATGCTAGAACATTAGTTTGCTGGGGCTGCCCTAACAAAATACCACAGACTGAGTGGCTTAAACAACATATTTATTTCTCACATTTTTAGAGGCTGGTTAAGGTGTTGGCAGGGTTGGTTTCTCCTGGGCCTCAAATGGCTTTTCCTCTGTGAGCTGAAACTTCTTATAAGGACACTAGTCAGATTGTATTACAGCCCACCGAAAAGGCCCTTTTAACTTAATCACCAGTTTAAAATCCCTGTCTCTAAATATCACCACTTTCTGAGATACCGAGGGTTGGGACTTTGACATATGAATTTTAAGGTGACACCATTCAGCCCCTAACATCTATTTCCCTGAAGGTAGCGCATATTTTCCTATTAAAGTTAACCTGAAACATTTGAGAATTTCTTTGCAGACAGTTTCCTCCTTTCCAATAAGTTATGTTCCAAACATTCATTCCCATTTCGGCTTTTCAGGTGCAGATCTCACAGAGAGATGACAGAGAAGGGTTGTGGTCCCCGGTGAGACAACGCCTGCCTATCTAACCTGCACAGCCTTGAGCTCCAGCACCCACCCGGGCACAGCCTTGAGCTCCAGCACCCACCCGTGCACAGCCTTGAGCTGCAGCACCCACTCGTGCACAGCCTTGAGCTCCAGCACCCACCCATGGTGCAAGTTCCAGTATCTGTTCCCAGTGGTTCACCTCCTGCCCTGATCCCTGCCCTGAGGTGTGGCATCTTCTCCCTTCCCAGTTCTCTGACAGGGAAGTGGGGAATTTCCCCAAGTCTGAGCTGCCTCCATATTCAAAGCAGAGACATCCCCTTCTCAGCTGTGGACCTCAGGATGGTGATCTCAACTGTGGCAGCAGAAAGCAGCTGTGATAGCCCAGGGGCGGCCAGGCCCTCTTCTGCCCCCTATTTGTATAAAGAGAGCATTCAAGGCTCATGACTTCAGCGGGGCTCTCTGTTGTCTTAATCTCATTCTTGGGCCACATTCTCCTGTAGGACACAGAAGGAGGTGGCATTTTACATTTACCATTAGACGATTTGAGTCATTGCAGCTTCACAGAGCACAGCTGCCCTGACGCCTTCTACATTCTGCTGGCTGCTCTGTGGAGAACCTGAAGTGTTCATGGCCTTTGTGCTCAGGGATTTCACGGAATAAAGAGGTTGCAGCATACGGATGAAGGCCACTCTCGCTCTGGCATGTTTGCGGAGCTTGGGGTGGTCTGCACTCTACATTCCACTGGCCGCTCCGAGAACCTGACACACTCACTCTTTGTGATCTCACAGAATAAAGAGGCAGCAGCATTCGGACGAAGGCCTCTCGCTCTGGTGTGTTTGCAGAGCTCAGGGTGGTTTGCCGTGACCTGATTTCACACTGATGACTCAGTATGCACAGCTGCAGTCTTCTTCCTTGCATTGCATTTGCCAATAGCGTGATATTCCTGATGCCTCATTTAGGTAAATCATATAAGAGCTAAGGCAGGAACGATTTATTTTCTACTTCTTGGCTGATTCCTCTCTTCATTGAGAGTCCAGGTGGACAGTCGGGGATGATGGGCAGAGTGCTGTTCTCCTCACCTTGAGGCTGTCCTCAGCCCAGGGGAGCTGCTGTACCTCCTTCCAGCCCATTTCCATTCTAGACAACAAGAAGCAGGATGGGGGAAGCAGGTGGCCTTAAAGACACAACTGGAAAGCTGTGGAAATCCTTTCTGCTCCCAAGGTGGGAGCCTTCACTTAGTCACATGGTTACAGCCAGGTGAAAGAAAGCCTGGGACGCTCTTCAGCGGGTGGCCGTGTGTCCACACACATGCAGTAATCACGAATGTGCCTGGGAGGCTCTTCAGCGGGTGGCCGTGTGTCCATGTGCACGCAGTAATCACAAACACACCATGTAAGAAGGGGGAGAGATACCGAGAAAACCACTTTCATGGAGGGGGGGCAGCCGGACTCCTCTCTTTAACCAGAGGGGAGGGTCGGCATCTCCCCAGCTGGAGATGAGCGGTAGCCGAGGCAGCCCACTAGGCCAAGGCCACTCAGGGGACACGGCTGGCCCTGTGCAGCAAGGCTGGGGCCACCGGGGATGCGCCCCGTACACAGGGGCCTCTTCTCCTGTAGCCCACTAATAATTACCACAGTGCCCACGGCCGGTCCATCTAAATGTTCAGAATACGGTATTTAGAATTAGTGTTGACATTTGAATAAGGTTTCATTTTTCTGCCTAACATTGAAAGATGAACTGGATTCTTGGATGTCACATAACATTTTGGGGTCCCCTTTCTGAACCTAGGGTGTAAACAGATGAGCTAGCACTTCCCTTCACACCAGTGGGGAGCAAATGTGATTCCTAAAGTCCTGGCTTCAGCAGGGGCCGAGCTCCTGAGCCGGCCAGGGGTGCCTCTGCCCTGGACAGGGCGCTGCTGCGCTCTGGTGCGCGAGCCACCTCCCGGCGCCTGCATCTGCTCCTGGAGACGCTCACCTTCCCGGCTGTTGCCCTAATTCTGCAACATTTCAAAGGACAAATGTCACATGTATGTCTTAGTGGGGAAACTCTACAGTTTATTTTGGATAACAAGTATGTGAAATTAATGGAATCTTATACTATCTTTTTGCACCCGTGGAGTAAAATCTTCAGAAAAATATCACTGCACTATTGCTGCTGTTCATTTTTTTTCCTTATTGCTTTTAACATTCACAATAGTAGATTGGCTCTTTCCTTTTTATTTTTTTGCTATGTGAACATATACATAGCAGAATAAATGTATGTATAAATCAGGAAATACAGCATCTATATATTTTTATGGCAGATAATGTAGAATGACTTTTAGGATATTAAGTTAATAAAAAGAAGATATGTAAAATGATATAATCTCTACTCACCAAGAATTCATTATACAAGTCCAAAATTAAGGAGAAAGCTAAATAAACATTCCAGGCAACCTCCCTTTTCCAGCTTTGTGAATTCTGGCACATCGGACTCTGTTTTCCTCTGATTGTGCACTAGGATGGCAGAGGAGGGTGTGTGACCCTGGGCGAGCTGGCTTTCACAGTTGTCCTTGCTGCCTTTGGGTCCCCAGGTGTCCAGGTGGGGCAGGAGAGGTGGTTATGCCTGGAGGCAGCCTTGCCTTAGGAAAAGCCTTCTCAGGACCCCTCTCTCTCTAGTCCTCTGTAGACCTGACTTGACACCATCTCACACGGATGCATGAGAAGCCGTGGCCAGGGGTGCCCTCTGAGAACCAGCCCCCTGGCCCTGCCCTTCAGCCTTCTGGGCCTCCTCACTTACTTTTCTCCAGGGAACGTGATAGAGACAACGTGGCTGGCGGCGGGGCTGAGGGTGCAACCAGGGGAGTGCTCATGCCCTGAGATCTCTCCCATCAGCTGTTTGCTCTGCTCACCGCTCACTCTAACCAGCTACAGAGCATCTATTCTGAGGTGTGGGCAGCTGCCCACCACGCTTGCCTCCTGGGCCAACAGCTGAGCCACCTTGCGAGCCCCTGGGGACTCTGTGGGGCATGGGACTAAGGTCTGGCCGGAGATGCCTGAACACAGGTGAAACGCATCGTTTCCAGGTCTGGTGCACAAAACCACTTGCTTTCTCTTGATGGCCGGAGGGAGCAGGCACAGGAGACCTTGGAAGCAGCTGCTGGAAACAGCAGAACCTGAATACACTGACCCTCCATATGCCTGGTGCTCCTGTGTGAGCAAGAAATGAACTTCTGTTGGGTTTGAGTCAACCTACATTGAATTTTGTTCCATGATTTACTCATCCGAAGCATGGGCCGTCGTTCTGAGCTGTCCCCAGGCCTGACTCTCCATGGCTCTGGCTGGGGTCCTTCCACCCCCTCTCCTTCCTGCCCACTCACGTGTGCCCATCAGTCTTAGTGGAAGCTTTGCTCAGGAGATGTGGTGTTGCAGGGGCTCTGCCATCTTTTGTGGCCAGTTCCAGGATCCAGGGCATTGGCTCTCCCCTGACCCTTTGTCGCCAGTTTCAAAGGTGGAAGCCACCCTCCCCAGCAAAGGTGGACCTGGCCTGGGCGTGGATGCACCTGTGGTGCCTGTTGATTGTCCTAAACTCCACTCCCAGTATCAGTGCTGCACACCCACTCCCCTGCCCTGGGCCTGCCTTGGGTCAAGTGGAAGATTGTTCGCATCTAATAGTAAAAAGGAAAGTGAGATGGACGAAAACCCCGAACCCCACTTCCATATTCTGCCCTCTCTCCACCTGGTCTTCTGCCTGTTTCCAATGCTCCCATTCACTCTGGAGCCCCTGAAGTTTGGCCCCTGCCCCCATCCCACTAAGCTGTCTTCAAGAAGGCTGCCCCGTGCCCTATGCAGCCAATGCAGCAGACGCCTCTCAGCTGCCTCCTGCATGTAGCATGAGCCCCTCTCCAGGGCCTTTGCTCTCCTCCCTCTCAGGTGGGCAGCTCCATCTCTGCCTCACTTTGGCCCCTCCAACCTTATTTGACCCTGACATGCAGTGGTGCTCCTGATGCCAAGCTGGGTTTCTCTTTCTCCTCTCCCTGCATGCTCTCCCCAGGCCACCCTATCACCCCTGGGCTTCAGGATGGCACACAGGCCGATGGAACCAGCATGTGCATCTCAACTCTAGATCTTCCTCAAGGATGCTGCCAGGCCTGACCCCGTGCAGTCCTCATTGCCCCTCTCCTCCATCTCCTTCCCTTCCTGCTGCAAATCTGGCCCCATGGCTGTGCCCCTTCTTCCCTAGGTCATGTCTTCCCTGCCCTGGGACAGCCACCTCTGCCTGGCACTCATCTCTGGCTCCTCAGCATGGATCAGGTGGGCTCACCCTGCAAGGTTGTACATGTGGACCCTCCTGCTGATACTGCACCCTCTTCTTGGCCTCCTTGCTTCACATACACTCGCCTATCTGCCTGTTCATGGATTTGTCCTGTGCATCTTACCTTCCATAGCCTGTGTCCCCCATGGAGGTGAAGCAGAGTTAGGGATGCATTGTGTCATGCAGAGTCATGCACTCAAGACCTACATCCAGTTATTATGCAGGTAAAGAAAAGGCTCTTAGTACCACTTCAAGGGCTATGTCCATCCAACCATCCTTGACTTCTTGGTTTGGGCTGCACTTCTGATTCCATTGTGCTTTGTAAATAAATACCACCTACAGCAATTACAAATGCATCACATTTATTTTTGTTTGCATGATAAGAGGCCCCTAAAGTGAGTTCTTTGGCAGGGAATAGCTTTTCAACTCTGAGTCCCTAGTTTGAGAAATGTCCATCAGGCATATAATTGTCATTCAGATGTTTTCTTCTGAATAAACTCTTCAGTCCAACCTACAGCACCAACATCGCTGTTCCAGGCTTGTCTCAGTAAGATGAGCACAGGGGTGGGTGAGATGTCCTGAGGTTGCATCGTGGAATAAGCAGTGAATAATAAGCTGAGTGCGAGGTGGGTCAAAGGAACATGTGCTATTATCTGAGTCTGTTTTGATGCCATATTTCTCGGAGAAGCAAGTGTGTAACCCTCTTTTTGGGTATTACATAGATCTTGTCTTTTAAATGGCAGGTTTGGCTTCCTTGACTGTCACCTGGAGATTTTCAGACCATGTCAATATTTTGCAACTAAAGAAGGGATGCTGGGCCAGCCGGCTGCCAATCACGACTACCCCGAGGCTCCTGCTGGCTGTTACAGTTGTCATGGTTCAGAGGGCAGCTGGGGCCCCACAGGGTCTCAGTGAGGGTGGGCCAGGCTGAGGGGAGGGTGCCCACCTACCCACCACCAGTGCCCAGTGGGGCCACTCCATCTGCCGTCTGGATATGAATGAGTGTTGCGCCTGTGGTGGCTCCAGATCAGTCTGTGTCATCTTCCAGCCCCACCCCTCTGCCACCCATGAAGGGTGGTGGGTGTCCTCTGCCCCGTCTGCTAATGACGCTGTTTTCATCAGTTCCCCCACCCCACTCACTCCTTACGTACCAAGCAATTCGATGATGAAGTCACTGGTTTCCAGTACATTGCCTACATTTTAATTCTTTGTTTCCTTTCTTTCTTTTTTTTTTTTAAAGCAGGTTTTTATTTGTAATCTTCATATTGGCAAAAGAAACAACGAATGCATTTTTCTAGACAGCAAGTTCTTAAAATTGTAGGATTCTGGTGTTCAAAATGTTTTGAAACACAAAATGTTTTGTAATACAATAAAAGCTCTAGCTGCTTTCAGCCTGTTGTAGGTAAAATAATGCAACCACACATGTGCCCCAGGCACCGTAGACTCCTTATTATGGGAACTGGATTGGAGCCTTTTGAAAACAGATGTATGAGGGCTTCAGAGTTTTAGTAAATATGAGAAGAAGGAGTCATTAAAGACGAGAGTGTTTCCTTTCCCGCAGGAATTTTCCTAGCCACGCCTGTGCGCATCAGAAACCAAAACCCTCCGCGCAGGTTCTTCTGCGCACTGCGCTGCCCCCAGCGCAGAGGAGCAGCGTTCCGGGAACACGTTTCCTGCTCTGGAACATCCAGTGTGTTCCGGCCCAAGTGCCTGCTCAGGTTTAAAGGGGGTTTCTTTTGCCGGTACTTCAAAAAGTTAAAAATAATCACTACTATTAAATAGATCTTTAATGTGTTTTAAATGGCAAAAGCACTTCACTCAGAATTGGTGATTCTGCTTCATGCATGTGTTAAGTGGGGATAGGTTTGTGGGAAGAGTTGGCTGCTTTTATCTTGCTGAATGGAGAAAGTATTATATAAATATATAGCTAATAGAGCAATTTGAGTTTCTGGGCCCTGTCCAGAGGTCAATAGGAAATCTGGTGAATTTTCATTTTTTAATAGCACTATGCAAATATACGACTGGTGTGGTGTTGCGTGAGAACTGTTTGGTTTGGTGTAGAACGGAGCCCATGCCACAGCTTTGGGGGCCGCAGAGCACAGCAGGATCTAGTAGGGCAGTCTGGGGGTCGCCTTGCTGTGTAATGAGGGGCACTGTGAGGGAGGAGAGGAAGACTGAAAGTAAGTGGCACAAAGCACATGAGGGTGAGAGAAGCTGGAGGTGGTGAAAATGGAAATGAAGGGGTAAAAGGAAACCTTTTGAAAATCTGCACCGCCAGCCATCCCCGAAATCGCTGCCTCTGGGGAACTGGGGAGCACAGCACATTCCTTACTGTCAGCCGCGGCTCTCCAGGAAGGCGGAATCACAAGCGGTGCATGTAGATTAAGGGATTTATTTAAAGGCATTGGTGCCCAAGCTTGAGGCGGGCGAGTCTGAGACCCATAAGGCAGGCTGGCAGGTGGGAAACTCAAGCGCAGTTTGTACATTACAGAACGGAGGCGGGATTCCTTCTCCAGGAACCCGCGGTTTTTGCTCTTAAAGCCAAGGGATTGGATGAGGCCCACACACATTGTGGAGGGTCACCTGCTCTACTCAGAGTCAGCTGAGAACAGGCGCTCATCACAGCCTCAGCGTACCCCAGCAGCAGCGTCTAGACTTGCGTCTGACCATCGGGCACCATGGCCCAGCCAGGTTCACATATGAGATTAAGCATCACACTTTCCAAGGAAGGGACACCAAAATTATGTTTGAAACCCAGTGAGGTGTGGTCCACACACATACATGCCTGCAGGGACGAGGCAGGGACCTGAATGGGAGAAGGGTGAGCACGCCCCACCTCTGGGCGCCAGCTCCTCGGCCCAGCCAATGCAGAGGGGAGTGAAGGCCCAGGGCTTGCAAATCTTCTGGTGTTCAAGAAAAGCTGAAAATCTAGCCTTTTAAAAATGCAGAGCCTCACTTGAAAGTAGGTGATATAATATAATTTTAATATGTTCACTAAATATAATGTGAACATTTTAAAATTATTTGTGAGCCAATCAAAATCTGTCCGTCAGCTGAATTTAGGCCTTGGGCAGCCAGTTAAAGGGTTGTGAAATGAACAGTATTTGAGTGGTCAATACACAGCCGCCAGCTCGGGAGCTTGCTCCCCACCCTAGCTGCTACGTCTGTGACGGCAAAGCAGGTGTTCTTGGTCTAATAGAGAGTGCATGTCTGGGTCTAATGCCTTCTCTCCTTCCCTCTCACCTGCTTCCTCCTCCTCCCTCTTCTCCCTCTGTGGACAGAGATGCCTCTTGCCTGGAAGGGCTGCCTTGGCATCTAGGAGCAAAGGGAAACCCTCCGGGGCTGATTTCCATCCCACCCTTGTCTCCAGAAACTGCCAGAGATGTAAAGTGAAAATGATAGCAGAAATGTCACAGAAGGAAAACTCAATTCCCTTGTTGACTCAAAGTGGCACATTAAGCAAACTGTCCCTTTTGAATGAAGATGTGGGGAGCATTTTGTTCTCCTTTCCACGGGCTGAGCTGGGCTGACAGAGAGGATTCCTTCATGTGCTCCAAGTGGCCACAGCCTGAACTGGCAGCCACATCCCAGGGAGGAGGTTGACACACACAAATTTGGTGGTTTTGGCCCAACTCAGTTCCTTGGCAAACTCAGTTTTTTGTCCTTGCATGACTTTTGGAAGCAGGTGGCTGCTGGAAAATGCAGTCTCTAGGTTTCACCAGCAGATAGGAGACAGGGCAGAGCCATCCCCTAGAGCCTACATCTGGCATTTGAGTCCTAGTCTTGTTCCTTGATGGTTGTGTGAGTTTGTGTGAGTTATTCCAACCCTCACATTCCCAGTTTTCTTATCTGTAAAATGGGCATTAATGATAGTACTTCTCCCATGTGTGTTTAAGATGAAGACGGGGTATAGGCAAGAAAGCCAGGGTGGGCAGGGTGGAAACTGGTTATCATCTGCCAATGAGCCATGGAGGAGACCCAGCCTCTTCCCCAATTCCTACAGTTCCTACCATGTTGGACTCAGTTGGCTTAACTTAGGAAACAAGAAGTAGTTTGGGTCCAATATTAATGCTGCTATCCTTTATTGGAATGTTAAATACAGCAAAACAACTGTTTCATGTTATTGTATACTTTTGGAATAAAATCTATAAAAAAGAAATCCTGTAGCACTTTTTGGTTGCTAACTCTTACATATATAAGTTTTCTTTTCATTTAAAATATTCTCTAAAAATAATCTTAATTTCCCATATCTGTAGATGCACTGCTGTTTTATTCACTCATTACAAAAGACAGAGTCTGATCGATTGAGGGTACAGAATTCAGTGTTTCCCAAACATACTTCATCATGGAACTTCCCTGTGGGGCATCTCCAAGGACAAGTGTTGGCATGAACTCACATTGAAGGAGGCTGCTTTAGCAATTCAATGTTTCCAAGAACCTTATTGGGTACAGATTAGTATGACCTTCTTTTTATAGACACGGAAACAAGGTGGTTATGTGACTTGCTGGAGGGTGTGAGTTACAAGAGACACATGGAGAACCTGGAATATTAATCCAAGGATGTCTGGCTTCATGCACCATCTACCTCAGCCTCTTGCCTTGTTTTAGTTCTTTGGAAATCAAAGGCCTTGTCTTTGTCATCCTCCAGTTACTAAATGATCATGCTGTGAAGCATTTCACTGAGTTTCTTCTGGGCGCCTGGATTTGGTGACCGTGTGGTGGCCTTTAAGAAGAGACTTCATGGTAAGATGTTTCTGAAAGTTTCTACCAGGTGCAGGTGATGCATTTGAGTTGACAGCAAGCAAGCGTGCTGCCAGGGTCAAACGCTGGCCAGGACCACAGGCTTCCAGCACCTTCCCGAGCCCAAGCTCAGCATCTGTTCTCCTTGCCAACACTTGTAGATGTTTTTCTATTGGGGTATGCAGGAAATTCTTCTTTGGATGGCTTTAATATATTTCAGTTCTGCCCTAGTCTGCTATTCTGCATGGGTGACAGCAGGTCAAGAGTGGCAGACACACAGCTCTTGGGAACTGATGGCACAGCAGACAAGGGGGCATGGGCAGTGATGTTCTGGACAGTCAGCTGTGAAATATTCAGGAATTTGGACAGCCAGTTGTTAAAACTGTTGGTAGCTTATTATCAGCCATGCTGGGAGTATATATACACAGGAAATTGGAAAATGCTACAAGTCAAAACTGCTGCTGCTTTTCTTTTTCCACAGAGAGTCAGTTTTGCCAGTACACCTCTGGATATAAAGAAAATCAAAATATAAGTGAGCAAAAATAAGCCCAAAGACAAAAGTGACAAGGAGGAGAAAAATGGGGGCTACCGTCCGAAGGTTAGTGTTCCCCACAAAATTCATGTTTAAACTTGTGGTGGTAGGGTTGGGCATGGTGGCCCATGCCTCTAATCCCAGCACTTCAGGAGGCCAAGGTGGGTGGATCACTTGAGGCCAGGAGTTTGAGACCAATCTGGGCAACATAGCGAAAACTCCATCTCAACTAAAAATACAAAAATTAGCCAGGCATGATGGTACACACCTGTAATCCCAGCTACTTGGGAGGCTGAGGTATGAGAATCCCAGAGATGGAGGTTGCAGTGAGCCGAGATTCTGAGATCACGCCATTGCACTCCACCCTGGGCAACAGAACAAGACTCTGTCTCAAAAAATAATAATAAAACAACCTGTGGTGGTATTAACAGGTAGGGCTTTTGGGAGGTGATTAGGTCCTGAGGATGGGGCGCTCATGAATGGGGCTAGTGCTCTTATAGAAAAGGCTCAAGGAAGTTCCCTGGCCTTTTCTACCATGTGAGGGCACAGCAACATGGTGCCATTTTTGAAGCTGAGAGCAGCCCTCACCAGACACTGGATCTGCTGGCACCTTATCTTGGACTTCCCAGGCTCCAGAGCTGCAATCAATGCATTTCCGTTATTTATAAATTACTCAGTCTACAGTGTTGTGTTAGAGCAGCCCAAAGGAACTAAGACAAGCGGAGACCAGAACGTAAGAGCACTGGAGCAGTTCCAGGAGATCTAGGACTGCATCTCGGTTTTGTCGTTTAGTGGCCGTGTGGGCTTGGCCAAGCTCCTGAGCTTCTTGGAGTATCAGTTTTCTGATCTATAAATTAGGATATTGATACCTTCCTTGCTTACCTCACAGGTTTTGTCAACAAGAACTACTTATTATACAACTACATTGGGGGTCTTTGCATTTTGGCTGTGCTGGCTTATGGAAGCAGGCATACACTGGGTGTGTGAGTGTAGACTGTCTACACTCTCGAACCATGTGTCTGATTTATGGAAAAGTGTGTCAGTGTATGAGTCAGTTTTCTCTTGCTGCAACTGAATACCACAGACAGGGTAATTTATAAAGAATAGAGGTTGATTTAGCTCATGGTTCTGGAGGCTGGGAAGTCCAGGATCGGCAGCTGCCTCTCGTGACGGCCTTCTTGCTATGTCATCTCACAATGGAAGAGTAGAAGGGCAAGCGTTTGTGAAAGAGAAAGCACAAGGGGCCAGGCTTGGTTTATAACAACCCATTCTTACTGTAACTAACCCCTTCATTCATGTGGGTGGGGCCCAATGACCTAATCACTTCTTAAAGGCCTCACCTCCTGCACTGTTAGAATGACAATAAGTTTCACCTTGAGTTTTGGAGGGGACATTCAAATCACAGCAGGCTGATTATGAGGAAGCGAAGATAAAACAGCCAGGGCCATATAGGAGTGCCTGTCACATTCTTGTCAAGGAAGGTCATTAACTGAACTGGGTTTTGAAATGTCAGAGAGTGAAGGAGTAAGGGAGCATTACCTGCAGAGAAAGAAGAAAACAAGAGGGCTGGGCTTTCTGTGTAACAGCAGCATTGCTGCAATGCTGGGAGGAAGGAAGGAGAAAGGGTCCTACTCAAGGAAGACAAAGAGAAGATATTTCGCTCTTCTGTTTTCACTGTACTTTTGACTTCTCACCACAAACCACACAATATTTTTTAAGGGTCCCCCTTTTATTGAAAAATCTTGTGCCGTTTGTGGAGAGGAGAATGTGGCCTTCTAATTTACACCGAGGGAAACGTTGATCACTCCTCTGCATGTCGGGCAGGGTCTGGCCTGCAAGCAGCTGAATTCCCCTGGGTGGTTTTGAGTGGTACTTTTGTGTGTTTGTTCAGCCGTCTCCACAGTCCCTTGAAGCAGGTGCAATTATCTTCATTTTTTTCAGATAAAAAAGTAGACATCACGTGGTGATGTGCCCAAGACCACACAGCCAAAGAGCAGCAGAGATAAGACCAAACTAAGGGCCTACAAGCTTCCAGTCCAGTGAACCATAAACCAAAATGTGGAGTATGAGACGAGAGGAGATGCTGCCGTTTCCTGGACTCGAAGACTGTAGGCCTTTAGTTTGAGTCTTATCTCTGCTGCTCTTTAGCTGTGTGATGGAATGGGAGGTTCAGGATCCTGTTCTAATTGCAGAGCTTGGGGGCATGAGAGGAGATGATCCAATGGCATATGGAGCTGTCACGAGGACGCTCTGCCACTGATTACGGTCATGCTGACAGAATTCCTGGATACACTTGTCCTCTAACCTGCGATTTCAGTGACAAAGAAGACTTAAAAATGGAAATGGCCTGTGAGCTCATGGACTAGAGTGTGGTGTGGCCACATCATACACTTATTGTTGGCCTGGTTGTAGTGTCCAGGGTCCAGCTACAGAGATTTCTTCTTAGTTTCTGAAGATACTAAGCATTTCCTGATTTTCAAAGAAGCATTTTTCCACTTCACACCCATTAGGATGGCTACTATAAAAACAAACAAACAAACAAGCTGGAGAAGAACAAGTGTTGGTGAGGATGTGAAGAAACTGGAACCCCTGTGTGCTATTGGGGGGAATGCAAAAAGTGCAGCTGCTGTGGAAACAATATGGCAGTTCCTCAAAACATCGAACATTGAATTGTCATATGATTCAGAAATTCCACTGCTGGGTATATAAGCAAAAGAACTCAGCTAGGTCTCCAAGAGATGTTTGTACACCTGTGTTCACAACAGCACTATTTACAACAATCAAAAGGTGAATGTAACCCATGGATGAGTGGATAAGCAAAATGTGGTGTATGCAAGCAGTGGAATATTATTCATCCTTCAACAAAAGGAAATTCTGACACATGCTGTCACATGGGTGAGCCTTGGGGATACTATGCTAAGTAGAATAATCCAGCCATAAAAGGAAAATCCTATAGGTTTCCAGTCATAGGAGGAACATAGAGTGGTCAAATCCATAGCAAGAGAAAGTAGAGTGGTGGTTGTCAGGGGCCGGGGAAACGGAAGTGGGGGGTTGCTATATAATGGGGCAGAGTTTCAGTTTTACCAGCCAAGGAGAGTTCTGGAGGTCGCTGGTGGTAGTGGTTGCACAGCAGTGTGAATGTACTTAATGCCACTGAATTGCACTTAAAGATGATGAGAATGATACATTTTATGTGTCTTTTACCACACACGCTAAAGAGGCATTATGAAGATGGCTATTATTTGAGGACCTCACAAGCACTTAGTGGAATGTTCTGGAAGCCCCTGAGAGTCACAAAATGCATTTCACAGTCCCCAGCCACGCCCACAGGCAAATGCAGAGTCCTTTTATTGTGCTGACCTTTAAATAAACCGAAAGTGTTGATTTTATTACTGGCAGAAATGATTATGAGAAGACAGAGGACAAGCTTTCTCTAGCTGTCACCCAGTAGATTTTGGAAAGAGAAACAACTAACGGAGTTTCCCAGCTGATAGCATTGCCTCTGCATGGAGAAGAAATTCATCACTCTCGTGGAAACTGAAGCTCCTGGCTGTCCTTCCTGGATCTGCCAGAATTCTGACGGTGCTGATTTGCATGACTCTCAGACATGACGGTGCCCCTTCCTCATCACAACAATTGAGTCACGGGAGAAAAGAAACCGGAACTTGCTACTGGCAGCAAAACAGTCGTGGTCCTGAGACTCGCCATTCACCGTCTGTCCACACTTCCCTTCTGAGTCATTTCCTTATTCAGAGACAATAACCTGGAGAAGAATAAGACCCTTGTTATCTCATCTCCTTGAAGAAGAAACACCATCGATGTGCAGTGCTGTGGATGCTCCTTTGATGAGGTGGGGCTGGACACGTGAGAAACATCCCTGGTGGTGGGCGCCACTCGCATGATCCTCAGCCTCCCAAGGGACAAGAAAAGTCCCATTTCATAGATGTGAGAAGCGAAATGAGGCACACAGAATGGCCATAGAAGATCCCAAAAGGAGATCTAATTGTTTGAAAGTGTGTGGCCCCTCCCCCTTCTTGTGACAGTGAGTTATCATGAGATCTAATTATTTGAAAGTGTGTGCCAGGCGTGGTGGCTCACACCTGTAATCCTAGCACTTTGGGAGGCCGGGGCAGGTGGATCACGAGGTCAGGAGATCGAGACCATCCTGGCTAACATGGTGAAACCCAGTCTCTCTAAAAATATAAAAAACTAGCCAGGTGCAGTGGCGGGCACCTGTAGTCCCAACTACTCAGGAGGCTGAGGCAGAAGAATGGCGTGAACCCGGGAGGCAGAGCTTGCAGTGAGCCGAGATCGCGCCACTGCACTCCAGCCTGATGACAGAGCGAGACTCCATCTCACAAAAAAAAAAAAAAAGAAAGTGTGTAGCCCCTCCCTCTTCTCATGATAGTGAGTTCTCAGGAGATCTAATTGATTGAAAGTGTGTGGCCCCACCTCCTTCTCTCTCGTCCTTCTGCTCTGGCCATGTAAGATGTGCCTGCCTCCCCTTCACTTTCCACCATAACTGTAAGTTTCCTGAGGCCTTCCTGCCACCATGCTTCCTGTGCGTCCTGTGGAACTGTGAGCCAACTAAGCCTCTTTTCTTTATAAATTACCCAGTTTGAGGTAGTTCTTTACAGAAATGCGAGAATGGACTAACACAGCAATGATGTCTGACATTGCAGATAACTCATAGCTTCCCATTCCCAGGGAGTGTGCTCGCACAGGAACATAATTCATCACATGGCAAGGCCACACATGAGCCTATGCTCCTGATCTCATGGGCTGAGGATTCCACCACAGCAGTTCTTTCTCATGTTTAAACTCACCATTCTATAACTTAACTTTAAAATTTATAATTATTTTCTTGTTATCAAGGTAATGTATTCTGTTATAGACAATATAGGAAAGTGTAAAGTGATGTAGAAAAAATAATAACCATTTGTAATCCCACTACGTAGAGATAGCTTCTTGCTAAGATTTTAGTAAATTTCCTCCTAGTATTTTATATAAAGAAGCCAATTAGGTGCTACTGCATACATAATTTGCATTGTGACTTTTTCCCCTCCATTTAATCTGTAATCTTAAATAACTTATTATTGTTATTTGAAATATTTAGAACATTAAAAATTTAGTACCATAAGCGCAGTACAATGCATATTCATTCAGCCATGTCTTTGTTCATTTAATTAGCTTTGCTTTATGAAAGATTTCAAGAACTGGAATTGTGTGAAAGGCTCTAGAAGAATTTTTTGCATGTGTTTGATTTTATTTTTTTCTGTTTGCTTTTAAATAATTAAGTGTAAAGTCAACCAAGAATATTTTACATTCCTTTTGTTTTCTTTCTACACTTGCTAGGCTAGGAATTGAGGAAAGAAAACAGTACTTTGGAAGAATTTGCTGAAGAACAACTTAAAGTAGATTCTCCAACAATAGAAAATTGTATCCAGCTACACAGGGCACAGGTGCAGCTCATTGGTGTAGACGGGCTATGGGGTCACTTTGTCCACCCATGGGGAATATGTTTGTATCCTGTACAGAGTGTGGTCCTGTCACCTTGTCAGTGGCCTGAAGGGTTGTGGCATGAAGAGGGATGTTTTAAATTCTAATTAAGACTGACTTTCTGTGAGCCTGGATTCCATGAGGTGCTGCCTGATTTCCCTCCAGCTTGAGGCCCTTAGATCCTGCATTTTGGGGAGAGGCCCTCATTTTTGTTTCTCTGGCTCGTGGCTGGCGTTTCTTCCCCAAGCTGTGACGCTCAATGAGTCAGGCCCTTGCATGGTTAAGTGGTGGGTTCCCACAGGGGTTAGGAGGAGCCCCAGGGCTTGGAGGTCAGGACAATTTTTAAAGACAATCAGATTTTATCAATCAAATATTCATTTTCACATATCTGTAGTCATACAAAAACTGAAATGACACTCACATGTAAGTCCCCACAGTTTGGGAGGCTTAGGGAGAAGGAGACTCTGACTGGATACTCAGATGGCAGAGAGGTGACATCTGGGGGAGGTGGGTCTGCCCCTAATATGGCCAGCTCCCACAATAGAGAACTTCACTATGACAGAGTGAAGGAGAGGAGAAGAGGAGCTGGTGCTCACAGAGGACCTCATGTGGGGCCAGTGGGGCCCCTCAACCTGAGATCTTCCATGGGGTGGGGGAGTCAAGGGAGCATTTTAAATTATGCCCTAAAATACAACATCTTGGCTACAGTAAACTAGACATTCTCCAGTACATTTGAAGAATCTTATGATCTGATTTATAAAATTGTTCTTATTGAGGAGATTATATTATAAGGCACAATGACTAATATTATTTCCAGCGTGTTTTCCTCAGTGGTCATCCTTAACCACAAATGATCTATTAAATCATAGAATGACAGCTTTTTGGAACTAAATGAGGTCTCAGAAATTAACTGAAATCTCTCACTTTATAGATGAAGAAACTAAACCCTGTGGAGATTTATTGCTTTGACCAGGTTCCCCTGGTTCATGTCTTTTTTCTCCTTGATTCCTAGAATCCTCAGCTGCATCCAATGCTATGGACAATACTCTCCTGCAAGGCCTGGTGCCCTGGGGGCCTGCATGGCCCCAATTCGAATCTGCTGCTTTGTTGGCCAGCCCTCCTCTCTCCTCCTCCTGGTCTATGGTTCCCTGGGGGCAGATCCTTGCCCTGTCCCTCTCTCCTTGTAACTCCAATAACCCGATCTAACCTCTTCCCCTCGACTATCAAACTTGTGCAGCGAACTCTTATTCTATATCTTCAGTACCCCACTCATAGCTTAGCATTGAGCCCACAGTTTCGGATGCTTCCTGCATTAGGGCACCTGGTCAGCCATGCCGCAGACCCGGTGCGTCCAAGAGGAGACTCTCCCCTCTGCGGGCCTCTCTTCTGTGCAGCCACTCAGCCTCCTCCTTCCTCTCTGGCTGGAAATGTGAGACCCATCCTGACCCAGGTGCCCCTTCGTCATCAGAGCCTCATCGATCTCCAGAACCATTTCTGTCCGTGTAGAGTTAGTAGTGGTGGCTCTTTCTTCATATTTCTGTTGCTTAACAGCAGCCATGTTTTCCTAAAGTGTCATTCTTTGCACCTGGTCAGAGTAACTTGGGGCACTTGCTACAAATTCACATTCTCAGCCCAGAACTATTGAATCAGAATTTATGTGGGTAAGGCCTAGAAATGTACATTTAAAAAGAGTTTCTGCTGTCACAAATTACCGAAACTTAGCGGTTTAAAACAACAATCACGTGTTCTCGTGCAGTTCTGTGTGTCAGAATCCTGGCTGAGTCTCGTGGAGCTACAGCCCAGACCTTGGCAGGCTCGTTCGTTCCAGAGGCTGGAAGTGGGCTCTGCTTTCTCGCCCTTTCTGGGGCTGACAGCTCCTCGGCTCCTGGTCCCTTCCTCTCTTCAGGCAGGAGTGGAGCCTCTTCAAACCTCTCTGCACCCATCTTCCTTTCCTTCCTCTTTCTCTTCCTTCCTTCTTTTCTTTTCTTTCTTTCTTTCTTTCTTTCTTTCTTTCTTTCTTTCTTTCTTTCTTTCTTCTTTCTTTCTTTCTTTCTTTCTTTCTCTTTGTTTCTTTCTTTCTTTCTTTCCTTTCTTTCTTTCCTTTCTTTCTCTTTGTTTCTTTCTTTTTTCTTTCTTTCTCTCTCTCTTTCCTTCTTTATCTGTCTCTCCTTTCTCTCTTCTTTCTTTCTTTCTTTCTTTTTCTCTTTTCTTTCTTTCTTTTTCTCTTTTCTTTCTTTCTCTTTCTTTCCTTATTTATTTATTGAGACAAAGTCTCACTCGTCTGCCCAGGCTGGAATGCAGTGGCACTATCTCAGCTCACGGTAGCCTCTGCCTCCCAGTCTCAAGTGATCCTCCCACTCCAGCCTCCCAGGTAGCTGGGACTACAGGTGTGCACCACCACACCTGGCTAATTTTTGTATTTTTAATAGAGATGCTGTTTCACCATGTTGGCCAGACTGGTCTTGAACTCCTGGCCTCAAGTGATCTACCCACCTCAGCCTGCCAAACTATTGGGATTACAGGTGTGAGCCACCACACCCAGCTGCCCTCCTTTCATTGTCACATCATCTCTCTGACTCTGACCCTCTGGCCTCCTTCACGTAAAGACCATAGTGATGACATTGAGCCTGCCCAGATCATCCAAGATAACTTCTCCATCTCGAGATCCTTGACTTCATCACCCCACAGTCCTTTTTGTAAATGACATATTTCCCAGTTCCAGGGATTAGGATGTGGACATCCCTGGGGGCCATTGTCCTGCCTATCACACATTTTATGCACTAAATATGTAAACTTGGCAGCTTAGACCTTTTTCCCTCATGACTGGGTTACTAAATGGTTTCCTAACTGGGCTTGACTTCTCTCTCTTCCTCTTCCATTTATTTATATGCTTCTGCCAGAATCATCTTTTATAATCTACAGATTTCATCACGGTAAACTTAAAACCATTCTGTTGATGACCATGTTAAGTCCAGGTTGAGTGTGTGAATTTTGAAAGGATCATCATCTGAGCCATACTATACCTCCAGGTTTATGTCCTGAAGAACAGCTCCTCTCCCACTGGGCCAGTCTTTGCACAGCTCCCCACAGGTGAGGAAGCACAGGAGAGGAGCCACAGGTGAGGAGTCCCAGGTGAGGAGGTGTAGGTGAGGAGGCACAGGTGAGGAGGCACAGGTGAGGAGGCACAGGTGAGGAGGCACAGGTGAGGAGGCCCAGATAAGGAAGTACAGGTGAGGAGGTGCAGGGGAAGAAGTACAGGTGCAGAAACACAGGTGAGGAGGCACCCACTGCTTCCTCCTGGGCTTTGGTTGACCACCTTCCTTTGGAAATATCCCTTCTCTGTCTCTGATCCTACAGAAAGCTGCCTCAGCTCAAGGCCTGGAAAGGTGTCCCCTCTTGTGTGAAATACTCTGCTCAGCACCATACTATTAATATCTAGGGGCTAATTGTGCTAGTACAGTCTCTTCATCTCTCTCACTATGCCCCGACTTCTCAGGCACCCGGGACCACGTCTCATACTCGTCTTTAAGCCTTGCAATGGGCTGCACGGTGCTAGGCACTGGAGGTTGTTGATTAGTTTACAGTTAATGAATTGGAAAATAACAAGGAACAGAATAGAGACATGTTGCATTGAGGTTTTACCTTCACTGATGACTCAAAAGTCTCATGATTTTATAGTATTTCAAGGCTAATATTATGAGTATTAGTTTTCATTTTTCTGGCAACTATTTAGTTCTGTCTAACAGAGCTCTGACTGGATAAGTATCAGGTCACAGAACATTTACCACGGGTTCATATGACGCAGTAAAACTGTGTCTTTCATGGTGTTTTTTTTAGCTAAAGCAGTAATTAGAGGTATCTGTAAGATGAACCCCTTAGCTAATTGTTAAGCTGTACCTGACGTCTCCCATGAAGAAAAGCAGTCGGATCCTGACGTCTCCCATGATGACAAGCAGTCAGATCCTGACGTCTCCTGTGTTGACGAGCAGTCGGATCCTGATGTCTCCCATGATGACAAGCAGTCAGATCCTGACGTTTCCCGTGTTGACGAGCAGTCGGATCCTGATGTCTCCCGTGATGACAAGCAGTCAGATCCTGACATCTCCCCAGGAAGACAAGCAGATCCTGATGTCTCCCAAGATGACAAGCAGTCAGATCCTGAAATCCATGACTGGTGACTTGTGAAAGTCTAGTGGATATTCTGCAATGACGTGCTATGAGCCTCTGTCATTTCACCTCACCATCATGCCGCAAATTACTACTCACAGCTGAGAGTTTAGACCTAGAAGGGGCAATAAAATTAAGTTCAAATACTGTATTAAGGGACTTGCCCAAAATTACATAATTCTTTTGTTTAAAGGCCAAATTATACAAATCCTCAGATTCCGAGGTCGGAGTTTCCTTTCCTATAACATGCTTCTTTAAACATAGCTGTATCCACATTTCATATCAGGCACATCCAGGAAAAATGATGAATAATCAGATAGCATGATATGGACACAAGGTCATGAGGAATAAAGGGTTCCGATAGAGCTGTTAGGAAGAGCATGATGCCCACGAGCGGTAGGAACACTGTTCTATGTATTTATTGGCCTTGTAACTATGGTTCAGAAGTGGTAGGAATCCACAGAGGTATACCTACAGAAAGATTTACAAGAAATAAAGCTCCCAGCCTCAATGTGGTATCATCCCACGCTCAGTATCACTATCTCAATCTTGGTCTTCATACACATATCAAGAAACTTTCCACTTCTTGAAATACAGTAACTTGCAGATATTAAAAACCTTCTCAGGATTCTCTCTCCTCTGTGGCCTCTTCAGCATTGGTATTGGAAGTCACGGGTTGATGTTACCCGGCGGAGGGGCTCATCTAGAAATGTCTCCTGACCCCAGGTCCCTTTAGGTCTAAGTTGGCTTCTTTCCCTGTCCGTACTCAGTCAGCTGATCACTGACTATGTGATATCCTTTCCAATCACTTGGGTCCCACGGCAAAAACAAAATAACACCACATAGAGTAAATGCATTATCGGGATGGCTGGCAATCATTGGACATTTTTCTCTGTTCATTATCTTGAAGAGCATAATGTACTCCCCCAATTCATTTTAAACAAAAAAACTTCAGAATGTAATTAATGGAAGCACTCACTAATATGGATTGAGTAGTTTTTACATGTTGCCTTACCACCTTGCTTAAAGGGGCAGTGTCTTTTCTTACTCTCAATTTTTACAAAATATTGTACAGAGAACATGCTTATAAAGTGTGTAATCCCAGCACTTAAGAGGCTGAGGCAGGTGGATCGCTTGACTCCAGAAGTTTGAGACTAGCCAGTACCGCACCTGAGAGGAGCACAGAAACTAACACAACTCTCACACACCTCAGGACACACACACAACACCTCACACACCTCAGGACACACACAACCCTCACACACCTCAGGACACACACACAACACCTCACACACCTCAGGACACACACACAACACCTCACACACCTCAGGACACACACAACACCTCACACACCTCAGGACACACACACAACCCTCACACACCTCAGGACACACACAACACCTCACACACCTCAGGACACACACACAACACCTCACACACCTCAGGACACACACAACACCTCACACACCTCAGGACACACAAACAACACCTCACATACCTCAGGACACACACACAACCCTCACACACCTCAGGACAACACACAACCCTCACACACCTCAGGACACACACACAACACCTCACACACCTCAGGACACACACACAACCCTCACACACCTCAGGACACACACACAATACCTCACACACCTCAGGACACACACACAACCCTCACACACCTCAGGACACACAAACAACACCTCACATACCTCAGGACACACACACAACCCTCACACACCTCAGGACACACACACAACACCTCACGCACCTCAGGACACACACACAACACCTCACACACCTCCTCAGGACACACACAACACCTCACACACCTCCTCAGGACACACACAACACCTCACACACCTCAGGACACACAAACAACACCTCACATACCTCAGGACACACACACAACCCTCACACACCTCAGGACACACACACAACCCTCACACACCTCAGGACACACACACAACACCTCACACACCTCAGGACACACACACAACACCTCACACACCTCGGGACACACACACAACACCTCACACACCTCAGGACACACACACAACCCTCACACACCTCAGGACACACACACAACCCTCACACACCTCAGGACACACAAACAACACCTCACATACCTCAGGACACACACACAACCCTCACACACCTCAGGACACACACACAACACCTCACGCACCTCAGGACACACACACAACACCTCACACACCTCCTCAGGACACACACAACACCTCACACACCTCCTCAGGACACACACAACACCTCACACACCTCAGGACACACAAACAACACCTCACATACCTCAGGACACACACACAAACCTCACACACCTCAGGACACACACACACAACCCTCACACACCTCAGGACACACACACAACCCTCACACACCTCAGGACACACACACAACCCCTCACATACCTCAGGACACACACACAACACCTGACACACCTCAGGACACACAATCCCACGGTCAGAATGACACGCAGGGACAAAAGTGCCTCGTTTCCTCTTTGTGGTAGTTTCTTCATTCATTCACGACGTCGGTGTTTACTGCCTATTGCATGCGAGTCGCTTGCGGAACTATCCGAGTGACACACAGCACAAGCAGGCTCAGGGGAGCTCCGGATGAGAAGGACGGCCAGGGCTTAACAGGAACATGGACTCTCGCTTGCTCCTCATTCTCTTCTCTGTCACAAAAATCACACGACAATTCAGATGGAGACGCATTTTGTGAAATGATGAAAATTTGAATCCTGTCTCCTCTTTAAACTCACATACAATATTTTCCCTTCATAAAAATGTTTTTTCTAGTAAATAATTTGACATGCAAAGACAGTTTATATTTCGTCAAGAATGTATGCTCAGAGAAACGAGCTCTTACTACACGCTGGATATTGAAGACTTGATATTAAACACATGGTATTTGTCAATGGGGAGCAGCAGTCTGACTCTCTCCAGTGTCCTTTGTGGATGGATGGACTCCACTGACAGTGAGCTCCTATGTTAGAATTGCAGGTTTGGGATGTTTAATTATTATCTGAGCTGGTCCAGTGGTGACGTTGAGTGAGACGCTCATGCCCCTTTAAGACAGAAAGTCCGTTGGAACCGTCTGCTGCTCCCTGGTCTCTGGAGATGAGGCGAGAGGACTTGGGGACAGCTGAGGGGACACGGCCCAGATGATCTGGTCCTGGCAGAAGTGATTGGCAGGGACCAGGTGAGGTGACGAGGTCTGGTAGTGGGGCTGAGGGAAGGGGTCTTCCCCAGACTGAGGGGGTCACGAGTTTGGGGCCGAGGACACTGGGGTATCCCCTCAGAGGAGCAGGAAGGAAGGAGCTTTCTCAGGGCTGTGAGGACCGCAGACCCTCGCTTACTTCCACAGAAACTGTCCCAGTCCCCGCGGGGAAGGAACGGCCAGGGATCCGGTTACTGGTAGGTCTTGCTCTTGACCTTCGATTTGCCTCCACCAGGAGACTCTCTTTTAAACAGCATTTCTCCAATCACTGTGGTTAAACTGTTCATTCTCAGGTTTGCATACAGCGAGAAGTTTATGAATAAACAGTCGGGGTTTCGTTGGGGGCCGCTCACTTCCTAAAACCGAGAGGGTGAGGCAGGGGTGGGAGCGGCTTTCACAGAGGACCCTGAGGCTTGCAGGGAGCTTTGCGTTTCCTCTTTTGTTTTAGTTTTCTGATTGCTGTGAGCTTCCTAGAACCGGCATAAATGCTGTACCTATCAAAAGGGCTTTCCTTTCCACGTCTTCACCGTGAATTCACAAATGTCATCCTGATGGTTCAAAACTCAGACTCAATACAGTGTGGGGTCTGCCTGTGCCCCTCCAAGTGGGTGTTGATCCAGTGGTGCTGATTAAAGAGCTAAGAGTTCCCTCAGGGCCGCACGCAACCATCCACTCACATCCCACTCACACCCCAAGACCATCCTGCTCACATCCGCTCACACCCATTCACATTCCCCTCACACCTGCTCACACCCCACTCACATCCCACTCACACCCCACTCACACCGGCTCACACCCCGCTCACACCCTTCTCTGGATGACCAGAGTACATTAGGTGTCAGGCTGATCTTCTAGGATCTAAAGCATTTTTCACGGAGGATGATGGAGAGCCAGGTATGGACCACTCAGTCCCTCCGTCTGTGGATGTTGGGAGTGTGTTAGGTGTCAGGCTGATCTTCTAGGAACTGAAGGGTTTTCCATGGAGGATGGTGGAGAGCCAGCTGTGGGCCGCTCAGTCCCTCCATCTGTGGTGTCCTTTCACCTGGTAGCTTCAGGCTTGGGAATATGTACAGGACCCCCAGGGAGAAGAGCAGCTGTGGTTCCTGCTCGCCCTTAGGTTGAGGCTGGACCTTCAGCCCACACTGACGGGGTAGGGGGCTGCATTCAGGCATTGCCATAGCTCTTCCCTTCCCAACCAGGATGCTAGAGGGTCAGCTCGAGGCTGGGAAGCCCAAGGAAGGCACCCACCCAGAGGACCCATGTCCAGGAGCTGGGGCTGCCATGGAGAAGACAGCTGCGGCAGCCGAGGTCCCCAGGGAGGACGGCAATGCCGGGGAGATGCCGGTGAGCTGACCCCCGTGGGGACACAGTTAGTCCCACCAGGCGGGACCCTGACTCCTGTCCCTGAGGCCTGTCATTGAACTTTCCCTCGCCAGACCCCTTAGGAATGCGCCAGCCCGGGATGCTGATGCTGAACTTCCTCTCAGAGGGGCACGCGGCTCTTTTCCCCTCTGCAACCTTCTCTCTTGGTGGATGGGGGGGCAGGACAGGGAGTTAAAGAAAATATTAACTTTCCAGCTTTTCTCCTCTAATCCAGGAGAAGGCACCAGACTTTAAAAACTTCATTAAAGAAAATCAGGTTGACATGCCTCACATCATCCCAGCAACTATCTTCCTCACCGGACCCAGTTGGACAGTGCTTGCTCTCAAGAAAGTGCCATGGGTCTCTGTGGCCAGGGCCACGCAGTGCAGGGCTGTACCTTTATCACGATCCTGCTTATTCTCAGAGCCAGGCTGGAGGCTCTATGGTCCAATGAAGGATGCCACGGGAAGGCTAACATGTCAGGTTGAAAATGCAGTGGCTTCCATAATTTTTAAACTGTTGACCATACATCCATGCCAGCAAAGTGTTTGAGACCAGCCTGGCCAACATGGCAAAACCCCGTCTCTACTAAAAATACAAAAATTAGCCAGGTGTGGTGGCATGTACCTGTAATCACAGCTACTCAGGATGCTGAGGCACCAGAATTACTTGAACCCGGAAAGTGGAGGTTGCAGTGAGCCGAGACAGTGCCACTGCACTGCACTCCAATCTGAGCAACAGAGCAGGACCCTGACTCCAAAGAAAAAAAAAAAAAGAAAAGAAAAAAAGGAAGGACAAAGAATGCCAGCCTCTTATTGCTGTAGTGTTTTAACAAAGAATCATAATTCACTAACCATCTTTATCTGGTTATATTATGTAGACGAACTCATAATAAACACTACTTAATAAGAATAAAGCTGTGGCGAGTCATGGCAGCTTATGCCTGTAATCCCAGCACTTTGGGAGGCCGAGGCAGGTGGATTGCTTGAGCCCAAGAGTTTGAGACCAGTCTGGACAACATGGTGAAACACCATCTCTACTAAAAATGCAAAAATTAGCCAAGTGTGGTGGTGCACGCCTGTAGTCCCAGCTACACTGGAGGCTGAGGCAGGAGGATCACTTGAGCTCATGAAGTTGAAGCTTCAGTGAAGTGAGATCATGCCACTTCACTCCAGCCTGGGTGACAGAGTGAGACTCTGCCAAAAAATAAATAAATAAATAAAAATTTAAGAAGAAAGAAAGAGAAAGAAAGAGAAAAGAAAGAAAGAAAGAGAGAAAGAAAGAAAAAGGCTGTGGTTGTCCTGTTTATCTCATTGGGTGTCTTTTTGTCTAGAAAGGGTGTTGGTCTTACATTAGAGAGGGCTTGAGTATTTTGCAGATGAATGTGCCGGTTGTGCGTCTGAGAGGATTTCTGGTGTTCTCTTCCCAATAACAGTCATTACAGCAGCAGATCACCAGACTCCACCAAGAGCTCAGGAGACAGGAGTCGCTGTGGGCTGATGTTCACAGAAAACTCCAGAGTCATATCGATGTCTTGAGGAAGCAGAACCTGGAGCTCCGAGAAGAGCTGAGAAGTTTGCAGCGGCAGCAGTGGGAAGCCAGGAAGAAGCCTGCAGCGTCCCCACACGCAGGGCGAGAACCACACACTCTGGTACCAAAGGCGCACTTGTGTTTTTGTATCATTTGCATTATGTAAAAATAGCGTCCTCGTAAAGATGTGGGCTTTATTGCTGGGTGACGTGGTATCCTTCACGCTCCAGGTGGTGGGAGGACTTGCTATCTTTCCATCCACCCCATTTCCCACAAGTAAAGATTAAAGAACTGGATACATCAGGCCTCTCACCTGGCGCTCCAGCAGACAGAAGCACGGCCGCCTCCAGGCTGCGCATCTCACGTCTAGAATTCTAAGACATCTCATGATGTCTCAGGACAGCAGCAGCAAACCCTTACTGTGGACTTCACATGGGCTAGGCAGGGAGTGTTACCGTCTTAATCTCTACCACGACCCTATGAAATGGATCCTATGACTAACTCCATCATGGCCACCGGTTAGAGAATGCAGAGCTGGGATTTGAACCCAGGGTGACTCCAGAGCCAGCTCAGTGGCCTGGTCTCCTTCTGTTCATCTTCTAGGACAGCTGTGTAGAATGCGATCGAGACCTGTTGAAACGGGAAAAGTTCCCTTGTCCCCCTCGCAGGGTCTGCGATGGGGTGTGGCTGGCTCCCTCAGTGTCTCACAGCTCAAACCTCTAGGGGAGCGTAGAGAGGGGCAGGCTGTGCGGCTCCAACCCCACGGCAGTGTCTAGGGGTGAATGTTTACAGCTGAAGCCCCAGTGGGCGTGTGTTACAGGGCGTTCTTTCAGTTTAGCTATCTGTAGGCAGCTTGTGTTTATCAGCTCAGTTAGACCTTCTGCACATCACTAGGACAGAGGGCTTTCTGTGTCCTGGGTTCCTGCCTTGGTGTACCTGAAGAATCAGATCACACATGGGCTTGGAGGATGGGTGCAAGGTTTCTTATTGGGTGATGGTAGCTCTCAGCAGACGGGGGAGCCAGAACCGAGATGGAGTGGGAAGGCGGTTTTTACCTGGAGTTGGGCAGCCCAGTGGCTGGGCTCTCCTCTGACCGCCCTGACCAATCTCCGTGTCATTCTGCCAGTCAATGGCTTGCTGGCATCTGCCAGTGTGTTCCTCTCACTTCCAGCCACTTGTGTCTCTGCCCACTAGGGTCTTGGGGTTTTCACAGGCACAAGATGGGAGTGTGGTGGGCCAGGGTGGTCTTGGAAATGCTACATTTGGGCACGAAAGCGGAAATGCTACATTTGGGCATGAAAGCAGAAATGCCTAGGTCCCTGGGCACAGGCCCGGGGGTGCAGCCCTAGCCAGGGACCTGCCCTTCTCTACCCAGGACTTTCCTGCGCCCGTCCCACATCACTGCCCTGCTCTATCCCAAAGGAAGAACCAGCATTCTCATGCTGTAGTAGTCGGTGCCTCCCAGCACCCGCCTGCCTGTATAGAACACTGAGCTTTCGAGTGTGATCACATGGCTCAAAGCCCGAGCCTAAGACAGTGTGAATGTGGCCAGTGTTATCACTGCCTTGTCTGGGTTCTGTTTCCCGCACATGGGTCTAAACAACTTGAATCATTAAAATTATACGTACAGGTAAGGACACGTGGAACCACGTGAACACCCTCCACATGTAAGTGGGGATATTTCTCAGTGGGTTAAGAAAAGTACCAACATTTCCTATCTGCACTTATTGTGTGAACTTTTAAATCGGTACTTCCAGGACTTAGAATATTTCCGATACGACACAGTGATTACAACACACACGCACACACACACACAGAGGCACCCATGGAATACATTCCAGAGGAGCCTGCTCTGTGGTGGGTTCTCCCAGCGTGGCAAGAACAGCCGCACATTCCTGTACAAGAAATTACGGGAAAGCTCGGAAGTTATTCCCACTCTTCGGGAGCTCTGCCAGAGCTTTGTTTCCATGGAGATGGCTTCTGCTGCCTCAGAAAGAAAGCGGGTTTAGCCTCTCAGCACAGCAAAGGGCCCAGTCCTTCTGCGGAAGGAAGAGCGGAAGCCGGGCAGGCTGTTCCTCCATCAGAGGTAGAGAAGGAGAAATCGCCACAAATACTGGCCGGGATTGTCCCTCTTCTGTGAGGAGAACCCATAAGACCCACAGGGATTTTTCCCTGCTTATACTGTATGCCAGTTCCTAAAAAATAGTATCTACTGCCTCAGTTGGGTCATTGTATGTTGGTCGAAATGTAACCATAACAATAACCCCAAGAATCAATGAAGTCTCATTCAGTCTTCACACTCCCTACAGTTTCCATCATTCTCTTATTTTGAGATTAGAGCTTGGTGAATTTCCAAATTTTTTTTTTGATTCTGTGCATTGTACTGGTCACCATGGGGCTGTTTATAAGAAGAGGATCTGTGCTCACGAGAGCATACCTGATTTGAAGAAAGGACGGGATATGTGAATTCCACACTCTAAATTTGCGTAGGTGTATCTGTGTGTAGTCGCAGTTTTAGGGACTGAGTATCTAAAAGGCTGAGGCATGAGCACCCTCGGAACGCGGGCTCTGCTGTGTGGATGAGCCACTCTGGATCTGGTGTTAAGGGTTCGTTCATAGCAACCCTCTCCCCTTCCCACTCCCGCCTCCTCCTCAGAGGGGAGAGCAGGGAATAATTAAACATTCCAGACCTCACGCACCTCCTCCCACCTGAAGGATCCCGCTGTTCCAGGTCAGTCTGCTGAAAACAGGGAAAATGGGGAATTTGCATTTCGAATCTTAGACAGTTGTAGAGACAACAGTAGAAGGAGCATCACATTTTCCTCCTCCGTTACCGCATTCCCCGCTGAAGACACGTGAGCCTGAAGGAAGATGTGTCGGGTATTGTTCATTCTGTGGCCTTTGGGATCCTGCGATCATTTTGAAACAAGGAACCACAATAAGAAACACAAAGCACACACGGGCTCCACAAAGCTCCCTTCACAAACGTTGGGTGAGGGTTTCTGTTCTTATCAACATGTTAGGGGAAAAACCAGGCCAAGTCCCCCCATCTTGTACCCTAATTTTTTCTAGGACATTCCAATTATTTTGGATTGTATTAAAATTTGAGTTTATCTTACCTTTGAAAATGTGAAAAATTTCCCTGCATTTTGTCTTTTAGGCATTGCAACCTGCTTCTGGAAAAATTTCACTTCTGTCAGCTGATGAAGAGACAATGCCCAAACACGCTGGCCGCAAGAGTCAGAGTGCCACTCTCCTGGGACAGAGATCGTCACCTAACAACTTAGCTCCTCCAAAGGTGACCCTTCGTGCTTATCGTCTGTAAAGAGAGCACAGGTTCTGTACACAAACACACACATCCCATCAGCTC
The DNA here is from genome assembly GCF_006542625.1 of Nomascus leucogenys. Taxonomy (NCBI): domain Eukaryota; kingdom Metazoa; phylum Chordata; class Mammalia; order Primates; family Hylobatidae; genus Nomascus; species Nomascus leucogenys. The sequence continues at coordinate 152,864,173 of NC_044383.1, forward strand.
CTCACCACACAGTTTCACCCCCCTGGGCGAGCGTGGTGCTCCCTGGAGTCCTGTGTTCTTCCGAGGACACGGGTTTGTGCCTTTCAAACAAGACCCTAACCCGCAGCACTTCCTGCTGTAGAGCAGATTCCAAGTTCTATCGGTTGCTTCCCTCTGAGCGCACTCACAGCGGCAAGCGTCTGGCTGGGGCCGAGTGGACTCGGGGGCTTTGTTTCCGTGGGTCCCACCCGTGGAGGTGATGTGCGTGGCGCTCTCTCCACGCGCCATGGCCCATGCGTCTCGGGGCTCGCAGCCTCCCACGCTCCCTGCTTCTGCACTGTGATCTTGCACCTGCTGCTTCTCAGCCTGGACTCCTCTGAACGGGGGCTGTGCTGCTTGCTTGGGGGCCACAGTGCAGGATGCTATTTTGTCTCCATCACATTTTTCCTTGTTAAAATTACCTCCTCTTTAGAACCTTCTGCTGGCCAGTGTGCCTCTTCCCGTCCCAGCTTCGTGTCACCCTCACACTCGAGAGGCAAATCTCGTGAGTCCTCAGCCAGCAACTGATACTGGGTTGATGTGGATGGAGAAGATTGCCCCCCAACTCCTGAAGATGGTTTATCCCCTCGCATTTTCCCAAAGCAACTGCTGAGCAGATAACACTTTATTCCCTGAAGGAAGATCAGAAATCTACTCCAAGCATTTGTCACAAGTAGGAAAAGAGCCCTTTCAGATCCTATGAGTACAAAACATCGAAAGTCCCAGGACGGACTGCATAGGTCCAGCCTCCCGTGAGACGCGGACTTCTCTCACGCTCCCTCACTGACCTGAGTTAATCGCACGCGAGCCGGGCAATGTACGAGTAGATAGATAACTGAATGGGTGGCTTATCCACGCCTCAAAACCATGAATTTTTAAACAGCAGAAAAGGTAGAACATTATTATTGTGCATTTTTGAATTGAGTTTCAAGTACTTTATTTCACTGTTGACTTTATTCTACAATATCAGCCGTACCGTTCCTGAATTCCTCAAGACTGTGGCTGTAAAATGGGGACTGAGAGACACCAAGCGTGGATGCTTCACGTGTCCTTCTGTAGGAAGCGGGGGTAGAATCGCCTAGATTCTGTGGTAGCTGGTGTGATGTGTTGCTTAACATTTTAAAATAATATGATGGTTACTAATGCAACCACATTTATTTTCAGCCAATGAGTTTAAAGACAGAAGGAATTAACTCAGGGAAAACACCACCACAGGAAGATAGAGAGAAAAGTCCTCCCGGGAGACATCAGGACAGAAGTCCAGCACCCACTGGAAGGCCGACTCCCGGTGCAGAAAGACGGGGGGTGTCTGAAGACGGAAAGGTGACCTCGGAAACCTGGGTCACTCTACACTGGCCGCATGGAAAATTCAGATTCAGATGAAGTTCCACTTAGGTCTAATAAAAGTACTCAATTTGTTATTCGAAATAGACCTAGTAATTTATTAACCTAATTATGTTTCTATAGATAAAACTTTGAATTTCTGCAGACATGTCTTTAATGCTATAAAAGCAAATAAATTGAATTGGGTTTTGAAAAGCAAACAACTTGAATTGGGTTTTAAAAATCAATTGCTTTCCTGAGCTCTGCAGTTGGTATATTTCTGCAGAGTCTTTAAAAGAATTGACCTGCCCTGTAGTGCGGAGTGCAGGGCTGTTGGGTGAGCCCTGGGGTCTTGCTGGAAATCGTGGATGGCTGAAGATGCCTTTGTGCTCCCAGCCTGTGGGCTCGAGGCATTGCCGGCTGCAGGGACCTTGTGACAAGGGGGGCCTCTGACTGTCTTTGCCCCAGGTTATGCATCCATCTTCCCGAAGTCCACAAAACTCCAGTGGCAGAAAATCACCAGTGCAGGCTTCCCAGGCCGCCACGCTGCAGGAGCAGATGGCAGCAGCCGGAGGAGCTGGTGAGCAGGGTCGGGGACTCCTAACTGTTTCCATGCTTCCTGTAAACTGCGGGGCTTTCTTGTGGATACGCGTGAGCAGAACATCTTACTACGGCAAGGACGTGTCCTTCATGGAGCTGCCTAATTTCTGACCACCTTGTGTCTGATTCCCTCGTCGGGTCCTCACCTGGGAGTCTTGCCGACACCCCCAGCTCTCCACCCCACACGCAGCCCACGTGCGGGTCTCCAGGGGCCGTGGCTGGAGATTCGGAATCCTACCGGCCGCTTCCCCCTGAGCACACTCCCAGCAGAAGGCAACTGGCTGGCGCTGGGCGGACTTGGGGGCTTTGTTCCCTTCTCTCCATTTGCCGGCCCATGGCGTTGCTGCCACCCTGATGGAGCGCCCTCTCACCCGGCACCTGCCCAGCCTCTTTCCCGAGGCCCAGCTCTGTCCATGCAGCTGTGGGTGCTTTCTGTATCGAGGGTCCCACTGGGAGGAGCCAACAGTACCCCTGGTAGAGTTGGGAAAGAACTCCTTCCTCACGTTGCTGCCAGAAGATGACCAGAGCAGCTTCACGACCCCCTCAGGACCCTGTCTTGGTAAAGAAACAGAGCCCATGCAGTGGCCCAGCCTCAGTGTGGTCCTTACGCGCAGCACAGCCCAAGCCTGTGGGCACCACTCGCCCTGGGCTGCCTGGCACCTGGACTCCTTCCCATCCTCGGCCCAGGCTTGTGTGGCCCTGCAGGGCCGAACCCGACACTGTTTTCCTCCCGGGTCCGCTCCCCAGGCCTCCTGTCCCCCAGGCTGCTTCAGGGCCTCTGCAGGGAGCTTCACAGAGGTGAGGCTGGTGCCATCATCTGCTTCAGACCACCCCAGGCTCTGCCTGCCCTCACAGTCCCCTCTGCGCTCCTCTGCAGGATGGGGAAGCCCTTACCATCAGGTCTGCACCAGCCTGGCGGCCTCGTTCCTGCTGCCCCCTCCCCTTCAGTTCCCTGAACAAGACCTCGGTTTACTTGCTGGTGCCGGGCAGAACTGGAGGCCTTGTCTCCCACACACCTGCTAGCACCTCCGCAACCTCCAGACATCATCTCAGCTGACAGTGACGCCATCCTGGGGAAGCCCCCCCGATCCCTGGCTCTCCTGGAAGCCTGTGATGCTCCTTCACCACAGCCCCTGTCCCTTCATGGGTCCCACAAGCCAGTGGCGCAGCGATCCGGCTTTTCTCTCCCGTGTCTGCCTCCTACAGGACGGTGAGCAGCTTCAGGCTGAGACAGTGCCTTTCCATCCGTCAATCTCCTGATCCATCAGAATACTCGAGACAGAGTGATGCCCAAGAAATACTGACTGAGTGTATTCATTAAAGAATTAATGTTCCTTACAGGATCATTTGTTGTTGAACTGACCTGACATGTGTATAGTGATCTCATGAAGAAGAGAGAAGGTGTTCACCCGTTCACTTAAATTGGATTTAGCAATCGCATTAGGATAATGATATTTCCACAGTGTATATGCACTGTCCCTTTAAATTTAACTTATTTGCTTTTTAGATGGAAGCTCATCAGTCTCAGAGAATTCTGAAGGCGGATTTCTCAGCCACGTTCAACCTGACGAGTTGGCTGGTTCTTCCCCAAACATTGCGGACTGCAGGTAGGTGGGTTGAGTGGTTTCTGCGAGGGTGGCCCACCCAGTTCCCCTCAGGGAGACCTGAGAAGGTGACCTTTTCGTCCTGGGGAAGTGACATTCGGAACGAGTGTCACGAGATGGTTGCGTCTTCCCATCTTCTCGACAAGAACAGAAAATTAAGATGATTCCAAATGTCTCTTTATTTCCTGAGGTTCAGCCTTTCAAACAGAGACTTTTTTTTTATAGAGTTAAGTTGGTTGCATTTAGCACAAACAAGATTAATATTTTTCATGACTTATGTGTTCCCCTAGTGAGAGTTTCATTTTTTATCATTTTGATTTACATTTTGCAATTGACATTAATAGACTGGAAGGCAAGAATAGCAAACATACTTCTAAGCCCTAGCTAGGGGCCCACTTGTAACATGCTATATTTTACAAAAAACAAATCAATAAAATGAAATTATTTTCTCTACGGCAGGAAATTCGGGCTGTGAACTTATGTATAATGTAAAAGTAGGCACCTGGCGGGGAAGTCTCAGAACACAGGTCCCGCTTGTTTCCTGTTCTCCCGCGAAAATCCCACATTCCATTCTGCACTTTCCAACATCTTCAGTGAGGGATGAGTGGGAACATTTTTCTTAGGGTTTTATTTTGTTTGAGGATCCAGCTAATGAGTTCACCTGGAAGCCTCAGGGCTAATGATCTGCATTGAGAAAGAGCGCCACAGCCATGGCAGGTGGTGTCTCTGTGTGTTGTTTGTATCAGGTGTTAAATGTGGCAGTTGTCACTGTGGCCACCCTGACCCCTGATCAAACATACAAGTGGGAGATAAGCACTTTAATAAAACACAAAACGTGGTCCAAAGTCCTGGTGCTGACTGTCTGGGGCTCAGCCGCGCCCACCGACTTAGAGGCAGAGGCTGCAAAATGCCAGGGCAAGGTGCATTTCTCCCGCCTCACACTGCAGTGTTCATGGAGACCACGGGAGACTAGGATTATACGCTTTCTGCAGAATCTTCCTGTAAACCCACCATCTTCCCTGGAAATAGCACAGCCCGTGGTCACTAAGATGAAAAAGGAGGAAGTACAGGAAGAAAAACAACATCCAAATGCCAAGGCAGATGACTGCCGGCGGTCCGGTCTCCCCAAGTGAGTTTCCAGGAGCTCTGCACGCCGCTCCCTCCAGACAGGCCAGGGGGCCCTGACCTGGGGGCCAGGCGTTTCTAGCATTGCTGACTGCCAGTTTATTTCCAGTAAATAAAGCAATAGACTTTTCAGGGGAAGATTTGTTTTAAATACTTAAAAAAAAAACCCCAAGGCTATAGCCTCAAGTCTCTTCCAGCCACCACATTTTAGCCCTTGAGGAGAGCTCAGTTCCGGAAGGACGTGTCAAGGAGGGGGTGGTCAGCATTGACTCAGGAAGGGGTCAGAAGAGGCACCGGCTGCGGCTGCAGCTACGGTGTTCTGTGAGCTCCGAGGAGACCCAGTCCTGCTTGGGGCAGCACATCGTCGCTTCTTGTTCAGCTCAACAGGTCATTCATCTCGCGTCTCTTGTTGGCCTGTTAGAAACTGGGAGTCGGCCTCAGGCTTGCTTTGCTGAGTGAACTCTGCCTCAGTAAAGGCGAATTTATGTCTTGCAAGCGGATAAAGCATTTGGTTTAAGTGAACAACAGGGAATGTTACTTGCAGTAACAGTTTGAATTCACTGAAATGCTTTTGTCTTTAGCGCAGCGGTTGTAGTGGTTTGTCAGGGGAGAAGGAAACCCACATCATTTGAGCACCTGATCTTGCCATCTCCATAGGTAGGTCCATGAGACATAAGTGATGTTCCTCCTTGGCTTCGTGCATGGAGGGATCAATCACTCAAGCTCATGAAACTGCAAAGATGAGGACACAAGAACTAGGTAACACGCTGTGCCCTCTGCGAGCGCGATCCTTCCTTTCTCCCCACAACCAACGGTCACCCCCCTCTACCTGCCCCTACATCCCTGGCTCCCCCATCCTCCCTCCCAGGTCTTCAGCACTTTCCTCTTCTCGTGACTCATCTTGCATCTACTTGTGTATCTTGCATTGGATGTGCCAAAGTTCTTTCCTTTTTTGTGTTTTGTTTCTTTTAATGATATAAACTCCAAAATAGATTGTATGATTCTTTTCATGTGGAACATTTAAAATATTATTTGTGCTTTATTACTTCTGAGAGTAATTGATTCTTTAAACGTTGCTGGAGTTTTTAGTGTTGGTTAAAAATTCATCTTCGGATACGGAACTGAACACATCCCTGCTTCATTCACCGAGTTGGTTTGGAAGTAGGTGGAGTCATCTTGGTTCAAACCCCATCAAATACGAGGCTGTTGTCCTGGCCAGCAGGTGGCGCACACCGTCAAGGTTTGTTTGGTGGATGGTTGAAGACAGTTTAAGAAGCCCAGCATTCGCTTTTATTCCCTTTGTATTTTCTCAGCTGAATTAACGCCTGTATTTCTGCGCTATGGTTAAGACTGACAGTGTGACATAAATAACAAAAACACATTTTGCCATTTGGAATTTTCACATGCACTTATCTTAACTCCCCAGATCTTGAGATTATTTCTCTCAGATATTTTCTTTTGCTAATTTTTACATGAGTAATATTTTCAATGTGAAGACAAAGATATTCTTTCTACATTCCTTGTGCAGCATTATGCATATGAGGTTATATAATTTTGCTGATAGTTAATTAAAATCAACACATCTTTGGGATGGGCCGTAGGAGTGTATAGGTCAGGAGAATGGGATGAAAAGGAAAGAAAAAGGTGCCAAGAGTAATTTTTACATAGTAATTACCACAATTCCTATGGCCCAGGACTCTAAACTCACCAAGTCACCGGCCATGGAAGATGTAGACTGATGGCCACTGTGTGACACGAGCTTATGAAAGACGGATGTTTGTGGGACAGATCATAGCACTTATTCATTACTGACAACCACATTCGGGGATGGGAATTTGGACCCGATCTACTCACTCAGTACAATTTTGGGGGAAATATCACAGCCAGTGTCGAGAATGCCATGTAGATGATAATCATATAACAATTCTGAATTGAAGAAAATATAATGAAACCACAATAATCAGGCTTTACATCATTTTTCATCTCCGAGCTTTTGTGTTTCCATAAAGGTAGAACAGGCACCGAGCAAGGGTTGTGCCATCACCACCTTCCCCAAAGCCAGCCAGAGGGAGCCGAGCATGGATAAGAAGACAACTGTCATCCGGTTCTCTAACGGTGACGTGAAGAACATCAAACCCAATCAGAGAGTGGTGTGTACAGTGGATTTTTTTGGAAAAAAATTCTGTCTTTTTTTTAAAGAAATCAAAACTAGGCCAGGCGTGGTGGCTCACGCTTGTAATCCCAGCACTTTGGGAGGCCGAGGCGGGCGGATCACGAGGTCAAGAGATCGAGACCATGGTGAAACCCCATCTCTACTAAAAATACAAAAAAAATTAGCCAGGCGTGGTGGTGGGCGCCTGTAGTCCCAGCTACTCGGGAGGCTGAGGCAGGAGAATGGGGTGAACCCGGGAGGTGGAGCTTGCAGTGAGCCGAGATGGCGTCACTGCACTCCAGCCTGGGCCACAGAGCGAGACCCCGTCTCAAAAAAAAAAAAAAAAAGAAATCAAAACCAACTCAGTTATTAGGAATGACTTTGCACATCAATGCCCCATTTCCTCTGGGTGTTCAGGATGGGTGTGGCGGGGAACGGGCAGAGCACAGGCCGTGGAGTCAGGTGAGGCTGTCTCTGAGCCAGGCTGTTCTGCTTCCTCGGTATGCTCAGGCAAGTGAGACCCTGTTGTCAAGACCCTCTGATCTGTGCGGTGACACAAGAGTACACCAGCACCCCTCCTGGCTCTGAGTTCAGTCATTGTTTTCAGCTTTTCTAAGCCTCTACAAAATGTGACTGATAATTAGGACTTAACTCACAAGATGGTTATGAAAGTTAAGTAACATAGTCCATTAAATAGTGTCTCTTCTGCAGAACTCTCTAGAAACACAATGGTAAGCACTTAGTACATGTGCGTTGATTGTAGAACTAGCATTAGTATCGCAACAAAGTTAGGCAGAGTCAGGAGCTAATCCCTGGTACGAGCTGGAGGTGTTCCCAGTTCTGGTTCTCAACTGGGGGCAATTATTCTCCCTGCCCTGAGGACATTTGCAATGCCTGGAGACATATTTGGTTGTCAAAACTGGGGGTGGTGGGGGTGCTACTGGCATCTAGATAGTGGGGCCCCGGGGATGCTGCTAAACATCCCAATGCCCAGGACAGCCCCCCAACCCTACAGAATTATCCTGCCCAAATTGTCAATAGTTCTGAGGCTGGGAAAGCCCTCTGTAGGTTATTATAAAGACCAAAGTTATGCCATGCATATATTGCTTGGCACACATCAAGTACTCAGCAGCTGACAGCTGCTGTTACCATGACGATCATCACTGGTAAAAGCCAATGATGTGTTTGTGGAAGAAAGCCACAGATCACAGTAGCTGGGGGCCCACTTGATGCTGAGGAGCTGTGAAGATGTTGTGACCCCCTGGTTCAAACTACACGTCTCTGTGTGTCCAGGGACCGTACATGGAAAGCACGGATGCTGAGCAGTCTGGAGCTCTTCCAGGCAAGGTCTCCAGGGTGACAATATTTTTGTCCAGATAATTCAGGGTATAACTTGATTCTAACTTAAGAAAATTTGGGTAATTTCCAAAACAGATTGTAAATAAGGTGAGATAAGGGAGGTCAGGGCAGGGTTTGTAGTGCATTGAGAATAGTCTCTTAGTACCCACACATTACCAAATTGTATTCTAAACATTTCCTTCTTTAGAATGATCAGTTTCCCTGTTGTCAGCCAAGCTTTGGTACAAATGTAGAGGCACAGCGTCCAGGAGTTCTGAAGGACTGCAGAGCGCGTCTCTATTTTTTGTGTTACTTGCTTTAATGCGAGGCGCCTACTTGTGACTCTGTGATTTTATCCCAGCGAAGCCTCTTGACCCTTCCTGAGGGCGGAAGCTAGAAGCCCCGAGTGTGGACACAGGTGTGGTGGGCCCACCATGTGCTCTTCCACCGACCTGAACTAACTTGCATGCTCCCTTTTTTGCAGGGAAATGCAAACAAAGAGCTCGGATGACCCCCTTTAGACGGTGGCCTGTGTTACGCCACTGCCCAGTGGAGGAATCTGTGATACTGATCTCATAGCCTGCCCCAGGTTTCCATCACTTTGGAGTAGGAAATAGCTGTTTCTTAGCCAGATGTGGGGGTGTAGGGAGGCAGAGTGTGACAATATAAGAATTGACGTGGTGAGGATGAATCAGTGGGAGAGAACAGGGCCTGGCCCAGGCCTTGGAAGGGTCCTCCTGTTCTGACCTTTTGCGTGGTCAGAGGGAATGGCCACTGCAGGCCAGCGAGTGTGCACCTCCCCAGGTCTCCTGAGAGCACCTCTGTTCCCCTCAGACCTCTCTGGTCTCCAAAGGGAACCCTGACCCCGGCGAGGAGCCTGAGCTTGGACTTGATGATTATTGGGATGATGCAGAATTGAGCATTTGGGGCTTTCTTCTGACATTTGGACAAATTTCCCATGTGAGAAAAATGCCTTTAAAATAACAGCACAGAAATCGTCCCTTCGACTTCAGTGTCGTGGTTTTTCTAAATAAGTCACCCTCCTATTCTCTCCTGCCTTCCCTCAGCCTTTCTCTGACGGGCAGCGATGCTGTTGCTATGATAGATGGCAGACATGCAGTGACACACCAGTGTCCCAGAGCTCAGGAGAGAGTGGATGCCTGTCCTCCGTGGTCCCACTTCAAAATAAACATGTACATCCCACGGTTTTCTAGTTTTGGACGCTTAACTTTTTAATAATTCCCCCTTCCCTACTTATGGTCAAGGCTCGCTTTACCATAAGGAACGTCCCCTCCCCTCCTGGATGACTGTCCTCATCCAAAGCAGCTCCTTCCCCTCTTCTTTTCCCCACTTTATTGGAAACCAGAGGGGGTCACAATGATGGGGAACTTCACAGTAACGGGACAATTCAAGAGGCAGAACTCGGGGACAGTGGATGACTGGAGTGTTTCTGTTGTTTGGAGCTGCTGGGAGACCCTTGATCTGTGAGCTGTGGGGTTTGGGCCTTGGGGCTCCCCACTCATATTCACTATGCTGGGCCTGGGCCTCCTGCAGGCCCCCAAGGCTGCCAGCCCCAGCAAACTCCCGCTCAGAGCCCACCAGGTGAAGGACCGGGAACTCCACCTTGGTCCAGTCTTCTCTCCCACTAGCCGAGAGCCACAGTGTCTTGACTTCTGGGCTTGGGTGACAAGCCCTCCCCCCATGCCGCCTTGCTGTGGAGGGTGCCCATGGACAAGGTCAGCCCACTCCCACCTGCTGGGACGGTGCTTTTACCCACCCGCAGGAAGGACTTTACTAGATTAAATCCAGGTTCAAAATGATGACACAGACTGCCTCCCAGCATAGGTGTTTCTGGTGCTTACAGATTTACTATCACGCAAATGCTCAGACGACGCGCACGACCTACCCTGGTGGTTTGGAAGTTGTGCAGTTCCCTAACAAGCACACAGGTGAGTGACATCACCAGGAACCCACGTGGGTAGGTGCCTTTGCATGTGAGTGTGTAGAGGTGTGGAGACTTGCAGGTTAGCAGATACTTGAGCCCTGTAGGCAAGTTCCCCACAGCAGCAGCTGTCCAGATAATTTGGGCTTACCCTGCTTAATGCGTGTTTTCCTGGTTCTTATCCAAGAGCTGTGAGCTCGCGGCTTCCGTGCGGGTGTGTAAGTGCACCCAGGTCTGGACGCCTCTGTAAAAGCCGTCAGACCTCAGTCGGGGGCTTGTGTTTCAGCTTTTCTGGGTGGGCCTGGCTACGTGGCTCGAGCAACAACCGAGATAAATGGGTGTTACTTATTCGCACAGTGCAGTCAGCTCATTGTCGTAAAAGCCACCACATTCTTTCCTGAAGTCTCGCCTGGACTCTAAAATGCCATCCTCTGGGTAACCCCGGGGTCTCTTGGGAACTGGGCTGCACAGCAGGAGGTGAGTGGAGGGCAAGCCAGGGAAACTTTATCTGTATTTGCAGCCAGTCCCCATGGATCTCTTATACCTAAGCTCCACTGCCTTCAGAACAGTGGCAGCATTTGATCCTCATAGGAGTGCAAACCCTACTGTGAAGTGCACACCCAAAGGATCTAGGTTGCGTGCTCCTTGTGAGAATCTAATGCCTGATAATCTGTCACTCTCCCCCTTCACCCCCAGATGAGACCCTCTAGTTGCAGGAAAAAAAAGCTCAGGGCGGCTGGACACAATGGCTCAAGCCTGCAATCCCAGCACTTTGGGAGGCCAAGGTGGGCAGATCACAAGGTCAGGAGTTTGAGTCCAGCCTGGCCAACATAGTGAAACCCCATCTCTTCTAAAAAAACAAAAAATACAAAAATTAGCCAGGTGTGGTGGCAGGCGCCTGTAATCTTAGCTACTTGGGAGGTTGAGGCAGGAGAATCGCTTGATCCTGGGAGGCGGAGTTTGCAGTGAGCCAAGATCGTGCCATTGCACTCCAGCCCAGGTTACAGTGTGAGACTCCGTCTCAAAAAAAAAAAAAAAAAAAAAAAACCCTCAGGGCTCCTACTTGTTCTACATTGTGGTGAATTGTATAATTATTTCATTACAATGTAATAATAATAGAAATAAGGTGCACAGTAAATTTAGTGCACTGGAATCATCCAACCTTCCCACAACCCACACCCATGCCAGTCCGTGGAAAAATTGTCTTCCACAAAACTGGTCTCTAGTGCCAAAAAGGTTGGGGACCACTGCATTAGATAATGAGTGAACTGTGTTAAAAATATCCCAGTTTGGGCCGGGTGCGGTGACTCACGCCTGCAATCCCAGCACTTTGGGAGGCCGAGGTGGGCGGATCATCTGAGGTCAGGAGTTCAGGATCAGCCTGGCCAACATGGTGAAACTCTGTCTCTACTAAAAATACAAAAATTAGCCGGATGCAGCGGCGGGCACCTGTAATCCCAGCTGCTCAGGAGGCAGAGGTTGGACAATCGCTTGAACTCAGGAGTCAGAGGTTGCAGTGATCCCGTATCACACCACTGCACTCAGGCCTGGATGCAGAGCAAGACTCCATCTCAAAAACAAACAAACAAACAAACAAACAAAAACCTAGTTTGGTTATGAATTTACTAATATTTATTTGTAATTTCTTTTAGTTAGTTAATATATGCCTGGTATATGTGTTTCTGTTCTTTCTTTTGCTATTTCTAAATCTTTACCTTTAAATACAATCTTATAAGAAACAGACATAAGAAAAATATATAATCTGAAAATAGCTTTCCTTTTAACCTGAGGTTTTATTACATAAACTGAACATGTATCCGTATCTTACTGTCCTCTACAACCAAATCAAGAGTCTTGTAGTTCGAATTCTCCTCCCTGATCTTTCATGCCATTGCGTTGGCTTCTGCCAGGATTTTTACTCTAAGTTGATTTTCACCCTCAGTATTAGTTACGATTATTACTGTGGTGTTTAGGTAACCAGTGTTTACTTTAAACTTTTTAAATGTCTGCATAATTTGGGCTCTTCTTTCTTATATCTTGGGCTTTTCTTCTTGGCACAATTTCCTTCTACTTGATGAGCAAGAAGAGATGGGGGCAATCAACACTTTTGGCTCATCTGAAAATGTCCTTTGTTTTGCCTTGTTCATGAGTGGTCGTTCGTCCTGATGCACCTTCTGAACCCTCATCCCATAGCTATTACATGGCCTCCCTGTGGCAGGCATTGTTTTAGGGCTAGGGATTCAGCAGTGAGCAAATTTGTGAAAAGTTCTTATTTCATGACATTTTATTGGAGGGAAGCATAAAATAATCAGGTAAAAATAAAAATCAATATAAAATATCAGTCTCTATGAAAAGCTGCAGAGAAAAACAAGAGGGCAGAAAGCAGAGAGGGAGAGTGCTGGGCTGCTGTCCTACGGGCCCATCTGTAGGCCGTTGAGGAGGGCCTCACTGAGGGAGGATATTTCAGGGAGCCATGAGTGATGTGAGAGAGGGAGCTGTGTGTGTATCAGGAAGAACATTCTGGAGTGTGAAAGAGCCGTGAAAAGTGTGTGGTGTGTGTGAGGAAGAGCAAGGAGGCCGGTGTGGCAGGGGTAGAGGAGATGAGGTCAAAGTGCCAGGACCAGGCCGTGTAGACCGTTGTGGAGAAGCCACTGGAGAATCTTGAGCAATGGAATGACAGTGATTTTTCTCAGCGTGTTGGGACTTTATTCCACTCCCACACGGTGTCTGCTGGAGGATCTGATGGTGGTCTAATTTCTTCCTTCAAACGTGATTTTTTCCCTTGCTGCATTTAAGAACTGTTCTGTCTCCAGTTACGTTATGGTATGTCTAGTTGTGGATTTAATTTTGTTCATTGTATTGCGGATTTGTTGTGGTTTTTTTTTTTTTTTTTTTTGAGACAAAGTCTCGCTCTGTCACCCAGGCTGGAGTGCAGTGGCGTGATCTCAGCTCACTGCAACTTCTGCCTCCCTGGTTCAAGTGATTCTCCTGCCTCAGCCTCCCAGGTAGCTGGGACTACAAGTGTGTGCCACCATGCCCGGTTAATTTTTTGTATTTTTAGTAGAGACAGAGTTTCACCATGTTAGCCAGGATGGCTAACATGGCCTCAGCCTCCCAAGGTGCTGGAATTACAGGTGTGAGCCACCGCAGCCAGCCTGTTGTGCATCTTAAATATAATCACTGTGTCTTTCATAAGCTAAGGTTGCCAGATTTAGCAAATAAAAATGCAGGATGCCCAGTTGAATTTGAATTTCACGTAAATAATAAATGATTTTTTTGTTATTAGTATGTACCTTGCAGTATGTGGGACATACTTACACTAAAAAATCACTTGTAGTTTATGTGAAAATTCAGATTTAACTGGGTGTCCTGTATTTTATCTGGGAACCTTATCAAGTTCAGGGAAATTCAGAGCTATTATCTTTATCGGTCTTACCTTTCCTCCACCTCCAATTATAGCTGCATTACACCACCTCATTCTAGCGTCTTTCTGTCTTCACATATTATATTTTCTTGTTATCATCTGGGTAAATTATTTATCTATTTCCTCAGTTTTCTCTTCAGTTGAGTATTATGTGCTATTTAACACATCATTTTAGCTTTAATTTTGAAGACTATATTCATTTCATTTGTTCTTTTTCAAATCCACCAAGAATTTTTTCTCTCTTTCATTTTTAATTTCCTACTTTAATTTTTTAAATATTCTACAAACATCTGCCTTGTCATCAGCTTCTGATAGCACCATGCTTGCCATCTCAGGGCTCCGCGTGGCACTGGCTGCTGCTAGCTTATCTCTGCTTCCAGTACTTCCGGCACTTCCTCATGGTGTTGTGCTCCCTCACCTATTTTATATTTGTGCTGGCAGCTTGTGTTGGTGGCGATCCTATGGGGCCCAGTCTGGGAGATAGTATCCAGAAAGCTTTGTGTTTGCTTCTGCCAGGTGTCCCAGGGCACTACCAGCCTGGGATCACTTCATGTTAGCTTCTTAGTTTAAGGTGTCCCAGGTACAGGTAGCAGGACTGCAATTGGTGAGGGTAAATGAGCGTCACCCTGTAGTGACACATTCTTTGGAAAGAGCTCAGAGAGAGACAGCCACACTCCTTGGTGCTCTCCATCTGCCGGCAAGGAGATATTTTCTAGTTCCCTCTTTCCTTGGGGCTCTAACCTTCAGAGAGTGTCCTCTTTTTTTTTTATGGCTCTTTTCAGTTTATTGCATGAAGGAGTTACACTAGTCCAAGTTAAAAGGGACCCCAAATGGTTACATTATACAAGCTGTGAGGTTTTTAAACTTGTGACAAGGGACAGAAGGGAAATTCTACTCATTGCAAGGAAATCTTCACTTAAGCTTCAGTGAGCCACAAGCACTTAAAACCCATGAACCTTCAGCTGATCATCCTTAGCCAGTCCAAGCTCTACGAGGAACTGGCATATGTTCTTGCGTTGGTCACCCTGTAGCTGAATTACTTCTCCATATTCCGGGTGCTCAATTACAGTACCATTGCAGGCAAACTTTTTCTTAAACGCCTTCACTAATTTCTTTTTATTGTAATCATCAGCGATCCCTTGGACAGTAGTAAGGGTCTTCCTGCCGTTTCTCTGTTGAATTCTTACATGGATATAATCCTCAGTGCCAGCAGGAAGCAGGTCACCACTCTTACTTGCATCAGCAAAGGGGTCGAAAGAGTGGAGGTTCTGGATAGCGGACATACGATCCGATTCATTTTCCTCGGTGGAAACGGCCTGCGGAAGGCGGCGGCGGCAGCGGGAGAAGGCGGGCAGGGGGGAAAGGAACGTCAGGAAGCGAGGGGGCTCAAGGGGGAGGCTGCTGAGTCCTCGGCGGCGGCTCAGTGACTGGGCCAGAGAGTGTCCTCTTTAAGCGTGGAAGCAGTTCCAATTCCCAGACAAAGCCCTTCATCCTATCCCAGCAGAGTGACTAAGGGCCAGATCTCCTGGAGACTGCAGAGGTCACCAGGGCAGCCGCAGGTCAGGTTCGAGTCTGCGTTCCAGCACCCTCTGGGATTTGTAGCCCCTTCCATGAACTTGGGTGCTCATTTCCCAGGGATTTTGTGATTTGCTTGAGCATTCCTGGGTATTTGTAGTGGATGTGTGGGTGGGATGTCTGATCTGCCCCATTGCCAGGGCAGAATCAAGGCCGCTGTGGGGCATCTTCTCCTCCGTGACACAACAGACCTCCAGATGGGCCCTTGAAGCTGCTGAGACTCACGTTGTCCTACGAGTTCCTGGCTCCCAACCCTTTTTCTTTTTGTCCTAATATTTCAGCCAGTGCAGCTGTGTGTCTTGTTAGAATTTTTGCCTTCACGAGCTGTCATTTAGGCTCTGACTGGGCACGTAGCAGCAAAGTGGGCACTAGAGCATTTGTTTTCTTGAGTGACCTCCAGCAAACATTAGACAAAGAAAAATTACACTTGCTAATTTGCGAAGGCCATGCTGAGCGATTTATTAATATTAACACCAATCTTTTGAAAATGAAAAGTATCTATACGTCTGTATTTTATTTTTGTTTAAAAGATCTAAAACTTTGACTCTCAGCTGGTCCATGTAGGTCTCTGATCAGTTAATTTTCCAGCAGGAATTCTAAGTTCTGTTACTGTTCTTGGATATATTTATCATACGTTCAACAGTTCTGCCTACGGCTGATATTTCAAGAACAGAGTGAAACAGAAGTCCCATTGTTTTCCACTCCTTCCATTTTACAGGTGCAATTGTGTGTCACATGCCTGGTTCTTATACATTCATGCAAATCAGCCAAGAGTCGTGCATTGATACGTACCAGGCAGGGAGTGAATTCAGTTGCTCTCAGCTGTTGACCCAAAGAAGAGCCCCCAGTTTCTGCAGGGTGTGCCATTAATATACAACAGGAAAACAGTCTTTTACCATTGTGTGCTAAAAATTATTTTAAGGGGTAGAATTCTTCCTCAGTTGTCAGATTCTTCACTGTATTCATTTTTCTTAAATATAGTTTGTGGGCTGGGCATGGTGCTCACACTAGTTATCCTGGTGCTTTGGGAGGCCACAGCGGCAGGGTATCTTGAGGCCAGGAGTTAGAGACCACCTGGGAAACATAACAAGACCCTATTCCTACAAAAAATAAAAAATTAGCTGGGCATCGCGGCATGCTCTTATAGTCCTAGCTACTGGGGAGGCTGAGGCAGAAGGATTACTTGAGCTCTGAGTCTGAGGCTGCAGTGAGCCATGATCACACCACTGCACTCTGGCCTGGGTGACAGAGCGAGGCCTTGTCTCTAAATACACACACACACACAGACACACACACACGTATATGTGTGTGTGTGCGTGTGTGCTGCCCCTTATCTGCCAGAAACTAACAGTTGACAATACAAATGAAAAAGAAGCAAGTGGATATTAAAGGAACAAATGGAGGTCGTGCGTGGTGGCTCATGCTTGTAATCCCAGAATTTTGGGAGGCTGAGGCGGGCAAATTACTTGAAATCAGGAGTTCGAGACCAGCCTTGCTCACATGGTGAAACCCTGTCTCTACTAAAAATACAAAAATTAGCCAGGTGTGGTGTTGCATGCCTGTAATCCAAGCTACTCAGGAGGCTGAGGCAGAAGAATTGCTTGAACCTGGGAGGTGGAGGCTGCAATGAGCTGAGATCACACCACTGCACTCCAGCCTGGACAACAGAGAGAGACTCCATCTCAATGAAAAAAAGAACAAATGGAAACTCATCAATTCAGTTTAATTGGGCAGCTTTTCTTTTTTTCACAAACACATCAAGCAGCTGTGAATATATCCCACATGCAGGCACTGTAATCCCATTCCTGTTCCTATAATGAAATAGACGCAGTGCAGCAGTATTTCAGCAGGTTCCACAGGGAGTTCCTCAGCGTCCAAGGGTTCTGTCTCCAGTACAAGGTGAAAATCACTGTTATTCATCCCTGGAGGATACCGTAGAGGGTGAATTATGGCTCTTTACTACAATTTATTATCCAGCTGAAAACTGCAAATCAATATGAAAATGTAAAGTTGAATGTTTACTATAGCAAGAATCGAAAGCATTCAGAAGCAGAGGGCACCGACTGTGGGGTTAATAATGGAGTTTTGACCTCAAACATACAGACTCAGGGAGTCAGACAGCGTAAGGGAGGGAAAGGAAACTTTCAGCCAGGGAGATCACTTGAGCAAGTTGGGAGAATCTAAATTTTGTGTTATAATGAGACTGAGATCATTCTGCCTAGAGCAAGATGTTCAAGTGTAAATAAAAAATGATAAGAGCAGGTACAAAAATGCATGTTGAACACCGGTTCTTTATGGAGTGTGCCTTATCCTGTTCAGGCTGCCATAGCAAAATGCCATAGACTGGCTGGCTTGTTAACAGTGGTGTTGGGGCTGGAAGTCCATAACGAAGGTGCTGGCAGCTTCACTGTCTGGTGAGGGCTGCTGCCTGGTTCACAGACGGCATCTTCTCATTGCAGCCTCACATGGTGGAAGGGGTGAGACAGCTCTCTGGGGTCCCTTTAGTAAAGGCGCTAATCCCATTCACGGGGCCCCACCCTCATGACCATGTCGCAGCCCAAAGGCCTCATCTCCCAACACCATTGCTTTGGGGATTGGATTTCAACATAGGAATTTGGGGAGGGCACAGCATTCAGCCCACAGTAGAGCAGATCACCACAAAATAGATTTAAGCAGCTAAGTGACACAAGTGTCCTGGTTTAGAGATACAAATTTACTGAATTTGCGAAGATAGGTGTGTATGTTGTTTACATCCTGGTTGAAACAGTGAAACACAGTAAATGTGCTCTGAGATGTTCACACGGTTTTTCTTCTTGAGTATTTTCATACAGTATTGAAGTCCTTAAACTTTTATTATAAGTAGGATTGCCAGAATTAACAAATAAAGATTCAAGTCCCTCACTGAATTTGAAATATCAGATAAACAATAGTAATTTTTGGTATAAAAGTATGTTCCATGCAATATTTGAAATATGTTAAAAAATTATTCATCATTTGGCTGGGCGTAGTGGCTTATGCCTGTAATCCCAGCACCCTGGGAGGCCGAGGCAAGTGGGTCACCTGAGGTTAGGAGTTTGAGAGCAGCCTGGCCAACATGGTGAAACCCTGTCTGTACTAAAAGTAAAAAAATTAGCCATGCCTGGTGATGCATGCCTGTAATCCCAGCTACTTGGGAGGCTGAGGCAGGAGAATTGCTTGAACTGGGGAGGCAGAGGTTGCAGTGAGCTGAGATCATGCCACTGCACTCCAGCCTGGGCAACAGAGTGAGACTCAGTCTCAAAAAATAATAATAATATAAATACATTATTTAACATTTATCTAAAATTCAAACTTCACTGTCCATTTTGTATTATACCTGGCAATCCTAGTTATAAAGCCAGATGATTAGAAAATACTGTCTATAAATCTCATGAATATTTTGTAGATTATTTGGATAGAACATGTTTCTAAACAGATTCAATGTAACATACACTTAAAAACTGCATTCTGCAGAAAAATTCTACCCCAATGGCTCCAAAGAAACCGTGTTTCCTGACGTGAAACATCTCAAAGATGGACAGGAAGAGACCTTATTTCCTGATGGTACAATCATAAGGGTAGAAAGGTCAGTAATGTCAGACAATGCGAATTCGAAACATCCCCAGTTTTTGTTTGTATGTTTAATAATTTCTTTATATTAATTTAGGTTTTTGCAAACATTTAAGTGCTTGTATAAAAAAAAAGAAAATAATGTCATTGACTCTAGAAGTTTTGTCTTATGGCCTTGATTTGAATCCCTTTATACGGACTATGGGTTTCAAATGGGCTTTTAGGTATCTACTTTACTGACATTAGCTGCGTTTGAATTATAACCGTAAAAATCACTCCAGTCTTCAGTGCTCACCTCACACCACGTGGTCTAGAAGCCGGAGTCTATTGCAGAACATGTGTGAGCAAATGTTTAAGGCACACCAAGGAAGAGCTCATCAGAGCTGCGATTTCGATGCTAGTTTGTGCAGAAAGTAAAGATCCACCCAGCTGCCCGAGGGAGAGTGTGGGAAGTTGTTTTAGACCTTCCCTTTCTTTCCTGATATCAAAGTGAACACTGAGCGCTGTGGGCTGTGTCTCCTCGCTGCCCCGCCTCCACCCTTTCTCTGAGGTCTGAGGTCTCCTGCTCTCACCATTTCTCTCCTGGGCAATTACAATAGACTCCCCCAGCTTCTTCATGGCAGTCAGAATCTTCCCTGTCACCTCCGGGGCCACTTTTCTGAAATGATTCTACGTGTGTCCCTGTCACTCCCTGTGTCAACCCTGCCGTCCCTCTCACCATCAGAGCCAGCTGTCAGCACAGGCTTCAGCCTGCAGGTGAGCAGACGCGGCTGACCTCCCGCCTTGACTCCTGGCCCTCCCCACCTGCCCTCTCTCAGCCACACCGAGTTTCTGCCGGTTCCCTGAGCCCCCATGCACCTTTCCTGCCCCTGCCCGTGGCCTTCTGCACCCTCATCTAACGAGATTTGGAAGGAGGGCTCCAGACCTGGGTAGGGGCATTATTCTGTGCTCCCCCATCCCCTACTGGCCTCCATACTGGCAGCATTGGCCCTGGCACAGGCTGCCTTACCATGTGTTTCTCTTCTCACGAATGGCGACAAAACCATTGTGCTCAGCAATGGGCAGAAAGAAATCCACACAGCCCAGTTCAAGAGGAGGGAGTACCCAGATGGCACCGTCAAGACTGTGTATTGCAGCGGCTGTCAGGAAACCAAGCATGCCTCCGGGAGGGTTAAGATCAAAGATGAAGCTGGAAACGTCATCCTGGACGAGAAGCAGATGAGCCCTCAACAGGCAGCATCACATGGGAAATGTCAGTTGCAGTTTTTTTGCTAAAACAGACAAAAACTAATAATATATTAGCTGCCCTAAATGATCTTGGAGAGCCACCGAAACTTTAGGACTACCGAAGTCATCTAGAAATTGCAAAGGAAAAGACATTCTCTCCTCTATTTAGGAAACTTGGTTAGAGCAGCACCCATCAGAGAACAGGAGGCTCACCAAAGAACGATTTCCAGTGCCCCCAGCAAGGCTGCACCCTCTTTGATCATCACAGGGGCCATTTCTGCCTTGTGATGGACCCAGGAGGTCTTTGCAGAGCAAATGCCCTTGGACCAGCTGATTCACAACGTGCCGAGCCCCTCTTCCCTGTGTGGCCCACCCCAGGCATGGCTCATTCCTCCAGAATTACAGAAGCTCAGCCTGGCCTGTTCCCCTCTGGTAACTGACACCCCTGTCCTCGCTGGGACAAGAGGGAGACAATTCTAGTCACCCCAAGGACACCCAAGGGGCATCCGAGTCAGGGCTCCAATTGTGCAGTTATCATGGCCTCTCCATTAAAAAATTTAAACACGTAAGTTTTGTTACTGCATTTGTATAAAGGTGAACATATCAATCGTGTATATTGAAACATTTTCTTATACCTAAGAGTTTGTTTCCTTTTGATTTTTAAGAGAAATTAAAACATCTTCATGGGCTCCTAAAAGTATCGTGGGCCCTCATGTGCCTGAGGGAGACGCTGGCCCTGCCTGGCGTCTCGCCTTGTATATTTGAGTCACCCCTGCCTGGTGGTCCGTCACGCGTGGTCCTGCCGTTCTGAGACGTCAGCAGAGCTGGGGTTGGCGTTGGAAACACAGGCATTCTTCACTTTCCGAATGAGCAGTGGCTTCCTGGAGAAGGCTCATCCTGGAAAGGCAGGGTGGGGCTGCAGGGCAGCTCTCTGGACTCACGCTCAGGGGTCCTTGGCTGTCTCTGCTGTCAGGTGGCACCAACAGGATCGACGGTTATTTTTTGCTTGTGGCTCAATGCCCACTTTTTCCCAGGCTATTTGGCTTTCTTGTGGTTTCCCAGGTTTCTTATCTGCATCTGCAGATAGACACAAGTTTATATCTATACTTTAGAAGCAGGCAATGGAAGGAGTAAGACACATTCCTCATTTATTAAAGGGAATAAAATTAAATGTCTTATTATATTCTTTTGTATCACAACCATCTTTGTATATAACTTTTTTCTTCTGAATATCATTTTCAATTTGTAATCAACTTACTTCAATTAACCATATTTCATTATTTATTTTTTATTATGAGTTGATTCTCAAATAACCAAAACTTTTCTGTCTTTGTATCACTTCCCAAGTGTCCTTGCTTGTTGGGAACACAGAGCACCTGGCAGGCTGCACTAGCTCCTGGGCTGCTGCCTCACTTTACAGGCAGGCCTTGGGGATACTGTGGATTTGGTTCCAGGCCACCACAATAAAGTTCATATTGCAACAGAGCAAGTCACACAAGTATTTTGTTTCCCCAGTGCCTATAAAAGTTTGGCTTATGTTATACTGTAGTCTATTAAGTGTATAATAGCATTATGTCTAAAACATGAACATACCTTAATTTAAAAATACTGCATTGTTTTAAAAAATGCTAATGATCATCTGAGCCCTCAGTAAATTATAATCGTTTTGCTGGTGGAGGGCCTTGCGTGGATGTTGATGGCTGCTGACTGATCAGGGTGGAGGTTGCTGAAGGTTGGGGTGACTGTGGCAATATCTGAAATAAGACCACAATGAAGTTTACTGCATTGATTGAATCTTCCTGTCATGAAAGGTTTCTCTGTAGCATGCGATGCTGTTTGATAGCATTTTACCCACAGTACAACTTCTTTTAAAATTGGAGTCAATCCCCTCAAACTCTACCCACTGGCTCATCAACTAAGTTTATGGAATATTCTAAATCATTTGTTGTCATATCAATAATGTTCACAGCATCTTCACCAGGAGTCAATTCTATCTCAAGAAACCCCTTTCTTTGCTCAGTCATAAGAAGCCACTCCTAATCTGTTCAAATTTTATCCTGAGATTGCAGCAATTCAGTCACATTTTTAGGCCCCACTTCTAATTCCAGCTCTTTTGTTATTTCCACCTCATCTACAGTTACTTCCTGCTGCACTGAAGGCTTGAACCCCTCAAAATCATCCGTGAAGAATGAAATCAACTTCTTCTAAACTCCTGTTAATGTTGATAGTGTTTCTCCTCCCACGAATCATGAATGTTTTTAATGGCATCTAGAAAGGTGAATCCTTTCTAGATGGTTTTTAATTGACTTTGCCCAGATCCATCAGAGGAATCATTATCTATGGCAGCTATAGCCTTTTGAGATGTATTTCTTAAATAACAAGACTTGAAAGTTGAAATTACTCCTTGATCCATGGGCTGCAGAATGGATGTGGTGTTAGCAGGCATGAAAGCAACATTCCTCTCCTTGCACATCTCCATCAGAGCCCTTGGGTGCATTGCCAATGAACAGTAATATTTTGAAAATAGTCTTTTTTTCTGAGCAGTAGGTCTCGACAGTGGGCTCAAAATATTCAGTAAACCACTCTGTAAACAGATGTGCTCCTATCCGGCTTTGTTATTCTACTTATAGAGCAAAGACAGAGTAGATTTAGCATAATTCTTTTTTTTTTTTTTTTGAGACAGAGTTTTGGTCTTATTGCCGAGGCTGGAGTGCAATGGCATGATCTTGGCTCACCACAACCTCCACCTCCCAGGTTCAAGTGATTCTCCTGTCTCAGCCTCCAGAGTAGCTGGGATTACAGGCAACCACCACCATGCCCGATGAATTTTTTGTATTTTTTTTTTTTTTTTTTTTAGTAGAGACGGGGTTTCTCCATGTTGGTCGGGCTGGTCTCAAACTCCCGGCTTCTGGTGATCCACCCACCTCAGCCTCCCAATTTAGCATAATTCTTAAGGGCCATAGGATTTTTGGAACAGTAAATGAGATTGGCTGCAATTTTAAGTCACCAGCTGCATTAGCTCTTAGCAAGAGACATCCTGTCCTTTGAAGCTTTGAAGACAGGCATTGACTTCTCCTCTCTAGCTATGGAAGTCCTAGATGGCATCTTCTTCCAACAGAAGGCTGTTTCATCTACACTGACAATCTGTGGTTTGGTGTAGCCACCTCCATCACTTACCTTAGCTAGGTCTCTGGATAACTTGCTGCAGCTTCTCCATCAGCACTTGTTGCTTCATCTTGCACTTTTATGTTATGGACATGATTTATTTCCTTAAACCTCATGAACCAACCTCTGCTACTTTCAAACTTTTCTTCTATAGCTTTCTCACTCCTCTCAGTCTTTGTGGAACTGAAGAGAGTTGGGGCCTTGCTCTGGATGAGGCTTTGGCTTGAGGGAATGTTGTGGCTGGTGTGATCTTGTATCCAGACCACTCAAACTTTCTCCATATCAGCAATAAAGCTGTTTCACTTTCTTGTCATTCATGTGTTCACTGAAGCAGCGCTTATAATTTCCTTTAAGAGGTTTTTCTTTAGATTCACAACTGGGCTAACTCCTGGGTGCAAAAGGCCTTGCTTTCAGTCTATCTCAACTTTGAACAGGCCTTCCCCACTAAGCTTAGTCATCTGTAGCTTTCGATCTAAAGTGAGAGATGTGTGTCTCTTCCTTTTACGTGAACACTTAGATGCTGTTGTAGGTTATTAACAGTGTAATGGGAATAGGGAGGCCTGAGGGGAGGGAGAGAGATGGGGGCAACTGGTCAGTGGAGCACGTGGAACACACGTGACATTTATTACGTTTTCTGTCTTACGTGGGTGCAGTTGTTGGTTCCCCAAAACAATTTCAAAGTAAAATCGAAGATCACTAGGTACAGATCACCATAATGAAAAAATTCGAAATATTACAAGAATTACCAAAATGTGACACAGAGATATGAAGTGAGCACAAGCTGTTTGAAAATGGGACCCATAGATGTGCCCCAACGGAGTTGCCACAAACTTTCAATTTCTTAAAAAAACAAAAAGGGCAGTATCTGCGAGGCACAATAGAGTAAGGTGCAATAAAACGAGGTCCACCTGTGTGTGCAAACCTCTCAAAGAGAGGCTGTAAACACAGTGGAGGAACATCATGAAAAAGCCCGTCTTGAGCACTGGGCTACAGAGGGCGCTGTTCTGTAAACAGGTCATTTCGCGCCACAAAGCAGCTCACAGCGCATCTCTGAGGTAACGCGGTCAGATTCACCTTTTCAACATGTGCCATGCCACAAACTGGGTCACTGAAAACAGCGGAAGTTTATTCTTCCCCCCGGCCCCCGGACCAGGTGGGCTGCGCCCCCAGGGAGCTGAGCGGTCCCCGTGAGGCCCCTTCGCTGCCAGCACAGTTCAGCTGTGCCGTCCCCGCGCAGCGGTGCCTGTAGCTGGTGTGCAAAGGAATCGTGGTAAGAAATGTGCACACATCGTCCAGACAGACGGCCCCGTGAGTCTCCCAACAGAAAAGACGGGGGCGAGGCGGAGTCCTGAAGGCTAGGCTTGCAGAGGCGGGAGAACCAGGCAGAAGGCCACGGGCCTGCGGGGCTCCCGACAGCGACGAGGGCGGCGCCCCCCACACGCCTGCTCTCCAGGAAGGCGAAGTCTGTCAGCGCTGCCTGCGGTGTATGGCAGCTGCGCGCTCCTTCCCTGTGGGGCAGAGCTGGCTGGAGCCACTGCCTGAAGAAACTGGGCTCTGTCCTCCGCTCCGGGGAGGGGAATGTGGCCAGTGGATGCTGAGTTCCTTCTGTTGCCTTCCGCAGCCCACAGCGAAGTCACTCTGAAGAGCATCTAGCAGGCCTGCGCTTCTGCTTCTCGTTGCCTTCTAGGCGGCTGTGACCTTGACACCCCTTTCCTCTTCTGCTTATGCCTTCGAATCCTACATTAAGGGAAATTGGGATCCTGTTTTGAAACAAAATGAGAAAGAACCACAACCTTCGACTTCAAAACACTTCCAGTCTCCTGAAGGTTTTTTAGATTCAGAGATCTCCACCCATTTCCCAGGGTCCTTGAAATATTTCCTGGAGCCGCGCCTCTCCCAGTGCTCTGGCTGGAGACAGCAGCGGGAACTGTCTTCCTCCGCGTCCTTGTGAGCACCCAGTTTGGGGTGGAAGAGTAAAAAAAAAAACAACACACCCAGGAACGCCCCACCCTGTCGTTCTCAGGGTCCCCCGGCTCCCCCGGGCTTCCTCTCTCCACCTCTGGTCTTCCTGCATTTGTTTGATGGGCACTGCCCGAGGTTTCCGGTTGCACCTGCGGGAAGGAGGAAAACGCACGTCTGTTCCATCTTCTTAGGAGGGGAAGTCTGAGGCTTTTTGAATGACCACCGTGTGGCGCCTCAATTCTCCTTCACTTTCAGCGGTTTTGTCTGCCCCACCTCAGAAAGACCATCTGTGTTCTTTCCTCCATAGCCCGGGCACCGAAGGCACATGCCGTGCATATAAATTTCCTGTCTCGTCTCAGACTCTACGTGAGCTCGTTATTACTTAAGTTTAATCTGCGCACATTTCACCCTAGGAGAGATACTGCCAGATGTGGCAGCTTTTCCTGACAGATGGCCCGAGGCCATTCTTGCCCTAAAACTTCAAATGCTCACATAAAACTATCCTTCCTAACAACACAGGTTTTCCCATTTCTGTGAGGTTGACCTTTACACCTGAAGAGTCATCGAAACCCAGCTGGTGATAAAGAAGTGAAGAATTCAAAAAAACGGAGGGAGAATGGAATCTGGTCTCTGGTTTTCAAGTGATTCCAGTTGCTTGATTTAGTCTCATTGGAATGTTTGAGCATTTGAGGAAAAAGCCCTTAACTCTATTTGCCAAACCCCATAAAGTAGGAGCTGAACTGACATTTAAAATCGGAACAGCCTTGACGGGCTTGCATTCTCACTTGTGTCCTTTAAATCTTTCCTGGAACAGAGTTGAGAGCGTATAAATGTATAAATGCATGAAAACAGGCAATGAACAAAGTGTTCATTCCAGTCTCGTGTCTAAATTCCCCGGAACATGTTTTTTCTCTTGCCTTCTCTCTGAACTCCATGCACGTCAAGTCACAGCTTTTTTTTTTTTTTTTTTTTTTTTTTTTTTTTTTTCACAGACTCTCACTCTGTCTCCCAGGCTGGAGTGCAGTGGCGCGATCTCAGCTCACTGCAACCTCCGCCTCCCAGGTTCAAGCACTTCTCCTGCATCAGCCTCTCTAGTAGCTGGGATCACAGGTGCACACCCCCACGCCTGGCTGAGGTCATAGGCTTTGTCACCTGTACCTGTAGTCTCCCTGTTCACCCAGCTACGGTTAGAGGTCACTGTCTTGACCCTGACGGTGACCCTTGCTCTTTGCAGTTGTGCCACCCACTCTGCATCCATACTTGAAGCAGCTTAATCTTGCCTCTTTCAAAATAATTTCAACCGACAGCAATTGTATGTATTTATTAGGTACAATGTGAAGTTTTGATGTATGTTTGCACTGTGGAATGATTGAATCAAGCTAAATAACGTATCCATTACTTTACAGGCATCATTTTTTCTGTGTGAAGAAAACATTGAAAGTCTATTATTTTAGCAATTTCAAAATATACACTACATTATTATTGACCATCGTCACCATGCTATGCAACAGATCACTAGAACTTCTTTCATTCCAGCACTTTGGGAGGCCGAGGCAGGCAGATCACAAGGTCAGGAGTTCAAGACCAACATGGTGAAACCCCATCTCTACTAAAATGCAAAAATTAGCTGGGCATGGTGGCACGCACCTGTAGTCCCAGCTACTCAGGAGGCTGAGGCAGGAGAATGGCTTGAACAGATGAGGTGGAAGTTGCAGTGAGCCGAGATGGCGCCACTGCACTCCAGCCTGGCGACAGAGCAAGAGTCTGCCAAAAAAAAAAAAAAATTAATTAATTAATTAATTAAAAAATAATAACACGTTTAACTTTATTTCTTCATTTTTTACTTAAAGCTTGATTATATAAAATATAAAATTTTCTCGAGAGTTCTACATCACAGGACATTAAACAGTAGAAATATCCGTTCCTTCATAGGTTCAAGTTATATAAATTTGTAAATTTATTAAATATGGAAAACTATATGATGAAATAAATGTCAAAAGGACCTAGTAGAGCAATATTGCATTGCTTATGGATTATTAGTTACTTTCAGGATCTAAACCAAGATTCTAAATATTTAGACTGCTTTCATTGTATTTTATATTTAAATATCTCCCTACCTGTACTGAGTCAAGCCACTTTACCAGAATGTCTGATTTAGGGAAGCATTTCATTTTATAGCAAAAGTTTTTCCATCTGCAGTTATCATCTGCAATGGAATTTACATTACGGTGCCGACAAAAACCTCCTGGTTCCTTTTGAACAATGTGCAATAAATTCATTATGTCAACCGCATGGTAAGTCTAACAGGTATAAAAAAATGGAACAATTACACAAAGTTCAGTAGAGTATAATATTGGTTTTTCCCATGTAAACATTAACCAGTGAAATAAAACATATCAGCTATAGCTGACTTGGTTTCAGGAAAACCACATTTGAAAATTACATTATCTTCCTCATATCATCCTCGGTCATTGACAAGATTTTGTGGGCCACCATGCTGTGAGCTGTGTGGATGTAGCAGCAAATGAATGAAGGCAGACTTCCTCGGACTGGTCATGAACTGTGGTCCCCACTCTTCCCATCTTCCAGGTACAACCAGATCTTTGCATAAATCATAGATCAAATGAACAAGAAAATTCAACAGTTGCAGAAATGTCACTAGCTGTGGTTCATCTGATCGCTGGATGGATTTTGTCCTGGATAGCTTTCTGAGACTTTTCTCTGGGTGCACTGTCCTCCTTTTTTTGGGTGCACTGTCGTCTTTTCTCTGGGTTCACTGTCATCTTTTCTCTGGGTTACCTGTCGTCCTTTCTCTGGGTGTGCTGTCTGTTCTCTGGGTGCACTGTCATCTTTTGCAGTCTTGTCACACTCAGTATCAAAGTGCCTTCCTTCAAGGACATCACCACTTTCAATATTTGCAAGGACTGTGGCCAGTTTATGAACTGAACATTTGTATAGCCAATCCTTTGGTTGTTCGAGCACATTATTTAGGTATTGTATGAGCACAGGATCAGTAGTTACAAGCAAGGTGAGTCTGTACTCTGCATTCCAGTGAAGGCTTCAGATGGGTATGTGCTATGCTGATGTAAAATGCTATTGATACCAAATGGGAAGAACTCAGCCAGGATTCCACGCTCCTGCCAGGGTGATTCTCTGCTCCCGGGAGAGCTGAATCACCTCAGCCAGGCCCACAGACTTTATTGTGTTGAGGTAACTTCTTTGATTCTACTTTGCTGAGAATTTTTATCATGAAAGGTTTTGAATTTGTCAAATCCTTTTTTTGTATGTGTATCTACCAAGATGACCAAATGATTTTTGCCCTTTGTTCTGTTAATATGGGGTACTATATTTATTAATTTGCCTATGTTGAACCATCCTCAAATCGCAGGGGAAAATCCACTTGATTCTGATCCTTTGAAGTGCTGTTGAATTCAGTTTGCTAGTATTTTATTGAGGATTTTTGCATCTATGTTCATCAGAGATATTGGCCTATAATTTTCTTTCTTGTAGTGTCCTTGTCTGGCCTTGTAAAATGAGTTGGGAAGTATTTTCTTCAGGTTTTTGGAAGAGTTGAGGAGTATTGGTATTTGTTCTTCTCTAAATATTTGGTGGAATTTAGAAGTGAAGTCATCAGGTCCTGGACTTTTCTTTAATGAGCGACTTTCTATTACGGATTCAATATCCTTACTTGTTATTGGTCTATTCAGGCTTTCCATTTCTTCATGATTAAGTCTTGGTAGGTTGTATGTGTCTAGAAGTTTATCCATTTCTCTTAGGTTATCCAATTACTTGGAATATAATTATTCACAATAGTCACCCAGAGGCTTGCAGTGGGCCTTGTTCCACAGCAGATGCTGATGGGACCCTCTCTTGGCTCTAGGCCCTCTCAGCTGTGACCCAGGAACCCTCTTAACAACACAGGGGCCTGCTGGGAGACTCGCCGGTCTAGGCCACCAGGATAGGGTTGCTGGCCTCCGTCCCATTGCAGAGCCTGAACAAGCCCTGAATGCTGACTCCAGCCCCATTCTACTGTCACCCAGGAGAAGTTCCAGTCACATAGGGAACTGCTGGAGTCTCACCCACCATGCCCCTGGATGGAGCTTAATGAACTTGGACCCTTGCAGATCCTGACACAGCCCTGGGGCTCGGGTCTAGCCCTTCTTACCAGGCTATGATCTGGGAGAGTTCTGCCCAGCCGGGGTCCTGCCAGGAGACACACCATTCCGTCCCCAGAGTAGGCTTGCCAACCTCTGTCCTACGACAGATCTTCAAAGGGCCCTGGACCTCGGTCCTGGCCCATCTTGCCTGCAGACTGAGAGTGGTTCTGTCCATCTGGGGACCCTGGAGGCATGCGTCCAGCAGTGCCCCTGAAGGCTGACTTCTGACCTTGGTCCACGGTGGGTCTTCTCAACTGGCTCCAGCTCTTCTCAGCTATGACCTGTGACCAGGCCTGCCCACCCAGGAACCCGCTGGGAGATATGCCTGTCTGCACTTCCCCATCCCTACCTTTTCTTTTTAATAAAAAAAAATTTTCTTTTTTTTAAGTGAGAAGAGTCTTGTTATGTTGCCCAGGCTGGTCTTAAACACCTGGGCTCAAGAGATCTTCCCACCTTGTCCTCCCAAAATGCTGGGATTGAAGACATGAGCCACCATGGCCAGCTTTTAACTTTTTTATTGTGGTAAAACACACATAACATAAAATGTATCATGAGTGATATTTAGTGAATTCCCCGTGCTGTGCAACCATCACCTCTATATAGTTCCAGAACATTTCTGTCACCCCAAAGGGAAGCCCTCTACCCATCAGCAGGCACTCCTCATTACCCTTCCCCTAAGCCACCAATCTGTTTTTGATGGATTTGCCAACTCTGACATTCCATATCAATGGAGTCATACAACATGTGGCCTTTTGTGTCTGACTACTGTCACTAGAATAATGTTTTCCAGTAACCTACTGGAATTTTTATGTCTTAGGACTGCAGATGCTTTTTATGTGGCAGGAATGACAGCATACTTTGATCTGGGAGGCCATGACCTCGCATGCTGTGATGGTAACCAAACGGTGACAAGGCCAAGGAGCCGCTATTTAAATAGTGGATGCCCCCACAGGGAGCTCTTTGGTACAAAGTCTGATTTCAAGCCCAGGATTTGTAAACAACAGAGTCATTAGGGCTTTCAGTGATTTATCTCACTCTGAATGATTATCTGATCTTTAAGTTAACAAAATAATTTTCACAAATAAATGGTTGATTTAAAAAAAAACACAGAAAGTTAACTCCTGGCTTCTTTTCTACTGTTTTCACCTAATAAAATCCTTTAAAAATATTAGAATAATCTTTTTCTCCTGTTTAAATACATACATAGCATAATTGCAGTGTAGCGTATTCAATTACCGGTAGGAGGCTGTGTGGTATTTGCAGAATTCTTTCAAGACACCTGAGCAAGTAAACATGGGATGTAATGTAGTTTAATCACCACTGGAACATATTATGCTTTGTCAGAGCTGTTACATTTATACATATGGCCACATCTTCAGTCCCAGTGTCGTAGTTAACATGCTGGTGGCACAGGTAGGGACTTGAACTATTGCTTTCTCTAGGAGAGGAATCCTTGGTTTGTAAAAATCTGTGTCACTTTTTCTTAATTTGATTTTTTACCACTTAGGAATGTTGATTATTCATTAGTTTCTGGAGCTCTTGGATTATTCTTTTGACATTTAATCCATTCCTGGAAGCTCCGAGAGTCGCTTCATTGAAAGGAAAAACAAGAACAAAGTTGCCTGCTTGGGGATCTGGAGCTTTGCCGTGGTCTGAGAGGACACGTGGGGAGGTCTTCTTCTTGCAGGAGTGCGACTGGAAGAGGGACGCGTAGGGCATGAGTGTCTTGTGAGGTGTGTGCCTGCTCTGTAACTTGGGCTTGCTTTGTGGCATCTCCCTTGTTGACAGATGAAAATCCTGCCCACTTATCTCTCCTTCCAGCTGGGAGGCAGGTGCAGCTTCAGGACGCACACTCACAGCTTTCTCCACCACAGAGTCATCCTCGTTGTACATTCTGCTTGTGAATGAAAGAGAATCATAAGGAAGACAGTCATGAGCATCAAGCCCACCTCTGTCCCTTTTTGTAGCGTCGATGTTGGAATTTCCATGTGTGGCATTACTGGCTTCTCTCCCCTCATTTCTTAGACCATTTAAGTAAATCAGGTCAATAATATCATGGACAAGTTTTCTCTTCACCAACACATCTGTTGAACAATCCAAGGTCAAGGCTGGGCTGTAGTTGACCTCTAAAAGCCATGGTTTCAGGTTGTCATCAATCAAAATATCAAACCCAAAGAGCTCAAAGCAATTGGCAGCAAAGGGGACGGATGGTGCAATCGCGAGAATGGTGAGAATAACCATGTGGTGGATTTTCTTCCACAAAAGCAGATCGTCCACATCCCAGCTACGAAGGTAGGAAAAAAATCTGCTGAGCGTCCACTTACAACCATGACCAATCACCTCTTTGATCTTTTCATAAGAGGCCCCGGATTTATTGATGCTGCTGTTGGTCAAATGGGCGTAATTGTTTTGCAAGTTACTGAGGTCAAACTTTTCCGTGGCAAAGCGAACCAACCCTTCCTGATAAACATAAATGGTCAAAGGCTTAAAGCCGGTAACACAAACATAGATGCGGAGATCACATTTATATCTGCCAATAAGTAAAGGATTGGAGATATATTTCTGCACTATGTACATATCATCAAAGATGAAGTCTTTAAAGTCACTGAAAATTAGTATCCCCCTCCCACGAGATAAGTCGGCAGGCTTGCAAATCCAATAGCTACGCTTGGTGCCCAGCATCTGCCTCTCCTGAAAGTATTCAGCCACGAACTTGGTGTAGTCGTTGGGCATGACGAACGTCAGGGGGATGAACTGGTACAGGGAAGTGCCGTACATCCTCCTCATGTGCTTCAGGTGTTTGGCCAAACAGTCTTTCCTGGTAAGCTTGGTGGTTCCGGGGTGGTGATTTAGCTGCTGCCACGGTTTAACGTTGATGTGTTCGGCCATTCGGAAAGAGGACGTCCTCCAATACAGGTTCCAGTCCTCCGTGTTCTGCTCCTGCTTATCAAACTTATTCCACCCCCGCTCCAGGAGGACGCTTTGCACCACAGCCGGGGTGGTCTCGTCAACGCGAAAAATCAGCGGCTTCAAGAGGGCCCCTGAAGGTTCATCTTCCGCCATCAAATGAGGTTTTCTTTTCTAAAAATGGGTCATTGAGAAAGGTTAGGAGAGTGGTCAAGACTATAACCTAGTAGATTTTTCTGATGAAAGCATGCACCTGGTGCTGCCAGCTGTCCTGCCTGTCCACCCTCCCACTGTGCAGTCTCACCGGACACCCACATCTCTTCACCAATGCACCCATCTCTGCTCCCTTTATTAGAATAAATCCATCTTGTCCTGGGAACCCCTTTACTCTTTCTTCAGATTTTACCCTGCTATTGCATCTTGTTAGTAACATGTTAAAAATGTTTGCAAATACTCCATCATAGTTTTGAGGGCTGAGTCCCTGCAGACCCATATCTGCGACACATCCTGTTGGCCTAAAAAGTGAGCATGATTAAGAACAAAACACGAATGTCAACTTTCATTTAGTTAAACGAATTCAAGTATGTTACAGGAGGTGTGAAACAATGATGTCATAAAATTAGTAAGAGTTCTATTGGCTTGAGAAATTTAAGAAGGCCAGGCACCTACCATAGTTCCCCATGCACCCACTCGACCCGTCAGGCCCACTGGAGGGGTTTCGGTGCATAGAGGCTTGGGTCACTGAAATAAGTGGTTATTAGTGAGAGAGAGAGTCGGAAAGAACAACTTAAGTTTTTAAAACCTATTCAGTACAAATAATAATGTGGAGATTTTGCCGCACATTTTAAAAGATATAAGGCGGATTTGAAATATTCTTTTGAACTTCGAAGAAGGAAAGCAGAATAATTCTTAAGAAGATCATAACTGATGATGAAGTGTGATGTTTCATTAAGATCTAAAGAAAAGGTAAAAATGTCAAAGACTTGGTAAAAATGTACATATTTCAAAGTCCTGAGACAACGTGCTCATCAAAATTTTCAAGTTAAGGCAATTTCGATGTGTATTGTTCATGCAAAGTTGATCACATAATGATATAAATAACTTACTTGGTGGAAATTCTATAGTGTTTGAAAATTTCTGATTGATATAAAAGAAGTAAATTTTGACAGATGCTGTAATTTCAGTGAAGGTTTTACATGAAAGGAAGGAGGGAGGGAGGGAAGGAAAGTGTAGAAAAAGAGGAAGGAGGGAGGGTAGGAAGGAGGGAGGAAAGGAAGAAGAGA
The DNA here is from genome assembly GCF_006542625.1 of Nomascus leucogenys. Taxonomy (NCBI): domain Eukaryota; kingdom Metazoa; phylum Chordata; class Mammalia; order Primates; family Hylobatidae; genus Nomascus; species Nomascus leucogenys. The sequence goes on from NC_044383.1 coordinate 152,897,563, forward strand.
AGGAAGGGGGAAGAACAGGAAGGAGGAAGGGAAGGAAGGAGAGAAGGAGGAAAGAAAAAGAAGAAGGAAGAGGGGAGGGAGGGGAAAAAAGAAGGAGGAAAGGAGGAAGGAAGGAAGGAACAAACGAACGAACGAACGAACGAACTACCTGGCTTGCCCACCCACCTTTTTCTCCATGTTGGGAGGCCTCGCCAGGGAGCGATGGAGACACCTGCTTCCTGTAGCCTTGCTCCCAGGCCTGCAGGTGGCTGCTCAGTGTGGTTTGCCTCAGATGGAATATTAAGGGTACAGGCTGGGGTGGTGGTTCTCAAAGATCTGTGAACAAAGCAGCATCAACAGTGAACACACAGCATCTCCAGTGTTGCTGTTGCATTGACAAGGAACATACAGAATTGATCAATCCATCATGGTTATTAAAATTCAGTTGTCCTAGTTTACAATAATGCTTTCAAACTCTGTTCCATGCTATTAACAAGTGTTTCAAGCAGAGTGTGTATGTGTGTGTGTGTGACTATGTTGTGCCTGTTGAGTGTGTTTGTTTCTGTGTTGTCTGTGCATGTTGTGTGTATTGTGTGTTTTGTGTGCATGTTGTGTGTATTGTGTGTCACATGTGGTATGTGTTGTCTGTATGTTGTGTTGTGTGAGTGTATTGTGTGTTGCATATGGCATGCATGTGTGTCATGTGTGTTGTGTTGCATCTAGCATGTATGTGTGCTGTGTTGTGTATGTTGTATGAGTTGTGTGTGTTGCTTGTGTTGTGTGTACATTGTGTGTGTTGTGTGTTGCATGTGGTATGCATGAGTTGTGTGTCGTATGTGCTGTGTGTATTGTGTATTGTGTTGTATGTATCGTGTGTGTCATGTGTTGCATGTGGTGTGTGTTTTGTTTGTGCTGTTTGTTGTATGTTTTATGTTGTGTATGAGTGTGTGTTGTATTGCATGTGGTGTGTTGTATGTGCTGTGTGTGTATATGTGAATGTGTATTGTGTGTCATATGTGGTATGTATGTGTTGTGTGTTTCATGTGTTGTGTGTTGTATGTGCTGTGTATGTTGTGTGTGTCGTGTCTATGCTGCGTATATTGTGTGTATATTTTGTGTTGTGTGTGTGGTGCGTTGCGTGTCTGTGTGTTGTGTGTATGTTGTGTGTGTTATCTGTGTGTATGTTTTGTGTGTGTGCTGTGTGTGTGTGTGCATGTGTGTGAAGGAGGAAATCCAGAGTGGAATAACCATGGATACTGGATTAAACAAAGTTAAAAATGCTTCTTTTCTATCGCCAAGAAATACGCTGTTTTCCAGACTTATCTGATCACAGCTCCCTCTTGAATCTTGTAGAAGCTCAGTCGCCATTTCACAAACCAGTGTGGGGACACTGCGCCAGACTGCAGACTGAATGTTGTCCAGTCTCTGGCACCCCCACCTTTTCCCCGCCTTGAGAATGTTGCATCAGAGGCTCTAGAAGGTTGGCGCGCCCTCGCCTGAGCCCTGCTTCCCCTGGAATAGGCTTTTAGGGCCTGGCCTGGCTCCTCCAGGCTCCACGGTGCCTGGTCAGCCAGTGCCGTCTGAGACAGGGCAGGTCTGCAAACCTCAGTTCCTTCTCCCCACAGCAGCAAAAGGAGTGGCCGGCCCTCCCTGGAGCAGTCCACGAGGCTTTGCCCCTTCCCAGGGCTGCCCAGGCAAGCCATACCGGGTTGGGGACCCCATTTCAACTACGCATCTGCCTTCCCACTGGGGAATGTCCTCCAGAGAGCAATGCATACTCAAGAGCTTTTTCTTCCCAAAGTCCTTTTGGAACTAGCTCAGACATCTTGTATCCTGCCTTTCTCAGACTTGATGCTGACCACAGCCAGCGGTTGGTTTGATTGTGTGTGGAAAGCAGGTGCAGTTTGTTAAAGTCGGCTGGGACACGTCTGCAGCCCCTGGCATGGGAGGGAGAGCCAGCACTTTGTCTTGTGGCCGTGAAGAGGGCCAGGGTGTGGGCTGGGGTGTGGGTGAGGGTGTGGCCTGCTTGGCCATCATCCCAGGGCGGGGGACAGAGGTGGGGAGGAGCCCCCCAAGGCCCACACAGAGGGGAGGAAATGCTTCTTTTCAGTTAAATGGCTCCACCTCCCACTTCTGAAGGAAGCAAATGCTGTTTTTAAAGCTGACTGAGGATGTTCCGTCACCCTAGCTGTGGTGGTGGAGTTTGCCTGTGGGGTAGAGACTGCCCGTTTGGAACAAACAAGACCACGTCCTCTTCAGTGCAATTTTTAGCTCTGCACGGGTGAGGCCGAGCCTCTGTTCTGGAACAGGACAGCCGAGCCAATGAGCAAAACCACTGTCTGGTCTCGGAGGGACTCTGGTCCCTATGGTAACAGGGCAGTTCTCCCTGCAGATTTTCTTCCTTGATCTGTGCTGAGGGGAACAAAGACCCCGTCACTGAGAAGGAGGATGGGGATGAGCAGTGCCACCCACGACCCATGGCAGGGAATTGATTTAATTATATATTTATATGCTTAATTTATTTTCTAAATAGTATATTATTAATACCTAATACAAATTAGTATACAACAATAATATCTTATCTAATATGCTAAATAAATATAGAACACAGTGATAATACCTAATTAGTTATATTAATATTATATCATAATCGTATATTATTATTTCTTCTTTCAGTGAAGGAGGCTGGCTGGTGAGGGTGTGGAGAAAAGGGGACTCTTATACCCTGTTGGTGGGAATGGAAACCAGTACAGCCACTGTGGAGAGCAGCGTGGAGGCTCCTCATAAAATTACAAGCAGAACCCCCCACGATCCTGCAGCCCCCCCACACTGGGCATCTGTGGGAAGGAAAGGAAACAGTTCATCCAAGAGGCAACCACACCCCGTGTTTACTGCAGCACAGTCACAATAGCCAAGATCCGGAATCTACCCAGGGGTCCATTCAGGGACGGATGGATACAGGAAATGTGGTATCTACTCTATCAAATTGAATTTAGCCTAACATTGCCTCCTTATAAGTTGGGTCTAAAGGTTTCTTCATACACAGGGAGCTGTCAGCTAATGGGAGGGTAAAGAGACTGTAACTTACTGTTGTACTAGTCACCAAGTAGTGGTTAGTACACTACTAATCAGCCAATCACAGGCAGCCAGCTGCTGAAACCGTGTTCAAAGAAGGCAAACCCCGTGCTGTAACAAACAGGAGGTTCTGTACTTCACTTCCGTTTTCCACGCCTCACTTTCCTTTTTCCTCCATGAATTCTCACCCACCCGGACACACTGTGTGGTCTTTGAACCTGTTCTGGTTTGGTGACGGCCAAATTCGTGAAGAGTTCCTTCTTAGTTAAACTCTGTTACATTTAATTTATCTAAGGTTTTTCTTTTAACAATGGAATACTATTGTTAAAAGAAAAACTGCAGCCAAATTAAATTTAAAGGAGTTTAGTTGAGCAATGAAAGATTCACGAATCGTGCAGCCCCCAGAATCGCAGCAGACTCGGAGAGACTCCAGGGGTGCCTCGTCGTCAGAACGAAGTCAGAGACATCAAGAGTAAAGCGGCGTATAGAAATCGGGAGTGAGGTACAGAAACAGCTGGATTGGTTACAGGTTGCTGTTTGCCTGATTTGAACACGGTTTGGACACTCAGCAGTGTATGAGTGGTTGAAGTACGGCTGCTGGGATTGGCCAGGACTCAGCGATTGTTACAGGTGCGTACTCCTAAGTTGGGGTTTCAATCTTGTCTACCTATTAAGTTGGGTTACGGTTCATCCACAAGGACTCAAATATAGAAGTACGGAGCCCGTCTCTCAGGCCATATTTACTTCACTTTAACACTATTCAGCCACAAAACAGAATGAAATCCTGTCATTCATGCCATCATGGATGGAACTGGAGAACATTATGTAAAGTGAAATAAGCCGAGAACAGAAAGTTAAACACCGAATGTTCTTACTCATAGGTGGAAGCTAAAAAAACAGTGGATCTAATTGAAGTGAAAAGTACAACAGAGGATTCTAGAGGCTAGGAAGGTTAGGAGGAGGGGGCGTAAGGAGACATTTGTCAAAGCACACAAAGTCACATCCACACAGGAGGAAGAAGTCCTAGTGTTCTATGCCACTGCAGAGGGACCAGGGTTAACAGTAGTGTAATATATAATAGTTTCAAATAGCTGGAAGGAGGATATTGAACATCCTCACCACAGGAAATGATAAATATTTGAGACAATAGATAGGCTAATTACTCTGATTAGATCGCTATACATTATACATAACAAAACTTCACTAGGTACCGGATGAATATATACAATTAATATTTTTCAGTTGATAAAATAAAATAATGAAAATAAAGAGAAAATGATACTCATTTGTACAGAATAGCTCTTAGAAAGCGAACTTGTGCAGGAACAGGAAGGGCACTGGTGTACCACAACCTCACCCTGTGTTCTCCCAGCACACCCTGGGAGCGACTGGGTCCGGCTGGACAAGGAGCTGAGCTGCGCAGGCTTGCCTAGTCAGGCGCTGTCAAGCTCGTGCTGCAGTGTTGCGCACTGCAGAAGGGATCATGGGAATGCCCACGCTGCCGTCCTGGGTCTCTGGCTGAGCCTCTGTCCCAAATGCTCTCCCTCACTGCCCTTTTTGGTCCTGGGGCCTGTGTGATTTGGGAAATGTCCATTGGCTGCCTTGCTGGCTGAAATACGAGGCCACGGGTGTCCTTTTAATCTGTGTTCCTGGACAGGGTGCCCTCATGTTTGTGGAATAAATGAATGAACCAACTCACCAAAGTGCAGGGAGGGAAGGGCACAGGGGTCTAGATCTTTTCCTTTACATTAATGGAATAAAACATTTTGTGTATTGTTTTCTTTCTTTTTTTTTTTTTTTTTTGTTGTTGTTGTGAGATGGATTTTTGCTCTTGTCCCCCAGGCTGGAGTGCAATGGCACACTTGGCTCACTGCAACCTCTGCCTCCCTGGTTCAAGCGATTCTCCTGCCTCAGCCTCTCAAGTAGCTGGGATTACAGGTGGGCACCACCATGCGTGGATAATTTGTTTTGTATTTTTAGTAGAGACGGGGTTTCACCATGTCGGTCAGGCTGGTCTCAAACCCCTGATCTCAGGTGATCCACCTGCCTCAGCCTCCCAAAGTCCTGGGACTATAGGAATGAGCCACCGCACCTGGCCAGTACATTGTTTTTATTTCAACCATTGAAAAACTATACTGAGTACAAGTAATACAGACACACAATTCCCATTCCATTGCTCATATCTGCCTAAATTTTTTCCTCCATTTTTATAACATCTGTTTTCTAGGTCGGAAGCCAGGAGATTTATGGCTAACTTAACCCTCTTGGCTTTGAACCCAAAATTCAGTGCGATATCTACTATCAATGAAAGCAAACATCACAAAACCTGACATTTTACCAAAGAGAGTGAGTGCTACAATTTTGCTCTCAGTGCTTAAATCAGTGTGTGTGTGAGTGCACACGTGCGTGTATGACATCTGAGTGTATATTTATATATATACATGGAAACATTTATATAATATAAAATACACTTTTGAATATTTGGACTTCTAGCCTATAATACATCTGATGTGCTGGTGGGGAATTGGTGAGATGGTGCTGGGACCAGACAAGAACGACTACTAGTGTAATAAAATTCACGAAAGATACAAATAACACATAAAACCACAGTGGTCTGGGGCACTTGATTGCAGAGGCTGGTTCCTGGCTAGGCCCTGAAGGCATCCATTTATATTTGCCAAAGCTTATAATCAATAATTAATTATCTAGAGAAGAATAAATTATGTTTACAGTACTCAGATTTAAAAGGCAAAGGGACGTGTAATATGATACAAATGTACTATACAAATATACAAATATATTACAACAAAAATATAATGTGAATTTATGAATTATGTAACAGTATTTGCCACTTACTTGGGGCAGAAGCTGGGACACCTGTCAATTTAACAAACCCAGTTTTAACCCTGAGCACAGACAGAACAGCCCAACTAAAACAGCTCTCTGGGCCTGCAAGCTTTATCTGAAAAGAAGTCATTCAACATAATCTCAAAATGTCGAAAAACTGTATTTGGGTTTTCAGGGCCTCAGTGAGGGTTTTCAGCCTCACTGGGCAGTCACACGGTTGAGTCATGGTTGTCTCTGAAGTAGGTAAAAGTGTGATTTTGCTAATAATATGTCAACTACCAAGGAACTTTCTGATTATATCAGCAACGTCGTGATCTCCACCTTGCACTGCCAAAAGCTTCCTGAGGTGGGAGCCTGTGTTTCAGGTGCGGTCCCTGGGAGGGGTTCTGTGAGCAGGTCCTTAACAAGGTTGGGGGCCACAGAGAGAGGGTTGGGCCCTTTGAACTGCAGACACTGAAAGTGCTCTTTTGTCAATGACACCTGGTATATAAAGAGTCCCTGACTGGGCAGCATCCCAGGAGAGTACAGTCAGACCTCCACATGGAAGCTTCCAGAAGGAAACTAGAGCACATCTGAGCTATTCCCCCAACCAGTGTTCAGGAAGGGAGGTGGGAGTACACATCCAGACAGTGCAGGCCCTTGTGCCTGTTTCCATAGGTAGGGAAGGCCCTGCCCAGAATCTCGCTGTCACTGGTGAAGCACTCAGTACCGAAGATGTAACCTCTGAGATCCTGGAGATTAAACAGAGTCATTGCCACATCACAGCCTACAAGAGCAGGCAATGGAGGTGGATGTCCTCTTTGTGTATGTCAGACTCCGTTACTATGAAATGCCACCTGCTGAAAAATTCAAAGGTCAGAATCCTCATCTGGAAGGAAAATTCCACCCACCACTCAGTACTGAGCCACCATTTAACCCAAGTGCATATGCACCTAGAACAAGGAAACACACACGGCATCTTCCACCATGCAGCCCACAGACAGACACTTTGAAGCCGGCACAGCTCTTCCCTCTTCAAGAGCTAGAACACCAGTCAATGTCATCAGGGCACAGACAGCATTCCAATGACCAGGAGTGACCCAATTTCTCAGGAGCCACAGCCTCCTGGCGTAGGAAAGGGGAAGAGCCCCCTTTTTCCATACCTTGATGATATTCCTGGGTGTATGGGGTCCAATGGCAAGGAAGTCAGCCAAAAATAATGTATTCCATCACTGCGGGAATCCTGATCTGTAGTTGAGGGCCCACTGGTTTGCCCGGAAGACTGAGGGAAAACAGGTTGCGGTAGGAGAGAGCGGCTCCCAGGGACGGCAGCCTCCTTAGCTAACAGCTCCTAGTTTTGGTACTTTCTTCTATCCAAGACAGGCTCTGCAAAAATAACTAAGAGTCTTTCTCTTCACATTTTATCTTTTCGGCACATTCACTGCTTAAAGGACAGACAGCCCCAGAGCAACTTTCCATTTGACCCGGGATCCAGCTGAAGTGTTAAACCACGTGCTTCAACACCAGGAATTTCAGGTGTCACTGAACTGAAATGAGGAGAAAATATTTTGGGGTCAAGGAGAGGGGCCCTTCTTAAGTGACCTTGACACCAGATGCTGTAAAAGGAGTTTTCACCAACGTAGAGAACCAAAGAAAACATCCGCCAATGAATAGGCAATGCTGCTCTTTGCCTCTTTCACGTGCAAGAGATAGAAAGAAAACTGTACATTTTTGTATAAAAAGACCTATACTTTTAGGATTTCAGAGGTTAATTACAAAAGCATTTCCCTGCTTTACTTGGAATTCCTGGAGATTCGCCATACATAACCTGTATGTTTCCGTTTCTCTTGTGCAAAATATGGTTTCCTTCATTTTTTAACTATTAATATCCACCCCTCTAGCCAAGCCGTAAATATGTAAAAACCTATATGCCATCTTGGTGTGAATGTAAAATTCATACACACAGCTGTTGTTCCACACGGCTTAGCACAGTGAGTTCCGAATTTAGGAGTGAGTTGTTCTAAAAGGAAAATAAATCTCAAGACCACAAACCCACTAAGCCAAAGGGAAAAGTCAAGCTGGGAACTGCATCAGGCAAACCTGCCTCCCATTTTACTCCTAAATAAGATGGCCGCAAAGATGAAAAAGCTACATAGAGACCTCCCTCACAAGGAAATTCCTGGTGGCCTCCAAGATCTTTACCCAAGACCGGTTCTGCTGAATTTCACCCTGACAATGTAAGATGGTAATTCATCTTCACAGGCATGGGAAAAAGGACAGAACTCAAAGTCATCCCTCCACTTACCTGAGGCAAATGCATAGCTGATGGCATCCTCTGTCCTATGTTTATTTTATCTTATATAAAAATGAAGTTTCACTAAGCAAGACGAATGCTAAGCGACTGTTCCTCTACCCCCGCCCCCCCTCCCCCCACTTATAAAATGTGTATTCAGTGAATGCTGACCAAAGATTAAAAAATTGCAACTGCTTCCCTCTTAGGGACCCTCCTTTTTTTTTTCTTCCTCTTTCCCCCAATACCCACTCTTTTCCCTTTACTTATTAAGGTCCCCAGACCCTCTTTGGGGGAAAAAGCATAAGCCACAGCCTTTTCCTGTGGTTCTGTGTTCTTTTTCCTGGGTGCGTCCTTAACTTTGGCACATAAACTTCTTAAATGATTGAGACTTGCGTTGGTCATTTTCTTTGATTTACATTGTCTACCAGAGGTGTCCAGTCTTTTGGCTTCCCTGGGCCACATTGGAAGAAGAAGAATTGTCTTGGGCCACACATAAAATACACTAACACTAACGACAGCTGATGAGCTAAAAACAAAATAAAAAAACACTCATGATGTTTGAAGGAAGTTTACGTATTTGTGTTGGGTCACATTCAAAGCTCTCCTGGGTTGCATGAGACCCGAGGGCTTCAGGTAGGACAAGCTTGGTGTAGACATAGAAAACATCCCACCTTTATTGGGTAGGAATGCACAGTAGTTGCAGGCCTTGTGCATGATTGTTCTAGGTCATTGAAGACATTTGTGGAGATCAGTCGCCCTCAAGCACTTGGCCTGTAAATGGTCAACATTCTGCTGGTCACCTTTCCTGAAGCATAGCTGATAGCTGTGGCTGATAGTTTATATGGAATGTAGAATGCTTCTCACCCCAATTATGAGACAGTCCCGTTTTTTGAGTTGACCAACTTAAAAAAAACTTCCTACATAAATGTTCTCTTGAATAAAAATTTGTATGGCTTGAAACACAGAATAATTATTTTATTATCAAACCAGAGATCATGCACTATTTTTTCTGTTAATTATCAGGAAAGTTCTGTTTTCTCAAGAAAGTTCTAAGGTCCTGGAGGTCAAAGATCACGTCCCATGTGTACTTTGGGCTCAGCCCCGAGACACCCAGAGTAGCCTCATTTCCAACAAACCCAGGGTAGACGGAGCTGCTTGAAACGCAAACGCCGTCACTAGCCCAAGTTGGGAGAGCTGACTTTGCCTCTCTGAAGACTGGAGATGGGCAGGTGTGATCTCTTTCCTCATCGTGACCTCTGCCTGCGGTGTGGAGGCCACAGGCCGGCACGCACTCACGGCCTTGCACCCGTCCTTGGCCGCTGTTCGGCCTGTCACAGCCCACTTCCTGCTCGTGTGTGACGACAGGAGCCCCGGGCTTCGGCCCACCTTCCTCAGCCTCAAATGCCCCGAGAGCCCCTGAGTTTCTGCCGATGGAAGCCCACCTCTCTCAGGAAGCCCAGCATGAATGCCCACTCCTTCTCGAAGCCCTTCCTTTCTACCCTGGGGGGATTTTCTTCTCCCCCTGTGGGGTCCATACCACTTCACACTTACCCTATGGAAGCAATTACGCTCGGCCCTAAATTACAGCCATGTGTGTTTCCTAGATGATCCCGTTCAGTCTCATAACCCTAGCATCTGTCACAGTTCCCGGAACACAGCGGCCATTCAATTGGCTTTGGTTGAATTCAGTTGAATTTCCTGTACCCACTATAGGATGCAGTTAATTTACACTCCCCTCCTTTGGTAACTTTAGTCTCAGAATCGGGTCTACTTCATGCACTCTTATATAATGGGCACCTCAGCAGGCAGGAGGCACTGCGTGCACCATAGGAAGTTTTTAGATTGAAAAGTACCTGACTTCCTACAACCCTGGACTGCTTTTCCTTTGCAGGAGTATGAAGGGCTGACTACCAATTGCCCCCGGGGGTCCCAGTGCACACTTGCTGCTCCTAGTGACCCCGGCCCCTGTGCTCTCAGGAACGGGCTGGTCCTGGGACGGAGGCGTGCTCGGGGCCATCCTCCTATCCTGCATGTCACCTCCTATGCTTACCCCAGTGCCTGGCTTGGTGTAGAGGAACACAGGTCCGGCCTTCTCATCGGGCGCTGGTTCCGAGGGTGGCTTCTGTAGGCCTCTGTGCAGCAGCAGCAGCGCCCAGCTGAAATGAGCGGAGGCTGGAGGGAGCGCTGGTTGCTGATGATGTAGGGCCTGCTCTCCTCACAAAGGGGAGGCCAGTCATGGACTCAGGGCGGGGTCCAGAGTGTCAGGACCCCTTAGGGACACGGACCCAGGCTTCATCACACCTTCCTTCCTCCAAGCTTCAGAGTTTTCTCTCTGCCCCAGTGGGCCTCCTACCAGTCCCCATGCCTGAGGCCTCAGAGGAGGCCAGCACACAGGGGGCAGGCCTGTTGGGCTGCCTGGAAGGGTGGCATCTGTTCTTGCCAGGTTCTCTTGTTGCTTCACCTGCATGGGATCTTAAAATATTTAATGTGGGCCGGGCGTGGTGGCTCATGCCTGTAATCCTGGCACTTTGTGAGGCCGAGGCAGGCAGATTACAAGGTCAGGAGATGGAGATAATCGAGTTGAAATCCCGTCTCTACTAAAAAAATACAAAAATTAGTTGGTCGTGGTGGCGGTGCCTGTAATCCCAGCTACTTGGGAAGCTGAGGCAGGAGAATTGCTTGAACCCAGGAGGTGGACATTGCAGTGAGCCGAGATTGCGCCGCTGCACTCCAGCCTGGCGACAGAGCAAGACTCCATCTCAAAAAAAAAAAAAAAGAAAAGTTATGTCTACACAAAAGCAGTTGAGATTCCAAAACGAATTATGTATCTTTTTGTTTAAGCCATGTTTGTGTCAGAGATCCCAGTTGGACCCCTCCTTCCAGCACAGCCTGTGTCCTCGCTAACCTAACGGCCTCCGCCCACCACCCCTGAGATTCAGGAACTGCAGGAACTGGAGAGGCCTTGCCAGGCGTCTCAGAGCCGTAGACTCTCTATCCTCGGCCCATGTTGGCTCTGGCAAGTGGCTGTGTCTGTGGATGACAGTTGAATGCTTTATTGCCATCTATTTGATTACAGGCATCGCCACCATCTTCCAGGAACAATCAATTGCTTCACGTAACTCTGTAAAAACTGCACAGCAAGCCGCTGAAGAGGTTGCTTACGTTCTGTCAAGCACAGGGAAACATGGCTAATCTCCTTATCTGCAAACCAAGAACAAAAGTCATTCATAAGATATTATCTGAAAGGCATTTTTCTTTTTCCATTTGACATGCTCATGCACTGTTAATTATTTATTGTTTTCCTCCCGGCACGTGTGAGGGTAAATTTTGTAAAACTGAAGTGAAATGAGGTTCTTCCACAGGGACTGTCTTCCTGGGCATGCGGGGAAGGGTGGCTGGGTGGGTATTTTATCTGGGGTTTCCTGCACTCCCAGGGAAGGCAGTCCTGGCACAAGCGAGAGCAACTGGGCTCAGATGACTGGTGTGTCGATTTGTCAATCATGCATTTACCCAGCCATGTTTCATCTGTCCCTTCCACTGGAGATGTGACACCTGCACCTCCGAGACTTCCTGCTAACTCTCCGCTTGGGTATCTGGCAGAAGAAGGGCAAAGCTATCAAGATGAGAGAAGACTGCTACGGGCACTTCGGCAAGAAAAATATGCGGTGTGCATTTTTTATAAAAATGTATTTTTTTCTGAAGTGAGCACTAGGAGCAAACACATTCCCCCAAACCATTTGTTGCTCCCTTTGATTATTTCCCTGATTTCACATGGGGCTCAGTTTTCTCCTTGGCTTCAGTTCTCCATGCGACTCCTGGTTACTGGACCTGGAAAGGCTTGAAGATCGCTTTGCACCTCCTAGGGACTGACCACACAGATTCTGGACTTTGATGTCAGAGACCCAACCCAGAGGAGTGCTGGATCCCCCCATGGTGTTGGTCCAGCGTCTCCTCCTGCCCTGGCTTCGTGCTGCAGTCCATGTGCTTGGGGGCTCTCTATGTTCTGTTGTGTGCACCTCACAAATGCCCACTATTATGGCATAAATCTATCCCCTGCTTCCCACTGTTGGCACCAGAAGACAGTTATTTTACGTGCCCTCCTGATGGGATCAAGAGGAGGTTAGATTCATTATGATGTTTACATCTGTAATTTTGGCAAAGTGCAAGAAAACTCTGTACCAATACGTAGGATTTCTTCATTTTATGACACCCCTATCCTATCCCTCAACCTAGCACCAAGACTCACATGCCAGGTGGTTGATGGAAGGAGAACCCTGTCTATCCTCTACCGAGCCTGAGGGAGAAAGACTGAAAAACAGCGTGGCTTAAGGGAACTCGGGGGGTCTTCTGTGCCTCCCGAAGATCTTCCCAACCCGGTGGCCAAAGCCTAGACATTTTTCCAGTTAGCATTCCTCAAAAACCCCACAACGAGCACAGTACCTGCTTCACTGGGGGAGATGGTCAATGTTAACTGAGATTGGATTTTTATTACCGTCTTTACTTCAGTACTGCTTGAAGGACTATAACGAACATGATACACTCATAATAAACGTTAATGAAGACAGACATACCTCAAATTCAGTACATAAAACGAGCCTCCAGTTTTGGAAGCTGTTGCCTTGGGGGAAGTGGTGGTGATGGGTCCCAGGGTCTCGGCTGCTGCTGGTGGCGTTCCATGACCTGCTCTGGGTGCTGGTTACATAAGTGTGTTCCTTTTAAAACGCTTCTTGTAGCCTGAATGATTTTTTTATAAAGAAGTCACTTCATGCCTGCCACTCTTCTGATCAAGGCCTTCTAGCGGATTCTGTACTGGGCTCAACAGTGTCCCCCAAAATTCATGTCTTCCCAGAGCCTCAGAGTGTGACCTTTGGAAATGGGGCTGTTGCAGATGTGCAGATGTATTAATCCAATACGACTGGTGTCCTTCTGTGGACACCAGTGACATGAAGTTCCTCTTCTTAGAGGAACTAGACACAGAGACACAGAGAGGAGAAGGCTGAGCAAAGACACAGACACATGGGGAAGAGGTTACGTGGAGATGGCAGCAGAGATTAGAGTGGTCCATCTACGGGCCAAGGAACACTGGGGATGGCCCGCAGCTCCGGAAGCTGAAGAACCAGGAAGGACCCTCCCTTAGGGTTTTCAGAAGGGCCTGGCCCTACTGCCATCTTGATAGAATTCTGGCCTCTAAGCTGTGAGAAAATGAATGAATTCCTGCTGTTTTTGCCACTCAAATTTGTGGTGCTTTATTATGACACCCTAGGAAATGAATATGGGTTCCCATGTGGCTCGGAATAAAGCTTAAGGGCCTTACCTTGGTGCTGGGCCCTGTGCAATCTGGGCCCCCTCCGTGGGCCTCCTCTCAGACCCCAGCCCCCCTTTACCTTCCTGGCTTTCCCGCTGGGTGCTCCAGCCTCTCCCACCACCTTGTCAGAGGGAGCGGTGTTTCCGCCCTGCAGACGGCTGTGCCATGCCTGTCCTCATGCCCTCGCCCAATTCCATTGCTCTTCCTGCCTCTGGCCACCCACAAACCGATTTTACATTTTTTCTGTAGAATAGAAACTTATTGAGAACAAAACATTGCTGTTTAATGCCTGCTTGATTCACTATATCTAGGTCAATGTGTGGCATTTAGCAAATGCTTGATATGAAGTACATACTCGTTGGATGAATGAATAAATATCCTAATTTGCTTAGTAATTTTCTTGCGTGATGAGAATGAGACCTGCTTGGAATTTGTCGGGGTTAAGGATGGAAGTCGAACAGATAGATGAAGTCTCAGGAAAGGTTGCTGCAAAAACAGAAATCACAATTGCCTTCCCCAGGGCTGGGCAGGTGAGGGAGCAGTGAGGGGAGGGCCCTCGAAGGGGGCTGGCCTGGCGGGAAGGCCTGGGAAGGAGGGACAGGCATGGTGGGTGGGGCTTTCCCCCGCACTTGGAGGCCGAGTGAGATCCGTGGCTCAGTATTCAATGTGATGTTCCCAAATCTGCTTCTTTTCAAGGCCGCTGGGCTCTCCTCGGAGCTGAGTGTGTGACTGTGCAGCTCATCGGATGTGCCCACACATACACTGGTGCCCACGGGCACACTTCCCAGTTGAACAGGTAAACCCTCTGGGTTTCAGGGTCATATTTTCAAAGGCCCACCCTGTCATTAGTGCCCTTTCAGGCCATGGCTGGATATGAAGCAAACCCTGCACTGCCAGCAATGGGCAGGAAAGAACTATTCCCTAAGGAAGGAGGCTTCCTATCGCCCACACGCGTCAGGACAGGCAGACGGAGGCGTCATGGGAGATAAGTAACTTGCTTTGCATTCCCGGTGTGAGACTTTACTTTCCAAAGCAGTCTGGTCGAACGCCTCTGTAGATTTTTGTTTTGTCTTATTTTTGCAAACAGAATGACTAAGGAAAGGGATGGAGTCAGGGACTCAGGGAGGGAGCGTCGCGTTGGGGGTTAGACGCACTCCGGACAGGGATGATGAGTCAGGCACAGGCCAGAGGGAGCAGAGAGTGGGACATTTGCAACGTGGGTAGGATGGAGGCTTTATAGTCACCAGGGGAAACCCACGGCGGCATCTGTCTTTCCCCATTGGAGACTGTTCTCTGCCCATGCACGTTCCTTGAGGCCACGGTGACAGCCCCTGTCCACCAGGGCACCACGTCCCTGGCCGCTGCTCCTTTGTGTGCTGGTCTGGCCGAGAAGGGGCCTGGGCAGGCGGTCTCGGGGAAAGGAGGGTGGCTGGCCCCATGGCACCCGCAGCTCTCTCAAGCACCATTCCCACCACACACGTGCTTCCTTTTGGATTTCCTGCCTTCCAGGGTGCTGACCCCATGGGAGGAAAGGGGGAAGGAGGAAGGAAGACAAGTTTCCTGATTCTTTCCCCAGACTCAGATCATTTTTCAGCTGGCGTGATCTGCCCTCGGGGCGCTAGGAGAAGGTGGGCTGGGAACTTCTGAGAGAAAGAACATTCCAGAGGGACTGGAGTGGGGCCCCAGGGATTCAGGCAGTTTTGACTTGGGCATAGAAATGAACTTGGGAAGAAAAAGTAATGTCTGTTTGTTATTTGGGTGTGAAGCTGGAACAGACTCAGGTACCTTGACAAAGGCCAGACACCTCAGTGCTCTGGAGCTCTCCTGTGGGTTACCTATCTCGGCATCATGGCTTTCACTGGGGTAAGGTTGCCATGACTTACTGACTAAACAGACCCAGGCTAGGCGGGTGCTACAGAGGCCCCAAGCCCAGGCGTGGATGGCTCTCATCTCAGGAGGGTGCACACTCCTGGTCTCATTAGCAGACCTTGCTCACACACGTTCAGAGAATCACGTTCCAATGAGATCATTGCTGTTATCAAAGATCCCAATCACCAAACAGCCATAACAACCCATCAGAGAACCGTGTCCACTACACTTGCTCCATGTTTTTTGGCCAGGGACCCACATTAAAATCCCCTTACATTTTGGGACCTAGAAAACAAAGCTCTTTCTTGATGCTGGCAGGCCTCTTTTTATCAAAACTGACTATTTTATAATTTGCATGTATTTTTCTGCCGTGGCTGCCAGCAAGCTCAGGGCTAATCTTAGAATGCGATACTAACTGCAGACGGGCAACAGATCTGGGTCAGCGGCACCCTCCCTGGCTCTTCATTATATGCTCTTAACTTTTTAATTTCTATATTTAAGGGCTTTCTTATAGATAGATCTTTAGATTTTACAAAATTTTGTACAATATATTGTGGCATACATTATATTTTTTAAAATTGTTGCCTTCATTAAATCTCTGATCAAGTAAAAACAGGGCATATTTGTCTCTGAGTCCTGGGAGTTGGGCCATGGAAACTTAAGACTGACGAATGAAATGTTATGAAAGCTTAGAAGAGCTCACTGCAGTTCAGGGATTGACAGAAAAGCACTGTATTTTAAGCTCGGTCTAGGGGATGGCTGTTCTTATTGTTCTCTTGTATAGCTCTTGATAGCATTTTATGACACACACTGTTTTAATTTTTCTTTGTGAAGTAGGAATATTCCCATTTTACACACTGAATACTGAAAAAGGGCAAGGTTAACTAACTTGCATTGACACAGTGGAAAGTGAGGCTCCTATTAAGAGTTTCGTAAATTGGACCCTTAACCTGGAAACTGGTTAGAAAGGTTTTGTGATCAAAGTGACCTGGATGCACTAGCAGTCATGCGAAAACTAGAGAGAGAAACTATTTTTTCTGTAGTGTTTAGATGATCTGATTGAAATAAATGCTATCTGGAGACCCCAAAAACCAAAAATTTGCTTTGAAGTCCCATTACTGTTTAACTTTCCCAACTAAACACGTGCTGGGCTGGCAATACTGATATGACCCAGGGACCCAGCCATACATCCTTACCCCTGGGACCAGGAAGAGATTAGAATCTGGTTTGCTCTCTTTCTCTAGGCTCTCACCAGGGCACTTGGGCTTCAGTTCCAAAATGCAAAGGATGAAGAAATCAGAAAAGTCCCCAATGCCACTGGCCACCTTCAGGGAGAGCCTGGCTGTCCAGACAAGCCACTGGTCAGGTGCATAGCAGTGGGGTAGTGCTGTGTGTTGAGGGCGTCTGCGTAGCTCCAGCTGGCCGCTCCCAACAACCAGACCCTCCGTCCAGCTCGATGGAACCCCTCCAGTGACTCAGAGGAGGCTCGGGCTCCTGTCACACAGAGCCTGGCACTTTCCTGTAAGCATCAGCAGTAGCAGAACACGATCATGGCTGAGTCTCCGAGCAGAATTCTGATGATCCTGCAACCTCAAGAGGACTGTTTTAAACTAGCAAGCTCTCTGTCCCAGGAGCACTTGGAGAGGCTGCCCTGCTCCACCTCACTTCTGAATGGCCGGCTGGAGCCACACAGACGCACACTGGTTTGGACACGTGCACACGCACTCCCCAACTCCTCTCAGCTCTGGGTCCTCCCCTCCAGCCTTAGGCCCAGGGCTCACTCCTTAGTGCCCCCCACACCTCATGAGCAGGCCTAGTTCATTGTCTCCAAGACATTCTGCAAAGGCCTCACTACCCCCGAAGGTCTAAGGAGTTCCTCCTGACTCAGGGTCTACAGGGTTCAAAATGCTCTGAGCAGACTGAAAAACCAAAGACCAGTTCCAAATAAGACTCATCCTGAGGAGCACCAGGAGTGCCCGTCATCAGTTCACAAAATCCTAAACCTCCACATGGAGGGGACGTGACATGTCACCTCACCCTCGATGAATGCCCTCTACACAAATACCCTAGCCACTCTTGACTCCTTTTGACATGACCCTGTTGTGGGAGCTTCAAAGACCATCATGGATCCCACAAACAGGCATGGCACCAGGCAGCCCGTGGTGCATGGCAGGAAAGGGGAGGGCAAAGCAAGGCAGGGATTAGAGAGTGCAGAGGCCCAGCTTTAGGAAGACGGTTGAAGCCTGCAAAGAGTTAACGGCATTCCACTGGGTCTGGGAGGGTGAACATAGTTTGGATAGAGACAGAGGAACAGCATGAGCTAAGGGCCCACAAGGGAAGGACCTCGGTATTTAACAGAAGCATTGGATAGAGAAGTCTGGTGAAACAGACGGAAGGCTAGAGAGGCAGCTGGGATTAACTCACGGAGGCCTGGACTGTCCCAGCCAGGGGGTAAGATCGTGCTCTTTAGAAGGGCGCTGGAGGGTGAAGTGTCCTGTGTTTAGCGAAATTCCCCTCTCAATAGCCCGGATGGAGGACAGGACGAGCCCTGCAGGGAGGACAATGAACCAGGAAGCAGCCGAGAGGGAATGGAACAGAGGCAGAGAATCGGAAGACTGGGGGAGGAATGGCAGGGCCTCCTCCCTGATCAGCCAGGCCGGGGACAGAGTGGCACATGAAGGGCATCTGAGCCTGGGTGACAAGAAGAAAGCTGCTGGTGTTCAGAGACACTGGGCTATCGGGGGAATTCTAACAGGTGGGAGAAAATGCCCAGCTCGTCATGGGGCAGCTTGAAAGGTAACATTCGAGAGGCCAGGAAGCATTAGCTCGTGGCAGCTGCACTTTTCCCTGCCTTTGGTCATCGCCCGTCTGGGCACCTGGCTGACACTGACTGGCAGGAGAAAGGGCCAGGGCCAGGTGGCATTTGCTCCCCCTCCCATGGCCAGAGGCGGCCAGTGTCCTAATGAATGAGGGGGAGTGAAAGAAGCATTTGGAATTCCACGGAGACGCCCATTTCCTTTGGCACATATGAAGCACCTGCTAGTGCTGTGCACTAGACACTGGAAAGCGGAAGTTCCAGGAGGAGGAGATGCTCGTAGAAAGAATAAATGAACAACATGCAGGTGGGAGAGCCACAGACAGGACACAGAAGGTCTAGAAGAAGCCTCGGTGTGAACCAAAGGGGAAGGGGAGGAAGAGGAAGGGGACGGGGAAGGAAGCAGCTTAGGGTTAAAGGACAAAAGAGACCCCAAGCTCCAGGCACACAGGCCAGGGAGGTCCCAGGAGTGAGGGGGGGGGTGGGTCCAGGGGGGGCAGGGCAGGTCCAGGGAGGGAGGGCAGTGGGGGGGGGCAGGGAGGCAGTTGGCGGGGGCGGGGAGGGCATGGGAGTGGGGGGAGGGCGGGGGGTTGCCAAGGAGGGTAGGAAAGGGCCAGGAAGGGGTCTGGGGAGGGGTAGGGAGAGCAGGGGTAGGGCCGGGGAGGGTGGGTTGTGGGAGAGGAGGAGCGGGAAGGTGGGAGGGGGCCGGGCAAGGTGGGTGCTAGTAATGGGGGAGGGCTGGGGAGGGCCTGAGGACCTGAGTGCAGTGGACAAGAAAGAAGCCTTGGAGATGGGCAGGCAGCAGCGCTGCTAGGAAGAACAAGGGAGAGAAGAGACCAGGTGCCAAGGAACCAGACAGTGACTGAGACGGGCAAATATCACCCAACCCATGCCCGGCACCATTTTCTATGTTAACAGACACATGTAGCATCTCTGTGTGAAATGCTCTTGAAGGTCTGCGAAGGCCACAGCACACTAAAGCACTGATGTGATGAAGCGTGTGTGTGTGTCCATGTGAGTATTTAGCACAACAGCACTTGGGCAGGAGATGAGTCCGTGAAATAACTGCCTTTGTTTAGAAACACAGACCCCACACATTTCAGAAATCCTGAGCCCCAGTCTGGCTTTGTCACCCCCTGACTCTGTGAGGTTGAGTCAGCTGACTTGTCAGGACCCCTTTGTAAAACGTATGAGCTTTTAATCCAAGTAGAGTTAGAAGTTTAAAAGTTCACCCATTTGTAAAATTATGGGGTTAGACTATAACGTCATAATAACCCCATTGTTTTAAGCAGTCTTCCAATTCTTAAAAACGACTACAGCAATAAAACCAGGGTGAGTCTATGATTTCAGGCAATTTCTAATTGGCTGATTATACTTTTTTCTTTTGTATCTAAAATTAAATTGACAGATACCTTCATGTGTACACTTGATCTCTGTTAATAAGATGGTGGACTGACAGTCTGTTAGAATAGAAAAAATACATAAAGAGTAAAATGATATGATATCTTCACAATGGCCAAATTGTGCTGAGATGGTGATGAGGAGCCGCTCTATGTCCTGAGGCATCTTCTAAGAAAACTCTCTGGCTGGTGCCTTCTGAGTTCATCCTCCTTGGACCTCGCTGCTCTCACATTTTTGTTTGTATTTCTTCATCCTCTGCCTGGTTCGCCTGTCCTGGAGCGTGGGGTCTGATCGGGTTCTTGGACTCCACCCACTCCACAAGCCCATACGCCGCCATGGTCAGGCTCAAGACCCCCAGCAGAATGTAGAGCTTGACGCGCACGCACAAAAATGTGCTGTACCCGAAGGCAATGACGAAGCCCAGGGCCTCCCACAGGCGGTAATTGGCGAAGGCAGCTTCCTTGCTCTTCTCAAACAGAACGCCGTAGAGAGCTGCGGAGGAGAGAGCGGAGTGAGAGCTCTGCCACGGGCCCCACAGTGACCCTGTGCATGAAAACAGCACAGCTTTCCCACTACCCCATTTTCTCAACAAAATCAGGACATTTTTCTTTTTTCACAACAGAATGATTTTACATGCCAGATGATAGCATGAACCCCGAAAACCTGAGGCAGGTCTCAGTTAATTTAGAATGTTTATTTTGCCCAGGTTGAGGACCGGTGCCCGTGACACAGCCTCAGGAGGTCCTGACGAGATGTGCCCACGGTGGTCAGAACACAGTGTAGTTTTATACATTCTAGGGAGACATGAGACATCAATCAACATACGTAAGGTGAGCATTGGTTTTGTCCAGAAAGGCAAGACAACTCCAGGCCAAGGTAGGAAGACTGGAAGCAGGGAGGGGGCTTCCGGGTCAAGGGTAGATAAGAGACAAATGGTGGCATTCTTTTGAGTTTCTGATTAGCCTCTTCAAAAGACAAAGGAGACAATCAGATCTGCATTTCTCTCAGTGAGCAGAGGGGTGACTTTGAATAGAATGGGAGGCAGGTTGGTGCTAAGCAGATCCCAGCTTGACTTTTCCCTTTAGCTTAGGGATATTGGAGCCCCAGGATTTTCCTGCTTGTGATTTAAACACAGGGCCCCTTTTGGGGCTCCACCCAGGCTGCTGGCCACAGAGACCCAGGAAAACCCTCCACAGCCTGAGGCCAAGTAGGCAGGTGGGGAGCAGGGACAGGAGCAGGGATGGAGGCAGCCTGAGCCCCGGTGAGGCAGGGTGTGCGGCGACCTTAACTGCAGGCAGCAGGGCCTGAAACCAGGGGCAGAAGCATGTGGTTCCCCAGGAGGATTCCAGACTGCCAGCCATGGGGTCCTTGAGGCTGGGAGGATGGCGTTTAATTTTGTAAACTCCATGGCACCTGGTTCAGCGCGAGACACACACTGAGTGCGAAGAGAACCGTCTTCCCAAAGATTCACTCTGCCCACCCCTCCCTTAGTGCTGGAGACGATGCCATGTGCAGGGAAGCCCAGCACAAGATGTGTTAATTAGTTTTATACAAAACAACTCACATCATGAATGTTCCCTCTACTGCTGAAGACCAATGCAGATGTGCTTACAGCAGGGGAGTACCCCGCCTAGAGCCCTAAGATTCACACTGTAAACAGCTTATGAATGTTTGGGAAACAAGAAGCTCTTTGGAACCCTCAGGACAAGGTGCCCTTCTTGTCCCACAGTCCCTTAATAAAAGTAATGATCAAAGAGAACTAAATAACCAAATTTTGATTTAGTTGGCTTCTGAGACTATTCTAAACACCTCTTGTCTGTTTTTTGAGGGTGACTGTTAGCATGGGATCCAAAACCAAGGTTCTAGGGAAGAAAATCCAAGTTGAGACACCATGGCTATAAGTGGTAGATCATGCCATGTTCTGTGGCTAAAAGCTCCCGGCTACACCCTGGGCAGGTCGGAAAACCAGAGCCAATGGACCCAAGTTATAAATATTCTAGTAATACAGGCAACTCTAATTTTAAGCTAACTTTTTGGGAATATGGGTTGCTGTCATTCAAGAATTTCAAGATGAAATTTATATTGTGCTGCCATGATTAGAAATCGCTGTCCTCCAAGAGAGGGAGTCACTCAGCTCCCCCAGTGCCCCCACCATCTCCCTTCATCAAGTTCTGGTTGGTTCAAGGCCAATTCAGCTTCTTCATAAGTAGCCATGTTCTTCTCAGCCCTCTGAGCTTTTCCATAAATATAAACTTTCCGGGCCCTCAATGCATCACATGTCACATGAAGAACTTGACATTCTCTGACTCTGGTTCCAAAATCTGGACCTAGTGAGGAGATCCACAACAAAGAGAGAAAGAGCTAGACTGTCTTCTAGCTCACATACTTGTGTTCAAAATCACCTAGATGTATTTGGGAGACAGTAGGGTCCCCAGAATGGAGGACTTGGGGACCCAGAAGGTGGCTGGAAAGTTGGCTGTCCCCTGGCCACAAAACAGAATGGAGGAGGCCAAAGAAGACAGGTGTGGCCCCAGACAGAGGTGACACCCTCACTCCTGCCTGTCTCCTAACCCAGCTCTGCCCACAGAAGCAGGGTCCACACCCACAGAGGGAGACGCCTAGGACCCAGACGATGCCGCTGGAACTGCCTTTAAGAAACACGGAGGAAGAATCAGGGGAAACCGTTTGTCCCGCTCGGGAAAGGGGAACCCACAGTGTGAATGACATGAGCCCAGTCTAGGGGAAGAGAGGCCAATGCCAGTGATAATTAAAGTCAGGCTTTTCAGGGAATTACTCAAGATTTGGTTCCTATTTTAATCCAAACATAAAGAGAGCAATGCACTTATTGTTTCGAATTGCATGGAACTACCCACAGCTAAGGAGATGGTGGGGAAAGACATTTTTTAAAAGGGGAAGTAGACTGAAAATGGTATTTCAACAATTCTGAAATGACTCTACACGTGTACAAGATTGAACACATAAGGAAGCGGTCATACCTAGTGGGAACCAGGCTTCTGGCTGCCGGAGACAGGAGTGACAGCTACACAGTGGGGGCTAGAATAAGCCCCGTGGCTTACCACCTTAATAAAGAAATAATATGGTGTTGGATGGTGACCCAAAGTGTAAAGTAAACATACGAGCCCATGCTGATGCAGATCAGTGATTGAGTAATAAATACATCAGGGAGAAGGGACAGGTATTTTTTATGGAAGAACTACAGTGTACACAGAGACACTCCTCAGGGTGGAGATTAGCTGCTCTCTTCCTGACTGCTGGCTCCCTGGGCACTCGCTCCCACAGAACCGCGTGTGGAAAGGGAAGGCGGTGGGTTTGCAGCGGAGAGATGTGGCTGGCACCACGGTGCCCACGGGATCAAGGTTAACATTGCTGGTGAGGAGGCCTGTCCCTCTCCTGTATCCCCCATATGACGGGACAAGAAAGCGCCTCACCAGGGAGCTGTGCTGCGCAAACCCACAGCCCCAGCCTAATCATGAGAAAACAGCAAACAAACCAAAATTAAGGAACAGCCTACAAACTACAGTGCTCTTCAAAAGGGTCCAGGTCATGAAAAACAAGGAAAATGAAAAGCTGTCACAGAGCAGCCAGAAGATACGATGACTGAGTCCAACAGGGAATCCAGGACAGGATCCTGGCACAGAAAAAAGAACCCTCGTGGGAAACCTGGAGGAACCCAAATAAAAGCTGTCCCCCCACTAACTGTCACATGGCAGCGTTACTTCCTAGCTGTACAAATGTGCCGTGGCTCTGTGAGATGCTCAGCATTTGGGGAAGCTGGCACAGGGCCTACGGGGTAAATGCGTTGGGTCTATAGGTTGGTACCTTTCAAGGGGACTCTCTGTACTACATTTGAGGCAGGTCTCAGTTAATTTAGAATGTTTATTTTGCCCAGGTTGAGGACCGGTGCCCGTGACACAGCCTCAGGAGGTCCTGACGAGATGTGCCCAACGTGGTCAGAACACAGTGTAGTGTTCTGTAGATTTACTGTTCTGTAAATCTAAAACTATTTCAAAATAAAAGCTGTATTTAAAAAGACAAAGCATTGCTCTCAGACTGGCCTGTCTGCCTCCTCTTCCCAGGTGGCCCAGGGTTAAAGAGACCAGGATGTTGCTCCCGTCCTCAAACACTGGGATGTGGATGAGAAGTCCAGCAATCTTGTTTGGTCAGAGAAGACAGGTTAAGTGAATAGGGCATTGAAGAAGTCAGATTTTCTGAGTTTATCAGCCTGAAAACAGCCAACAGAGCAAAAGAGTATTTTTAGACCAGACATTCTGTGTCTTCACGGCAGTGCATTGGCGGGGAAGGGTTGCCATGGCAACCGCACCCATCTTTCATTAGCTGTCAGAGGGAATAAGCAGAGAGGAGTGCCTGGCACAGATCTCCCCTTGCAGAGGCCGGGGATCGCTGGTGGGACAGTGACCCGGGGATCCTCAATTCTGGCCCGGGAAGGAGGGGCTCGAATGGTGAAGTCCTCTGACCTGCTTCTAAGTGGGAGACTGTAAGGACCAGTCTTTAAATTGAGCAGTGATGACTGAAAGGTGAGGACAAAGTGCATTGGGTTTTATTCAGTGTCGTTAATTAGGAACATGCGTGGCCCACATATGTTCTTAAAGGGAAGCACACATTTGGGGAGAATAGGATTAGAAATCTAACTTGCTACTTAGAGAAACAAAAATGAGGGAGAGCTGTTCTTGAGACGTAGCCAAAGCTACATAAAATTTCCAGTTTTTTCAAAAAATAGAGAACAGAGACCTTATGTGTGTGTGTGCTGCATGGAGAGCCAGCCTGCCAGGAGTGCAGGAACGCGGTACTGAAACGCCACTCCCGCCTGACGATTGCGAGGACAAAGTCCACAGGAGCTTCTCAAGTATGTGAAAATATTTTCCCCAACCTTTTTTTTTTTTTTGTGAGACAGAGTCTTGCTCTGTCACCCAGGCTGCAGTGCAATGACGTGATCTCAGCTCACTGCAACCTCTGCCTCCCGGGTTCAAGTGATCCTCCAGCTTCAGCCTCCCTCATAGCTGAGACTACAGGCATGTGCCACCACACCTGGCTAATTTTTGTGTTTTTAGTACAGATGGGGTTTTACTATGTTGGCCAGGCTGGTCTTGAACTCCTGAGCTTAAGTGATCCGCCTGGTTCATCCTCCCAAAGGAGCGGGATTACAGGGGTGAGCCACTGCACCCAGCCAGTTTGGTTTATTTTTGAAAAAAATTACTTTTTCCTGTACAGAAAGACAGAAATAGTTTCAATTTCAATTAGCATCCCTTATTAAAGGGAGTCTTTATTCCAGTCATTCACTGGACTGGGACGTTCATACTCTTTGTTTGACCTTAGGTAACTTTGTTTGCACAATTCAACAAGGCTTTCCCTGAGAGCAACGTGTGTCCATATAAGGAAAAGGAGAGTTAAGCCCACTATTCACATAGCCCAGGAAGAACAAAAACCAAAAATGAACGATCCCATTCATTGGGAGCGTTTAGAGAATTATCGTCTGGAGTATCGCGGGGGTATTTGTCCCAGTGTGTTCCTTTTCGTTTAATGTGTAAATACATTTTAAAATTCATATAAGTTCAGATAAGTCACTGTGCACTTCTGCTAACGGGATGTGCATTTGGGGAGCTCAGTAAAACACTGGCTCTGCCACCTAACCAGGGGACAGTTTAAACAAATGCTGTTTGATACTTACTGGTAAAGTAGCTAAGAGCCCTACAGGCGACGTGACATGCCACTAGCTTATAATTTTGCACTGCCAAAAACACCAAAGTGGGTTGCTGTTTGTCTCCCCTCCATTAAATCAGTACTTGTTCTGTTAGGCAATGCCCCGGCCTGGCCTCGGGTCCAGTCTACCCCTTCCAGCCTCCGGGCCTTGATCCCGAGAAGCCAGAGCGTGGCGCTGGGCCAAGTACACACGCATTTTGGTGAAGAGCTTCACTAGGTCCACCTGCATTACTGGGGCAGCAGAAAGGACTGTGACACACGGCTCCTGAAATCCAACAGTGTGGGTTTGTTCAAAGGTGATTTTCAGCTGTCCTGCGGACAGGCACCCACCAGGAAGACAAGAAAGGACGTGGCTGGAGTGTTCGGTCCGCGATCGATGAGGTCACAAGTGCTGTTTATCCTCAGTGCAGGGACAGCAGCCAGGTCTGTCATCTCGGAAACATTGGCCTGTAGTTCGTTTGTGGGTTTGCTTTTTCCATTTTCTAAGCCCCGAGTGTTTGCCAGATAAAGGCAGAATGGTGCAGTCCCTCCTGAAGGGAAGAGGGCCTCATGTGAGCCATGCTCACCTCTGAGAGGACCCTTCATCTCACCTCATCAGCATCTCTTAGACACACAGTCTTGCCTCTTTGGGCCTCTGACACCCCTCAGGGCCGTAGATGGGATTTGTGGGAATCTCAGGGTTCCCACCCTAAGCCCTCATCTGTGTCGTTTTCAACATCGCCCAGTAGGCACACCCTCCGGCCCGCAGCCACACACACTGCCCCAGCTTCCTTCTCTCCCTGATGACCTTCCTCCAAAACCCTTTCATGCATCTCCTTGTGGAAAACACGGCCAGCCAGCACAAAGCACCTCAGAGCTCAGCAGAGCCTGGCATGAGTGCAGTGGTGCGGTCTCAGCTGACTGTGACCTCTGTCTCCGGAGTTCAAGTGATTCTCCTGCCTCAGCCTCCCAAGTAGCTGGGATTACAGGTGAAACGTCCATGTCCCCTTCCAGCTCCCCTGCCCTCAGGCCTCTCTGGTGCGGCTGCCTGAGCCTGGGGCCCTTCCTCCCTGGCTCCTCTTTGGCTCCTTGGCTCCTGCTCATCTCCCACCCATGCCCTCACTGCCCTGCCTGACCTCCTGGCCAAGCCACCCTATTCTGTGAGGACTTTGGCATTTGGCTCCTGCCATCATCACGGGATGTCACCTTCCATCCGACAACCAGCCCTCCCGGCTCCCCGCAGGGCCGCACCTTGGACCTTGTCACCTGCCTTTTGGAATTGATTGTTGTGACATGGGGCAGACTCCACATAGCTCCCGGTCACTCCTGGGTGTCAGCGCTTATCTGCTGCTTCCAGTGACCCTAGGTGCATCTGACCCTCCCCCGCATGCCGGCGCCACACATGGGGACCCCATCCCTCTGCACTCCCCCAAGGCCGCCTTCTCGGGGACCCCAGCCCCAGCAAGACCTTGGAGCACCCCTGCTGCCTCCTGCCCTGGTTCCTCCTGCACCCCACCCCACCTGGACAGTGGTCAGCCCAGACGTGATGCAGATGTGGCCTCTAGGACGAAGCCCACCCTGGCCTCCCCTGCTCCCCCACATCCACAGGGCCCCCGCCTGCTGCTCCCAGCAAACCCACTGCTGCCCAGGAAGCCCCAGAGCCCCCTCCACAGACACTGACCCTAGTGACCTGCGACGTGTGTGGCTTGTGGTTCACACTGCCACCTCCCATCATCTCGTCGGCTCCTTGGAAGGACCTGCGTGTTTACACCCCAGGCCCAGGTACACAGGAGTGGGCCTCTGCTCACAAGCACGTCTGAATAAAGGTTTTCAGTCATGAAGAGACTGCTGTCCTAGGGGTAGAGAGTCTCGAACCCAGGCTTGAATGGGCGACTTGACTTAAGCAAAACCACATCATCCCGAGGGACTGGTGCCCAGAAGGAACCTTGGGTGGTTTTCCACTTTTGCATCATGAATCTGAATAAATTGCTCAGAGAAAATACGTCAGACTCAGAGGCGACATCAAAGCCCCCTTGGCCCTCCCGTCTCTCCCAACTCACCTCTCTTGGCTCTGGCCCACTGGCATCTAATGAGCCCCCACAGTTGCCTTGGCCAGGGACCGCCCCCTGCTGCCACAGAGGAAGGGGCCTGGGCTGGGGACTCACCGTTGTTTTGTGTCTGCCAGACGGCATCTGCCACGCCCCACAGGCCTGAGAATACGAAGAACACTGCCAGCTGGTCAGCACGAGGTCTCCACAGCAGGAGGGCAATCATGCAGGACACATGGGTCACCGCGCCTGGGGGTGCAGAGGGGAAACCGCCGGGTGATGAGGGTCATCATCATGGCCTGGAGGGGCGTGTAGGTGGGTCAGCGCTGGAGCCGCCATCTCAACCGTCCTCTGGAACCGTCTCAACCGTCCTCTGGAGCTGTCCTCTGGAACTGTCTCAACCATCTCAACCGTCTCAACCGTCTCAACCATCCTCTGGAACTGTCTCAACCATCTCAACCGTCTCAACCATCTCAACCGTCCTCTGGAACTGTCTCAATGTTTGCTTCATGCTCAACGTTCCCTTAATGCTCTGGAAGTCCTCTTTTAGTTGGAACCTTGACATTTAATTTGTGAGCTGATGTGTAGGCGTGCTGCCAGCTCTAACTCAATGCTCTGCACCACACACCTGCTGTGTGACCCGCAGCCTCAGCCTGGAGGGCCCTGGGTGTGGTCTGGCATCACATTGGGAAGGAAGGTCACCCTGTCTGGGCCTGAGGTTGCCCCTAAGCTAAGAGGCTTTAAAGTCAGAAAGAGAAGGGCCTTCTCATTAGGTATAAGTTGAAGTATCCCGGCCCCTTTCTGAGTAGCCAGGGGATAGGACAAAGTGTGCCCATGGTTTCATCTGAGGCTTCCAAGTGGGGGCATGGGGACAAAAGGGAGGAGGCCACAGATCTCCCAGGCAGGTGGCATCTCTGGGCCCCACCTTGGGACTCGTCCCAGCAGGTCACAGATTTGGGACCCCAATTTCCACAGGCTGCGGATTCTCTAGGATGCAGTAAGGAGGCTGCCCATTGATGCTCAAGATGCTACAGAGGAAGAGCAGGGTCTCTGGCAGCGGAAAGGCGGGTCCACACCGCATGCCCCAGGGCTGCACCACCTTGGGCAAGTCCCTCCACTTCTGCGCTCCATGATTTCCTGTTTGTAAGGGGACACTGTCTGCTTCACAGGGTGGCTGTGAAGATGGATGGGAAACTCTAGGCAGGGCCTTCAGGCTCCTGGCCCTGGCGGATGCTCACTGTGTGCCCTTCCTCTGGCTGCGCCCCCACACCCAGCCCTGCCTGGGCATTGACATGCCAGGCGCTGTTTTTCTTAGTGCCCGCGTTCATCATTGTTCACGTGATCTCTGACTCATCTCTTTCCTTCTCTTCCCAAGAAAAGTGGAAGGTGCTGTGTGTTTAGGGAGGAGTCTGTGGCCTTAGAAGTCTTGTCCTTATCCACTGTGTGAATAGATGTGGAACAGAGCTGCCCCAATCCCAGCGTGGTCTTCCGTGACCTCCATGGCCTCACCACTGGCTTCGTGTCCC
This sequence comes from Nomascus leucogenys, assembly GCF_006542625.1. Taxonomy (NCBI): domain Eukaryota; kingdom Metazoa; phylum Chordata; class Mammalia; order Primates; family Hylobatidae; genus Nomascus; species Nomascus leucogenys. The sequence goes on from NC_044383.1 coordinate 152,926,418, forward strand.
TCATTTGCACCTGCAGAGACCCTGCCCTGCCCCACCCTGGCCTGGTCACCACACCGAGTACCCACTCGGAGCAGGCACTTGCTGTGTGACCTCATGCCAAGCACAGTGCCTGCCCAGAGCCAGCTTGGGGAGAGATCTGATTCCTGCTTATTGAGGGGGTGAAGAAAGGACTGAAAGAATGAATGCATCTTACAGGGCGTTACTGATTTCAAAGCAGTTTCAGGGGCACTTTTCCAGCCTGTCCTGACTGTGAGCTGCACGCTTTTGCTACTGCAAATCATTATGACGGCTGGGATGGGACCCACGCTGCTACCTACCCAGCGCGTAGAGCACAACCCTGCCCGTGTGCTGCGAGACCTTTCCATACAACACGGAGCACAGCGCGTCGGTGGCCGAGAAGCAGATCATCACGTAGCCGACGAACCGGATGCCCAGGGCGCAGGTGACATAGGACTGGGGAGAGGGGTGCAGAGCCACGTCACGGACGCTCCCAGGCCTCCCGTGCTCAAGCTGAAGCTGCAGTCGGGTACTTAGGACATGTGCTCTGAGATGGCCGGCAGGCCAGTGTCGCCTACACCTTCCTCTAGGCTCTGTGGCTCCCGTGCAGGAGAAAAGCTGGTGTTTGTAAGAAAATCCTCTTTGGGGAAGAACTAAAAGGAGGCAGTTTGGACAACTCTGGACAAAATTCTTTCTCATATATTTCTTGCTATTTGCTGTGAAATGTGCATTATTTTATATGGAAGCCAATACACCCTGCCCTTGCTGGGGCCAATCATTGCCTGTTAGGTCTAAAGAGAGTTAAAAAAGAAAAAAGAGAAAAGCGTTTGCCCTGCCACCTCTTCCAGGGCCTCAGAGCAGCCCAGCAGCCGGCTGCGCATGTGCTCTCATGTCCACCGCACCACACTCCCATCACGGGCGGCCTCAAGGGCGGGCACACAGAACAGGGACTGAGACGAGAAGACCAGCCACAGCCACATCAGGGGTGACAAGGACAAGTCCAGTGGAGGAGCAGGACAGGCTGCCCCCAAAACGCCAAGTGGACTTTTCTGTTATCCTGTTTCTACCCTTTTAAGCCCCTAAGATTCTCCATCAAGACTATCCTAAAAGTAGCATTGCCAGATAAAATTGAGGACACCCACTATTGCCTGGGCATACTCCCGGAGAGACTTTTGTGCTTTACCTGAAATTCAAATTCTACCTGCAGAGGTGCTTTTTATCTTGCTAAGTTGGCAGCCTTGCCTGGGAGGGATCTGGGGTGGGGACAGAGCAGGGAAGGTTCCTCCGGAAGGAGAGCTTCTGCCAGACACAGGCCCATGCTGGTCCAGCTCTGGCCCCCAGCTCTCAACAGCCTCCGAGAGAGGCTTCTTTCTTTACGCACCCTGAGGTGGGGCACCGCCTCTCTCGCCTTGAGGGGAGAAGGTGGCAGGAGTGGATGGAGCAGAAGCTTGGAGAGCCACATCGCTTTTTAGATTGTGAAGCATGGTTTGAAAACTAGAGGTGCCAGGCACAGTGGTTCACGCCTGTGATCCCAGCACTTTGGGAGGCTGAGGCAGGCAGATCACCTGAGGTTGGGAGTTCGAGACCAGCCTGACCAACATGGAGAAACCCTGTCTCTACTAAAAATACAAAATTAGCCGGGCGTGGTGGCACACGCCTGTAATCCCAGCTACTTGGGAGGCTGAGGCAGGAGAATCACTTAAACCTGGGAGGTGGAGGTTGCGGTGAGCCGAGATGACGCCACTGCACTCCAGCCTGGGTGACAAGAGTGTTACTCCATCTCAAAAAAAAGAAAAAAAAATGAAAAGAAAACTAGAGGGATAAGAAATTTCGGTGGTATTCATGGACTTAATGCTTTTCCTATATGCAAACTCTAAAGTAAGAGTGCAGGGTGAGGTCCGGGCAGGGATAACACCAATGAGTGTCTGCGGGGTGAGTCAGCGGCAGCTGCCCATCCATTTACTCTGGCTCCTTCCCCAGGAAGTCATGGGTCAAGCAAGAAGCTCTCCCTTGAGACAAGCGTGGAAGCTCCTGTGAGTTGGAAGTTACTTGGAGGATGAGACCTTGAATCATAAACTCAGCTATGGTAGCACTGGGAGCACAGGACCCCGTTCCCTCCAGCCCCAGCCCTGGGCAGGTGGCCTGAGATACTCTGTGGTCCTGCAGGTACAGACACAGGTGAGGCAGTGGTGCCACCCATGGCCTGAGCCACCGGCCCTCGCTTTCGTTCATACCCTTGTGTATTCGCTGGAGAGGAATCCTTGCTGCAATCCACTATACAGCGGCAGCAGAATTAAGAGGCACAGACGTTTATCTCTGTATAGCTTGAAAGTCGACAGTAAAGTGGACCAGAAAGGCGGTGATCTCTTCTTTCCTTCACTTTCCCGTTGAACATCTCGTATGGGTTCGAGGAACGCAGCTATCATTAGGACAGCCAGGACACCACTCCCTGAAAGGACATAGCAAAGGCTTTGCTTTCAGAGGGGCCCAGAGGCAGGGGGCCTGGCAAGGAGTTGTTTAAGTCACTCATCCTCCTCTCGAGAGGAGGGCTCACTCAGATCCAGATTTCAGGTGACATTAGACACGGCACGCTTAAGGATCTCAGGTGTCTAGTTGCACTTGACTGTGCTGATTCTCTGATTACCTCATGACTTACCGGCTTTCACATGAAACCTGCCACAATAGGTCAGGATTGTCCTCACCGGCATAACATACAAAAAATTCCGGAGCGACCCAGAAGTTCTGAGTGTCCTTAGCCATTGACTCTGCTTCTCATTCTAATCCCCAAAGCAATTTCTAACAGCAGCCAGCTTTTTACTGATTTTTTTTAGGATAATGATTCCCACAAGGGTACCATTTGCTACACTTTTGTTTATTTCAAATAAACAATTTTGTGTAAAAGTCCTCCAATAGGAACTGGTTAAAGATATTAAGGGGTGGGTACCCCAACTACAACGGAATGTTGTGCATTTGAAGAAAATAAAAAAGAAGCTCTTTATACACAGATGGGAAAATCCCCCACCATGAATGGTAAAAAGAGAAAAAAACAAGCAAGATGCAGCACTTTGTGTAGAGTGTGCTACCAATTGAATATAGTAAGAAAGGACATAAAGATGTGCTTGTTTATATGTGCATTAAATATGTCTAGGAAATAAAGCAGACACGGACTTTCTATGAATGCAGAACTGGGTCTGAAGACGACAGTGAGAGGGAGACTCCCCATCGCATGCCCTTTTACAGTGCATTGGTTGCCCACCCAAAGGGGTTCATTCCAAGCCCCCAGCGGATGCCTGAAACCATGGGTGGTGTCAGACTCTACATGCACCATGGATTTTCACTCTGACAACAGAGGTGGCTACTGAGAGACTATGGCCCCGGGAGCGTCTATGGTGCGGACATGCCGGACAGAGGGAAGGGTCACAGTCTGGGTGGGGTGGGCAGGACGGCAAGAGATTCCATCACGCTGCTCAGAACAACTGCAACTTAAACCTTATGAATTATTTATTTCTGGAATTTTCCACATAAGGTTCTCGGATTGCAGCTGGCCTCAGGTCACTGAAGCCACACAAAATGGAATGGGGACAAGGGGGACTCCTGGATTTGCATTTTGAACTATATAAATGGGTTATCTATGCAAAAAATATTTTAACTATTCATTTCATCCATGAGGAAACATCCTGTACTTTCTCATAATTCCAAAATGTGACTAAATCTCCATCTGTCCACCACTTCATTATTTGATCCACCTTAATTTCTGTCGATGGAGAACTGATGTTTATGTAGGCGTTTCTCACTTTACACAGAAGCCCTTTCGTCCCCTAATGATTCTAAGTGCCCTCTGTGATACCGTTATATCTCCACTGTTTCTCTCCCACCTGGCAGTGGGAATGATACACAGCGTTTGGGGCACCACAGATCACTCAAGAGTGGCGGCGATCCTTCCCTTCTCTCTGGGCCAGAATCTTTCAGAATGGTTCATTTCTACCTCTGAGAGCTTAGATCCCTGCTCCACTAAAGACGACGGGAATTATCTCATCTTACTGTGTCTGACCAACCTTATCTAGTGCTTTCTCTGTCTCTCTCAGTGTCAGGGTCCTCGTGTGACCCATACGGTGGGCTTGCTGCAGCACTGTGCCCCGGCGGCTGAGCGTTCCTGAAACTGGGAGGTTTGCAAAGCCAGCTCTCTACCAAGCTGTTAGCAGAAACAGCAGAATCCTAGCACCTGTCTCAGAAAGCACCATTGTTAATGCGGTTCCAGCCAGAAATGCAGATTTATTTCTAGGCTTTACTTTCCGTTATCTGGCTACTTTTCATCTTGGCTCAACATATTCCCCTTCCTATTTCATGATAACTCAAGATTCTCATGAAGTTTGTGAAATTTCATATGAAAGCGGGACTCCTGCTGCCACAGGTGTTTCTCGGTCACCCTTGATTTTCCTCTGCGTTGTCCTGGCCACCATGCGGTCTGGCAGGTTGTCACGCCTGCACAGGAGGCCGTAGGGTATTTACAATTATCAGGGCCCCCTTCCAAGCCGACCCCCTGAACTGACTGTGTGTAGACCGTGTGGAAAAGGCACATTTTTCCTCCACTCCCTGAAGGCAGCGCCTTCTCCACGATCTCGTCTTGTGGGCCAGGACTTCAGTGTCAAGCAGCCCAATAGGACACAACCTACAATCTCCCCGAAAGCCTCTTGGGAGGGGGAGAGGCAGGTTATGAACACAGAAGCCACACCTCTTTGTTCAGAATTATGTGTGTCCGGGTGTCATGCGACTCAGAGCCTTGTGTGGGGCATGAATTGGGGGATGCTGCACAGCTGTGTCCTAAATTCTAAAGAGAATGGCTCTTTGCAAGAAACTTGACTCTGAGTGCAGTGCTCAGAAACCCAGGAAAGTTACGCAGGGAGAGGGTGTTCCTGTTCTTTTAGGTCCATTTTTCTCTCTTCCTATGTTTTTCTTTATGATGACATGGCCTTGCTTTATAGAAAAGGACACACATAGGATCCTGCAGGGCTGTTACGATCACAATAGTAAGACCACTTCTTCATTTACATGTGTGTGATCTCTGCTATACATCATCACTTCTAGACTTGGACTCCCTTAGGCTGCGGGATTCCGTGAACCGAGACGGGGCTGTGGCCAGAGAGCACCCTGGGGGTGCCCCTGCAGGGGAGGTGCCGCAGACAACAGCCACCTGCGGAGGACAGCTGGCAACGAAGGGCCTGGAAGCCACGGAGAAGCCTGTGCTGTTCCTCTAGAGCAGGGGCCAGCGAACTATGGTCTGCGGGCCAAAGCCTGCCCACTGCCTGCTTTGGGAAATGAAGTTTTATTGGCATGCGGGCACGCTCATTTGCTTACATGCTGTCTATGGCTTTTTCCCAGTACAAAGACAACGTTGAGCAACTGCAACAAGGACCATGTGAGCCTCAGAAAGATATTTACATGTAGGAATATTTGCTGTCAGCCCTTCACAGAGGAAGGCTGCCAGCCCCCACTCCAAAATTCTGTTCTTTTGTAGATAGGAGACGTCTTTGTTGGTGGCTGCCTGACTGGAACTGGTGGAGCTGGAAGGACACCTGAGGGTCTTGACTCAGCTCAATGTCCCCGAGTCCCCCAGCCTCCTAGTTATGTAGAGGAGGTGGTGAGGGGAGTGTGGGGGAAGCACAGGCCTGGCTGGTCCCTGGGACCACATTGATGGGAACCTCGGGGCCCGCTGGGAAAACACGACCACGATTCCAAGTCAGCAGAGACTTGCAGACCAGAGCAAACCGTGGCTGCTCCTGACTACCTGTCCACACCTTCCACTCACTTTTAAAACCCTCAGTCTGGGCCTTGGGCATGAGCACCCTCCCCAGGTTGCTCTCCTGATGGGCATCAACAGCCTCTCACTGGCTAAGAGCCTGGTCCAGCCTCCTCTCTGAGCCTCCTGGGGGCCCTGCCAACTCAACACTCTCAAACCCCCTCCCCAGCTGCTTCCGCAACCCTGGGAGTCCTCCAAGACCCTGCTTTGGTTTTCTGTCTCCTTCCAAGGCTCCAGTTGTCTGCCTGGCCCTCAGTGTTGCTGAACCAGGGGTCTGGCTGTACTCCCTTCTCCGTAACAATTCTCTCTGCTTTTTCTCCCTAAAAGCCTCATCCTTGTCATGATTCCAGTCATCATCTCGGAAGATGCCTCCATGTCCACACTTGCATTGGCCTCTGGCCTGAGCCCTGCACAGCGTCACACTGCCCATTGGACACTACACAAGAGTCCCACTGTGTCCTCAAGCCAGGTGTTCCTGGCCTGAGCTCATCTTCCTCTCAACCCCAGGGCTGTCTTCTCTTCCCCACACCATGTCCAACCCACACAGGCCCGCTGGCCTCTCTCAGCCCCTCTACCTCTGCCTCCCCCTCCCTGCCCCCTCCTCTGGACTCAGCATTCCATCCTCAGTGGGTCTCTGCCCGCTGTCCCTCTGCACCTCTAAGTCACGCTGGCATGGGGTCTGTCAAGGAGGCAAGTCTACACTCGTCCAGACCCTTTGGCACAACATCAAGGGCCACAGCTAGTCCTGTGCCCCATCTCTGCCCCTCCACCTTGCCCCCAGCCATGTGGGCTCTTCCTGGACATCTCGCCTCCAGGGACCTCTGGCATCACTTCCCTGCCTGGCCAAATCTTGCTCACTGTCCAGACTCGGCTTAGGGATCACCCGCCCTTGGAGGCTTTCCTGAAACTCCATGCTCCAGGGCGATGCAGATGCAAGCCAGCTGGGAACTGTGCTCACAACACTGTCAGACCGGGTCTCGGTTAGTTGGGTGTGTGTCTGCCTCCTTCACTAGGCTCTCAGCTTACTAAAGGCGAGCTTCTAGCCCTCTGAATGTCTGGACCAAGAAGGCCTAGCATGGCCTAGCATGTGCTCAGTACGCTTTGTCGACTTCCAGCGATAGCTTTACAAGTGCTCACTCAGAGCCTCTGATGTGGAAGTGGCCTGAGGGGACCTGAGGGTTGGTGCCACGCATCATCTCAGCATGAGGAAAAGCTCTGCAGTGCCCACGAACCCTCCTCACCTCTGACCCTGGCAGAGTGCAGGACTTGGTGCCCCCAGAGCTCACAGGTGCCAGGCCCTTGATCTTTAAGAAGGACCCATTCCAAGGCCTTTATGAATCCCCAAATCCAAGAATGACAAAGAATATATATATACACATATGTGTATATATATATATATGTACATGCATATATAAATATGTGTGTGTGTGTGTGTGTATATATATATATATATATTTTTTTTTTTTTTTTTTTGAGATGGAGTCTCGCTCTGTTGCCCAGGCTGGAGTGCAGCAGCGCGATCTCGGCTCACTGCAACCTCCACCTCCCAGGTTCAAGCGATTCTCCTGCCTCAGCCTCCTGAGTAGCTGGGATAACAGGCACATGCCACCACACTCGCTCAGCGAATTTTTCTATTTTTAGTGCAAATGGGGTTTCACCATGTTGGCCAGGCTGGTCTCGAACTCCTGACCTCAAGTGATCTTCCCGCCTCAGCCTCCCAAAGGGCTGAGATTACAGGCATGAGCCACCTCGCCCAGCCAAAAAAGAATATATTTAAATTCTTTACAAAATGGTTTTAAAAACTCTCTAAATATATCCCCTTCAAAGTTGTAATAAATCTTTGACTATAACACTAAAGTCACATATGAAACTATTACATAACATTCTCTATTAAAATGAACTTCTAAGAATGAGCCTCGTCATGACAATTAACTTCCTTTGGACAGCCGTTTCATCATGAGCTTGCAATGTCTCCAGCTAAGGGGCAGCCAGCACTTGGGAGCACTCGCCCCTCTAGCCTTTCCACAGAAGGCACTCAGCACATTTCTCAGAAAAAAAAAAAAAAAAAAGTGGTTTATAGCAATTATGGATGTTCAGAGCCCCTTGGCCACAGCTGAAACACACACAGTCAATCCCAGTGCCCTAGTTGGCCACCAAGCTGTCTGTAATGGTAGCCACCGGCCTCCTGTACTGCTGAGCACTGCAGTGTGGCTGGGAGACTTAGGAACTGAAACTTTAATAGGTTAAGATGTAAACAACCACAGTGCTTAATGGCTGCTGTGCTGGGCTCTGGAGATGTATAACAATCTCATCACCCCAGGATCCTCTGTTAGACAGCACGGGTGTACTGCATTTGATTCATAAGAACACCGCCTGCATGTAATCCAGACCAATACATTTTGCAAGGATGTTTCAGAAGAAGAGAGATTACTTCTACACTGGGGGAGACGGTCTTTGTCAGCCCAGGAAGGAGGCTTGGCTCTGCTTTGCTGGGGACCCTGCCCTGGGCTGGTGGAGCTCGTACCGGTGTAGATGCCCAGGAGGGTGTAGACCAGCTGCTGGGAGGGCCTCTGGGTGCTGTTGGTGGTTGCGGTGGCCATCAGGCAGTCACTGGCCCCACAGGACGCAAGCTGCTCTTCTGGGAGGGTCTCTGTGAAGTCAGAGCAGACAAGAGACATGAGATGACCGCAAATGTGACAAGATGTGGGTTCTTGAGAAATGAAAGTGACAGTGGAAAGGACACTGGACACCTGGGGGGAGGCATCACTACAGATCACGTGGAAAGACCCAGTGTCTCAAAATAGATTTACCCCTAGGCACGTGTCCCTAGACTCGATTTAAGACACTTTGGGAGGTGGAAGATCCTATTCGTGTTCCGCAAAGATTCAGGGAAGAATCAACTTGGAAAAGTGCTGGTTACTTGTTATACTACTTTTCTGACATAATTACAATTTTTCAAGTTTTCAAAATTAGTCAAAAAGAAAAAAGTACATGAGATTGGGTGCCAGGAATGCTGGATTCTCTTTCAGATTCATCTGTTACCAACTCCATGACTTCGGGCAGGTGATTTCATAACTTTTCTGTTTTTGAAAACTAATGTTAGTTCTGCGATCTCTTAGAAAAATACAATTTGAATTAGCAATGACTCTCAGTCAGAACTCCTGTCAGAATCTCTGGAGAAAGGAGAAAGGTGTTGTGGGAGAAAGAATATTCAGTGCTTTTATTATATTAATGACACAAATTATGTAACAGACAGCTTCACAAAATCTTCTAAGCGGGTGAGATGTGCAGCTGATAAGAGAAGGCACAAGAAGGTGGAGAAATGCACGACGCCCTCCAAATCCCTCCAGCCCCAGATTCTGTGTCCTGTGCTTGGAGAACTAACTCACCTGCAGAAAGGTCTTCCAAAGAAAAGCCTGTTCCTCCACTTAACTGGCCGTGATATCCAGACTGCGCTGTAACCCCGGTTTCTGTTTCATTGTTGCTGACACCAACAGCAATAATGAGCAGAAATTGCTATGCACCCACTTCACGGCTTCCCTTCTTCAAATGCACTCAGCAGGCGTGACATCGCATGAGAGAAAGGGAGAGGGGTTTTGGCTACAGAGTTGCCCAAGGGCGGGATTTTTATGGGATAGCAAGATGGAGAACCTTGATGAAGTGATAGAAATAGTCGTGATACTAGTCAGGAGGGCTGGATTGGTTTTTACCCTGTTGGGAAAGGTTTCCTGTAAGCATGAAAGAGATGTCTGTCCTCTGCCCTGTGCTTAAAGCCGCAACATGGGCACTAAGGGCATGCGTACAAATGAGATATGCACTTTATATTTATACCAGGGCAAGGTCAGGTAGAGACAGAGGAGCCAGGGCATCAGCCCATCCAATGTCCACATCCATCGTGGGATGAGGGGCCTGTCATGAAACATTTGAAAATTTGGTCATTGTATCAAGTCACAGGGAAAAGAAATCAGGCAACCCCGTCCTTAGTCTAAAAAGTACAGTTGTGCAGTTGTAACTCCATGAACCCAAATTCTACTGGCGTGGCCCTTAGTTTCCCCATGGCGCCCTCTCCCAAGGGCTCCCCTGCCCCTGCGGAGGCACCTGTGGAAGACACAGATCTTCTTCAGTCCCACCTGACTGTCCAGAAGAGAGCAGGTAGCAGGTGACTCTGAAGCACAGGCAGGTTGAGAATCTCACCTGTGGGGCCTGACTCACCTGCTCAAGTTACAGAATCAAGGCAGGTGTGCAACTGAAATCAGGAACCCTCTCCCCCATCACTGAACCCTTGCTCCACTTGGAGACAATTGCTTGCCCCTTTTTGTTTTACCTTGGCTGGGAGTCTGGCCAAATACCAGCGATGAGATCAAGTTGCCCCATACACCGGACGACTGGAATACGAGGAAGAAGATGCCGAAATACTGGTTCACCACGTCTTTGCCGCGCTTTCCTGCCTTCTCTGCATGTGTGTTTCCCATGATTGTGAGGTACGTGCACTGCGCAGACCACAGCGGGGCGGCCCCGAGTCCCAGCAGTATGGAGGTAGGGATCAAAGTGTACCTGTGGGTAAAAGGCAGACCCACAGCACCGCCTGTGACAGGAGACGCAAGCCCATCGCACCCGTGTCCCTGCAGTTCTTTAGTCTATCTGGGAGAAGCAAACACCCCCTGGCCCGTTGCAAGCATGGTGATGAGTATTGCTGGTTGGATGGATGGATTCACCATTAGACTCAGAAAAATGAGCAAAATCAGTGCATTTCCCGCTTACACTGATTTGCAAAAGTGAAATTGAAGGCCAGTGAGGCTCCTTGTATTTGATGCGACCACAAACAACAAGACGAGGAGCACGAGGAAGGCCGAGGGACAGCCCCGGTTAAAAAGACCAAGTGACCGGCTCGGGCCTGGGCGGCGGCATGCCATGTGAGACTCTGCAGCTACCGGGAAGAAGGACGTGCAGCCATCGTCAGCAGCATGTCCTGGCACAACCAGCGTCCCTGGAAGACAAGCTCCATGGCTGTGTTCCCGGGGCCTGGGCTGCAGCCCGAAGCCCTCAGAGCTCGGTCTCTGTGGTCCATGTCACCAGGGAGCAGGGTGGCCTCCCATCCCTGTGACCTGCCCTGGCCATACCCACCTCCTAATGGTGGGTGAGATGCAGCTTTTGGTCCACTGGTGACATCTGCCTAGGTGCCCACGAGACTCACCCTCTGCATTGGAGTTAGAGTCCCCTGTGTTACTGGAACCCTCGCCCAGCCAGGGGAGCGGAGGACCGGGATGGAGCCCAGGGAGAGGCCAGCATCAGGGATCAGGAGGAGGAGACGGAAGCAACTGGGGGGCACAGAGGAGCCTTGGTGGGAAAACAGGAAGGAAGCCTAGCACCGTCTGTCACCAAAGCGAGGCGGGGGTGCCGGGGCAGCAGAGCTCATTTTAAAATGCCTGCAGTGAACAGTAATCAGGGCAAATGCAAGTCATGTGCAGAGTGAATGTCCCTAGCATGGGGAACGGCCGGGGTGGGGTGGGCAGGGGGTGGGGGCTGCATACCAGCTGGCGAAGAAGTTGCCCACGGAGAAGGCCACGTAGCCACACATGGAGAGGATGATGGTCCCCTTGCAGCCCAGCCTGTCGATGAGGAGCGGCGGGAGGAACATGGAGGACAGGAGCATGCCTCCGTAGAGGGTGCTGAGCGCTGTCACACCCAGGCCCTCCTCGCTGTACAGGCTGCTCTGTGGGAACAAAGCCAGCCCTGTCAGAGCACAGGATGGACACAGTGGGATGAGGCACCAGCAGGTCCTCGGTGTCCCCCAGGCTGGAGGCCGCCACAGCTCCCAGGAACCGCCAGCCACAGGCTTGCTGCCCTAGGAGCCTCCTCTGCAGCTGGTGGGAGGAAAGTGCAGGTGAATTGGGAATAAAGCAGTTCGTGTGTCTAAACATCAAGGAGTGAAGGCCCGGCACCCCTGTGAGTGCTTGTGCCGGGGCTGGACGGCTGTCAGAGCCGCTCACGCCTCTGTGTACGCCTGCGTGAATCTCAGCTGAGAATGGGACAGTGTGGCAGGATGGGGCTGGAGACTCTGCCAGAACTCATCTGTGAGGGGCCTGCATGCTCCTGGGGAAGGTAAGGGGTCCTTCAGCCCATGGGGAGGCCCCAAGGGTATGAAGCAGGTGAGTGCGCATGAATGATTTCTTTCTTCACCAAATATCCATCTCCCGCTTCTGAGTGGCCGTCACTGTCTAAGGTTCGAGAATGGACCAGGGACGTGGCCCTCGTGTCCTGGAACCTGCAGGCGGCTGCCACTGGTGGAGACGACACGGGCGGGCACATGCCACCACGAGGGTGCTGGGTGCCCCACCCAGACCTCGGCTCCAGGGCAGGGTGGGGAGAAGGAGGTGGCCTCCGAGTTGAGAGCTGAATGAGAACTTGGAGGCCTGCAGCCAGAAAGGGTGAAAGGAGGTGGTGGCTACAGGGGAGGTACCAGAAAAGAGCATCCTTGGTCCTCCGACGAGGGGAGCTAGTCCAGACCAGGGCGAGGACCCAGGAGAACTCTCTGGAATGAGGCCCTGACTTCTCACTGGGGCTGCTGAGCTCTGAGGAGGGAGCCCGGGGATGCACGTGCCTTGTTGGGGCCTGAGAGCGAAGCCAGCCGCGTAGAAGCCTTGGGGTTCATGGAGAGAGGTGGACTCGGCTCCTCGGAATGCTGGGGCAAAGCCATTCCCGAGTCACTTCTATCTGAACGCTCTGTGTTGCTCACGCCAGTCCTGACTAGCAGAGACAGCTGTCCCGGTTAGAGGGTTAAAGCACGTCCGCATGCTCGAGGTCAGCTGCGGACAATAGGCCTGGGTGGGGCCGGGAACCAGAGTGGAGCTGGAGTGGGGGGGGGGCCCTTCCACAGACCTGGGACTCTGCAGAGAGGGAGGTCTGGCTCCCCTGCATCTCCAGTCTTTTGAGAAGGAAGGGCTGACATCGTGAGACAGCAGCTCCCACTTCCACCAGCCCAGGAGGAGTGGGAAGTGCTGGCAGGGCATGGGAAATCTACTCCCCAGGCAGCTGCTCACGGCTGTGGAGCTCATCCAGATGCCACCATGAGTGATTCCCCAATGAGGCATCCTCAAACTGGGGCCGCAGAGGCAAAGGGTTGTCTGCCCACATTTGCCCACAGCCTTGGGTCCTGCCATCACAGCCTGAGAGGAGGGACCCCTGGCAGCTCCCAGGCCCCTCCAGCCCCCTTCCTCTGGCTTCCAAGTCCAGAAGCCAATTCTCAGACAGTGGCTGAGCCACAGCGGATCCACCAGAACTGGTTCCTAGGAATGCTGACCCCAGGGGAGCTGCTGTGCTAGGAGGACAGCAGGGTCTCCTTCTGCAGGCAGGTGAGCTTTCTAAAGAGAAAGGGCTACTGACCAGTCCACATCCTTGAGACTCCCTCCTTCCAGAAAGTGCACACCAACCACATTCAGCCTGCACTCACCTCAACCCAACCAGCATTTCACTCACACCAGCATTCTGTGACAACAACGCAAAGTTCCGGGCAAAGCAAGGACTCCAAAAGTAATGAACCATCGCAGCAAGAAAAGAGACTGTGTTCCCTTCCACTTGACTTTGAGAGTCACTGTTGGCTGCCATTTTATCCTCTGTAAGCCTGATCAGAAATAGAACCAGATAGGAGTTCAGCAAAAGGAAACATTACTTGAGAATTCAGGACTGAATTCCAGCTTCCTTGGCAACCCAGGAGTCCCAAGTGTTTGTACAACAACAGCGAGAGGAGAAACCTCGGATTCTGAGTTCCCAGGTGTGCTTTTCTGGTTCCATACTATGCACACAGTAGGTGCCCAATTCTTGTTCTTCATCGACAAGCCGTGTAAGACCACACTAATTTGTCTTCAGAAGCTCTGAAATGTTTTGTTATGTGACCACCCCAGGCCACAGGGTACAACAGTGGCAATGAATAACCCGGAGGAGTAACAATAGCCCTACTTCCTGACCAGCCCTTGGAATTCCCTGGAATTCAGACTGGAATCCAGGTAAAGATCAGACTTGAAATGTAACCAGCTTGGGAAAATGTGTCAGATCTATGTCTAGGTGTGCATGATGAATGCTGCAGCCTTTCAGAGAATGTTGTTTGGCTTTTTCATGGGCTCACAGACCTATGGAGGAGAGCATGCCATAAGGAGTTCAAAGTATAGAGAGACCATGTTGTCAAAGTTCACAGTTTAGCTTAGAGTAGGCTTGGAATCTATAAGGTCTAGTGACATTTGATAAATTCACATGGCTGCCCCTAACCACAAAGCCAAGGGCATCCAATCAATCCTAGAACTCACAATGACTCTTCCTGTGTCTCCTTTTAACCACCCAGAGGCAAAGAATGTCCCAACAAATCACAATCCCAAGACCCCTGCTGTCCTTGTCCAAGAGCGACGCGTGCCTCGCTGTTGTGCAATCCTATTGAGATGTGAGTGGGAACTGCACGCTGTAGGACTGCATCTGAGAACCACTGTTTGTTTTAGAGGATTTGGTGGAGTGAAAAAGAAACACCAGGCGAATTAGATTTTTCAAATTTACAGCTCATTATTGTCTGTGACCACAGAGATTCTTGGAGGCCAGGAAGTTCAGGTAACTTGACGACCAGACACACATACCTGCAGGCTCTGCAGACCTCCATAGGCTGTAAAGAGAAGCAGAAACCCAAAGGAAATCACAAGGACGTTCCTTAGACTTCTGTCCATTGTGCTGGATGAAAACATCAATCATCAGTGGACACGTAAATTTGTAGCTCCCTAAAAGAAACCAGTTGAGGCACAGGAAAAACAGTCAGTACCAAGAAGTCCCATTCTCTCTTTCATCTGAGCTAGAGATGAAATGTTAGAGGTGTGTTAGTCATTAAGCCTGTCACTCGTTAATGAACTTGGTTATCACTGACCCCATGAAGCATACGGGAGTGCTGTTACTCATTCACCTTCTCTGCGATCTGCAATGTCTACTTTGTATGGGGCAAAAGATCATGACTCTTACCAGCTTCTAGGTAATTGCGCTTTTTTCCTATTAAATTCTAATAGACATGGTCCAGATGGTAAAGTGATACGTTTCACTTTTTATATGTATATAGAATAGAACCTTCCACAGTAAGAGAAACTGTCAGAAATTGTCAGTGGTGCAGAATGTGGACTTCAGTCTTAAAGAACAAACCATAAATGTCAACTTCAAGATACATAGTTCAACTTCTGAAAAAGCGCTAACGTGATTATAAGATCCTAGGGCCAAAGTCTTAGTATTGCAAATACTGTACAGTTTCACAACACTGTACAGCAATTATTAAAAGAAAACACAGCTTACAGGAGTATAGCTCTTTACCATATGCCAAGTATTTCATGCATTATTTCATGTTACCGACAACAGTGCTATGCTAATGATCATTAGAAATCTTAGACCCATTATAAGACAGGAAACAGCTTCAGAAAAGTTAAGCGATTTGGTGTTTTGGTCTGGGGCACTGTTGCCCAGTATGGTAGCCACTTGTCACATGTGTCTATTGAGTTCTCAAATGTGGCAAGTGCAACTGATAAAATGAGTTCATAACTGCATCTCCTTTTAGTTAATTAAAATCAAAATTTAACCACATGTGGCTAGAGACAACTGTATTAGACGGGGCAAGTCTGGAGCTTTAAGCAACTTACCACAAATGTCATAGCTAATAAGCAAGAAAAATTGTTTTTATTCAATTGTAAGTAAAGCTTGATGTCTCCAGATTGTTTCCAAAGTTCTGTGAAGTCAGCCATTTCTGTCTAGATTCGATGTATAAGGCAAATCTCGCAGGTAAGTCTGGCATCCTGGCAACACTACTCAGGGAAGCTTGCCAGACCATGAGAAGATCAGGGCCAATGATAAATGGGGTAAAGTTCTCATCATTTAATGTATTCCAGTGAAAATGAAAGTTTTATGAAAACAATAGCTTTTTATATTGACTAAACATGGACTATCATGCTTACATAGACACGAGAGCCACGAGTCTAGCAAAGGGATTCTGAGCACAGAAACAGATGAGCTCCATGGGTTCACACCTTAGTCCTGTAATTTGTTAGCTAGGTGATCTCAGGTGGGTCACTGAGTCACCAAACCTGTTTCCTCTTTAAAAAGGAGGGTTGCAAAAGTTCAAGACTTGGATAATTTTGAAAGCCCCTAGAACAGCACCTGATATATAGCAAAAATGTTAACTTCAAGATACATATATGGTTCAACTTCATCAATAAATGTTATCACCAATAAATGTTAATTGACTAGGATGATATTTTGACTTTCAGAGACAATGCAAATTGGAATAATACGTAAAGAAATTAGCACAACGTAGACAGACTTCTTCATACTAACCGTGTTATCGATCAATCAACTTGGACCTTATTTTTATTTTTTGGCAACACTTTAGTTTACTTCAATTCTGGCCTGTCATTAATTCCCACAGATGACCTGTATTTTGATATTAGAAGACCTTCCTGAAGTTTTATTGCACTGTCTGCTGGTCTTTCTCCCTTGGTTGCTTCAACTCACCAGCCCCATCCTCTAGGACTCGCTCTCTGGCTCTGGGGGCTGTTTCCGGAGGCTGCTCTTCCCCTCCCCTTCACCAGCCTGTGTCTCCTGAGGAGCTTCCCTTTGTGCACAAATAAACCTGGTCTGTTTCCATCCTTCCCAGCCACACCCTCCCTGTCCCTCCAGCACTTCTACTGGGACTGAATTTCTGAAACCGTGGCTTCAGTTACATCTGCTTTTTCTCCCCTTTCTTCCCAGTTCCTCCCCTTTATCTATGTTAAAAGGGATTTTTTTTAAATGAACAGTATATTTTACTCTCTGCTTTTTCTCTGTAGCAGAATAAAATGCTTCTTACAGGAGATAGCTCCCAGCATCCCCCAGTATTCCTGTGACCAGGGCAGGTCTTAGGACGAGACCACAGGGCAGGTCACCCAGTGGTCTCATCATAAGCAAAGGGATGCTCTTATCTTACCCGACCCGGGAGGCTGCCTTCCCGCAGCCTACACATTCCTGCAGACATGGAGTTGCCCAAGGGAAGAGAATGCACTCTCTAGAAACCCAGAGCTGGCTTGGCTCTCAGAGCTGGTTTTGGGGTTATGAGCTCTGTGTGTGCACTGGAGCCGTGACCTGGCCCAGGGCTGACCTCCCAAAGGCCAAAGACGTGTACGTGTAAAGGATTTAAAAGGTGTCAATAGCCATTTCAATCCTTAAAATTAACATCTGGGCTCTATCAGCTTGAGAAAAGAGGTGATTCTGTAGGTCTGCTCGAATCTGCAGGTCACTCATTGGACATTACAATGACAGATGCCCTGGGTGATACAAAACTCAGAGCACGCGTGTTCTGGAAAACCGAGACTTCACCAGCCACGAGATGGCACTGTTTTGCTACCACTGGGTTCACCGCAGGCTCCTTGGGTACTCGCGCTGTAGAATCACGTTTTAAATCACCAAACTTCCTGCCAAGAAGCTAAAGATTAATTTAAGGGAAGTCTAATCAATGGTTTGCTTTTTCAAGGAACGTACTCGTGTAAGCAAATTAATATCAATTTTCTTGACATTTACATCTGAAATCTTTGTTAATAGAAGCAACACCAGATAAATTCAAATGTATCTTATACCTTTTTATCCACATAAAGATGAAGAAGGTATCTATAGGGAGTAGAACGAGTTCGTGGCTACTTTAGGGAATTTTACACTTTGGAAATAAATGTACTCACGCTGTGTGTGTGTGTGTGTGTGTGTAAGAAAGAACAATTTGTGTTAACACAACCATGGCTTGATAAAGTGTTTTCTCTTAGCAAATGTTCCAAAGCATGTTAAATCTTGGCAGGGGCTGACCACTCCGCCTTCCCCTGGCTAGACAGGCCACCTCCTGAGCTGAGCAGGCATTCGGGGCTCCGGCTTCTTCCTCGGCCAAGGCGAACCCAGAGAGCCACTCAGATAAAAAGCTTTGGGGCCAGTTGGCTGTGTCAGGCCCTCAGCCAAGACCCTTAGCTAACTTCCATTACTTATCACAGAGGGCAGTGACCCATCGTGTGGCAAGCCTGGCTGGAAATACTCCCATCCTAACACCATTTGTGAATCCTCCCAGCCTCCACCGTGTGGTTGAAGCTGCTAGTGATGTCCTGGGATTCTGGGTCTTTCTCTCAGCCCACGTCTCCACCTGCGACATGTGAGTGGCCTGACTACCCAGCCAAGACCGTCGAGGGTCTGCAGGGCCCCTGAGCAACAGCATCTGATTGGGCTAAGGCACCCTCATTTTGCACCAGAGTGAGGGAGAGCAGCAGCTCTGTGATTGATCACCACCTTCCACTCTCCCTGTCAGGGCGACAACGCTGGGTGAGCCCGAGTGCAGAGAATCTGGCCTGTCCCTCTCTCACAGTCAGGGGGATCATGTAGGCCCTGGTTCAGAACACACTCATGTGCATAGTGCACATACACACACTCACACATGCACACATGCATGCACACACACACACCCTTTTTATTTTCCAAGTTCATAGGTCCTTTTCCTTTCCCATGAGCCCTCTGTAGCCTGGGGTAGAGCACCCGCTTCTACAGTCGTCCACACTATTTATCGAGCATCTACCCTGGGCCAGGCATCCTTCCTAAGGCACTGGGGTACCACACTGATAAAAGGTCCGGGGTTCTCCATTCTCACAGAACCCTAGTTCTAGTGGAGGGACCAAAGAGTGAACAACTAAGCAAAACAGAGAACTGAAGTTCCCATGGAGAGAAGAAGTGTGATCCCAAAACTAGAGTAGGTGGGACGATAGGGAGTATGGGCAGGTACACACGCTATCCACACCCCATCTCCACATGGGTGGCAGAGCAATGCCCGGCTTTGGAGAGAGCAGCTCGGCTGGACCCAAGCATCACCAGGTCTGTAGCTCAGCAGCCATTTCTATGAGCCCCGCAAACTGGAGCAAGTGGCACTTTGGGTGGAAAAGATCCTGCCGAGTGCAGTGAGCAGTGGAGGAAGCCGGGCTATGATTGGACAGCTGAGGGCCAAGTACGGCTATGATTGGACAGATGAGAGCCAAATACAGCTGTGATTGGCTAGCTGAGGAAGCTGGGCTGTGATTGGACAGCTGAGGGCCAAGTATGGCTATGATTGGACAGCTGCGAGCCAAATACAGCTGTGATTGGATAGCCGAGGAAGCTGGGCTGTGATTGGACAACCAAGAGCCAACTACTTATATGTCTTCTATGCCTGGATGAGGGGCAGAAAGTGCTGATGATGCTGGAGTTTTTTTTTTTTTTTGAGACGGAGTCTTGCTCTGTCGCCCAGACTGGAGTGCAGTGGCGCGATCTTGGCTCACTGCAATATCCACCTCCCGGGTTCAAGCAATTCTCCTGCCTCGGCCTCCCGAGTAGCTGGGACTACAGGCACCCGCCACCACGCCCGACTAATGTTTTGTATTTTTAGTAGAGACGGGGTTTCACTGTGTTAGCCAGGATGGTCTCAATCTCCTGACCTCGTGATCTGCCCACCTCGGCCTCCCAAAGTGCTGGGATTACAGGCGTGAGCAACCAGAACATTTTTAAATCTACCTATAAGCTATTAATGGCAACAGGCCCCCCAAACCTCCCACCCGCACTTCAAGTTGTCCCACCTTACTGGACCAAACCACTGTATTTCTTAAATGTATTTGATTGAAGTCTCATGTCTCCCTAAGATGTATAAATCCAAGTTGCACCCCACCACCTTGGGCACACGTTCTCAGGCCCTCCTGAGGGCTGTGTCACAGGCCATGGTCACTCATACTTGGCTCAGAATAAATCTCTTCAAATATTTTACAGAGTTTGACTCTTCGTTGACAGGCCCCTTGCTAGGCCTAATGCTCAGCTGTCACCACCTGGAAATTCTTCATCATCTTATCTTTGAACATGTGTTCTAAACGTCACTGGGACCAGGATCGGGGCTGAGGGCAGAGATTTGTGCCACCTGCACGTCTGCCACTGCTCCTGGCCTCTCCATTTGCATAGAACATTCTCGATGCCCTGGGGGATTCTGAGGCAGCCATGATGGTGGGAGTTCAAGGTAAGTAAAGAGCAGCAGAGTCAGCCACCCCCAAAGATACCACTTTGGCATAAGGACTATTTTGAGCTGAAGACAATTTTTAAAATGTAGATATAAGTGAAGCTCTCTCTCCTGCCCCTCTTTGCCTAAAAGCAGGACATAATTTAGTGAAGGTGTCCCCACTCCCGTCTCTACCAGGAAGGACAGAAGCCAATCACTGGGGCAAGAGTAGGCCTTATCACCCTGGAGACAGCACTGGAGGAATCTACTCAGCAAAGTTGACTACTAAGAACTAGCCCTTACCCTTCATTCATTTCCCATGGATTTAGCTGGCTGCAGTTTGCTGCCCTAGAAGCTCAAAAGTCTTCTCCTTTGTCGTGTCACTCCTCTAAAATAGGAGCTCTATCAGCCCAAGTTCTAATAAGCCCTTGGAGTGACTCATGGCTGAGTCACTCCCATGGCATGACACACTCCCATGTGTGTGCATGATGAGCGTGTTAATAACTTGTTTGTTTCTATTTTGTCGACCTGTCTTTTGCCATTCTAATTTATAGGACCTCGGCCAGAGAACCTAGGATGGGTAGAAGGAAAAGGAAATTTTTCCTCCCATATGTGTGTCCCACTTATGACAGATAAGTGGGTGGCTAACGAGCCTGTAAACCAAAAATACAACTGCCCTGAGAGGCCATGCCACTTCCTTGAATCAGAAGTTTACAGACAGAAGGCAGGAAACACGTCTCACCTGTGCTGCTTCCTGAATGGCCCTTTCATTTATCCTGGAGATGATGGCACAGAAGGGCAGGCAGAGGGCTGCAGCCTGGCTCCTTTCCTTCAGTCCTCCTGACAAGGTTCTCTGTCTTAAGCTCTGTCTTAACTCTGACCCGCAGCAGAAGCCCCTGGAGAACTTGCTAAACTCTGCACAGCTGAGCCCCACCCAGAATTGCAATTCCCTCACTTGCTGCCTAATGACTCCCAGGTGCTGCGACACTGCCAGCCAGGAAAACACCTGTGGGAACCCATGCCTGGCACAATCCTTCCCATCCAGGCCTCCGCCCACGTGGCAGCCCATCCCTGCAAACCTGTATCTTCCTGGACAACTGAGTTCACATGCCCCTTTGTGTTAGTTTCCTGAGATCACCACAACAGGAACTTCTTGTGTCCCAGTCCTGGAGACCAGAAGTCAGAGTCTGCACTCACGGTGTCAGCAGGGCCACGCTCCCTCCGCAGGCTCCACAGCAGGAAGGCGCCCAGGCCTTGCTCTTAGCTCTGGTGTTTGGGGAAACTCCTGTTTGTAGATGCGTCACCCCAACCTCTGCCTTCATCCTCACGTGGTCACCTTCTCCCCGTGCTCCCCTCTCCTCCCATGAGGACGTTGGTCACGTGGAACTCGAGGCTCACCCTGCTCTAGTGACCCCAGCGCAACTTGATCAGTTCTGCAAGTGAGGGCTCGTTCACAGGCACCAGCTTAGGGCTTCAACATACCTTTCTGGGGGATGCAACTCAACCCACAACCCTTTCTCCTCGGAAGGTCTGTCCACATCCCCCACACTGGAAGGTTCCCCTTCCCCCGACCGCCCGTGTCCTTCGTGATGGGGCCCTGCTCCCTCATCTCACGGAAAGCTCCCTGACAACAGCGCTCATCTTGTTCACCTCTGGGCACCCCACAGCCCTCGGCATTGCACCCTCGGCATTGCACCCTCTGCTCATAGTTTGGGCCAGTTTGTTAAGAGATGGCATCGGTGATTATGACGCCTGGCTGACCTGTGACAAGCTCTGTCTTAAGAACTTGACACAGAACTTCACAACAGCCACTAACTGTTGTGGGTATGTGCTGTCATTATCCCTGTCTTAGACATGAAAAAAGAGAGATGCAAAATGATTAGGTGACTTTGAGAGCCCATGGTCAATAGATGCCACAGCCAGACATGAACACGGATGGATGGATGCTCTGGACCGTGCCAGATATAAATGCATGGGGTGGGGACTCCAGACCATGTGAGCGCCACTGCCCCCGCCATCCGCCCCGTGCAGTCTCTGGGCAGTTCTTTGTTCTGACTTCTCAGCTTTCTATCAGGGGCAGCTGCAGAATTTAGAGGCCCAGGACAAAACACAAATGTAGGGCCCCGTGTCCAAAAAGCAGGAAAAAGTGCCATTATGATACTAAAATATAAAGCTTTTTCCTTCCCTCTGCAGTCTCTTTCCCTACTTTTCATGGGTTCCTTTATTTGCCACATTGTCATTCTGAGAAGGAAAATTAAAAATTATTAGTCAACTTATTTTGTGCAATGCCAATTTCAAATGCAGATATAGGACCATTTATCTCATTTGCAAAATCACCAAAATTTCTCAATTTGCAGTTTGTAGCTTGTACATGTTTTCTTCTTATCAGAACAGTGAGGCGCTACACAAAACTCCCTTAACTGTATCCACTACAGCTCCTGATCCAAGACTGGGTCTCTTGGCATCGCTCACCGTGGTTCCCTCAGCACAGAGCCATGATGTTCTGGCTGGAATGGGCGCCTCATTCACCCACGTAAGCCCTGCACAGCCTGCTGGTTCCCCCGGCCTCCAGCCACGCTCATCTCGCTGGGTTTTCCCAGCCTGCTCACCTCTCAGCCTCGCCACGGCCGCCCACACATTCCTCTCTCAATCACACATTGGGGCCCCTCCAGCTGCCTCGTCCTGGTCCCACTGGGCCACCAGGTAAAACTGTCACACTTGTAAATGTTCAATTGATGCAAATTCACATTTAAAGTTTGTTTACTCTGTCCCTGCACAAAAGGGTTGTTTTCAAAGTTACATTGATTAGACAGAAGTGGACCTTTGTCCTGGCTGAGGCCCTCCCATGGGTACCCACCCCCTCAATGGCTGATGCAAGACGGCAACAGTGTTGACTGAATCCAGGCAGTTTCAGGCCACAGCCAACTGGGGGGACAGCAATGAGTGTTGAACGGTCGGGGTCCTCTACGCCGCGCCACGAAACCTGAACTAACTGGACAAGTTTATCCAGAGCTGGACATGACCCTTTGGGGGCCATGCAGCTTTATCATTATTATTAGTAGTACTAGTAGTAGCATTACTATTTTGTAGAAATAGGTCCTCACTATGCTGCCTAGGCTGGTCTCCAACTCCTGAGCTAGAGTGAGCCTCACTCCTTGGCCTCCCAAAGTGCTGGATTGACAGGCATCAACCACTGTGCCTAGTCCCCACACATATTTTTTAGTCATCACTGATGGAGTTTGGTCCTGGGTCTGTTGCTGGGCCTGACAGGAACTTCCTCAACAGGTTCCTGATGTGAAACCCCGTGTTTCTCCCTTGAAAGGGAGCGCCCAGCTTCTGGGTTGCTCTAATCTCTGAGACAGACCTCTGAGTTTCTTCCCTTCTGCTATCACCTTGTTGAAGAAGGTCCTGCTCTGAGGGCTGCCAGAGAGGCCCGGGCCTGCAGAGATGCTTTTTCTTGGAAGCAAAGGCTGTGTGCAGCCATTCTGGCCACTCGTCCCTGGTAGGAGTCCTCCCGTGCTTCCGGGAGCCGGTGCCACAGCTTGCCTCTGACCGAACGCGCACTGGCAGAGGCGTAGAATGATGAGCTCTTAGAGTGTGACTGCAGTCCGGGTCCAGCCAGGGAAAGGCTTCATCCTAATTATGATTGTGGGACTCAGGCATGTCTGTCATTGGGTGGAGGCTTGATCGACAGGCTCAGCCGCCCTGGTGTTCTGACTTTTGTTCCACTCACTGCACGAAATGAGGCTGGAGGAATATTGCTACAAAAGAATGATCATGGCAGGAGGTGGGGTAGAGCAATGTCAGGTCACGGCGCTTCTTGCACTGAAATATTAAGGCAGTTGTAATAATCTTTATCTCACAGAAAGGAACAGAGTGATGAAGGAGGCTCAGAGAAAGGCAGCTGAGAAGAGCAACAAGGTAGAAAGGCTGACTTAAAGTAGAGAAATAAAAATTCATCCAGCACCTCCCAAGGTCGAACATTGGTCAAGAAACGCCCAAATAGTTCAGGTCATTTAACTTTGCTCAAATGCCTCAAGGCAGGTATCACGACTCCTCCTGCTTTAGAGGTGAGAATGCCAAGGCTCCGAGGGCTGAGGAAGGAGCCCTGGTTTGTTTGAGTGCAGCTAACACAACAGGTGTTAACGCCCAATCTTCAGGGGCTTAATCCAACAGAAGTTAACTTTCGCTTAGAAAAAGTTCAGCACCAGAGTTCCTGGTGGATAAGCGACTTCCCACAAGGTCATTCCTAGGCCATCTCTGTGTCTCCCCATCCTGTCCACCTCCAAGGGCTTCAAGTCCTCAGAAGGTTCTGGATTCAGCCTGCATGGAACAAAGGGCTCCTCTGCTCATTTCCATTGCTGAGCCATACAGGAGAGGCTGGGATTGGAGTTCACCTTGAACCTAGGGTGGAAGGGAAGTGCATTTTGTGAACACATAGCACCCAGGCCAGGCACCCAAAGCCACACAGCTCCAGCAGCAGCCTACCGTCCGACGCGGGTCAGGCAATGGAGTCCAAGCTCACGCGTTCTCTGACTTGAGTTTTCTGAACCTCAGAGTCCTCTCCTGTAGAATGGAGAAAACGTCTCCTTCACAGGGTTGCTGTGAGGATGAGCAGAGAAAATGCCTGCAGAGGACATTCCTGGACGCTTAATTATGGACAGGGCACCAGGAGAAAGGGTGATGCTGGAGTCTCTCTTTAGTTCTTAGGGAGCATCAACAAAGAGGGTGTCTCCTGAATCAGAAATCACAGCAGAGTGTCTGAGAGGCCACCTCTCACCTCCCTCCCTGGCCTTGCACACGCAGTCGGACTGGACATCTGATGGCAATTCAGTGACGCACAATCGAAAACCAGCAGGGCAGAACAGGAGATGGGAGCAAACTAAGCTACCGCTTCACTACCTTCACAGAGGAGCCTGACACAGAAAAATGTATACGTTGTTTGCCTTAAAGTGAACAATAGGGAATAACTATCGTATCTTCAAAGCAGCTTTCCAAGATCAAATCCGTTGCATCTGGAATGCTTTTCTTTGATCTTGGAACCTCCAGGAGTGGCCAGGGCTCCCCAACAGATCCCATGCAGCGTAGCCTAGAAGCCGGTGGCTCTCCCGTAGGACGCTGGGAAGCAGCCAGCTGTTCAAGTGGGAGTGTCAGCGTGCGTTCGTTTGTCAACGTCCTGCAAGAAAGAAAAGGCAAGAACGTCAGCGATGACTTCACTGACCGATTAAGGCAAAGAAAGTCGCCACTGGGTGTGATCACCCAGGCTACGATGGACACAAACAGGGCATTTGCCCAAGTCCCCAGCAGCTGTCTTTGTTTCCCACTTTGATTTGCTAATGGGCAATGGGGCTGGAGCTCACTCTGCTCCTTCAGGGAGTGGCTTGGAGACCAGGTAAGACTTCAGTGTCTCCAGGAGCCTGTGAACCCAGCGCAAAGCTCTTCAGAGTCAGGGAGGGTGGCACACGGTCTTCAGACACAGAACTGAGGCTGTCAGTGGTGGGGAGTAAGTGAAAAATCCAGCAGGCCCTGCACTGTATCCGTACATGTTATTAATCTTAGCAACGTGGCCCAGAGAACACAGAACACGGCCCAGGAAGCCATCAGGGATGAGTGATTCCCTTCCCTTCCCAAGAGCCTGAGATGGGCACAATTACCTCCATGGCTGATAACCACTGTTCTAATCCCATGCTTGACTTAAAATCATCGTATTTTTGACTTAAGAAGTGTGGACCCAGCTGATTAATCAGCCTTTCCCGGGAGCCATCTGCAGGACAGGGTCAGAGGAACCCCGGAGATTTTCTGTTCAGCCTGAATCTCTCTGTCCTGTTTTCCAAAATTGCTCCCACTAGAAATAGAAGTGTCCTGATACAAATGCCCACCCCCTGAGAATAGTGACGCTGTGAACAGGGCGTTGATAAACACAGCTTCAACTGTCTCAGACCCAGCACCCCACTGTAACACATATTTTATAATGCTCCTTTGCTGTCTTCTAGTAGAACTCACAGATAACATAACCTTTGAAAGAAAGCAATATAATGTCCCCATTTTTATGTGATGAAGAAGTAAAAAGGAAGTCACTTAATAAAATGATGGATCTTTTGATATGTGAATGCCTGTGTACTATAAGCGAATTCTGGTAACTAAGCAAGAGACATTGATAAGACAAGAAGAAGAAAAGGGTTTATGTGATAAATATTGTCATTGTTTTCAGTTCATTTGTTTATGTTTTTAATTGCCATAGTCTCAGTATGCTCAAAATCCTTTAGCTAGCACTGTGAGTACTCAAGGAATATGACTCTTCTGGGCCAGGGAGGGCACGTGTGGACACATAGTGCTCTGTTGTACTGGTCTTACAGCAGGGAGGCGACGACGTCTCAACTGTCTGCCAGGAAACTAAAGCTCAAAAAACATTTGTAAAAGGCAAAGTACCATAAAATTTACACATCCATTTGCATTTCTATCACCAGACAACAATGAGATGATGAAATTTGTCTCATTTAGATGTCAATTTGTTTCTGGACTTTTTATAAGCAAAAATGGAAGTATTTTAAACTAAACGGTAACTTTCTTTAGGCGATTAAAATAAAGTACACTATTCAAACTTAATATAAAATAAAAAACATAAAAACAGATAATATTCAAATATGAATTAGCCAGGCACGGTGGCGTATGCATGTAATCCCAGCTACTTGGGAGGCTGAGGCACGAGAATCACTCAAACCTGGGAGGTGGAGGTTGCAGTGAGCCAAGATCACACCACTGCACTCCAGCCTAGATAAAAGAGCGAGACTCTGTCTCAAAAAAGAAAAAAAATTCAAATATGATTCCTGTTGTCATAAAAGATCTTCAGTAGAAAAAAAAGTCACTTCACTCAAATAGGAATAAAACACAAGACATATTTTTCACATAGATGCTTTACACTTAAAATTTCATCCAACCACAAAACGTCTTAAAACTTGCAGACTGAAATTTATATGTATATATATATATATATATTTTTTTTTATTTTACTTTAAGTTCTGGGATACATGTGCAGAATGTGCAGGTTTGTTCCATAGGTATACATGTGCTATGGTGGTTTGCTGAATCTATCAACCTGTCATCTAGGTTTTAAGCCCCACACGCATTAGATATTTGTCCTAATGTTCTCCCTCCCCTTGCCCTCCACCCCTCAACAGGCCCCGGTGTGTGATGTTCCCCTCCCTGCGTCCATGTGTTCTCATTGTTCAACTCCCACTTATGAGTGAGAACATGCAGCGTTTGGTTTTCTGTTCTTGTATTAGTTTGCTGAGAATGATGGCTTCCAGCTTCATTTATCTCCCTGCAAAGGACATGACCTCAGTCTTTTTTATGGCTGCATAGTATTTCATGGTGTATGGGTACCACATTTTCTTGATCCAGTCTATCATTAATGGGTATTTGGGTTGGTCCCAAGTCTTTGCTATTGTAAATAGTGTTGCAATAAACATAAATGTGCATGCAACTTTATAGTAGAATGATTTATAATCCTCTGGTTATATATCCAGTAATGGGATTGCTGGGTCGAATGGTATTTCTGGTTCTAGATCCTTGAGGAATCATTGCAATGTTTTCCACAATGGTTGAACTAATTTACATTCCCACCAACAGTGTAAAAGCATTCCTATTTCTCCACAGCCTCACCAGCATCTGTTGTTTCCTGACTTTAATAATTGCCATTCTAACTGGCGTGAGATGGCATCTCATTGTGGTTTTTGATTTGTATTTCTCTAATGATGAGTGATCATGAGCTTTTTTAAATGTTTGTTGGCCGCGTAACTGTCTTCTTTTGAGAAGTGTCTGTTCATATCATTTGCCTACCTTTTCTGATGGGATTGTTTGTTTTGTCTTGTAAATTTGTTTAAGTTCCTTGTAGATTCTGGATATTAGACCTTCGTCAGATGAGTAGATTGCAAAATTTTTCTCCCATTCCTTAGGTTGCCTGTTCACTCTGATGATAGTTTCTTTTGCTGTGCAGAGGCACTTTAGTTTGTTTAGATCCCATTTGTCAATTTTGGCTTTTGCTGCAATTGCTTTTGGTGTTTTCGTCATGAAGTCTTCGCCCATGCCTATGTCCTGAATGGTATTGCCTAGGTTTTCTTCTAGGGTTTTTATGGTTTTGGGTTTTACATTTAAGTCTTTAATCTATCTTGAGTTAATTTTTGTATACAGTATAAGGAATAGGTCTAGTTTTTGTTTTCTGCATATGGCTAGCCAGTTTTCCCAGCACCACTTATTACACAGGGAATCCTTTCTTCATTGCTTGTTTTTGTCAGGTTTGTCAAAGATCAGATGGTTGTAGATGTGTGGCATTACTTCTGAGGCCTCTGTTCTGTTCCATTGGTCTATATATCTGTTTTGGCACTAGTACCATGCTATTTTGGTTACTGTAGCCTTGTAGTATAGTTTGAAGTCAGGTAGCATGATGCATTCAGCTTTGTTCTTTTTGCTTAGGATTGTCTTGGCTATACGGGCTCTTTTTTGGTTCCGTATGAAATTTCAAGTAGTTTTTTCTAATTCTGCAAAGAAAGTCACTGGTAGCTTGATGGGCATAGCATTGAATCTATAAGTTACTTTGGGCAGTAGGGCCATTTTCACTATATTAATTCTTCCTATCCGTGAATGTTTTTCCATTTGTTTGTGTCCTCTCTTATTTTCTTGAGCACTGGTTTGTAGTTCTCCTTGAAGAGGTCCTTCGCATCTCTTGTAAGTTGTATTCCTAGGTATTTTTTCTCTTTGTAGCAATCGTGAATGGGAGTTCACTCATAATTTGGCTCTCTGTTTGTCTATTGTTGGTGTATAGAAATGCTCGTGATTTTTGCACACTGATTTTGTATCCTGAGTCTTTGCTGAAGATGCTTACCAGCTTAAGGAGATTTTGAGCTGAGATGATGGGGTTTTCTAAATATACAATCAATGTCATCTGCAAACAGAGACAATTTGACTTCCTGTCTTCCTATTTGAATACCCTTAATTTCTTTCTCTTGCTTGATTGCCCTGGCCAGAATTTCCAATACTATGTTGAATAGGAGAGGTAAGAAAGAGCATCCTTGTCTTGTGCCGGTTTTCAAAGGGAATGCTTCCAGCTTTGGCCCATTCACTATGATATTGGCTATGGGTTTGGCATAAATACCTCTTATTATTTTGAGATGTGTTCCATCAATACCTAGTGAATTGGGAGTTTTTAGCATGAAGGGATGTTGAATTTTATCAAAGGCCTTTTCTGCATCTATTGAGATAATCATGTGGTTTTTGTCATTGATTCTGTTTATGTGATGGATTACATTTATTGATTTGTAAACATTGAACCAGCTTTGCATCCCAGGGATGAAGCTGACTTGATCATGGTGGATAAATTATTGATATGCTGCTGGACTCAATTTGCCAGTATTTTATTGAGGATTTTTGCAGTGATGTTCATCAGGGATATTGGCCTGAAATTTTCTTCTTTGGTTGTGTCTCTGCCAGATTTTGGTATCAGGATGATGCTGGTCTCATAAAATGAGTTAGGGAGGAGTCCCTTTTTTGCTGTTGTTTGGAATAGTTTCAGAAGGAATGGTACCAGCTCCTCTTTGTGCCTCTGGTAGAATTCAGCTGTGAATCTGTCTGGTCCTGGGCTTTTTTTGGTTGGTAGGCTATTAATTACTGCCTCAGTTTCAGAACTTGTTATTCGTCTATTCAGGGATTTGACTTCTTCCTGGTTTAGCACTGGGAGGGTGTATGTGTCCAGGAATTTATCCATTTCTTTTAGATTTTCTAGTTTATTTGTGTGGAGGTGTTTCTAGCATTCTCTAATGGTAGTTTGTATTTCTGTGGGATCAGTGGTGATATTCCTTTTATCATTTTTTATTGTGTCTATTTGATTCTTCTCTCTTTGCTTCTTTATTAGTCTAGCTAGCAGTCTATTTTGTTAATCTTTTCGAAAAAAAAAAAGCTCCTGGATTCATTGGTTTTTTTGAAGGGTTTTTCATGGCCCTATCTCCCTCAGTTCTGCTCTGATCTTATTTCTTGTCTTCTGCTAGCTTTTGAATTTGTTTGCTCTTGCTTCTCTAGTTCTTTTAATTGCAATGTTAGTGTGTCAATTTCAGATCTTTCCAGCTTTCTGATGTGAGCATTTAGTGCCATAAATTTTCCTCAACACTGCTTTAGCCATGTTCCAGAGATTCTGGTACGTTGTCTCTTTGTTCTCATTGGTTTCAAAGAACTTCGTTATATCTGCCTTAATTTTGTTATTTACCCAGTAGTCATTCAGGAACAGGTTGTTCAATTTCCATGTAGCTGGATGGTTCTGAATGAGTTTTCTAATCCTGGTTTCTAATTCGATTGCACTGTTGTCTGAGAGACTGTTTGTTGTGATTTCCGTTCATTTACATTTGCTGAGGAGCATTTTACTTTCAATTATGTGGTCAATTGTAGAATACATACTGTGTGACACTGAGAAGAATGTATATTCTGTTGATTTGGGGTGGAGAATTCTGTAGATTTCCTTTAGGTCTGCTTGGTCCAGAGGTGAGTTCAAGTCCTGAATATCTTTGTTAATTTTCTGTCTCGATGATCTATCTAATATTGACAGTGGGGTGTTACAGTCTCCCACTATTGTTGTGTGGGAGTCTGAATCTCTTTGTAGGTCTCTAAGAACTTGTTTTATGAATCTGGATGCTTCTGTGTTAGGTGCATATACATTTAGGATAGTTAGCTCTTCTTCTTGCATTAATCCCATTACCATTACATAATGTCCTTCTTTGTCTTTTTTGATGTTTGTTGGTTTAAAGTCTGTTTTATGAAAGACTAGGGTTGCAACCCTGCTCTTTTTTGCTTTCCATTTGTTTGGTAAATATTCCTCCCTCTGTTTATTTTGAGCTTATGTGTGTCTTTGCACATGAGATGGGTCTCCTGAATACAGCATACCAATGGGTCTTGACTCGTTCTCCAATTTGCCAGTCTGTGTCTTTTAATTGGGGCATTTAGCCCATTTACATGTAAGGTTAATATTGTTATGTGTGATCCT
This sequence comes from Nomascus leucogenys, assembly GCF_006542625.1. NCBI lineage: Eukaryota > Metazoa > Chordata > Mammalia > Primates > Hylobatidae > Nomascus > Nomascus leucogenys. The sequence continues at coordinate 152,957,261 of NC_044383.1, forward strand.
GTCATCATGATGCTAGCTGGTTATTCTGCACATTAGTTGATACAGTTTCTTCGTAGTGTCATTGGTCTTTATATTTTGGTGTGTTTTTGCAGTGGCTGGTACCAGTTTTTCTTTTCTATATTTAGTGCTTCTTTCAGGAGCTCTTGTAAGGAAGGCCTGGTGGTGACAAAATCCCTCAGCATTTGCCTGTCTGTAAAGGATTTTATTTCTTCTTTGATTATGAAGCTTAATTTGGCTGGATATGAAATTCTGGGTTGAAAATTCTTTTCTTTAGCCAGGCAAGGTGGCTCACGCCTGTAATCCCAGCACTCTGGGAGGCTGAGGCGGACCAATCACAAGGTCAGGAGTTCGAGACCAGCCTGGTCAATACAGTGAAACTCCGTCTCTTCTAAAAATACAAAAATTAGCCAGGTGTGGTGGCACATGCCTGTAGTCCCAGCTATTCGGACGACTAAGGCAGGAGAATAGCTTGAACCTGGGAGGTGGAGTTTGCAGTAAGCTGAGATTGTGCCACTGCACTCCAGCCTGGTTGACAGAGTGAGACTCCATCAAAAAAAAGAAAATTCTTTAAGAATGTTGAATATTGGTCCCCACTGTCTTCCGACTTGTAGGGTTTTTGCAGAGAGATCCACTGTTAGTCTGATGGGCTTCACTTTATAGGTAACCTGACCTTTCTCTCTGGCTGTCCTTAATGTTTTTTCCTTCGTTTCAACCTTGGAGAATCTGATGATTATGTGTCTTGTGGTGCTTTTCTCGAGGAGTATCTTAATGGTATTCTCTGTATTTCCTGAATTTGAATGTTGGCCTGTCTTGCTATGTTGGGGAAGTTCTCCTGGATAATATCCTGAAGTGTGTTTTCCAACTTGGTTCCATTCTCCTCGTCACTTTCATGTACACCAATCAATCGTAGGTTTGGTCTTTTCACATAGTCCCTTATTTCTTGGAGGCTTTGTTAGTTCCTTTTCATTCTTTTTCCTCTAATCTTATCTACACGCCTTATTTCAGTAAGTTGATCTTCAATCTCTGATATCCTTTCTTCTGCTTGATCCATTTGGCTATTAATACTTGCGTATGCTTCATGAAGTTCTCGTGCTGTGTTTTTCAGCTCCATCAGGTCATTTAAGTTCCTCTCTAAATTAGTTATTGTAGTTAGCAGTTCCTGTAACCTTTTATCAAGGTTCTTAGCTTCCTTGCATTGGGTTAGAACATGCTCCTTTAGCTCAGAGGAGCTGGTTATTACCCGCCTTCTGAAGCCTACTTCTGTCAATTCATCAGTCTCATTCTCTGTCCAGTTTTGTGCCCTTGCTGGAGAGGAGTTGTGATCATTTGGAGGAGAAGAGGTATTCTAGCTTTTGGAATTTTCAGCACTTTGTGCTGATTTTTCCTCATATTCATGGATTTAGCTACCTTTGATCTGTAAGGCTGATGACTTTTGGGTGGAGTTTTTGTGTGTGGGTCCTTTTTGTTGATGTTGATGTTGTTGCTTTCTGTTAGCTTTTCTTCTAACAGTCAGGGCCCTGTTCTGTAGGTCTGCTGCAGTTTGCTGGAGGTCCACTACAGACCCCAGAACCTGTTTGCCTGGGTGTCACCAGTGGAGGCTGCAGAACAGTAAAGATTGCTGTCTGCTTCTTCCTCTGGAAGCTATGTCCCAGAGGGGCACCAGCCTGATGCCAGCCAGAGCTCTTCTGTATGAGGTGTCCGTTGACCCCTGTTGGGAAGTCTCTCCCAGTCAGGACGCAGGGGGGTTAGGGACCCACTTAGGAAGCAGTCTGTCCCTTAGCAGAGCTGGTGCACTGTGCTGGGAGAATCCCTCTTGTCAGGACCAGCTGCTCTCTTCAGAGCAGGCAGGCAGGAATTATTAAATCCACAGAAGCTGCGCCCACAGCTGTCCCTTCCCCCAGGTGCTCTGTCCCCAGAAGATGGGGGTTTTGTCTGTAAGCCCCTGACTGGGGCTGTTACCCTCCTTCAGAGATGTCCTGCCCACTGAGGAGGAATCTAGAGAAGCAGTCTGGCCACAGCTGCTTTGCCACACTGTGGTGAATTCTGCCCAGTCCAGACCTCCCAGCCTCAGTACTGTTAGGAGAAAACCACCTACCAAACCCTCAGTAACGGTGGATGCCCCTCTGCCCACAAAGTTTGATTGTCCCAGGTCAACTTCAGATTGCTGTGCTGGCAGCAAGAATTTCAAGCCAGTGGTTCTTAGCTTGCGGGGCTCCGTGTGAGTGGGACCTGCTGAGCGAGACCACTTGGCTGTCTGGCTTCAGCCCCCTTTCCAGGAGAGTGAATGATTCTGTCTTGCTGGGGTTCCAGTGACCACTGGAGTATGAAAAAAAAATCCTGCAGCTAGCTCAGTGTCTGCCCAAACAGCCGCTTGAAACCCAGGGCCCTTGTAGTATAGGCACAAGAGGAAATCTCCTGATCTGCAGATTGCAAAAACCAGGGGAAAAGTGTAGTATCCGGGCTGGGTAGCACAGTCGCTCACGGCTTCCCTTGGCTGGGGGAGGGAGGTCCCCCAGCTCCTTGTACTTCCCGGGTGAATTGATGCCCCACCCTGCCTCTGCTCCCCCTCTGAGGGTTGGACCCACTGCCTAAGTCCCAGTGAGATGAACTGGGTACCTCAGTTGAAAATGCAGAAATCACCCACCTTCTGCATTGGTCTCGTTGGAAGCTACAGACCAGGAGTTTTCCTATTCGGCCATCTTGGCCCCTCCCCTTATATTTTCTTACTTACAAAATCTGGTTACCTGGAATCAAGATAGAAATTGATAATACATTAAAGGTAACTATTTAAAAATCCACAGCCAAGAAGAAAAGGAAACCCCAGTAATAAAATGGAAGTTTCAGTACTTTAATAGGGATATGTAGGTGCTACAAATTTATTTTTAACCTTTCAAAAGTCAGGTTGAATAAATATACTGTAAGAGGCAGGGTATATGTCTGTGTGTATATTTATACATGTATATATATATATGTATATAAAATTGAATAAAATGATAACCTTCTGCACATCTGATTAGAGAAACATCCTAACCAAATTTAAGATAAAAGGATTACTGGGAATGCAGCATAATACCATTGCTTGAGAACCAGCCCTCTCTTCCCAGCCAGGTGAGCTCACAGCACAGTTCTGAACCATGGCAATTGTACAGCCAGTTCACAGGCTGGTGTGAGAATTAAATGAGACAACATGTTTACAGCACTGGGAAAGATTCAATAGTTTGTTAGTAATACTGGGGTGGGTGGGGAGAAGCATCTAGTAAGTGCTTTTATGTATTGCTCAAAAGTGTAAATTATCACAGCCTAGCACAATGGCAGACATACATCTGTCCCTATGTGATGTATACAGTTTCACGTGGTGTTCACTACAGCACAGTGTGTAATAGCAAGATCGGAAACAACAGGTATATCTTTCAGTTGGGGATTGGTTAAATAAATGTCACTTCCTTACAGGAGAACATTGTACAAGTTTTGTTGTTTTTTTTGTTTGTTTGTTTTTAAGAAGAGAAAAACAAACAAACAAACAACCCTGGCTGGGCACAGTGGCTCACACCTGTGATCCCAGCACTTTGGGAGACCGAGGTGGGTGGATCACCTGAGGTCAGGAGGTCGAGACCGGCCTGACCAACATGGTGAAACCTCATCTCTACTCAAAATACAAAAATCAGCCAGGCATGCCTGTGATCCCAGCTACTTGGATGACTGAGGCAGGAGAATCGTTTGAACCTTGGAGGCAGAGGTTGCAGTGAACCGAGATTGCACCACTGCCTTCTGGCCTGGGCAACAGAGACTTGGTCTCAAAAGAAAAAAAAAAAACCCTCCTTATATATTAATGAGAAAAGTACTCCATGGTAAATTGTTGAGAAAAAAGCAAGATATGGAACAGTATACATAGTATGCTACCATTTAAGTAAAAGAATATATATAAATATATATTCAAATATATTTATTTGAATATATTAAAGCAAATCCTCTAGAAAGTTATACAAGTAATTACTAGTAATAATTAACTACTGATGATGAAAGCAAAAGAGTGCCCGACATATGGTCAACCCTCAATAAACGGAAGCTGTAATTGTTCCCTCCATCAGTAATATCATCATCATGAAAACATATCCTTAGACTACAGACAACATATCCTTAGACTCCAGAAGACATTCAGGCTAAATCCATAAGGGGCAAAAAGCCCAATTTCAGTTTTCAAGGGCTGTGTCACAGATCTGAGCCCTTGAGTCCTCTTCAGAGGTAAGTAGCTTTTGGCCATTGTGCTGTTGCCCATCACCTCCTGAAAGCAAGACAAAGGTTCTTCAGAGGCAAGCTGAATCCTCGCCACCTTGCAGCTGGAAACCCCAGAAAGCTGGGCCCACCGAGGACACACTGCACCTGCTCACAGTTCTAATGGCTCAAAGTCCAACACCAGGAAATGAAAGACACTCGGGTCCAGTGTGGCACTGCCTCAGTCTCAGGTGAGTGTGGACAAGTGACCTACTGTTTTACATTTAGCAGCATCAGAATAACTTCATGTTCTTGAGATATATTCTCATTAAAAGAGGGTAGTTAGATGTAAGCGTAACTGGATTTCCCGGTGGTAACAATGCCTATGGAGAAATAGCTGCCTGGACTATAATGCCCCCTGGTGAGAGTGTATCTTAATTGCAGGCAAAGTGTCTAGGTGATGAATGATCCCTTGAGGGACACACTTACGAGTTTCCTTCTCCACTAAAGAAAAATGACTGCTGTGGTCTGAATGTCTATGTCCCCTCAAAGTGTGTATATTGAAATCTGATACCCAATGTGATGGTGTGGAAAGGTGGGTGTTTTGGGAGGTAATTAGGTGATGAGGGAAGAACCTCATGAGTGGAATTAGTTCCCTTACAAAAGAGACTGGAGGGAGGCCTTTTGTCCCTTCTGCCATGTGAGGACACAGCAAAAAGGCTACATGCGCAAATCAGAAAATGGGGCCTTATTAGACATCAATTCTTCCTTGACCTTGGACTTCTCCAGAACTGTGAGAAATAAATTCCTTCTCTTTGTAATGCACTCAGCTTATGGTATATTATTACAGAAGCCCAAACAGACTAAGGAAGTTGGTATTGAGGACTGGGGTACTGCTGTAACCAATACCTAAAAGATGGAAGTGGAACTGGGTGATGGGGAAAGCCTAGAAGAGTTTTGCTGGAAAAAGCCTGCATGGCCACAAATAGATCACTAAAGGGGATTCTGGGCGGGCTCTGAGGAGATAAGGAGAGCTGTAGAAAAAAGCCCAAGTCTTCTGAGAGCTGGTCCAAGTGGTTGTCATCGGAATGTTCGTAGAAATGGACAGTAAAAGCCGTTCCGAGGAGGCCTCAGATGGAAATGAGTAACATACTATTGGATACTGGAGGAATGGCAATGCCTGTTATAAAGTGGCAATGAGCTTGGCTAAATTGTGTTTGTGTCCTGGTGTTTTGTGGAAGGTAGAACATGAGAGCAATTAAATAGAATACTTGGCTGAAGAAATTTCTAAGCTAAGGGTTAAAGGCATGCCTTGGCTTCTCCTGAAATCTTATAGTAAAATGTAAAAAGAGAGAAATGACATAAGGACAGATTTTTTTTTCATCAAAAGGGAAGCAGAACTTAAAATTTGGAAAATTCTCAGCCTTTTCATATGGTAAAAAAAATGAGAGAGTGTGTTTGGGAGAGAGCATCAAGAGTGCAGCAAAGCAATCATTAGATAAGAAGACTGGTGTGGATCAACCAGGAGATATTCATGAAGAGAGTGGAAGAAAGATCCTAGTAGCATTTCAGATTCCTGGCACTTCCCCTCCCATTACAGACTTATAGTGTCAGGGCCTGAGGGGCAGAATAACTTCAAAGCTCTGCTCCCTGCATCCCAGCACAATGCTCTTTGATGCCCCGGGTGGTAGGGGAGCTGGTGCCACTCCTCTAGGGGTCAAAGGCTGTAAAGCTTGGCAGTGTCCATATGGTGCTATCTCTGCTGGTGCACAGAGCACACGAGTTACAGTGGCATGGCTACCTCCACCTCAATTTCAAAAGCTGGAGCCACCCAGAGCCTCAGACACATGACACAGGCAGAGGGTCACCTCAAGGGTGAATTGACTGCAGATGTCCACAATAGGGAAATGCCAAATGGAGTGGGGCTGCCCCCATAACCCTAGCCTAGTAGAGCCACCAGAATGGAATTCCAGTCTGGAAGAGCCACTGGCATTTGACTCCAACCCATGAGAGTTGCCGGTGCCTACCTAAGTCATGGAGATGGAGCTTCCCAGAGACTTGGGGGCCCAGCCACCAACCAAGTGTGTCCAGAAGGCAGAACATTGAGTCAAAAAGATTATTCTTCAGCCTTCAGGTTTTGAACTTAGGACCCATTCCCCTTCCTTCTTTCCTATTGTTTCTTTTGGAATGGGAATGTCTATCCTGTGCCTATCCTGCTGTATTAGTTCATTCTCACACTGCTGCAAAGAAATACCTGAGACTGGGTAATTTATAAGAAAATATTTGTTAATTGGCTGATAGTTCCATTGGTTGTATAGGAAGCATGATGCTGGCATCTGCTCAGCTTCTGGGGAGGCCTCAAGAAACTTACAATCATGGTGGAAGGCAAAGGGGAAGCAGGCATCTTACACGGCTGGAGCAGGAGGGAGAGAGAGAGGGACAGGTGCTATACACTTTTAAACAACTGGATTTCATGAGAACTCACGCACTATGCAGTACCAAGGGAGATGGTACCAAACCATTCTTAAGAACTCCGGCCCATGATCCAATCACCTCCCACCAGGCCTCACCTCCAACACCGGGGATTATAATTGAACGAGATTTGGGTGGGGACACAGGTCCAAACCATAACACCTACCATTGAATTTGGAAACACATAACATGTTTGATTTTACAGGCTCGCAGCTGGAGAGCAATTTGCCTCATAATGAATTTTACCTTAAATCACACCCGTATTTGATTTAGATGATGTCTAAATGAGACTCTGGACTTTACACTTTTGAGTTGATGCTGGAACGAGTTAAGACTTGTAGGGCTGTTGGGATGGAATGAATGTACTTTTCATGTGAGGAAGACATTAACTTTGGGAAACCAGGGACAGGGTGCTGTGGTCTAAATGTGCTTCCTCCCCATACATTCAGATGCTGAAGGCTAATCCTTATGGTGATAGTATCGAGAGGCGGGGTCTCAAGGGGGTGATTTGGTCCTGAGAGTGGACCCCTCATGTATGGGATCAGTGCCCATATAAAAGAGACCAGAGAGAGCCTGTTTGTCCCTCTGCCGTGTGAGGACACAGCAAGAGGCCCCATCTGTGAATCAGGAAACTGGCCCTAATCTGTCTTCATTGTAAATGTCCACGTCTCCGGAACTGTGAGCAATAAAAGCCACCCAGTCTGTGGCATTGTGTTATAGCAGCCCAGCTAGGAAATAACCAGGTAGGGATTGGGTGTATTTCACAAACGTAATTGAATATTTATCATGTGTTTCTTAAATTATTTTTCAAATTAACTAAAAGACATTTTTTGAATCTATAAACCTTCAACATATTATCATCCTGTATTATGCCATTCTTGCATTACTATGAAGAAATAGCTGAGACTGGGTAATTCATTTTTAAAAACAGTTTAATTGGCTTGTGGTTCTACAGGCTATACAGGAAACATGGCGGCTTCCACTTCTGGGGAGGCCTCACGAAGCTTCAATCATGGCAGAAGGCAAAGGGGGAGCAGGCACGTCACATGGCAGGAGCAGGAGCAAGTGAGACACAGTAGGCAAGGAGATGCCACCCACTTTTAAATAACCAGGTGTCATGAGAACTCACTCTCAAGAAGACAGCATCAAGCCATGAGGGACCTGCCCCCATAACCCAAACATTTCCCACCAGGCCCCACCTCTGGCAATGGGGATTACAACTCAGCATGAGATGTGGGTAGGGACAAATATTCAAACTATATCACATCCTAATGGATTAGCACATAAACAAAAATAAAGTTTTATTACAAATAATCAACTAAGCATTATATTGAAATAAGAAATTAATCATTCATAAACATTTAAAATGACATATTATTTGGTGTTTTAACAGAAGTTACCAATGCTTCTTTTTTTGTGTGTGTGTGTACAAAATTTTCTAGAATAATCCTATCAGTTTTGAAAACTGCACATTAGTTCATTTTTTTTTTTGGCACAAAATTGAATAGTTTAGTCAATGACTTTCATTTTAAGAGATAAATAAAGGCTGGGCATGGTGACTCACACCTGTAATCCTAGCAGTTTGGGAGGCCAAGGTAGGAGGATTGCTTGATGTTAGAAGCTTGAGACCAGCCTGGGCAACAAAGCAAAGCCCTGTCTCTACAAATCATTAAAAAATCAGCTGGGTACAGTGCCATGGTCACAGGATTGCTTTGAGCCCAGGGATCTGAGGCTGCGGGGAGCCGTGATTGCACCCCTGCACTCCAGCCTGAACAACAACAGATGACACCTCATCTCAAAAAAAGAAGTTAATAATTCAGACCTTAGTTTCCAAAAATAGTGGTACAATTGTAGTATACCAATAAGAAAATACTGGTATTTCAGGACTTTAAAATACAACTATGTATCAGAATTCAAGAATTTTAAAAATGAGTACTTCTATCATTACTATCAACATTTTTAGGATAAATGTATGTATTTGATAGTTATTTGAAACTCGTCGATCACCATGCCTTCCTTGGATGACTCTTTGAAATAGATTACAACCTTCAGTTTGAGAAATATTAAGGAAGGGAATTGTCCATAACAAAAAAAATTATAATCTGATGGGTTTCATTATCTTCGAGGTAAAGAGTCTATCCCTGAAATCTTAGGTGAGATTTGAAGGTAGATACAGTGAGAAGAATAGAAGAGGGAAATGTACAAAAAGGACCATATTTGTGTATACATCATGCCATTCCTGCTGGATATTCTATTTCTGGTTCCTACTGAGAAATTCTGGAATTTCTAAAATATACAAAATCCAAAAGATTCATGAATCTTTGAATAGCATAGCCAGGGGAAGAAATGTCTTCTCACTGGACAATTTTTAAGTAACTAAAATCTCAAGAACCTAGACTTGATCGTATGTGACTGGGGTTGCATCATCTGATCGCTTGACAGGGGCTAGCGGACCCACCTCCAAGATGGCGCACTCACATGGCTCATGGCAGGAGACCTCAGTTCCTCACTGACTGTTGGTAAGAGGCGTCTGTTTCTTACGCCTGGGCCTCTCCATAGGGCTGCTCAAGTGTCTTCATGACACAGGCCTGGCTTGCCCCAGAGTGAGCGCTCCCAGAAAGAGAGCAAGACGGAGCTGCCATGCCCCTTGCAGATACATGCAGTAGTGAAATATCATTACTTTTGCCATATGCTACTTGGCATAAGCAAGTCACTAAATCCACCTCTCACATCAGGGTGACTTATCAAAGGATTAGTAAAAATGCCTCGAAACCGCTACACCTTCCCTGGAAGCTCTGTTAACGAACTCTGGGCTTTGTTCATTCTAATTATAACTGTCCCTTAAGAAAAAATGAATAAGATTGGCTGTACCACATGAATTCATGCACTAGCCTCCCTCCACTTTATGGATAAACCAGGTTAGGGAATTAAAACTAGAACTCGAGACTAAATGTCCCTGTTTAAAGCGTAAAATAGTATTTCCTACATTTGAAATGTTAGTATTGTCTTCAAAAAATAAATCTCTGGGTGATCCTTATTGATCAACTTTGGGTATTTTTGCGTCTTTGTTTTATAGTATTCTCAATTCTTAAAAAAAGGATTCATTTGGTTACCTTGGAATGGAGGCCAGTTCATCTTCCAAATGTTTGCACTAATTGTATCGGAATATCAAAGCCTGTGTGGCCCGCGTCTATACATTGTGATTTACTTTAGGAAATGAGCCTGAGTAATAACAGCCTAATTTCCATCTCTCAATCATGAATCAACTCTCATAACCATCAAAGGACATGACTGATTATGGAAAGAGAAACTGCTGGGTCTAGGGGTCATCCTCGGAAGCCTCGGGCATTCTCAGGGGTCCATCCTTGGAGTCAAAACTGGAGCCACCACACCTGGCTAATTTTTGTATTTTTTTGTAGAGACAAAGTTTCACTATATTGCCTGGGATGGTCTCAAACTTCTGGGCTCAAGCTATCTGCCCTCCTCAACCTCTCAAAGTGCTGGGATTACAGGTGTGAGCCACTGCACCTGGCCAATTTTCATGTTTTTTAATAGAACCAAATACACTGAGCTTCTCTATACCATGTAAAAACACGATGTCAAAGGATATAAACTTTAAACTCATGCTTAGTAATTCATGTTTCAGTTTTTAAACTTATTTAGAAATGAACTGCTTCTGTCTGCTGTACTGCCTTTGAGCACCTGCTGCCCCCTGAGCACCTGCTGCCCCCTGAACACCTGCTACCTCCTGGCACCTCCTGTCCCCTGAGTACTGGTTGTCCCTGAGCACCTGCTCCTGTCATCTGTGTTGCCCCTGAGCACTGCTGCCTCCTGAGCACCTGCTGTCCCTGAGCGCCTGCTCCTGTTGCTGTTCTGCCCGGCCTCCCTGGAAGGAGGAGCCACAGGGATTCACAATGATGACAGGGTTGAGGCCAGACCTCGAGCATCCTGGGGACAGAGAATGAAGGTGATCCACGTAAGAGCTTGGGGCTTCGGAAGAGGAGCCACCAGGTTCCGCGGATCTATTAGGACGATCCTGCAGGAATATTTGGCATGGGCAGCTGTGTTCGCAGGTATGGGCAGAACAAATCAAAGCCCTTGAGACCGGACAAACAGCAGTGAGACAGTGCAACCGGGGCTCTTGGGTGCAGAGGTGCCCCCCAGACCTAAGCTGCTGTTTGTCTCCAGGTGGAGATGTGTCGAGGCTGCGGTGGCAGCTCAGGGACCATCCCTCACCAGCAGGCTGCGTCCCATCTTGCAGCCCGGTGCCAGCACCTCCTGGGCAGAAGCTGGCTCCCCATGGGGCAGCCTGGGTCCCAGGCACCTTCCCAACCCACACAGAAGTGGCCCACCCTTCCCAAAAGGAACGAGGGCATTTTAGGACAATGATGGCTGCTTATCTGGATTCATTCATGGCATCAGTTCTCTTGACTCCTCCAGCCGGTCCGGACACCTGCTCTTTCATGGAGCCTCTCCTGGTTCGAAGGCTGCAGGTGAGTTGGGACTTCCTGGGAAGCTCCCTGCACCGTGAGTGAGGGCTTAGGGCAGTCCCCATGCTCCAGCCTTCAGCCGAGCAGCCTCAGGTTGTTCTTGTCCATATTTGTTTCCCTCCGGCTGCTGCTGGAGCTCCCTGCAGAGCCCAGATCATTGCTCACAGAGAGCTTCTCATTAAGAGCCTTCAGTTTATAATTTCTTGGTTCCCAGAATTTTGTAGAGACTTAGATCGACAGGATTCTGGCATGAAGTTGTTTCTCAGCCATTCCCCGGCACGGACTCAGCAGAGGTGACGTTAGGGAAAGTCCTGTATTGCTTCTGAGGGGCAGGTGCTAAGGAAGAAAACACGCAAGCCTGCGGGGGCTCCCTCATCCCCTAGAAGGGCTTCCCCAGCCTGGCGGCCCCCACCTCCCAACAACAATGTCCCTGTGTCTGCTGCTCCAGCACCGTTCAAACCACAGTGGCTTCTGTGTGCCCTGGGGGTGCCGGGCACTGAGCCTGGAGCAAGTAGCAAGGCTGGGTTCCCTTCGTGGCGCAGAAACCTCTGCTAAGGTCATCCTGAACCCCCTTGAGCCTCCAGGGCACTGAACTATGCTCTTGACCTGCACTAATGAAGCCAGACAGCAGGGAGGAGGCAGAACAGACAACAGCCACGACATTTACCTTATCGCAGAAAAGAGCAGAATGCTTCCCCTGCACCGCCCTGCCCACCCTACACTACCCCCACCCATAGCCTGGCTCATGGCTGTCTGAAGTCTCAGAGGAATGAGTTCCCCCAAAAGGAAGAGGAAGAAAAGAGGGGAGTTTGAATTAGAATAAGCCACTCCACACGGTGGCCTGCTCTGCCTCCTTCACCTGGTGTCCCGCAGGCCTGCACCTGCCCTGACCAAGAACCTAGGGTCACCCTCCCTCCCCCACGCCATGAGGAGCTGCCCCACCCGAGCCCCTGAGCCCCGGGGGCATGCGGAGCCCTGGAGGAGGGGCGTCCAGATGTCCACTTCATCTCGCATTGCATTCAAGTAGACCCCACTTCTCTCTGGGGTTGTTTTATTTTTTACATTTTTATTTATTTTTTATTTTTAGCTGGACTTTCTTTAAAGATAATGTAAATATTGAAATACAATTCTATGAAAATGCTTTTGGCTTGGGAAATCCCAAATCTGAAGACTTGGCAGTTTTAACGTAGGGCATGCGCAGAACCAGAGTTCTTCAGAACCGGCCGTGAGCTCAGCCCCCGAGTACAGGAGTCAGCCCAGCCGTGAGGTCAGCGCCTGAGTGCAGGACTCAGCCCAGCCGTGAGGTCAGCGCCTGAGTGCAGGAGTCAGCCTGGGCGCCCGGGACCATCGCCTTGGTGCAGTGCTTGTGTCAGGAGCAGAGGGAGCCAGAGAGAGGAAGATCCATGGGGGAAGGGAAACGTCATCACATTCTCGTTCAATCGCTTCCTTTTCATAATTTGAATGGAAACTTGACTGTGGACAAAGACTTAGTTTCTACATGTCCTGAATTTTCTTTTCCCTCTGGAAAGCTGTAATGGGTTAATTGGCTCCACTGTGCCGCAGAATCTCCTAGTGTGCATCCGGAGACAAAGCTGGTGTGAGGACACTCGGTTCCACTGAAAAGCCCTGGTGGGGCAATGGTTCTGTGCTCTGGGTCGGACACACGGCTGGCATAGCTCTCCATGAGGAGCCACATCCTGGCTCCTGCCAGGCCCGGGAGTCATTGCTGGCCCTGGAGACCGGGTGCCTACTCTGCGCCTACTGCACTGGGCCAATCTCTTCTTTCCTGAAAATTTCCCAGGACACAGGCAGCCCCTCTCCTGCTCTTTTAAATTCTCTCCAAAGACAGAGACGAGTGGAAGTGGAGACTCACTCTGGAATGCCTTTACCCTCCGTGTTGTGCTGCAGAAATGCAAACACGGCACCCTGGGGAAGGAAGAAATAAGTGCATGGGGGGCAGAATGCTAGTTTCAGGAAAACTCCCAAAGCTGTTGTCAGAGGTGATGCACAAAGTAGCCATGGGCAAAACTGGAAAATCCATTTCTTAGCCCTCCCACCCCTCACCTCCTGTTCTCTACGGTTTCTATAATGACTCCAGGTATCTGGCATTAACTATCACGAAACAAAAGTGTTGTGATGAACAATACAGCGTTTTAGCTTTCTCAGGGGCTATCTGTACTTAAGAGAAATTAATAGTTTAAACCCGAGGAAAAATGCCTATGATAGAAGTTCCAAGGTTTATATATATATATATATATAAATACATGGATAAATATATCTCCATCCATCCATCCAATTCAATTAATATTATATTTATTGAGCTACTATTTTATTCCAGGAACTCATCTAGTTACAGTAGCAAAACAATTTCTGCCTTTGTAGAGCTTTCACTCTAGCTAAGTACCTTTTTTTTTCTAAAGCAGTTTACAAAGCAATTTCACATTCATCGTTTTATGAGTACCTCACAACAAATCTTCCAGGAGCCTGGTATATTAGTCAGCAATTGTCATGATAATGCTAAGTAACAAGTCATCCCAAAACTCAGTGGTGTATAGGACCATGCACGTTTTTCACTGTCAGGATCTCTAGGTCACTAGTGGCTCAGCTGATCCATGCAGGTTCATCCGGGTCGGGTGGTGTCTTGGCTTCAGGCTGTGGGCTGAATCCTGGTCTGTCACACGTATGTTATTCCGGGGCTGAAGGAGCACAGCTGCTTGGGTCATCTTATTTTCTTGAAGGACCACCCGCACACAAGAGAGTTAGCAAAAGCATGCAGGGACCCAGAGCTGGCACATGGATACTTCTGCCCTCATTCCACTAGCAAGGCAAGTCCCACGGCCGTGGCTAATATCACTGGTGGGGATACAGAATCTGAGGCTGTGGGGAGGACTCTGCAGGTCACATGGCAAGGGTGGATGTACAACACTTTCTAAGGGGTTGGAAGAATTGGGATCAATAATCTAATCTATCACCCCTGGAAAAGTAGCAACATCCCTGCTTCACAGATGGGGAAGCTGAGTTTCAGAGAGAAATGATTTGTTCAAGCATGCGTGGTTATTAGTGTTGGAGCCAGGCCTTATGTCTGAGTTTCAGAGAGAAATGATTTGTTAAAGCGTGCATGGTTATCAGTGTTGCAGCCAGGCCTTATGGCTTCCAGCTCAGTGCTCTTTCTTCATTGCACTATTTCAGCTAAGCACCCAGCTTGAAGAGGTAGAAGGTATCACCTGAGTGTCTTTCATTCACACCAAATAGGCTATCCTGTTCTGCCATCTAGAAAGCTTGTCCTGGCATTATGGGTTCCAGAAGGCCTGCTTCAAGCTGACAAAGTTGATGCCAACAGTACTTGTTTCTTCCAACCTGTGGCTACTTGGAACCTTCGCCTCACTGCACCTCTGTGAATCACTTAATTGCTGCGTATCCAGGAGGTGGAGGTAAAAAGGGACTTGGGCCCCGTGGAGAATAGGAATTTTTTTTTTTTTTTTTTTGAGACAGAGTTTCATTCTTATTGACCAGTGCAATGGCATGGTCTCGGCTCACTGCAACCTCCACCTCCTGGGTTCAGCTCCCAAGCAGCTGAGATTACAGGCGCCGGCCACCACACCCAGCTAACTTTTGGTTGTATTTTTAGTAGGGACCGGTTTCACCATGTTGGCCAGGCTGGTCTCAAACTCCTGACCTCAGGTGATCCACCCGCCTCAGCCTCCCAAAGTGCTGGGATTACAGGCGGGAGCCACCGCGCCTGGCTGGAGAACAGGAATTTTTTGTCGATCCCAGCTCCACCTCATCCGCAGGGCAGGATGGTAGAAATCGGCGTAAAAACCAGAGACTCAAACATTCCAACACATTTCTTCATTAAAAGACAAACTGAAAGCCAAAATGTGGTGCTCATGTTGCTAAGACGAAGCCCGGCTACCCACGTTATTTTTCTTCATGCTGTAATCCTTTAGGAACAGATCCAGGGCATCTGTCAAGAGACATTAAAACACAGCAGGTTTGAGGAACTTATGACTGCCTCATTATTTTCGTTAAAGTGTTTATCTTCCAACAGCCACATTGATACATTGGGTGTCTAGAGAAAGGGGAAAGTTGTTTCTGCCATGTTGATGAAAAAGCCAAACTCTGTAAAATATTTTAAAAGGTTTATTCTTAGCCAGCATGAATGACTGTGGCCTGGATACAGCCTCAAGAGGTCCTGAGAAAGTGTGCCCAAGGTGGTCAGGTTGCAGTTTGGTTTTATACATTTAGAGAGGCAGGAGTTACGAGCAAGGACATAACATGACATAACATAAATCAATACATGGAAGGTGTATGTTGGTTTAGCCTAAAGAGGTGGGGTATCTTGAAGCAGTGGATGCTTACAGGTCATAGGTGGATTCAAAGGTTTCCCTGACTGGCAATTGGTTGAAAGAGTTAAGCTTTGTCTAAAGATTTAAGAAGTCAGTTGAAATGCTTGAGCAAGAAAAGGGGGGGCTGTAGAAGCCAAGGTTCTTGCTATGCAGATGAAGTCTCACCAGGGGCAGCTCTCAGAGCACTACACCAGAGGCAGGTTGGAATCTGGCATCTTATTACCACTAAGAGTGGGTTTTGTCAGTCTGATGATCTCTATTTTTGTGTTAATATTGGTCAGTTGTTTCTAAACTTCAAAAGTGGCGGGGGAGGCATAACAAGGTGTGTCTGACTCCCCTTCCCATCATGGCCAGGAATTCAGTGTTTCAGGTTTCTGTGGGGTCCCTTTGGCACAGATGGGGCTCCATTCAGGCAGCTGAGAGACTTAGATTTTACTTTCTGTTTCTAGCATCTTATTTTCCTGCCCTGGGCACAGAGATCTCCCTTTGTCTGCCTTCTGCTTGCTGCTGGTTGAGAGACACAGCACAGGTCTGATGGCATGGACACTGTTTCCCTAGACAGTTATCTAGTCTTTACACAATGGATTACATTCAGCTACACTTCAAGTATTTTCCTTCCTCCCTCCCTTCCACCCTCATTTCCTGCCTTTATCAGATGAGCCTGTCAGGCTGAATTCTGAATACTTGTCAAGATCTTTTCTGTTATATTGCTAATGATGGGCAACTTTAAAAATGCCTTTAAATGTAAATCCATCCCAGCTAATGAGGAAGATCTGACCCATCTGTTCTCCGGGCACATTTTCAGCCTCAGAAGGGAGGCCAAAAATACCACTTTAAAAACTGCAACAAGACCCAGAAGCCTGTTGGAATCAGGTTTCTTTGGAAGCAGTGAGCTTGAGGCATATGTACTATGCAGGCAGAGTACCCAAGGCTCAGCTCACAGAGAGGGCAAACCAGCACCCCTCCTCCGTCAGCAGCCTCACACAAAGCAGGATGGTGCAGTACCCAAGGCTCAGCTCACAGAGAAGGCAGCCCAGCACCCCTCCTCCGCCAGCAGCCCCGCACAAAGAGGATGGCATGGTACCCAAGGCTCAGCTCACAGAGAAGGCAGCCCAGCACCCCTCCTCCGTCAGCGGCCCCGCACAAAGCAGGATGGCGTTTTCTCCATTCCTCTGTGTTGTACAATTTTTTTCTGGTGTCCACACAAACTGCCTTTACACTGGATTTCAGGGGACATGGGAATTAAAATAATTAGCATATTGAAAAGCTTTCATTCAAATTTCAACTCAGCTGACTTTCACATTTACCTTTTTAAATATGACTATTCCCTGATCAGATCATTGCAGGGGGTCACATTTTAGGCCTCTATGTTTTTCCTTGGTAGGTTGGCAAACGCACTGAGTTATATTTCATTTTTTTGTAGGAAGACATACAAGGGGACTTCAAAAAATTCATGGAAAATACGTATTATAAAAAAATAGTGCATGGAAGGCCAGGTGCGGTGGCTCACTCCTGTAATCCCAGCACTTTGGGAGGCTGAGGCAGGCGGATCACGAGGTCAGGAAATCGAGACCATCCTGGCTAACACGATGAAACCCCTGTCTACTAAAAATACAAAAAAATTAGCTGGGCGTGGTGGCGGGCGCCTATAGTCCCATCTACTCAGGAGACTGAGGCAGGAGAATGGCATGAACCCGGGAGGCAGAGCTTGCAGTGAGCTGAGATCACGCCACTGCACTCCAGCCTGGGCGACAGAGCAAGACTCTGTCTCAAAAAAAAAAAAAAAGTGCACGGATATCAACTTTTTTGCACAAAAATAAATTCACACTAACTTGTTATAACACGTCTGAACAGGATCTAATTTGAAGTACTAAGTAGGATAAGACATCAGTTTGAAAAAAGCCTCTGACAGAGCCACATGAACTCTGCTAAAATGAAAGCAAGAAAAAACATTAAATTTATGGTGAAGCTTGGGTGGAATAACGGTGACATCATTAATGCTTTATAAAAAGTTTGTGGGGACAACTCCCCACAGAATTTAGGGGGTTACAAACGGACAACTCATTTTAAGAAGGTGTGGATTTTGGAGGCAACACACTTCTCATTTGGGTTTTTCACTCTGGACCATTTATGGAGTAACTCGAAAGGCTGCCAGTTTTGAGTGTGCAGGAGAACAGGAGAAGGCTCTGCAACAGGTCCAGGCTGCTGTGCAAGCTGCTCTGCCACTTGGGCCATATGACCCAGGAGATCCAATTGTGCTTGACGTGTCAGTGGCAGATAGGGGTGCTGTTTAGAGCCTTTGGCAGGCTCCCATAGGTGAATCACAGCGGCCGTCTCTAGGATTTGGGAGCAGGGCCCTACCATCTTCTGCAGATAACTACTCTCCTTTTGAGAGACAGCTATTGGCCTGGTACTGGGCTTTGGTGGAAACTGAACATTGGACTATGGGTCAGCAAGTCACCATGCGACCTGAACTGCCCATCATGAACTGGGTGCTTTCTGACCCATCGCCATAAAGTGGGTCATGCACAGCAGTGTTCCGGCATCAAACGGAAGTGGTATGTACGTGATCGGGCTCCAGCAGGTCCTGAAGGCACAAGTAAGTTACTTGAGGAAGTGGCTCAAATGCTCATGGTCTCCACTCCTGCCATCTGCCTTCTTTCCCCAGCCTGCACTGTTGGCCTCATGGGGAGTTCCCTGTGATCAGTTGACAGAGGGAGAGAAGACTAGGACCTGGTTCACAGATGGTTCTGCAGGATATGCAGGCACCACCCGAAAGTGGACAGCTGCGGCACTACGGCCCCTCTCTAGGACATCCCTGAAAGACAGCAGTGAAATGAAATCTTCCCAGTGGGCAGAAAATTTTCAGGGTTCCTCTGATCCTACCCCGCAGATGGCTCCTGGGAAAGGCTGATTAATCAGCTGGGTCCACACTTCTTAAGTCTGAAATACGATGATTTTAAGTCAAGCATGGCGTTAGAACAGTGGTTATCAGCCATGAAGGTAATGGCGCCCCTCTCAGGTTCTTGGGAAAGGAAGGGAATCACTCATCCCTGACGGAAGGGAATCACTCATCCCTGATGGCTGATGAGTTTCCATTTGTTCTTTTTTTCATTGAGATGGAGTCTCCCTGTGTCACCCAGGCTGGAGTGCAGTGGTGTGATCATGGCTCACTGCAGCCTCAGACTCAGAGCTCAAGTGATCCTTCTGCCTCAGCCTCCCCAGTAGCTAGGACTATAAGAGCATGCCGCGATGCCCAGCTAATTTTTTATTTTTTGTAGGAATAGGGTCTTGTTATGTTTCCCAGGTGGTCTCTAACTCCTGGCCTCAAGATACCCTGCCGCTGTGGCCTCCCAAAGCACCAGGATAACTAGTGTGAGCACCATGCCCAGCCCACAAACTATATTTACGAAAAATGAATACAGTGAAGAATCTGACAACTGAGGAAGAATTCTACCCCTTAAAATAATTTTTAGCACACAATGGTAAAAGACTGTTTTCCTGTTGTATATTAATGGCACACCCTGCAGAAACTGGGGGCTCTTCTTTGGGTCAACAGCTGAGAGCAACTGAATTCACTCCCTGCCTGGTACATATCAATGCACGACTCTTGGCTGATTTGCATGAATGTATAAGAACCAGGCATGTGATACACAATTGCACCTGTAAAATGGAAGGAGTGGAAAACAATGGGACTTCTGTTTCACTCTGTTCTTGAAATATCAGCCGTAGGCAGAACTGTTGAATGTATGATAAATATATCCAAGAACAGTAACAGAACTTAGAATTCCTGCTGGAAAATTAACTGATCAGAGACCTTCTACATGGACCAGCTGAGAGTCAAAGTTTTAGATCTTTTAAACAAAAATAAAATACAGACGTATAAATACTTTTCATTTTCAAAAGATTGGTGTTAATATTAATAAATCGCTCAGCATGGCCTTCGCAAACTAGCAAGTGTAATTTTTCTTTGTCTAATGTTTGCTGGAGGTCACTCAAGAAAACAAATGCTCTAGTGCCTACTTTGCTGCTACGTGCCCAGTCAGAGCCTAAATGACAGCTCGTGAAGGCAAAAATTCTAACAAGACACACAGCTGCACTGGCTGAAATATTAGGACAAAAAGAAAAAGGGTTGGGAGCCAGGAACTCGTAGGACAACGTGAGTCTCAGCAGCTTCAAGGGCCCATCTGGAGGTCTGTTGTGTCACGGAGGAGAAGATGCCCCACAGGGGCCTTGATTCTGCCCTGGCAATGGGGCAGATCAGACATCCCACCCACACATCCACTACAAATACCCAGGAATGCTCAAGCAAATCACAAAATCCCTGGGAAATGAACATGCAAGTTCATGGAAGGGGCCACAAATCCCAGAGGGTGCTGGAACGCAGACTTGAACCTGACCTGCAGCTGCCCTGGTGACCTCTGCAGTCTCCAGGAGGTTTGGCCCTTAGTCGCTCTGCTGGGATAGGATGAAGGGCTTTGTCTGGGAATCGGAACTGCTTCCATGCTTAAAGAGGACACTCTCCGAGGGTTAGAGCCCCAGGGAAAGAGGGAACTAGAAAATATCTCCCTGCCGGCAGGTGGAGAGCACCAAGGAGTGTGGCTGTCTCTCTCTGAGCTCTTTCCAAAGAATGTGTTACTACAGGGTGACACTCATTTACCCTCAGCAATTGCAGTCCTGCTACCTGTACCTGGGACACCTTAAACTAAGAAGCTAACGTGAAGTGATCCCAGGCTGGTCGTGCCCTGGGGCACCTGGCAGAAGCAAACACAAAGCTTTCTGGATACTATCTCCCAGACTGGGCCCCATAGGATCGCCACCAACACAAGCTGCCAGCACAAATATAAAATAGGTGAGGGAGCACAACACCATGAGGAAGTGCCGGAAGTACTGGAAGCAGAGACAAGCTAGCAGCAGCCAGTGCCACGCGGAGCCCCGAGACGGCAAGCATGGTGCTACCAGAAGCTGATGACAAGGCAGATGTTTGTAGAATATTTAAAAAATTAAAGTAGGAAATTAAAAATGAAAGAGAGAAAAAATTCTTGGTGGATTTGAAAAAGAACAAATGAAATCAATATAATCCTCAAAATTAAAGCTAAATGATGTATTAAATAGCACATAATATTCAGCTGAAGAGAAAACTGAGAAACTAGATAAATAATTTACCCAGATGATAACAAGAAAATATAATATGTGAAGAGGGAAGGAAGCTAGAATGAGGTGGTGTAATGCAGCTGTAATTGGAGGTACAGGAAGAGAAAGAATGGAGGGAAGGTAAGATTGGTAAAGATAATAGTTCTGAATTTCCCTGAACTTGATAGTGTTCCCAGATAAAATATAGGACACCCAGTTAAATCCGAATTTTCACATAAACTACAAATGACTTTTTAGTGTAAGTATGTCCCACATACTGCATGGTACATACTCATAACAAAAAAAAAAATCATTTATTGTTTACCTGAAATTCAAATTCAACTGGGCATCCTGCATTTTTATTTGCTAAATCTGGCAACCCAAGCTTATGAAAGACACAGTGATTATATTTAAGATGCACAACAGGCTGGCCGCGGTGGCTCACACCTGTAATCCCAGCACATTGGGAGGCCGAGGTAGGTGGATCACCTGAGCCTGGCTAATATGGGAAACTCCGTCTCTACTGAAAATACAAAAACTAGCCAGGCATGGTGGCACACACCTGTAATCCCAGCTACTTGGGAGGCTGAGGCAGGAGAATCACTTGAACCAGGGAGGAGGAAGTTGCAGTGAGCCGAGATCATGCCACTGCACTCCAGCCTGGGCGATAGAGCAAGACTCTGTCTCAAAAAAAAAAAATGCAAAACAAATCCGCAATACAATGAACAAAATTAAATCCATAACTAGACATATCATAATGTAACTGGAGACAGAAGAGTTCTTAAAAGCAGCAAGTAAAAAAAAAAATCATGTTCGAAGGAAGAAATTAGACCACCATTAGATCCTCCAGCAGACACCGTGTGGGAGTGGAATAAAGTCCCAACACGCTGAGAAAAATCACTGTCATTCCATTGCTCAAGACTCTCCAATGGCTTCTCCACAACGGTCTACACGGCCTGGTCCTGGCACTTTGACCTCATCTCCTCTACCCCTGCCACACCGGCCTCCTTGCTCTTCCTCACACACACCACACACTTTTCACGGCTCTTTCACACTCCAGAATGTTCTTCCTGATACACACACAGCTCCCTCTCTCACATCACTCACGGCTCCCTGAAATATCCCCCCTCAGTGAGGCCCTCCTCAATGGCCTACAGATGGGCCCCTAGGACAGCAGCCCAGCACTCTCCCTCTCTGCTTCCTGCCCTCTTGTTTTTCTTTGCAGCTTTTCATAGAGACTGATATTTTATATTGATATTTATTTTTACCTGATTATTTTATGCTTCCCTCCAATAAAATGTCATGAAATAAGAACTTTTCACAAATTTGCTGACTGCTGAATCCCTAGCCCTAAAACAATGCCTGCCACAGGGAGGCCATGTAGTAGCTATGGGATGAGGGTTCAGAAGGTGCATCAGGATGAACGACCACTCGTGAACAAGGCAAAACAAAGGACATTTTCAGATGAGCCAAAAGCGTTGATTGCCCCCATCTGTTCTTGCTCATCAAGTAGAAGGAAATTGTGCCAAGAAGAAAGCCCCAAAATACAAGAAAGAAGAGCCCCAAATTCTGCATAAATTTAAAAAGTTTAAACTGGCTACATAAACTCCATGGTAATAATCATAACTAATACTGGAGGTGAAAACAACTTAGAGTAAAAATCCTGGCAGAAGCCAACGCAATGGCATGAAAGATCGGGGAGGAGAATTCGAACTACAAGACTCTTGATTTGGTTGTGGAGGGCAGTAAGGATACGGATACATTTTCAGTTTATGCAATAAAACCTCAGGTTAAAAGGAAAGCTATTTTCAGATTATATGTTTTTCTTAATGTCTGTTTCTTATAAGATCACATTTAAAGGCAAAGATTTAGAAATAGCAAAAGAAAGAATAGACACAGATATACCAGGCATATATTAACTAACTGAAAGAAAGCTGCTGTACCTATTAGATTTAACAGACTTAAAGCAGAAAGCATTAAAGGTACAAAAATATGTGTCACTGGTTAAGGATTTTTAAAAAGAAACCAATTCATAAGAAAGAGAAAAACTACAAATAAATATTAGCAAATTCATAACCAAAGTAGGAATTTTTGTTTGTTTGTTTTTGAGATGGAGTCTTGCTCTGCATCCAGGCCTGAGTGCAGTGGTGCGACATGGGATCATTGCAACCTCTGCCTCCCGGGTTCAAGTGATTGTCCAACCTCAGCCTCCTGAGTAGCTGGGATTACAGGTGCCCGCCGCTGCATCTGGCTAATTTTTGTATATTTAGTAGAGACAGAGTTTCACCATGTTGGCCAGGCTGATCTCGAACTCCTGACCTCAGGTGATCCACCTACCTTGGCCCACCAAACTGCTGGGATTACAGGGGTGAGCCACTGTGCCTGGACGCCCTGAGCTTTTTTCCCTGCAGCTAGAGGGTCTCATCTGGGGGTGAAGGGAGACAGTGACAGATCATCAGGCATTAGATTCTCACAAGGAGCACACAACGTAGATCCCTTGCGTGTGCACTTCACAGTAGGGTTTGCACTCCTATGAGGATCAAATGCTGCCACTGTTCTGAAGGCGGCGGAGCTCAGGTATAAGGGATCCATGGGGAGTGGCTGTAAATACAGATAAAGCTTCCCTGGCTTGCCCTCCACTCACCTCCTGCTGTGCAGCCCAGTTCCCAGGAGACCCAGGGGTTACCCAGAGGATGGCATTTTAGAGTCCAGGCGAGACTTCGGGAAAGAATGTGGTGGCTTTTGCGACAATGAGCTGACCGCGCTGTGCGAATAAGTAACACCCATTTATCTCGGTTGTTGCTCGAGCCACGTAGCCAGGCCCACCCAGAAAAGCTGAAACACAAGCCCCCGACTGAGGTCTGACAGTGTTTACAGAGGCCTCTTGAATTGTCCCGTTACTGTGAAGTTTCCCATCATTGTGACCCCCTCTGGTTTCCAATAAAGTGGGGAAAAGAAGAGGGGAAGGAGCTGCTTTGGATGAGGACAGTCATCCGGGAGGGGAGGGGACGTTCCTTATGGTAAAGCGAGCCTTGACCATAAGTAGGGAAGGGGGAATTATTAAAAAGTTAAGGGTCCAAAACTAGAAAACCGTGGGATGTACATGTTTGTTTTGAAGTGGGACCACGGAGGACAGGCATCCACTCTCTCCTGAGCTCTGGGACCCCAGTGTGTCACTGCATGTCTGACATCTATCATGGCAACAGCATCGCTGCCCGTCAGAGAAAGGCTGAGGGAAGGCAGGAGAGAATAGGAGGGTGACTTATTTAGAAAAACCACGACACTGAAGTCGAAGGGACGATTTCTGTGCCGTTATTTTAAAGGCATTTTTCTCACATGGGAAATTTGTCCAAATGTCAGAAGAAAGCCCCAAATGCTCAATTCTGCATCATCCCAATAATCATCAAGTCCAAGCTCAGGCTCCTCGCCGGGGTCAGGGTTCCCTTTGGAGGCCAGAGAGGTCTGAGGGGAACAGAGGTGCTCTCAGGAGACCTGGGGAGGTGCACACTCGCTGGCCTGCAGTGGCCATTCCCTCTGACCACTCAAAAGGTCAGAACAGGAGGACCCTTCCAAGGCCTGGGCCAGGCCCTGTTCTCTCCCACTGATTCACCCTCACCACGTCAATTCTTATATTGTCACACTCTGCCTCCCTACACCCCCACATCTGGCTAAGAAACAGCTATTTCCTACTCCAAAGTGATGGAAACCTGGGGCAGGCTATGAGATCAGTATCACAGATTCCTCCACTGGGCAGTGGCGTAACACAGGCCACCGTCTAAAGGGGGTCATCCGAGCTCTCCTTGTTTGCATTTCCCTGCATAAAAGGGAGCATGCAAGTTAGTTCAGGTTGGTGGAAGAGCACATGGTGGGCACACCACACCTGTGTCCACACTCGGGGCTTCTAGCTTCCGCCCTCAGGAAGGGTCAAGAGGCTTCGCTGGGCTAAAATCACAGAGCCACAAGTAGGCGCCTCGCATTAAAGCAAGTAACACAAAAACTAGAGACGCGCTCTGCAGTCCTTCAGAACTCCTGGACGCTGTGCCTCTACATTTGTACCAAAGCTTGGCTGACAACAGGGAAACTGATCATTCTAAAGAAGGAAATGTTTAGAATACAATTTGGTAATGTGTGGGTACTAAGAGACTATTCTCAATGCACTACAAACCCTGCCCTGACCTCCCTTATCTCACCTTATTTACAATCTGTTTTGGAAATTACCCAAATTTTCTTAAGTTAGAATCAAGTTATACCCTGAATTATCTGGACAAAAATATTGTCACCCTGGAGACCTTGCCTGGAAGAGCTCCAGACTGCTCAGCATCCGTGTTTTCCATGTACGGTCCCTGGACACACAGAGACGTGTAGTTTGAACCAGGGGGTCACAACATCTTCACAGCTCCTCAGCATCAAGTGGGCCCCCAGCTACTGTGATCTGTGGCTTTCTTCCACAAACACATCATCGGCTTTTACCAGTGGTGATCATCATGGTAACAGCAGCTGTCAGCTGCTGAGTACTTGATGTGTGCCAAGCAATATATGCATGGCATAACTTTGGTCTGTATAATAACCTACAGAGGGCTTTCCCAGCCTCAGAACTATTGACAATTTGGGCAGGATAATTCTGTAGGGTTGGGGGGCTGTCCTGGGCATTGGGATGTTTAGCAGCATCCCCGGGCCCCACTATCTAGATGCCAGTAGCACCCCCACCACCCCCAGTTGTGACAACCAAATATGTCTCCAGACATTGCGAATGTCCTCAGGGCAGGGAGAATAATTGCCCCCAGTTGAGAACCAGAACTGGGAACATTTCCTGAATTTTTTGATGCAGAAATTGAGGCCTGATGAAATCAATTAACTGGCTGCTGTTGGCACAGCTGGTCTGGCAGAGCTGCGAGTCGGCCGAGCCTGTGACCCCCAAGCCCGTGCTTTCTGCCCCACCTGCGAGGTGGCTGCCGGGTACAGTGCCTCCTCCCGGCTGTAAAAACCGTCTCCCTGGATCTCACCTCCAGCTTGTACCAGGGATTAGCTCCTGACTCTGCCTAACTTTGTTGCAATACTAATGCTAGTTCTACAATCAACGCACATGTACTAAGTGCTTACCATTGTGTTTCTAGAGAGTTCTGCAGAAGAGACACTATTTAATGGACTATGTTACTTAACTTTCATAACCATCTTGTGAGTTAAGTCCTAATTATCAGTCACATTTTGCAGAGGCTTAGAAAAGCTGAAAACAATGACTGAACTCAGAGCCAGGAGGGGTGCTGGTGCACTCTTGTGTCACCGCGCAGATCAGAGGGTCTTGACAACAGGGTCTCACTTGCCTGAGCATACCGAGGAAGCAGAACAGCCTGGCTCAGAGACAGCCTCACCCGACTCCACAGCCTGTGCTCTGCCCATTCCCCCCCACACCCATCCTGAACACCCAGAGGAAATGGGGTACAGATGTGCAAAGTCATTCCTAATAACTGAGTTGGTTTTGATTTCTTTTAAAAAAAGACAGATTTTTTTTTCAAAAAAGATCCATGTACACACCACTCTCTGATCAGGTTTGATCTTCTTCACGTCACCATTAGAAAACCAGATGAAGTGTTCTCACTCAGAGGTGGGAATTGAACAATAAGAACACTTGGACACAGGGTAGGGAACATCAAACACCTGGGCCTGTGGTGGGGTGGGGGGAGGGGTAGGGATAGCATTAGGAGATATACCTAATGTAAATGACGACTTAATGGGGGCAGCGCACCAACATGGCACATGGATACATATGTGACAAACCTGCACATTGTGCACATGTACCCTAGAACTTAAAGTATAATAATAAATAAATAAATAAAAGAAAACCAGATGATGGTCGCCTTCTTATCTGAGCTCTGCTCCTTCTGGCTGGCTTTGGGGAAGGTGGTGATGGCACAACCTTCGCTCAGTGCCTGTTCTACCTTTATGGAAACACAAAAGCTCCAAGATGAAAAATGATGTAAAGCCTGATTATTGTGGTTTCATTATTTTTTATTCTATTCAGAATTGTTATATGATTATCGTCTACATGGCATTCTCGACACTGGCTGTGATATTTCCCCCAAAATTGTACTGAGTGAGTAGATCGGGTCCAAATTCCCATCCCCGAATGTGGTTGTCAGTAATGAATAAGTGCTATGATCTGTCCCACAAACATCCGTCTTTCATAAGCTCGTGTCACACAGTGGCCATCAGTCTACATCTTCCATGGCCGGTGACTTGGTGAGTTTAGAGTCCTGGGCCATAGGAATTGTGGTAATTACTATGTAAAAATTACTCTTGGCACCTTTTTCTTTCCTTTTCATCCCATTCTCCTGACCTATACACTCCTACGGCCCATCCCAAAGATGTGTTGATTTTAATTAACTATCAGCAAAATTATATAACCTCATATGCATAATGCTGCACAAGGAATGTAGAAAGAATTTCTTTGTCTTCACATTGAAAATATTACTCATGTAAAAATTAGCAAAAGAAAATATCTGAGAGAAATAATCTCAAGATCTGGGGAGTTAAGATAAGTGCATGTGAAAATTCCAAATGGCAAAATGTGTTTTTGTTATTTATGTCACACTGTCAGTCTTAACCATAGCGCAGAAATACAGGCGTTAATTCAGCTGAGAAAATACAAAGGGAATAAAAGCGAATGCTGGGCTTCTTAAACTGTCTTCAACCATCCACCAAACAAACCTTGACGGTGTGCGCCACCTGCTGGCCAGGACAACAGCCTCGTATTTGATGGGGTTTGAACCAAGATGACTCCACCTACTTCCAAACCAACTCGGTGAATGAAGCAGGGATGTGTTCAGTTCCGTATCCGAAGATGAATTTTTAACCAACACTAAAAACTCCAGCAACGTTTAAAGAATCAATTACTCTCAGAAGTAATAAAGCACAAATAATATTTTAAATGTTCCACATGAAAAGAATCATACAATCTATTTTGGAGTTTATATCATTAAAAGAAACAAAACACAAAAAAGGAAAGAACTTTGGCACATCCAATGCAAGACACACAAGTAGATGCAAGATGAGTCACGAGAAGAGGAAAGTGCTGAAGACCTGGGAGGGAGGGTGGGGGAGCCAGGGATGTGGGGCAGGTAGAGGGGGTGACCGTTGGTTGTGGGGAGAAAGGAAGGATCGCGCTAGCAGAGGGCACAGCGCGTTACCTAGTTCTTGTGTCCTCATCTTTGCAGTTTCATGAGCTTGAGTGATTGATCCCTCCATGCACGAAGCCAAGGAGGAACATCACTTATGTCTCATGGACCTATCTACGGAGATGGCAAGATCAGGTGCTCAAATGATGTGGGTTTCCTTCTCCCCTGACAAACCACTACAACCACTGCGCTAAAGACAAAAGCATTTCAGTGAATTCAAACTGTTACTGCAAGTAGCATTCCCTGTTGTTCACTTATCCAAATGCTTTATCCGCTTGCAAGACATAAATTCGCCTTTACCGAGGCAGAGTTCACTCAGCAAAGCAAGCCTGAGGCCGACTCCCAGTTTCTAACAGGCCAACAAGAGACGCGAGATGAATGACCTGTTGAGCGGAACAAGAAGCGACGATGTGCTGCCCCAAGCAGGACTGGGTCTCCTCGGAGCTCACAGAACACCGTAGCTGCAGCCGCAGCCGGTGCCTCTTCTGACCCCTTCCTGAGTCAATGCTGACCACCGCCTCCTTGACGCGTCCTTCCGGAACTGAGCTCTCCCCAAGGGCTAAAATATGGTGGCTGGAAGAGACTTGAGGCTATAGCCTTGGGGTTTTTTTTTAAGTATTTAAAACAAATCTTCCCCTGAAAAGTCTATTGCTTTATTTACTGGAAATAAACTGGCAGTCAGCAATGCTAGAAACGCCTGGCCCCCAGGTCAGGGCCCCCTGGCCTGTCTGGAGGGAGCGGCGTGCAGAGCTCCTTGAAACTCACTTGGGGAGATCGGACCGCCGGCAGTCATCTGCCTTGGCATTTGGATGTTGTTTTTCTTCCTGTACTTCCTCCTTTTTCATCTTAGTGACCACGGGCTGTGCTATTTCCAGGGAAGATGGTGGGTTTACAGGAAGATTCTGCAGAAAGCGTATAATCCTAGTCTCCCGTGGTCTCCATGAACACTGCAGTGTGAGGCGGGAGAAATGCACCTTGCCCTGGCATTTTGCAGGCTCTGCCTCTAAGTCGGTGGGCGCGGCTGAGCCCCAGACAGTCAGCACCAGGACTTTGGACCACGTTTTGTGTTTTATTAAAGTGCTTATCTCCCACTTGTATGTTTGATCGGGGGTCAGGGTGGCCACAGTGACAACTGCCACATTTAACACCTGATACAAACAACACACAGAGACAGCACCTGCCATGGCTGTGGCGCTCTTTCTCAATGCAGATCATTAGCCCTGAGGCTTCCAGGTGAACTCATTAGCTGGATCCTCAAACAAAATAAAACCCTAAGAAAAATGTTCGCACTCATCCCTCACTGAAGATGTTGGAAAGGGCAGAACAGAATGTGGGATTTTCGCGGGAGAACAGGAAACAAGCGGGACCTGTATTCTGAGACATCCCCGCCGGGTGCCTACTTTTACATCACAAGTAAGTTCACAGCCCGAATTTCCTGCCGTAGAGAAAATAATTTCATTTTATTGACTTGTTTTTTGTAAAATATAGCATGTTACAAGTGGGCCCCTAGCTAGGGCTTAGAAGTATGTTTGCTATTCTTGCCTTCCAGTCTATTAATGTCAATTGGGAACTGTAAATCAAAATGATAAAAAATGAAACTCTCACTAGGGGAACACATAAGTCATGAAAAATATTAATCTTGTTTGTGCTAAATGCAACCAACTTAAATCTATAAAAAAAGTCTCTGTTTGAAAGGCTGAACCTCAGGAAATAAAGAGACATTTGGAATCATCTTAATTTTCTGTTCTTGTCGAGAAGATGGGAAGGTGCAACCATCTCATGACACTCTTTCCGAATGTCACTTCCTCAGGACGAAAAGGTCACCTTCTCAGGTCTCCTAGCGGGGAACTGGGCGGGCCACCCTGGCAGAAATCACTCAACCCCCCTACCTGCAGTCTGCAATGTTTGGGGAAGAACAGGCCAACTCGTCAGGTTGAACGTGGCTGAGAAATCCAGCTTCAGAACTCTCTAAGACTGATGAGCTTCCATCTAAAAAGCAAATAAGTTAAATTTAAAGGGACAGTGCATATACACTGTGGAAATATCATTATCCTAATGCGATTGCTAAATCCAATTTAAGTGAACGGGTGAACACGTTCTCTCTTGTTCATGAGATCACTATACACATGTCAGGTCAGTTCAACAACAAATGATCCTGTAAGGAACATTAATTCTTTAACGAACACACTCAGTCAGTATTTCTTGGGCATTACTCTGTCTCGAGTATTCTGATGGATCAGGAGATTGACAGATGGAAAGGCACTGTCTCGGCCTGAAGCTGCTCACCGTCCTGTAGGAGGCAGACACGGGAGAGAAAAGCCGGATCGCTGCGCCACTGGCTTGTGGGACCTATGAAGGGACAGGGGCTGTGGTGAAGGAGCATCACAGGCTTCCAGGAAAGCCAGGGATCGGGGCGGGCTTCCCCAGGATGGCGTCACTGTCAGCTGAGATGATGTCTGGAGGTTGTGGAGGTGCTAGCAGGTGTGTGGGAGACAAGGCCTCCAGTTCTGCCCGGCACCAGAAAGTAAACTGAGGTCTTGTCCAGGGGACTGAAGAGGAGGGGGCAGCAGGAACGAGGTGGCCAGGCTGGTGCAGATCTGATGGGAAGGGCTTCCCCACCCTGCAGAGGGGACTGTGAGGGCACGCAGGGCCTGGGGTGGTCTGAAGCAGATGATGGCACCAGCCTCACCTCTGTGAAGCTCCCTGCAGAGGCCATGAAGCAGCCTGGGGGACAGGAGGCCTGGGGAGCGGACCCGGGAGGAAGACAGTGTCGGGTTCGGCCGTGCAGGGCCATACAGACCTGGGCCGAGGATGGGAAGGAGTCCAGGTGCCAGGCAGCCCAGCGCGAGTGGTGCCCACAGGCTTGGGCTGTGCTGCGCGTAAGGACCACACTGAGGCTGGGCCACTGCATGGGCTCTGTTTCTTTACCAAGACAGGATCCTGAGGGGGTCGTGAAGCTGCTCTGGTCATTTTCTGGCGGCGACATGAAGAAGGAGTTCTTTCCTGACTCACCCAGGGGTACTGTTGGCTCCTCCCAGTGGGACCCTCGATACAGAAAGCACCCACAGCTGCATGGACAGAGCTGGGCCTCGGGAAAGAGGCTGGGCAGGTGCCGGGTGAGAGGGCGCTCCATCAGGGTGGCAGCAACGCCACGGGCGGGCATACGGAGAGAAGGGAACAAAGCCCCCAAGTCCGCCCAGCGCCAGCCAGACGCCTTCTGCTGGGAGTGTGCTCAGGGGGAAGCGGCCGGTAGGATTCCGAATCTCCAGCCACGGCCCCTGGAGACCGGCACGTGGGCTGCGTGTGGGGTGGAGAGCTGGGGGTGTCGGCAAGACTCCCAGGTGAGGACCCGACGAGGGAATCAGACACAAGGTGGTCAGAAATTAGGCAGCTCCATGAAGGACACGTCCTTGCCGTAGTAAGATGTTCTGCTGACGCGTATCCACAAGAAAGCCCCGCAGTTTACAGGAAGCATGGAAACAGTTAGGAGTCCCCGACCCTGCTCACCAGCTCCTCCGGCTGCTGCCGTCTGCTCCTGCAGCGTGGCGGCCTGGGAAGCCTCCACTGGTGATTTTCTGCCACTGGAGTTTTGTGGACTTCGGGAAGATGGATGCATAACCTGGGGCAAAGGCAGTCAGAGGCCCCCCTTGTCACAAGGTCCCTGCAGCCGGCAATGCCTCGAGCCCACAGGCTGGGAGCACAAAGGCATCTTCAGCCATCCACGATTTCCAGCAAGACCCCAGGGCTCACCCAACAGCCCTGCAGTCCGCACTACAGGGCAGGTCAATTCTTTTAAAGACTCTGCAGAAATATACCAACTGCAGAGCTCAGGAAAGCAATTGATTTTTAAAACGCAATTCAAGTTGTTTGCTTTTCAAAACCCAATTCAATTTATTTGCTTTTATAGCATTAAAGACATGTCTGCAGAAATTCAAAGTTTTATCTATAGAAACATAATTAGGTTAATAAATTACTAGGCCTATTTCGAATAACAAATTGAGGACTTTTATTAGACCTAAGTGGAACTTCATCTGAATCTGAATTTTCCATGCGGCCAGTGTAGAGTGACCCAGGTTTCCGAGGTCACCTTTCCGTCTTCAGACACCCCCCGTCTTTCTGCACTGGGAGTCGGCCTTCCAGTGGGTGCTGGACTTCTGTCCTGATGTCTCCCAGGAGGACTTTTCTCTCTATCTTCCTGTGGTGGTGTTTTCCCTGAGTTAATTCCTTCCTTCTCAGCAGTTGCTTTGGGAAAATGCGAGGGGATAAACCATCTTCAGGAGTTGGGGGGCAATCTTCTCCATCCACATCAACCCAGTATCAGTTGCTGGCTGAGGACTCACGAGATTTGCCTCTCGAGTGTGAGGGTGACACGAAGCTGGGACGGGAAGAGACACACTGGCCAGCAGAAGGTTCTAAAGAGGAGCTAATTTTAACAAGGAAAAATGTGATGGAGACAAAATAGCATCCTGCACTGTGGCCCCCAAGCAAGCAGCACAGCCCCCGTTCAGAGGAGTCCAGGCTGACAAGCAGCAGGTGCAAGATCACAGTGCAGAAGCAGGGAGCGTGGGAGGCTGCGAGCCCCGAGACGCATGGGCCATGGCGTGTGGAGAGAGCGCCATGCACATCACCTCCACGGGTGGGACCCACGGAAACAAAGCCCCCGAGTCCACTCGGCCCCAGCCAGACGCTTGCCGCTGTGAGTGCGCTCAGAGGGAAGCAACCGATAGAACTTGGAATCTGCTCTACAGCAGGAAGTGCTGCGGGTTAGGGTCTTGTTTGAAAGGCACAAACCCGTGTCCTCGGAAGAACACAGGACTCCAGGGAGCACCACGCTCGCCCAGGGAGGTGAAACTGTGTGGTGAGGAGCTGATGGGATGTGTGTGTTTGTGTACAGAACCTGTGCTCTCTTTACAGACGATAAGCACGAAGGGTCACCTTTGGAGGAGCTAAGTTGTTAGGTGACGATCTCTGTCCCGGGAGAGTGGCACTCTGACTCTTGCGGCCAGCGTGTTTGGGCATTGTCTCTTCATCAGCTGACAGAAGTGAAATTTTTCCAAAAGCAGGTTGCAATGCCTAAAAGACAAAATGCAGGGAAATTTTTCACATTTTCAAAGGTAAGATAAATTCAAATTTTAATACAATCCAAAATAATTGGAATGTCCTAGAAAAAATTAGGGTACAAGATGGGGGGACTTGGCCTGGTTTTTCCCCTAACATGTTGATAAGAACAGAAACCCTCACCCAACGTTTGTGAAGGGAGCTTTGTGGAGCCCGTGTGTGCTTTGTGTTTCTTATTGTGGTTCCTTGTTTCAAAATGATCGCAGGATCCCAAAGGCCACAGAATGAACAATACCCGACACATCTTCCTTCAGGCTCACGTGTCTTCAGCGGGGAATGCGGTAACGGAGGAGGAAAATGTGATGCTCCTTCTACTGTTGTGTCTACAACTGTCTAAGATTCGAAATGCAAATTCCCATTTTCCCTGTATTCAGCAGACTGACCTGGAACAGCGTGATCCTTCAGGTGGGAGGAGGTGCGTGAGGTCTGGAATGTTTAATTATTCCCCGCTCTCCCCTCTGAGGAGGAGGCGGGAGTGGGAAGGGGAGAGGGTTGCTATGAACGAACCCTTAACACCAGATCCAGAGTGGCTCATCCACACAGCAGAGCCCGCGTTCCGAGGGTGCTCATGCCTCAGCCTTTTAGATACTCAGTCCCTAAAACTGCGACTACACACAGATACACCTACGCAAATTTAGAGTGTGGAATTCACATATCCCGTCCTTTCTTCAAATCAGGTATGCTCTCGTGAGCACAGATCCTCTTCTTATAAACAGCCCCATGGTGACCAGTACAATGCACAGAATCAAAAAAAAAATTTGTAAATTCACCAAGCTCTAATCCCGAAATAAGAGAATGATGGAAACTGTAGGGAGTGTGAAGACTGAATGAGACTTCATTGACTCTTGGGGTTATTGTTATGGTTACATTTCGACCAACATACAATGACCCAAATGGGGCAGTAGATACTATTTTTTAGGAACTGGCATACAGTATAAGCAGGGAAAAATCCCTGTGGGTCTTATGGGTTCTCCTCACAGAAGGTGGACAATCCCAGCCAGTATTTGTGGCGATTTCTCCTTCTCTACCTCTGATGGAGGAACAGCCTGTCCGGCTTCCGCTCTTCCTTCCGCAGAAGGACTGGGCGCTTTGCTGTGCTGAGAGGCTAAACCCACTTTCTTTCTGAGGCAGCAGAAGCCATCTCCATGGAGACAAAGCTCTGGCAGAGCTCCCGAAGAGTGGGAATAACTTCCGAGATTTCCCGTAATTTCTTGTACAGGAATGTGCGGCTGTTCTTGCCACGCTGGGAGAACCCACCACAGAGCAGGCTCCTCTGGAATGTATTCCATGGGTGCCTCTGTGTGTGTGTGTGCGTGTGTGTGTTGTAATCACTGTGTCATATCAGAAATATTCTAAGTCCTGGAAGTACCGATTTAAAAGTTCACACAATAAGTGCAGATAGGAAATGTTGGTACTTTTCTTAACCCACTGAGAAATATCCCCACTTACATGTGGAGGGTGTTCACGTGGTTCCACGTGTCCTTACCTGTACGTATAATTTTAATGATTCAAGTTGTTTAGACCCATGTGCGGGAAACAGAACCCAGACAAGGCAGTGATAACACTGGCCACATTCACACTGTCTTAGGCTCGGTCTTTGAGCCATGTGATCACACTCGAAAGCTCAGTGTTCTATACAGGCAGGTGGGTGCTGGGAGGCACCGACTACTGCAGCATGAGAATGCTGGTTCTTCCTTTGGGATAGAGCAGGGCAGTGATGTGGGACGGGCGCAGGAAAGTCCTGGGTAGAGAAGGGCAGGTCCCTGGCTAGGGCTGCACCCCGGGGCCTGTGCCCAGGGACCTAGGCATTTCTGCTTTCGTGCCCAAATGTAGCATTTCCAAGACCACCCTGGCCCACCACACTCCCATCTTGGGCCTGTGAAAATCCCAAGACCCTAGCGGGCAGAGACACAAGTGGCTGGAAGTGAGAGGAACACACTGGCAGATGCCAGCAAGCCATTGACTGGCAGAATGACACAGAGATCGGTCAGGGCGGTCAGAGGAGAGCCCGGCCACTGGGCTGCCTAACTCCAGGTGAAAACTGCCTTCCCACTCCATCTCGGTTCTGGCTCCCCCGTCTGCTGAGAGCTACCATCACCCAATAAAAAACCTTGCACCCATCCTCCAAGCCCATGTGTGATCTGATTCTTCAGGTACACCAAGGCAGGAACCCAGGACACAGAAAGCCCTCTGTCCTAGTGATGTGCAGAAGGTCTAACTGAGCTGATAAACACAAGCTGCCTACAGATAGCTAAACTGAAAGAACGCCCTGTAACACACGCCCACTGGGGCTTCAGCTGTAAACATTCACTCCTAGAAACTGCCGTGGGGTTGGAGCCGCACAGCCTGCCCCTCTCTACGCTCCCCTAGAGGTTTGAGCTGTGAGACACTGAGGGAGCCAGCCACACCCCATCGCAGACCCTGCGAGGGGGACAAGGGAACTTTTCCCGTTTCAACAGGTCTCGATCGCATTCTACACAGCTGTCCTAGAGAATGAACAGAAGGACACCAGGCCACTGAGCTGGCTCTGGAGTCACCCTGGGTTCAAATCCCAGCTCCACATTCTCTAACCGGTGGCCATGATGGAGTTAGTCATAGGATCCATTTCATAGGGTCGTGGTAGAGATTAAGACAGTAACACTCCCTGCCTAGCCCATGTGAAGTCCACAGTAAGGGTTTGCTGCTGCTGTCCTGAGACATCATGAGATGTCTTAGAATTCCAGACGTGAGATGCGCAGCCTGGAGGCGGCCGTGCTTCTGTCTGCTGGAGCGCCAGGTGAGAAGCCTGATGTATCCAGTTCTTTAATCTTTACTTGTGGGAAATGGGATGGATGGAAAGATAGCAAGCCCTCCCACCACCTGGAGCGTGAAGGATACCACGTCACCCAGCAATAAAGCCCACATCTTTACGGGGACGCTATTTTTACATAATGCAAATGATACAAAAACACAAGTGCGCCTTTGGTACCAGAGTGTGTGGTTCTCGCCCTGCGTGTGGGGACGCTGCAGGCTTCTTCCTGGCTTCCCACTGCTGCCGCTGCAGACTTCTCAGCTCTTCTCGGAGCTCCAGGTTCTTCTTCCTCAAGGCATTGATATGACTCTGGAGTTTTCTGTGAACATCAGCCCACAGCGACTCCTGTCTCCTGAGCTCTTGGTGGAGTCTGGTGATCTGCTGCTGTAATGACTGTTATTGGGAAGAGAACACCAGAAAACCTCTCAGACGCACAACCGGCACATTCATCTGCAAAATACTCAAGGCCTCTCTGATGTAAGACCAACACCCTTTCTGGACAAAAAGACACCCAATGAGATAAACAGGACAACCACAGCCTTCTTTTTCTTTCTTTCTTTCTTTCTTTCTTTCTTTCTTTCTTTCTTTCTTTCTTTCTTTCTTTCTTTCCTTCCTTCCTTCCTTCCTTCCTTCCTTCCTTCCTTCCTTCCTTTCTTTTTTCTTTCTTTCTTTCTTTCTTTCTTTCTTTCTTTCTTTCTTTCTTTCTTTTTTTGAAGCAGAGTCTCACTCTGTCACCCAGGCTGGAGTACAGTGGCATGATCTCAGCTCACTGAAGCTTCAACTTGATGAGCTCAAGTGATCCTCCTGCCTCAGCCTCTGATGTAGCTGGGACTACAGGCGTGTGCCACCACACTTGGCTAATTTTTGTATTTTTAGTAGTGATGGGGTTTCACCATGTTGCCCAGACTGGTCCCAAACTCCTGGGCTCAAGCGATCCACCTGCCTCGGCCTCCTAAAGTCCTGGGATTACAGGCATAAGCTACCATGCCTGGCCACAGCTTTATTCTTATTGAGTACTATTTATTATGAGTTAGTCTACATGATATAGCCAGATATAGATGGTCAGTGAATTATGATTCTTTGTTAAAACACTGCTATAGCAATAAGAGGCTGGCATTCTTTTTCCTTCTTTTTTTTTTTGAGACAGGGTCCTGCTCTGTCAACCAGGCTGGAGGGCAGTGATGCAATTTCAGCTCACTGCAACCTCCACTCCCCAGGTTCAAGCAATTCTGGTGCCTCAGCATCCCAAGTAGCTGGGATTACAGGTGCACACCATCATACCTGGCTAATTTTGAATTTTTAGTAGAGAAGAGGGTTTGCCATGTTGGCCAGGCTGGTCTCAAACACCATGCTGGCATGGATGTATGGTTAACAGTTTAAAAATTATGGAAGCCACTGTATTTTCAACCTGACATGTTAGCCTTCCCCTGGCATCCCTCATTGGACTGTAGAGCCTCCAGCCTTGCTCTGAGAATAAGCGGGATCGTGATAAAGGTACAGCCCTGCACTGCGTGACCCTGGCCACAGAGACCCATGGCACTTTCTTGAGAGCAAGCACTGTCCAACTGGGTCCGGTGAGGAAGATAGTTGCTGGGATGATGTGAGGCATGTCAACCTGATTTTCTTTAATGAAGTTTTTAAAGTCTGGTGCCTTCTCCTGGATTAGAGGAGAAAAGCTGGAAAGTTAATATTTTCTTTAACTCCCTGTCCTGCCCCCCCATCCACCAAGAGAGAAGGTTGCAGAGGGGAAAAGAGCCGCGTGCCCCTCTCAGAGGAAGTTCAGCATCAGTGTCCCAGGCTGGCGCATTCCTACGGGGTCTGGCAAGGGAAAGTCCAATAACGGGCCACAGGGACAGGAGTCAGGGTCCCGCCTGGTGGGACTAACTCTGTCCCCACAGGGATCAGCTCACCGGCATCTCCCCGCCATTGCCGTCCTCGCTGGGGACCTCGGCTGCCGCAGCTGTCTTCTCCATGGCAGCCCCAGCTCCTGGGCACCGGTCCTCTGGGTGGGTGCCTTCCTTGGACTCCCCGGCCTCGAGCTGACCCTCCAGCATCCTGGTTGGGAAGGGAGGAGCTATGGCAATGCCTGAATGCAGCCCCCTACCCCGTCAGTGTGGGCTGAAGGCCCCAGCCTCAACCTAAGGGTGAGCAGGAACCACGGCTGCTCTTCTCCCCCGGGGTCCTATGCACATTCCCAAGCCCAAAGCTGACCAGGTGAAAGGACACCACAGACTGAGAGACTGAGTGGCCCACAGCTGGCTCTTCACCATCTTCCATGGAAAACAGTTCCTAGAAAATCAGCCTGACACCTAACACACTCCCAACATCCACAGACGGAGGGACTGAGTGGTCCACACCAGACTCTCCACCATCCTCCATGGAAAACCCTTCAGTTCCTAGAAGATCAGCCTGACACCTAACACACTCTCAACATCCACAGACAGAGGGACTGAGTGGTCCACACCTGGCTCTCCATCATCCTCCATGGAAAATGCTTTAGATCCTAGAAGATCAGCCTGACACCTAATGCACTCTGGTCATCCAGAGAAGGGTGTGAGCGGGGTGTGAGCAGGTGTGAGGGGAATGTGAATGGGTGTGAGCGGATGTGAGCAGGATGGTCTTGGGGTGTGAGTGGGATGTGAGTGGATGGTTGCGTGCGGCCCTGAGGGAACTCTTAGCCCTTTAATCAGCACCACTGGATCAACACCCACTTGGAGGGGCACAGGCAGACCCCACACTGTATTGAGTCTGAGTCTTGAACCATCAGGATGACATTTGTGAATTCACGGTGAAGACATGGAAAGGAAAGCCCTTTTTATAGGTACAGCATTTATGCCGGTTCTAGGAAGCTCACAGCAATCAGAAAACTAAAACAAAAGAGGAAATGCAAAGCTCCCTGCAAGCCTCAGGGTCCTCTGTGAAAGCCGCTCCCACCCCTGCCTCACCCTCTCGGTTTTAGGAAGTGAGTGACCCCCAACGAAACCCCGACTGTTTATTCATAAACTTCTCGCTGTATACAAACCTGAGAATGAACAGTTTAACCACAGTGATTGGAGAAATGCTGTTTAAAAGAGAGTCTCCTGGTGGAGGCAAATCGAAGGTCAAGAGCAAGACCTACCAGTAACCGGATCCCTGGCCGTTCCTTCCCCGCGGGGACTGGGACAGTTTCTGTGGAAGTGGGCGGGGATCCTCTGTCTTCACAGCCCTGAGAAAGCTCCTTCTTTCCTGCTCCTCTGAGGGGATACCCCAGTGTCCTCGGCCCCACCAAACTCGTGACCCCCTTAGTCTGGGGAAGACCCCTTCCCTCAGCCCCACTACCAGACCTCGTCACCTCACCTGGTCCCTGCCAGTCACTTCTGCCAGGACCAGATCATCTGGGCCGTGTCCCCTCAGCTGTCCCCAAGTCCTCTTGCCTCATCTCCAGGGACCAGGGAGCAGCAGACGGTTCCAACGGACTTTCTGTCTTAAAGGGGCATGAGTGTCTCACTCAACGTCACCACTGGACCAGCTCAGATAATAATTAAACATCCCAAACCTGCAATTCTAACATAGGAGCTCACTGGCACTGGAGTCCATCCATCCACAAAGGACACTGGAGAGAGTCAGACTGCTCCTCCCCATTGACAAATACCATGTGTTTAATATCAAGTCTTCAATATCCAGCGTGTAGTAAGAGCTCGTTTCTCTGAGCATACATTCTTGACGAAATATAAACTGTCTTTGCATGTCAAATTATTTACTAGAAAAAACATTTTTATGAAGGGAAAATATTGTATGTGAGTTTAAAGAGGAGACAGGATTCAAATTTTCATCATTTCACAAAATGCGTCTCCATCTGAATTGTCGTGTGATTTTTGTGACAGAGAAGAGAATGAGGATCAAGCGAGAGTCCATGTTCCTGTTAAGCCCTGGCCGTCCTTCTCATCCGGGGCTCCCCTGAGCCTGCTTGTGTTGTGTGTCACTCGGATAGTTCCGCAAGCGACTCGCATGCAATAAGCAGTAAACACCGACGTCGTGAATGAATGAAGAAACTACCACAAAGAGGAAACGAGGCACTTTTGTCCCTGAGAGTCATTCTAACCGTGGGATTGTGGGTCCTGAGGTGTGTGAGGGGTTGTGTGTCCTGAGGTGTGTGAGGGGTTGTGTGTCCTGAGGTGTGTGAGGGGTTGTGTGTCCTGAGGTGTGTGAGGGTTGTGTGTGTGTCCCGAGGTGCATGAGGGTTGTGTGTGTGTCCCGAGGTGCGTGAGGTGTTGTGTGTGTGTCCCGAGGTGTGTGAGGTGTTGTGTGTGTGTCCTGAGGTGTGTGAGGTGTTGTGTGTGTGTCCTGAGGTGTGTGAGGGTTGTGTTCGTTTCTGTGCTCCTCTCAGGTGCCGCCTGGTTTTTGTTCGCGGGGTGAGACACGGCCGGCCCCCTTCCCCTCTCCATGGGGCAGGCAGCTTCCATCCCCATCTTCATGGTGTCTCCTTCCTCCAGAGACTCTGCCATCCTTTGGACACCCAGGGGGTCTCTCTGCCCAGGCCTCACAGCACCCTGAGTTTAACCCAACTGGAAGTTGTGATGTCCTCGAGTTTCTGGAAGCCTTTCTCAGTCATCTCTACAAGTCGGGGAATGAAGGCCCAGTGTCTCATGTCCATTCCACAGAGTTTTATGTGTTATCCCGAGGATGTGTGAGCTCAGACCTGTCCATCTCACCATCAAAGCAGGTCCACCCACATGTTTTCATCACCTGACATCATCGATGGGTTTCAGGCTTCGCAGCTCCCCTCCTGAGCCTCAGCCGGGGTGTCTCCCGGGGCAGGCTCCCCGCATCCCTCTCTGTGCTGCAGCCCTCTGTGGGCTGCTCTTCCCCGCCTGGCCAGGCCATTTTCTTCGCTGAGTCTTCCCCAGGTTCTCGTCCTGCAGCAAACACTTGTGGCCGCGGGTCAGGGCCCTGAGGTGTGTGAGGTGTTGTGTGTGTCCTGAGGTGTGTGAGGTGTGTGTGTGTCCTGAGGTGTGTGAGGTGTTGTGTGTGTCCTGAGGTGTGTGAGGTGTTGTGTGTGTCCTGAGGTGTGTGAGGTGTTGTGTGTGTCCTGAGGTGTGTGAGGTGTTGTGTGTGTGTCCTGAGGTGTGTGAGAGTTGTGTTAGTTTCTGTGCTCCTCTCAGGTGCGGCACTGGCTAGTCTCAAACTTCTGGACTCAAGCGATCCACCTGCCTCAGCCTCTTAAGTGCTGGGATTACACACTTTATAAGCATGTTCTCTGTACAATATTTTGTAAAAATTGAGAATAAGAAAAGACACTGCCCCTTTAAGCAAGGTGGTAAGGCAACATGTAAAAACTACTCAATCCACATTAGTGAGTGCTTCCATTAATTACATTCTGAAGTTTTTTTGTTTAAAATGAATTGGGGGAGTACATTATGCTCTTCAAGATAATGAACAGAGAAAAATGTCCAATGATTGCCAGCCATCCCGATAATGCATTTACTCTATGTGGTGTTATTTTGTTTTTGCCGTGGGACCCAAGTGATTGGAAAGGATATCACATAGTCAGTGATCAGCTGACCGAGTACGGACAGGGAAAGAAGCC
This sequence comes from Nomascus leucogenys, assembly GCF_006542625.1. Classification (NCBI taxonomy): domain Eukaryota; kingdom Metazoa; phylum Chordata; class Mammalia; order Primates; family Hylobatidae; genus Nomascus; species Nomascus leucogenys. The sequence goes on from NC_044383.1 coordinate 152,998,561, forward strand.
AACTTAGACCTAAAGGGACCTGGGGTCAGGAGACATTTCTAGATGAGCCCCTCCGCCGGGTAACATCAACCCGTGACTTCCAATACCAATGCTGAAGAGGCCACAGAGGAGAGAGAATCCTGAGAAGGTTTTTAATATCTGCAAGTTACTGTATTTCAAGAAGTGGAAAGTTTCTTGATATGTGTATGAAGACCAAGATTGAGATAGTGATACTGAGCGTGGGATGATACCACATTGAGGCTGGGAGCTTTATTTCTTGTAAATCTTTCTGTAGGTATACCTCTGTGGATTCCTACCACTTCTGAACCATAGTTACAAGGCCAATAAATACATAGAACAGTGTTCCTACCGCTGGTGGGCATCATGCTCTTCCTAACAGCTCTGTCGGAACCCTTTATTCCTCATGACCTTGTGTCCATATCATGCTATCTGATTATTCATCATTTTTCCTGGATCCCGTTGATATGAAACATGGATAAAGCGACGTGTGAAGAAACATGTTATAGGAAAAGAAACTCTGACCTTGGAATCTGAGGATTTGTATAATTTGGCCTTTACACAAAAGAATTATGTAATCTTGGGCAAGTCCCTTAATACTGTATTTGAACCCGATTTTATTGCCCCTTTTAGGTCTAAACTTTCAACTGTGAGTACTAATTTGCGGCATGATGGTGAGGTGAAATGACAGAGGCTCATGGCATGTGATTGCAGAATATCCACTAGACTTTCACAAGTCACCAGTCATGGATTTCGGGATCTGACTCTTGTCACCACGGGAGACCTCAGGATCTGACTGCTTGTCAACACAGGAGACGTCAGGATCTGACTGCTTGTCTTCATGGGGAGACGTCAGGATCTGACTGCTTGTCATCATGGGAGACGTCAGGTACAGCTTAACAATTAGCTAAGGGGTTCATCTGACAGATACCTCTAATTACTGCTTTAGCTAAAAAAAACCCCATGAAAGACACAGGTTTACTGCGTCATATGAACCCATAGTAAATATTTCGTGACCTGATACTTATCCAGTCAGAGCTCTGTTAGCCAGAACTAAATAATTGCCCGAAAAATGAACACTAATATTCATAATACCATTCTTTAAATACTACAAAATCATGGGAATTTTGAGTCATCAGTGAAGGTAAAAGCTTAACCCAACATGTTTCTATTCTGTTCCTTGTTATTTTGTAATTCATTAACTGTAAACTAATCAACAACCTCCAGTGCCTAGCACCGTGCAGCCCATTGCAAGGCTTAAAGACGAGTATGAGACGTGGTCCCGGGTGCCTGAGAAGTCGGGGCATAGTGAGAGAGATGAAGAGACTGTACTAGCACAATTAGCCCCTAGATATTAATAGTATGGTGCTGAGCAGAGTATTTCACACAAGAGGGGACACCTTTCCAGGTCTTGAGCTGAGGCAGCTTTCTGTAGGATCAGAGACAGAGAAGGGATATTTCCAAAGGAAGGTGGTCAACCAAAGCCCAGGAGGAAGCAGTGGGTGCCTCCTTACCTGTGTTTCTGCACCTGTACTTCCTCACCCCCCCCCACCTCCCCCCTCACCCCCCCCCCCCCCCCCCCCTCACCGCCCCTCACCGTGCCCCCACCTGCCCCCCCCGCCCCCCCCCCCCCCCCCCCCCCCCCCCCCCCCCCCCCCCCCCCCCCCGGCCCCCCCCCCCCCCCCCCCCCCCCCCCCCCCCCCCCCCGCCCCCTCACCTGCCCCCCCCGCCCCCACCGTGCCCCCCCCCCCCCCCCCGCCCCACCTGCCCCACCTGTGTCTCCTCACCTGACTCCTCACCTGCACCCCCCCCCCCCCCCCCTGCCCCTCACCTGCGCCCCCTCACCTGCGCCTCCTCACCTGCGCCCCCTCACCTGCACCCCCTCACCTGTGCCCCTCACCTGTGCCCCTCACCTGCGCCCCCTCACCTGCGCCCCCTCACCTGCACCCCCTCACCTGTGCCCCTCACCTGTGCCCCTCACCTGTGCCCCCTCACCTGCGCCCCCTCACCTGCGCCTCCTCACCTGCGCCCCCTCACCTGTGCCCCCTCACCTGCGCCCCCTCACCTGCGCCCCCTCACCTGTGCCCCCTCACCTGCGCCCCCTCACCTGCGCCCCCTCACCTGCGCCTCCTCACCTGCGCCCCCTCACCTGCGCCCCCTCACCTGTGCCTCCTCACCTGTGCCCCCTCACCTGCACCCCCTCACCTGTGCCTCTTCACCTGACTTCCTCACCTGTGTCTCCTCACCTGACTTCCTCACCTGCACCCCCTCACCTCCGCCCCCTCACCTGCGCCCCCTCACCTGTGCCCCCTCACCTGCGCCCCCTCACCTGCGCCCCCTCACCTGCGCCTCCTCACCTGCGCCCCCTCACCTGCGCCCCCTCACCTGCGCCCCTCACCTGCCCCCCCCCCCCCCCCCCCCCCCCCCCCCCCCCCCCCCTCCCCCCCCCTCCCCCTCACCTGCCCCCCCCCCCCCCACCTGCCTCCTCACCTGCCCCCCCCCCCTCACTGTCCCCCCACCTGTGCCCCTCATCTGCACCTCCTCACCTGCTCCCCCTACCTGCACCCCCTCACCTGCACCTCCTCACCTGACTTCCTCACCTGCACCCCCCACCTCCGCCCCCTCACCTGTGCCTCCTCACCTGCCCCCCCTGCACCCCCTCACCTGTGCCTTCTCACCTGACTTCCTCACCTGCACCTCCTCACCTCCACCCTCAACTGCGCCTCCTCACCTGCACCCCCTCACCTGTGCCTCCTCACCTGTGCCTCCTCACCTGCACTTCCTCACTTGTGGCCCTCACCTGTGCCCCCTCACCTGTGCCCCCTCATCTGCACCTCCTCACCTGCTCCCCCTCACCTGCCCTCCTCACCTGACTTCCTCACCTGCGCCCCCTCACCTGCGCTTCCTCACCTGCAAGGAGCTGTGCAAAGACTGTTCTGATGGGAGAGGAGCTTTTGTTCAGGACATAAACCTGGAGGTATAGTGTGGGTCGGGTGATGGTTGTTTCAAAATTCAGACACTCAATCTTGGACTTAACATGGTCATCAGTAGGAATGGTTTTAAGTTTACCGTGATGAAATTTGTAGATTATAAAAGATGATTCTGGCAGAAGCATATAAATAAATTAGAGGAGGAATAGTTTTGGGCTGAGAATGTGAATTTGTAACAAGTGCCCCAAGTTACTCTGACCAGGTGCCAAGAATGACACTTTAGGAAAACATGGCTGCCAGTGAGCAACAGAAATATGAAGAGCGAGCCACCACTACTAACTCTACACGGACAGAAATGGTTCTGGAGATCGATGAGGCTCTGATGACGAAGGGGCACCTGGGTCAGGATGGGTCTCACGTTTCCAGCCAGAGAGGAAGGAGGAGGCTGAGTGGCTGCACAGAGGACAGGCCCGCAGAGGGGAGAGTCTCCTCTCGGACGCACCGGGTCTGCGGCATGGCTGACCAGGTGCCCTAATGCAGGAAGCATCCGAAACTGTGGGTTCGAAGCTAAGCTATGAGTGGGGTACTGAAGATACAGAGTAAGAGTTCGCTGCACAAGTCTGATAGTCAAGGGGAAGAGGTTAGATCGGGTTATTGGAGTTACAAGGAGAGAGGGACAGGGCAAGGGTTCCAGTACTGGAGAATGTCTAGTTTACTGTAGCCAAGATGTTGTATTTTAATTTAAAATGCTCCGTTGACTCCCTCACCCCATGGAAGATCTCAGGTTGAGGGGCCCCGCTGGCCCCGCATGAGGTCCTCTGTGAGCACCAGCTCCTCTTCTCTCCTTCACTCTGTCATGGTGAAGCTCTCTATTGTGGGAGCTGGCCATATTAGGGGCAGGCCCAGCTCCCCCAGATGTCACCTCTCTGCCTTCTGAGTATCAAATCAGAGTCTCCTTCTCCCTAAGCCTCCCAAACTGTGGGGACTTACATGTGAGTGTCATTTCAGTTTTTGTATGACTATAAATACGTGAAAAAGGAATATTTGATTGATAAAATCTGATTGTCTTTAAAAATTGTCCTGATCTCCCTCCTCTCGACCCCTGTGGGAACCCACCACTTAACCACACAAGGGCCTAACTCACCAAGCGTCACAGCTTGGGGAAGAAATGCCAGCTGTGAGCTGGAGAAACAAAAATGAGGGCCTGTCCCTAAAATGCAGGATCTAAGGGACTTGAACTGGAGGGAAATCAGGCAGCACCTCATGGAATCCAGGCTCACAGAAAGTCAGTTTCAATTAGAATTTAAAACATCCCTCTTCGTGCCACAACTCTTCAGGCCACTGACAAGGTGACGGGACCACACTCTGTACAGGATACAAACATATTCCCCATGGGTGGACAAAGTGACCCCATAGCCTGTCTACACCAAGGAGCTGCACCTGTGCCCTGTGTAGCCAGATGCAATTTTCTATTGTTGGAGAATCTACTTAAAGTTGTTCTTCAGCAAGTTTTTCCAAAGTACTGTTTTCTTTCCTCAATTTCTGGCCCAGCAAGTGTAGAAAGAAAACAAAAGGAATGTAAAATGTTCTTGGTTGACTTTACTCTTAATTATTTAAAAGCAAACAGAGAAAATTAAAATCAAACAGGTGCAAAAAATTCTTCTAGAGCCTTGCACACAGTTCCAGTTCTTGAAATCGTTCATAAAACAAAGCGAATGAAATAAACAGAGGCGTGGCTGAATGGATATGCATTGTACTGTGCTTATGGTACCAAACTGCTCACTGCATCTCTCGTTCCACGGCCTCTGGGCTCACCTCCAGAAGCCTGTTCCTGAGCTGACTGGGGTTCTGGGCCAGGGGTCTCAAGGAGTGAGGCCCAGGCTCAGGAGGACAAAAAGCAACCGCCTGAAAGTGGCAAAATCTGTAAAATATAAAATCTGAGTGGTGTCAGGAGCAAATGCTGTGTCCAGAGCCTCGTGTCCAGAGGCCAAGCCCGGCCTCCTGGCTGAGCCTTCCCGCCCTGGCACCCTGAGACCGTCCCAGTCCGGCTGGGGTCAGTTTGTGCTGTTATCACCTGGCATCTGCTCAACAAGCTTTGGAAATGAAGTTTCTGTTTTAGATGACAGAAAAGTCGTAGGAGTAACCCAGTTCCCACATTCCCTACGCTCTCAGCTTCCCTGCTAACAGCTTATTTGTATAAAACACTTGTGGCTGTGGAACTAATATTTACACACTGATATTAACTGAAATCCACACTGGATTCGGATCTCCTCGGTTTTTGCCCAATGTCCTTTTTCTGTCCCAGGGTCCTGTCCAGGCTCCCATACGACGCCTGGCACCACGTCTTCTTGGGCTCCTCTTGGCTGTGACTGTTTCTTGGACGTTCCTGGTTTCTAATGACCTTGGCTGTTTGGAGGAGGGTTTTGTATGATGTTTTTTCTCAAGATCAGACTGGGGCTGTGGGTTTCGGGGAAGAGGACCCCAGAGATGAGCTCTATGCCTGTCACAGGCAGTCAAGGGCAGTGCTGTCAGTGCCACTTATCACTGGCCATGCTGACCTGTCCACCTGGTGGAGGTCACGCCCACCAAGCTTCCCCTCCACACACTGCTCTCTTTAAAAGGAAGTCACACGCACCGTGCACACAGGAGCATGATGGAGTGGGGCTAATTCTCCACCTCCTGGGGGGGCGCCTCGTAATCTTCAATGGACACCAGTTCCAGGGTCTGCACCAGGGGAGAGCTCAGGCCCTAGAGGCCTTGCAACCTGCCCCTCAGTAGCTGCTTCATAGTAACCCAGGTCTTCACTGCACCTGTGTCTGGAGCAAAGCTCCAACCACCTGTCCTCACTGCCCGAGCAGCTATGCCCTGGCTGAGCCTGGGCAGCTGCCCAACAGGCCTGAGGCTGGCTGGACCATCTCCTGTGAGCACTCAGGGCCTTGGTCTTACGCTGCTGAGGCCTGGGTCCAAGGGGCCACGTAGGGCTGGCCGAAGGCAGACGACCCTCCCAGCACGGCTATCTTCCACATTGGCATGCAGTCTACTTCATTTATTTCTCAGAAAAACGACACTCACTTTACTATTTTTAATTATCAATAATTATTAAAATTTTAATAATTTAGATATAAAATATTAAATATAATTAAATATTTATATATAATTAATTAAATTATATATTTTTATATATTATTATATAATTAACTATATATAATTAAATATTAAATATAAACTATTTAATAATTATTAAATTTATTATTAATTATTATTAATGTATTAATACATTAATGTAATGTATTATTTATTACACTCACTTTAGAGATGAAAGCTATGACTAAAGAGGGGAAGCCATGGCACGGGGCTGTGCAGCTTGGGAGTGGAGTAGGAGGGATTGAAAGCCAGGCACTTCCGATCCCGAAGTCTGCACCCTTCACCCTTGAGCTCCAGGGTATGCCTTGACCACGGCCCCACATGAGGCCTGGGGACTGGGACTCCCTTCCCTTGGCCTGATGGGCTTCTCAGGATTCTAAAGCCCCAATGAGGTTGCCGTCCCTGTCCGCCCGGTTCCCACTGGCACCTGGTTCAGTTCTCCAGGTGTGAAGCGTCGGCCCTGCCCTGCACAGGTGGGTGGTGGTCTCCCATTGTGGAAACTACTAGAGTCACAACAGATGCTGAAAATGCCAACACAGTCATTTATATTTTACTTTCTTAGTAGTCTCCTCTACTACAAAAGAGTAGCTTGTACTTCTCTGTTTTAGGACCGTGCTCACCTGGGCCCAGGTTGTGTTGAGAGGTAGCCAGCAAGTTTGACTATGTCAGCCTTTATCTAGCCTGGGGAAACAACGCCTCGGCTGACACAGGTCTCTGGATTTTAAGAGTCTTCAGCAATGCTCATGGAAAACCTCAAGGCATCCTGCATTGCACCCTTCCTAAATATGCATTGGGAGTATCTATGGCCTTATTGCTCACTGGCCTCAAGAACTGTTTTTGGGAAAAAGCCGATTACACTTCCTAGCGCGCCTTCTCATTTGTGCAAGGATGTGCAGTAAAGGGTTGACTCAGCAGGCTTGGGGTGTCCAAACCCTGCACATTCAGAGAAAGGTCTGGGCCTGTCCTTCTTCCGTTTGAGCCCTTGGATTATCTTGCTTGATAAGAGTGTCTCTGTTTACCAGCGGCCTCCATCCATGGCCAAGAGTTCATGGAGTTCATGTTAACAGTGATTTATGTGGAGCCTAGAGCCACGCTACATCAGTGTGACCTCTGGGATAGCTGGACTGGGTGACTAGGATTAGCCAGCGGGATGATTCAGGCCTATGTGACACGCTCCCAGGAGAAGCCCTGGATCCCAAGGCTCGGGGGCTCCCCTGGCAGGTGGTGCTGTGTGCACACTGCAAGGCTCGGGGGCTCCCCTGGCAGGTGGTGCTGTGTGCACACTGGCACAGTTGTTGCTGTGAGAATTAAATGCATCGGTGGCTCCCTCAGGACAGGACGGCGGGCAGCTCACAGCTGGTCTCTCCTAGACTCTGTCCCAAGTACGTTTTCCCTTTGCGGATTTTAATCTGTGTCCTTTTGCTGTAATAAATGGTAAGCTTCTGTGAATCCTTCTAGTGAATCATTGACCCTGAGGGTTGTTGGAGGAGTCAGATACAAAGGGGATAAGGACACCTGCCCTGACTGCCTCAGAGGGGCTGGGGGAAAGGACACCTGCCCTGGCTGCCTCAGAGGGGCTGTGGGGAGCTGAGATCCAGCCGTCACAGTGGGGCCATACAAGTCTGGGGGTTCTTATGATGCAGAATTCTAGTGAGGCAAACAGAACTTTCAGAGTAAATAAGGAGTGTCCTTCACTTCCAGCATCTTGTGGTCTGGTCTGCCGAAAGCTACGTACCCTGTCCATGGAAGATGCAGGGGCAGGGTCTCCCATCCACAGCAGGCACACAGATGCCCAAAGGCCCTGGGTGCAGAGCTCTGAATTAGGAACAGGTTCCCTGCTGGGAGAGCCCCATACTGCCTTGGTCTTCTCAGGATCCCTGACACGGTTTAGGGTGGGGATGTGAGAAGCTGGCTTCAGGGTCAGACCCAAAGACAAGTAGCTGACGTGGGGGTTGAGCCAGGACTCACACCTAGGCCCTTCTCCAGGGGGCTTTACCAAAACCAGCCTCATGTCCTATAGACATGACTTTTGTGAACACACACACGTATCCTCTTCATATGCACACGTGTTTATGTAAAAGAAATGTATGTTTATATGCCAAGGTGACTTAAAAATTATAAAGTGCTGTACAAATATGTTATTTACGGTGTGATGAGGATAAGGTTTGGATTCCATGCTGTTTGTAACTATGTCAGTTGGAGTTCTTCCTGGGATAAAGGAGGGCAGGCGGTCAGCACTGTTCCTGTTTTGTGACTGAAGGACCTTCATTCAAGCAGTCCTTATTGGACACCCGTGTCCCCATCCTTGCTAATATGCCGACCAGCCACACATACTACACCACGGAGTCCCTGTGTCACACCAGCCCTGCAGGCACCTGTTTCTTGGTGCCGAGTGTCTTTCACAAGTGTGAACCCATCTGATGTTAGTCCTCAGTAGGGAAAATGCCCATGGGAAGCGGGGTGTCGGGGGAGCCCGAGCCGGTGGCCCGGACGTTCTGCGCCGTGAGTTGCTGCCAGTCCGTGATGTGCTGATGCAAGTCATAGATTCTGCCCAGATTCTGTTTATTATCCTACTAAATAATTATTTTCATTGTCTTCATCTTTTCATGGCAATGCTGATGTCTTTCTATTAAAATCTGAAGAACGCTCTCTCCATGGGGCAGACTTTGTCATTTATAAGCTAACTGGCGAGAAATCAAAGAGGAAAAGGCAATCACATAAATGCCTCGGAAGACTGCACTCCCAGTGCACAATCACTCAATTATAACTCGGTGGGAAGGGAAGCAGGGAGGTTTGAGGAGGTGAGAGGCGGGACTCTGGTTCAGAAACCTGTGCTCAGACCTGGGTCCCTCTCATTGGCTGGGGGTCTTGGGGAAGACACAGCCTCTCTCTGAGCTCAGTTCCTGTATCTGCAGGGACCATGATCCATCAGCCTTTTGATAGGAAGAGTGGATGGGGTCCCATGTGACAGTGTGCAGGACACTCCAGAACGCTGCATATTTCTCTCCATTTTGTGTGTCTGACAAGCCATGTGGGGTTATTATTTCCATCAAACACTAGATGAAATCCACTCTGCTCAATTCTATCTAGTTGTTGCCTTCCTAGAAACGCAGGAATAACCTGCAGCACCATCCCCTTCTGTTCTGTGGCATTGACACAATTAAGGAATCTACTTTAGTGCTTTTACACATTGAACTGACGGGTAAGGTCAGGCATCGACTGTCACGGGGGCCAGTGGAGAGGTGGCGGGGACGCCCACATTCCATGAATCCTGCATCACGGTGTTGGACTTCTTGTTTTTGACACTAAACTTGTTCACATTCAATAACTTGAGCACGAATAAAGGCAGCTCACAGCAATAACGCCTCATGGGCACGGGCCCTGTGCTCTGCTCTAAACACTGCTCCTGTCACCCCTCCAAGACATGGGTCCCGCATTTTACAAACATGAATTCTGAAGACCACGAATAACTGACCTTGCCCAGCTCAGTTGGGCCCTAGCGCCGTGCCCGGGGCCGGGATGTGGGTCGTGTTTGGAGCCTGTTGCAGATGCGGATTTGTCTGCTCCACGCAAGATGCTCTGATGTACTCTGTGTGTCCTGGAGCTCAGAAACCTGTGCTGGACCCAATGCCTGCAGATGCTGCACCAGGGTAGCTGTTTTCCAGGGGTCAGGAGACACGCTCCGGAGGCTCCAGAGGCACAGACGGCCCCTCTCCATACACAGCACCCCCTGGGAACTGGTCGGAGATGTGCACGGGCAGACTCCAGCCTGCGGGTACACTGAAGTCCAGCAGCGCCAGACTGTGGCTGTTGTGCAGGCAGTTACCTGATTCCTATGATGTAGGAAGTTGGGGAGAAAAGAAAACTTGCCTACTGAGTAATGTCTCCCACAGCATGCAAAAATCTGACTTGAGAGACAGGATCTCATGCCGTCAGCACGCAGAAAGTTATAGGATTGATGCCTTTTCCTTTGCTAATGCGTCAGGGTGGGATTGCACTAAAATCAGGTACAAAAACACACATGAGTTTTCGAGAGGAGTCTGGGAAAACGCAGCCCTTGTGACCTCCTCCAAATTGCTGCTGTAAAGTGTTTAGTGAGCATCATTTCCTGACCTTTAGCTGATGAAATTCGTGTTGGGGGCAATTGGCAGGAGCTGGTAGGAACCCGTGTTTACCCGGTGTGACCAGGCGGGGCTGTGCTTTATGGAAAGCAATACACGTGGCCCACTCAGGAAGGCTGCAGCCAGCAGCCAGGCCTCTGCACACAGGGAGCCACAGTCGTCTGCCCTCACCGCAGCGCTTACTCACTTCCCCTCGAACGTGCTGGCTCTGCCCGGAGTCCACCTCCGGACCGCGGAGTCTGTGCTGCCTCTGTCCCGGGGACATGCCAGGGTGCTGTGTCCCGAGAGACACCCCTGCCTCTGGGGGCCTCCTCACCACGGCCTCGCTGCAGGCTTCGCCTCACTTGAGCTTTTCTCATGGGAACTTCCCAGTCCTCAGTTCTGCTGCATCCTCGTGGGAGAGAGAGGGAGATTCACAGAACCCGTGAGGGATGGGGACGGGCAGAGGGAAGTGAGGCTTGGTATGGGTTTCCTTCTCGAGAAGGAGGAACCGGAGGCGCATTTATCAATTCTAAGTCACTGGGATTCTGACATCATTGGTGAGGGCTGGCCCGGGAGTGCGGTGAGAAGGTGAGGGGACATTATTAACATTGCGGCCAGTTTACCCCTAATTGTTTAAGCTTTTTATTGACTTCTGTGCTCTTTCATTTTACTGCGCATGCTGGAATGGCTCACACACCTCCCCTTTCCATGTCCTCTCTCTGCTGGGGGCCTGCAATTGCGAGCGTGGGGAGTGTACCCCTCAACTCCTAATGTTTGGCCAATGGACTGTGATGGCCTGAAAGGGGAGGGCCAGAAACGAGCCAGCACGAGCAGGTCAACCTTTCCTGTTGTTGAGCGCACCACCAGGAGGTCATGCCCCAGAGAGCTGCTGTCCCTTCCGGGTGGGTCCGGACGAGACGTGGAGAAACCTGAGCCCAGCCTGGGGTCTGGGGCTCCTGACCCACAGCCTGAGGCCACACTGTCCAGTCAACCCACTGAGCCAGGTGAGAAAGAGACGGGCCAATTGTCACCAGCCACTGTGAGTCTGAGGTTGTGTGGTATGTGTGAGCCTGAGGTTGTGTGTTATGTGTGAGCCTGAGGTTGTGTGTTATGCAGCAAACAACTGACTAAGGCTTGTGGTAATGCACCGACTTTGAACAAAATTCAAAAGGTACAAAGGGAATTACAGTGACAAATCTCCCCAACCCTGTCCCTCAGCCTCCCAGCTCAACTGTCCCAATATTATTACAATACTGGGAAGATACATAATAACAATCCTTAATTGTTCTAGGTGTATATAATTAGGAAGAAAGATATTTTAAAAATAATGGGACTAGTGCCATCCCTACAAAGGATTGCAAAATAGTATGGTAAGAAATCCATAGTGGCTCAAAATTCAATATGTAACTATCTGAAAATCCCCCCATCCCATATCTGGCCAGTCTTTCTATCTTCAGGAATGAAAAGGAAAGAAGAAGGAAGGAGGGAGGGAGGGAGAGAGGGAAAAGAAGAGAAGCAATTATGGAATAAGACAGATGCAGACTCCTCTTTGCGCCTGTGGGAGAAATGCATGGGCATTACCACTTCAGATGAGGATTCCAGATCCTGCTTTTATGTGACAACCAAAGCCTCTGTCTGGTTAAATGCTAAGCAGTTCACCTCTGTTGGATAAATGGACCCCTGTGCTCAATTTGTACTTGATAATTCAAAGCAGTCAATTCCTCCTTCCTCTCCAGCAGAGGTGCTCAGGGGCGTGACGCAGGTGAGCTGCTGGGGACAGAGCGGGAGGCAGCCTTCCAGGCCCTGCTGCCTCTAACGCTCATGATTGCTTTCCAGTTTCTGTCCCTGTGACTGCTGCTTCCAGGCTGCCCTTCTGCTCCCCGAAATGCACACTGACTTCTCTCTTTGTGCCTCATGTTTTTATAGATCTGAGAGTCATTTCTGAAATTGTAGCCTGGAGGATTTGTCCCTAGTTGTTCCCGCCTGTCTAGCTACCGAAAGACACTATGGAATGACTAAAATAAAATCTCCAGGGGTAGAAGGAAAGGGTGGAATGAGCAGTGGGCATACGGCACTTCCAAACTTGTGAACGGTTCCAGGCAGAGCGGAGGGAGGGAGGGGCATCATCCCAGGATGGTCAACGCTGCTGGGCTCTCCCCTGGCACCCCTGGCACCCCAAGCACTCCCTCATCAAAACCAGGCAAAGCAACGATGCACACACCAAGAAGACCACACAGAAAGCAACACAGTTCAGGGTGGAGGGAGGGCTCTCCTGGGGGACATCAGCAGGCTCTATAGGTCTTGGTCATGCTGGTCCATCTCTCAGGTTGGGCATGGTGCTCATGGTGTTCATCCTTATCTTAGTCCCTTAGTGTTGCTGTAAAGGAACACCTGAAGCTGCAGGGAAACTTATAAAGAAAAGAGGTTTATTTGGCTCACATGTCTGCAGGCTTTACCAGGCTCACGGTGCCAGTGTCAGCTTCTGGGGAGGCCTCGGGAAGCTTCCACACACGGTGGAAGAGGAAGGGGAGTTGGCATGTGCAGATCACATGGTGAGAGAGGAAACGAGAGACTGGGAGGAGGTGCCAGGCTCTTCTTAAGAATCAGTTCTCACGGGAACTAATCAAGTGTGAACTCATTCATCACTGCAAGGACAGGCACCAAGCCATTCATGAGGGATCTGGCCCTGTGACCCAAACACCTTCTATCGGGCCCCGCCTCCAACACTAGGGTTCAAATTTCAACTTGAGATTTGGAGGGAAAAGCACCCAAAGTGTGTCACAAAGCACGTCCCAAACACAGCAATCCTCCCATCATTCTTTAAGCGTCTCATCCAGCCACCCTTTTATGTCGGGCTATGTTCCCCCTAGGGCTGTGGCATCTGGGTGGGCTGGGGCACCTGGTCCATTCGCCTGCTCCATGCTGGCTCACAGAGCATTCCTGTCCCCGCTGGTCCCTGCAGGTCATTTCTCGTGGTGACTGGAGAAAGCTCTCTACAGAAACGCCCGTCCTCCATGCCTCCACCTACGCAAGAGCATCCTCTGCTCCCTAGACCACACCAGGACAGTTCTGCACGGCCCTAAAGAGGCCACAGCCCAGCCCCCTCCCCAGGGAAATCTCCGCACTCAGGACTGGTAATTTCCAGGGCACAGTCTGCCTTTCTCAGCTTCGTGGGAAGCACCTTTGGTTCAGTCTTACTGGTGAGGGTGGAGGCTGCCTCCCGTCCCCTCCTTGTTCACCAGCAGGCGTCAGCAGGGCTGCTATTGGACCCCTTTAGACCAAGGCAAAACCTGGCTCCTCTGTTCTCAACAGGATCAGAAATGTCACGCAGGTCGTATCTGGAGTGGTTCTCTTTTTCCCTTTTGTGGAGGGTTAGAGTGGTATTCACATCTAGGCATGTCTACGTCTGAAATCTGTGATGGACTGAATGTGTCTCCCTCCCAAATTCAAGTGCTAACCCTCGGACCCCAGAATGTGATTGTATTTGGAGACGGGGCCTTTAAGGAGGTGATCGAGTTAAATGAGGTCGTATGTGTCCCCTAATCCATCATGACTGGTCCTTATTAGAGGCGATGAGGACACTGACATATGGGACGACAGCCACAGGAGGACACAGGGAAGACGGCTGTCCACACAGCAAGGAGAGAGTCCGCAGGGGACACCAGTCCTGCCATCACCTTGACCCTGGACTTCCAGCCTCCAGGACTGAGAGAGAACAGCTGGACAGCTTCAGAGGTCCACTACATGGCACGTAGCAGCCATTCATTCACTCACGGTGCCTGCTCCCTTGAGCCTGGCTGTAATCTGGCTGGTAACATTCATTCATTCATTCATTCATTCATTCGTCAGGTATTTCCTGTGGACCTACCATGTGCCAGGCATGGGCTAGGTTGGTTCTGGGGTAAAAATGGTCCTTCGCCCACGCTACGGATGGAATCACAGAGACAATGGGGAAAATCAGTGAGTAAACAGCGAAGACGGAGGGCAGAGACTCGGAGCAGAGCCCGACCATTCTGTTGGTGTGGGGAGAGGGTGGAAGCCTTGTCCAGGGAGGTGGAGAGGCCACAGCAGGAGAAGCGTGCCCAGGCTGAGACGGTGGCCTGCTCTGCCTCCTTCACCTGGTGTCCCGCAGGCCTGCACATGCACCTGCCCTGACCAAGAACCTGGGGTCACCTTTCTCCTGCTCTGTCCCGAGGATGCTCAGGGTCTGGCCTCAACTCTGTCATCATTGTCAATCCCTGTGGCTCCTCCTTCCAAGGAGGCCGGGCAGAACAGCAACAGGAGTAGGTGCGAAGGGACAGCAGATGGTCAGGGACAAGAGGTGCTCAGGGGGCAGCAGGTGCTCAGGGGGTGGCAGGTGCTCAGGGGCAGCAGGTGCTCAGGGGGCAGCAGGCCTGGGTCTAGACCTGCTCCAGCTTGCGTCCTTGGACACCTCACTCAGCCCCATGTGGCTCCCTTTCCCCTTCTCCTGGTGGCTGTTGTGAGTGTCAGGTAAGACTTTAGCTCCAAGATACGCATTTTGGTTGCTGTTCTTAGGCCCCTGGACTCAGGTACCATAGACTCTGATCCCAAAAGCACTAACTCTGAGGAACAAGAGCCTTCTTTCCATCCACACCACAGCCCTCCCTCACTGAGACATAAGTGAAGACCCATCCCCTCCAGAAACATTTCCCTACACTCCCAGTTGGTCTTGAACCTTGCAACACAAACGTCGTTTCGCATCTATAGACTGGAGAAGCCCTCTCGGGCATGGAGCCAATACCCCACCCAGCAGAGACAGTCACATGGAAGGAGTAAAACACATCCCCTGCTGTGAAGGACACAGGGTCTAAGGGAGATTCCCACCCAAACAAGAAACAAGGGAGCTGTGACATCAGTGAGGCAGAACGTTCAAGGCAAGAATAGGAAGCGAAGGTCCTGCCCAGAAAGCAATGCAGGGCTGGCTGGGGAGGACAGGCCAGAGCTCTCAGCAACAGTGCACTCTGCATGGCAAGTTCACAGTCAGACAGCTCACCTTCCTGACAGCTCCCTTAGATTCCACATCCTTGCTGTGGCCCCTCCCACATGGGACACAGGTAGGCGACCCTGGGCGTGGACACAAGGCCCCATCATTACACAATGTCTCTAAACACAGCGATATAACCCCATCCTCCAGAAGTGCCTTCTCTTTGTTCTTGTCCTGGTATTTGTATTTTTAAAGCATGAACTCTCTACTCATCGTTCCTGCACTCTCATGGAGAAAAAAGGGAGAGGAGGGAAGAAACCATCTTTTTGTGTTGGTTTGAATTAGTCCCTTGTTAGGCAGTTTCGTAACAAGGTAACTTAGGTGTAACTATAGGAGGCAGACATTATATGGCTGTTTTGCAGAGGTGAAAACAGTTTCAAGAAATTTGGAAAACTTGCTCACACCTTTTGAATTATGCCACACCCTCTTCTGAAACACAACCTGGGCTCTGCCGTCCTGCTTAGCTGGTAACCTAATGGCATTCAGCTGGGCCAGCGAGTGGCTAGAATGCTTATTTTGTGTACATGATGGAAGTGTTAGGAGATTTATATTTTGAATTTGTCAAGAGTGCCAGATTATTTTCTAGTTTACTTTGCTTTACACAACTTGAAGTTCTGCTAATGTTAATATAATCGGTGCCTCAGTTTACCCAGGGTGTTGTTGAATAAGAATGAAAATGTTTCCTAGGGACAGGAGAATGAGAAATAGCCATCAAAAGGAGAACAGAAATCCTGTTCCTTTGTGGAACTGAATACACTACCCAGGAAATCCCAGGACAATAAAGACCCCTTTTAGCCACATGTTCTGCTTTAATAATCAGATTCAGCAGAAATGCGAGCCAGGCAGGGTGTCGAGATGATCACAGGATCAACGCTAAAAAGGGATGGAGATTAGATGCTCCTCTTGTCATCTTTCTTTAAAAAAATCAACAAAGTATAAGAGACTTTCATAGTCTTTTTATAACAAGTAAAACTACATGTAAGATGTTCATGAGGGAAGATTGTTGATGGACTTGATGAACTTGTTAATTTTTCTCTGACGGCCCTTCCTATGCATTTTTCTAACTCAGGAACATAATCCATTTTATTTTCTTAAGGGCTGATTAAATAAGAAACTTATATTTACCATGTGATTATTTGATATTCTAATGAGTATTCAATGCATCACGTTTGAGCCCTACTATTTGCAAAACATCATTGCAATGTGCCAAAGATTATGCAAAGATTACTAAGATATGCCCCTTTCCCATCTTTACTGACCTCAAATGAAACTGGACTTCCTGAAGATTCTAACGTTTGACAGGAATTGTCACCGTGTTCTGGATGCTTATGGAAAATGAGAATACCGCAGTGGTGGTCAGATAAAAATTACACTAAAGCCGTTATTTCCCAAAATGTGACCCTGAAACCAGCAGCAGCAGCAACATTGCCTGGGAACTTTGTAGAAACTCAGATTTTCACCACTGATGGGGTTCAGGACATGCTACCCCAAAATATGGCCCCTTGGCATTTGAGAAAACAGCAAAACCTATGATCACTCTCTGACCTACTTCCATCCTTCTTCCCTGAAGCAGGTGATTGACTGGCCCTTCAATCCAGAGGTGATCTTCCTTTACCCACAGGAAAGGAGCAGCTTTATCTCTGACGACGAAGGGACACAGAGAAGAATCTGAACACACAGACCTTGACAGGTTGCCCCGGTTTATCACCATTAAGGCATGCCGCCTTTGTCCCCTCATACTTCCCCACAACTGTCCACTCTGTTGCAGGTGAGCGACAGCTATCAGGGCCAGTGATGCAGGGGGAAGAAGAATTGACCAAGAGAGTTGTAGGTAAAGAAAGGCAGATTTATTAGGAAAGTAGAAAAATGCGGCAAGGCAACGGGTAGCTGGCAAGAGAGAAGCTGACTCCCAGGAGACCAGGGCTTGCTGGGATTGTCTAGGATGGTGTTTACGCTGTCTGTTGAAGACGGCTTTGTGCAGTATGGATCACGCCAGGACTGCAGTGAGCTCACATGCATAGCTAGACACAGGAAGACTGTGAGTTATTTGCTCAGGAGAGCTGTGTATCCTGGACCATGAAGAAAGGCAGACTTGTGGCTTATTTGCCTTCGGTTTGTGCTTTTCCTTGCTCCCGCCTGGTTCCTTTTCCCTAATGAGGACTCCACACACTCTTCTTTCTAAAAGTGCACAGGTTTCCCTGTTTCTTTGGCTTTCATTTCTGAAGACTCCCATGTCATGTAAAACTATATTAAATAAATTTGCATGCTTTTCTCTTGTTAAAAAACTATATGTAAGACGTTCATATCAGAGGTGTTTTTACTAAGGAAAAATTAGAAACTGCAAGAGGAGTGATTTGTTATTGGCAGTTCTTAATCACACTCAGCCGTTATGAATGACAGTGCCACAAGTGGAAATGCTTTGGATGTAATGGGGTAGGACGTTGTATGTCTAGGGTGGTCATGGTGGCCACTGTGGCAAGACACCCTGGTGAATGTCAGCACCTGGCAGCTTGGGAGAGGCCTGCCGAGTCTGTGGGTGCAGAAAGCGGGCCCTGAAGGGAATGGCTGTTCCTAAGGTGGGCCATCTTAGGAGGGGGCCAGGTCTTAGGACTTATACTATACTTGACCAAAGGGAAAAAGTGTTTTACATGATCAAGACAGGGTGGTGATGATTCAGACAAATCACACCCGAGTTTCCAAGCTTGCTAAAACTGTGTGATGCTCTTGACACGTTCAGAGCCCACATTCTGAGCAGACCCACAGAGGCCATGGTGTCCATCAGGACAGCTAGTGGGACTCTGCCTGGTGACCCTTGGGTGACATAGGACAAGGAACACTGATTCTGAATGTGACCTGGTCGTGGGGCACACACCACAATCATCCCGTCCTACAAGCTCCTTGCTTCCATGGAGATCTGTGGCTCACCCTCCCAGCCTCTTACCGATGATGGCGTCTGGGAGTGTGGGCAGGACACTTGCTTCAGAGAACACAAAGCTCTTCCCCAGACCTCTTTCCTATGACAAATCTGTCTCCCTTTACTTTCAACTGTACAGTCACGTGCCACATAAAGATGCTTCACTCAACAATACAGCACACATGCAACAGTGCTCCCATAAGATTACAACGGAGCCGAAACATTCCTGTCGCCTAGTGATGTTGCAGCCATCGTAACATCAGAGGACAATTACTTCACCTTTCAAAATCAATCGAGTACAGCCTGAGTGCACAGCGTCTATAAAGTCTACAGATGTGCAGTAATGTCCGAGGCCCTCGTACTCACTCACCACTCACTCGCTGGCTCACGCAGAGCAACTTCCATCCCTGCAAACTCCATTCATGGCTACCGCCCTATACAGGTGCACCCTTTAAAAAATATTTTATACCCTATGTTTACTGTACTTTTTCTATGTTTAAATGCACAAATCCTTGCCATTGTGTTACAACTGCCTACGGTATTCAGTACAGTCACATGCTGTGCAGGCTTACAGCCCAGGAGCAACAGGGTCCCCCAGGCAGCCTCTGTGTGTGACGGGCTGCACCATCCAAGTGTGTGGCAGTGCACTCTGCCATGTTCTCACAATGACAAACTCACCCAAGGGTGCATTTCTCAGAACACATCCCCGTCATTAAGCAACCCATGACTCTATTCTATGGAAGCAGATTATCGATGTATATAACTAACTTAGCACGTTAGCAACCAGTGAATTATAACACTGTTCTTATTAGTTATTACATTATTATACTTAACGTAGATCTCATTTGTTAATCTCAGATGAAATTGTATCTACTCTGAGCTTCTTAAAATTAATGAATTGTGTATTGAGGCACACTTACAAATTATTTCACAATTTAAACAAAATGTAAAACAGCTGAATTACTACATTTCTGTATAGTGATACTCAATTCTTTAATTTTTGTCTTACCTTCATAAAGAATAAGCAAGTTATTTGCAGTGTGTTTTGACATATACAAAATGTTATCATTTTTCACAGGTTTTATTTCCAGACGTTAAAATTTTAAAAAGGAAATTTTCGTTTGTGATGATTGAAATCCATGCAGTATATATAACTTGGTTTCAGCTCTGATTTTTTATTAATTGTGAGGCTTCATTAAAATAATTCATTTGAAATGAGTAAGGATGGTTACTGCTGAAAAGAACATTTCTCGTATTAATATTTAACTAGCAGCGCCCTTAAATCCACAGGCGAGTAAGTAAACGACATCTGCAAAGGCTTATTGCAGAAACACCAAAGCTGTAACAGGTTCGCTTTAAGGCATTTGTTGTTCTTACTGTTTTCCTTGATAGTCTTAAGACAGCCCCTAGGTCTGGGATAATTACTGTGGTACGTAGAATTATCTTCTCTTGTCCTGCGTGACAATTTCTCATCGTTCTCAAAGATGGAAAGTGCGGAGGCGCCCACATGTCTCTCCTTGGTCGCCCAGCTTCCCCCGACCCATGGCAGCAAGAGAGGCTGAGTGAAGAAATGAAGCCATTCCGGCTCAGCCACAGTCCGCTGCCTAGGTCCTCCTCTCCAGCACTTTTCTCAAAGTTATCTACATTAATGTTAAGGAACTTCCTGTGCTTTCTCTTTTCAAAACAGTACGTAGCTTTCTTCCCAATGTGTTTTGCGAGGAGGCGCATCCTGGGGAGGAAAACGAGGGAGATTTGGGATGAGGGATGCGTGCACCTGTTTCTGGAGTGCAAGGCTTTTTTTACTGGGCTTCCAGGCACGGAGGGGGCAGGCAGGGTTGGGGAGCCTGCGGTGGGCAGGGCCCGCAAGATGCCACCGCTTCGGCCAGAGCCTGCTGCATGGCAGAGCCCGCCGTGCAGACCAATGGCCTTCCCAGGCCCGGTCCAGGGCTCACACCCAGCGGGCCTGCTCATAGCTGGGGCAGCCTGGGGTTTCCGCTGCAGGAGAGCCAGCAGCCTCAGCTGTGCTCCAGCAGAAAGGACATGGCCCCAGCAGGGAAGCAGGCGTCTCAGCTGGTGAGGACACAAGAAACCAAAGGCCAGGGAGCCAGGAAACAGGAGCCGGGGAAGCCACAGGGACTCAGTGCTCCTCTCTGCTCTGGGTGGGCAGCAGGGGCCTCAGGCCTGTGCAGCGCTGCAGTTCTGGTTGCTGCAGGAGGCTGGGGCGCCGTGTCTGCCTGAAGGGCCAACTGGGCCCAGCCTTGGCTGTGTCCTGCCCCTCGCCTCCAGGTCCCTCTTCCTTCCAGGGGTCCATTCTCCCATCTTCCCAAACAAGCTGCATTATCAGCACTGGGGCTGTGTGATGGAGAGCAGGTGAGCCGTCCCGCGTGGGAGGGCTGGTGGGCTGCCTGAGGCCCCAGAACAGGGAAAACAGGACCTTGGGGAAGATGGTCAGGGTGGCTGCATTCCACCTGGACTGTTTTCATTTGAGGGAGCGTGGAGAAAACATCTTCACACCTGCCTTGACCTACGTTGTAATGGGACTCAGCAAACATGAAAGAAACTTGATTTTTAAAGAAAATAGCTTTTAAACTTCCTCCCTTGAGCCCTTCGTTAGGATTTTTATTTAAATAGTTTTTCAAACAATTTCTTACCGGAAGATATATTTTCTCAGTGAACCCTATATCTGTGCCCATTTTAATAATTTCTACCAAATAAGAACTGTGAGAATGAAATTGTGGCTCCTGTGTTAGGAGCCACAAAGCACATAGAACAATGCCTGACAGAGGGCTGCGGACATTTTCGTTTGTATTGTTTTCTTCCTATACCAGCCTCCCTCATTCTCTTTGCTGTCACAGGCCCCAGCTATTTTGTTTTATATCCTTACATATGTATGGGTCCTTGAAGATAGATTATATGATATCTGTGTGCATGTTTTCAATGTATGTAAATTAAGTGTGTGCTTTAAACATGGGTCCGTTTTTTCCTGTTTCCCATTCACCCTGTGTTTTCGATCTCTGTGGTGCTCTTTGCACATCGAATCTATTTCATGCTCGTCTGTGAAATGTACCACTATTTGCAGACACTGTGTTCCCCCTACTTTCTAGCATGGATGGACACCCAGTCACCTGGGGCTGCTGCTCCCTCACAGCAGGGCACCTCCTGGAAGGCTTCCTCACAGGGGTAGACACAGCTTCCTCTGGGTTTGTGCCAGACGTGGGGCTGCTGGCCCCGGGAGCAAGTGTCTGGACTTCACGATTCGGTGCCGTGAGATGTCCCATGCAACGCCTGCGTCTTTGCCAGTCTGGCTTCTCATGGGTGTGTGAGTTTGCTTTTTTCTGATCACTACTGAGATGAGCACGTCCTCCTCTGCTGTTATCTGCTGATGCTTCCTCCTTTGGAACCAATTGTTTTGTAAATCTGCCTGTTTTTCTGAGTTGACCGTCTTTTCTTCTTTTTGATCAGCAAGTGTTCCCGGTGCACTGAAAATATTAATTACTCACTGTTTTCAGTATTGCGAGACATCTGCCGCCCATCTGTTCACTTTGCCCATCTGTATATTTTGTGACTATGATGTCATCAAGCCATCGGTTTTACCACTTAGGATTTGTAACCTGGGCATCTTACTTAAGATATCTTTCCCATCTCAACTTTACAGTTATGCCTGAACACAATTTCTTCTATTAAAGTGTTACCCTTCATATTTCTATCTTTAATCCATTTGAGGTTTACTTCTGTATATGGGCTGAAAAAGGAATTGAATCATTGTCTTCTCTATAGATGTGCCTCCTAACACCATCTACTAAATGATCACTCTGTTCCCATTAATCTGTGATTGTGCCATAAATATTCCATACAAGTTCCCTTGTGCAATAGGTTTCTGGACTTCTTATTGTGTCTCGTTGGCATCTTGCCTATTCTTGGGCCTTCATCTCACTTTTTTATTATATGCAGGAGATCACCAACCAGCAGGGTGAACACCATTCGTTTTCTTTTACAAAACCACCTTAACTCTTTATGGAATTTGCTTTTACCATTAGGAAAAATGTGGGCTTTTTAATTAAAAAGTAATGCACATTAAATGTACATATTAATATACATTAAATAGCCACAACTTTTTACATGTCAACCATACGTCAACAAAGTGGTTTTAAAAGTAATGTACAATCTTTGAACATTTGTAAAAAATAAAGTTTAAGATCTTCCCTATGTTTCTTCACTCCACATCATGTTCATTGCCCAGGGTTGCCAACTACCCTCAACAGCTTCCGTCTCCCTCTCTCCCTTTCCTCTCCACCCTTCATCACCCTATGGTTTATCCATTCAATGAGTCCATTCAAAACTTTTTTAAAATGCAAAAATATTATTTTCTAGATGCTATTCTGTAACTTGCTTTGTTTCGTAGTGTTTTAGTTTTGCAGTATGTAATCCTGTGATTAGAGTCCATGTGGATGTGCTTCTCTGATTTTAGAACTTTTACACCATCATATCCTCTGGAAAAAACAGTTTTTTTTGCCATTCACCTTTTGACAGTCTTTTGGATGACTGTCAAATCTTTGGTCATCATGGATGTTGCCTGTTCATATATCCTTGGGCACTCATGAGAGAAGATCTCTAGTTAACAGCGGAATTAGGAAAAATTGTCTCCTTCATGGCTCTTGGATAAGATGAGGTAGGGGAGCTGCATATGTAAGACCCTTACATTGTCGATGATAGGGGAACTGACATTCGTCCAAGTTACATAAGCAATACGTGACCTGAACTCAAATTTTAGTCTCAACTTCAAGCTTCTCACCAGGCTCTCTTCTTACTTCCACAAATATCGGGGTTTTTTTTGTTTTTTATGGTAAACTTTCAACAGGCCATTTTCCTATTCGCTAAAAAGTTTGTTTCTTTCTTCATCCAGTCATCACTGACCTCAAAGCTATCTGCTTAGAGGGACAAAAACAGCTTCTAGAAAATAGTAAATACAAACTTCCAATAAGAGAAGTTTAATCCAGAAATATATTATTTAAAATAACTTTTTTTTGGTTAAAAGATATGTATCTATGCACACACACATATACATATGAAAGAAAATTCCTTTATACATTTGGAATGTGGAAAGATTTCTAAATTATTTCCTGAAATTCAAAAGTCATAAAAGAAAAGATTAATAAGTTTGACCACATATGAATTTTTTTAAACCTTCAAGGCAAGAAAAATGTCATACATAAAAGTCAACAGACAAAATAGCAACTGAGACTGAATTTCCTAATATATAAGACCAAATTGATTGAGAAAAAAAGAAGAAAAAAACTCAACAGTTTGATCAAAAAATTGGCAAGAAGTATGAAAAAAATTTTGCAAAATGATATACCAATGGCTCGAGTATATGAAGAGAGGCTCAACCCTGTTCATACTGATTACAAGCAAATCAAACTGAACAGGTGTATTTAATCTGTTGGATTGGTAAAAAGCAACAGGTGAAGCTGCTGAGAGGCGTGCATACAGGAGTTCTCATGCTGTCCTGGTGCGTGTGTAAATTGCTGCAAACTCCATGGTGAGCAATTTGCAATATTTCTCCAATTTATAAATGCAAATCTGAGAATTTCACTTTAGGATTTTTTTTTTTTTTTTTAGAGAGACTTGCTCACATGCTCACATGTGGAATTTTACAGTCATTTTTCATTGCAGAAGGATGTGTAATAGCCAAAGATTGGAAACAACCTACATGTCCATCAATTGAGGGCCAATTAATAAAGTTCTGCCACTCTCAGATACAATTGTTTTCAGCTCTTGCTACTGTTTCTTCTGATGGTTCTCTCCATGTTTCTAAATAATATGCCTTGTCCTGTTTCCCATCTTTCTCCATTACATCTACAGTAAACACTGTACATGTTTAGTAAGCAGATTTTTAAAGAGAGTTTTAATTATAAGTTGCCAGGTAATTTTATCAAAATGTTTTGCACTTCTTGAGAAAATCAGATTATTTTTCTTCTTTAGTTCATTAATGTTATGTATTAAATTGATAAATTTTCTGATGAAAAACCATCGTGATAGCTCTCTGACACACCGTATTCAATCATGGTGTATTTTTAAATTAATTTTAACTAGCTTGAAAATTGATGGATTCATTTACCAATAGATGTTTGCTCACCAGTCCAACTGGTCTGCACATATTTTATTTTATTCTGCATGTATTCAGTTAGGATCAAGGTTATGTTCGCCTTATAAAATAGGTGGTCAGCTTTCATCGTTTTTCCTTTTCTGGAACATCTTGTATAAAAGAAGGAATTCTCTGTCCCTTAGAAGTTAAGTAATCACTAAGAAAGAGCTCCACAAAATAATTTTAGACAAAAATTAACAAGGTTCAGAATAGTGTAGTACTCTATTCTTTTAATTGCAGTAAAATATACATGGCCGTTAAAATTTCACCAGTTTAACCACTGTCGAAGGTCCAGTTTAGTGGAATCCTGCACATTGACGTCACAGTGCAGGCGCCATCACCATCCATTTCCAGAACTTTTTGTCGTCCCAGATTTAAACATTACACCCAGTCAACACTCACTCCCAATTCCCCCTCCTGGCAGCCCCGCTTCACCTCCTGTCTCTAGGAATCTGACTTCTCCAGGGATCTCATAGAAGCGGAGCCATTCAGGGTCTGTCCCTTTGTGACTGGCTCATGCCATACAGCACAGCGTCCTCGAGGTTCGCCCTGTAGTGGCCGGTCTGAAAGCATGTAACATTCCATTGTGCGCGCCCGCGTTTTCCTTATCCTTTCACCCCCGGTGGACACTCGGGCTGTCGCCATGTTTTGTCTGCAGTGAACTGTGCTGCTTTTGAGAACACAGGTGTACAGATAACTGAGTTCCTGCCTTCCATCCTTTGGAGTGTCTGCAGTACTTTGCCTTTTAGGTGCATACCTCCCGAGTAGCTGAGATTACCAACCACGCCCAGCTAATTTTGTATTTTTAGTAGAGACGGGGTTTCACCACCTTAGGCAGGCTGTTCTTAAACTCCCGACCTCAGAAGATCTGCCTGCCTCGGCCTCCCAAAATGCTGGGATTACAGGCGTGAGCCACCGTGCCCGGCCAGGTACATTTAAAAAACAAACAAACAAAAAACACTGTTGAAGGGTGGCAGAATACACCACCTCAAAATATCAAAATATGCCACTTTTCTTTTGAGCTAAAGGCATTTGAAGTCAATAGATGCAAGAAGGACGCCCGACCTTTCTTTTTCGTCCTGAAAGCAGGAGATTAACCACCCCCGCCGGCTCCCATCTCTGTGGAAGGGGTGCACCCTGTACCAGGAGGAAAAACTTTCTTATCATCAGAGACAGGGTTGAGGCGCTGACTGGACCGTGTATAAAGCAACCCCAGCTTGTTAGACAGACAGACCCTTATCTGCCTAGTTACTTTCACGATTCCCTGAGCTGGCCCGAGCCCCCTGGTCTTGTCATGTTCCAACAATTTACTATGCTTTGTGCAACTTGGTGGGCAAGTGTTCAGCTGTCGCTGCTTCTTTGTGTTTTCATTTTCCCAAGGGCTTTCCCATGTGCACGTAAAATCCCAGCTTTTCTCCTGTTAATCTGTCTTTATGTCCATTTGATTCCCAGGCCCCCTGGAGCCCCTGGGTGGGGTGGAGGTGCTGTCCTGCCTCTCGTGCTGTGAGAGCTTCTCAGCCCTCTCTGCCAGCACTTCTGTCTTGGAGCTGCAGCTGCTTTGCCTGCGTTGAGCAGGGCGCCTGCGGAGCGCAGGTGACATCCGCCACAGCCTTGCCTGCACCCGCCACCGCTCCAATCCCCACGCAGCCCAGTCACTCGGTGCCTCCACTGCCTTGGCTGGCGCTGGGCCGGGGCCTCCAGGTTTCTGTGTCCAAAGGGGAGGAGAGAGGCGCAAGCGGGAACTGCTCTTGCTATCCCAGGGCAGTGCTAGAGACAGACCTTGCCCTGGGCTGGGCTGTTGCCCCCCACGCAGATCCTCACCTCCACCTCTCCACTGGCTTCCCGCCTTTACATACGTCTATTTTAAATTTGTGTTAGGCACCCCCACACCGTGGCTCCCCTCAACACAGCCGCTCCCCCACACACGCGGCGGCTCCCCCCACACACGGCAGCTCCCCCCACACGGCAGCTCCCCCCACAGCCTTCGGCTCCCCACACACGGCGGCTCATCCACATATGCTGGCTCCCCACTACACAAGGCGTCTCCAACCCTCCACACGGAGGCTCCTCCACACACACGGCGGCTACCCGCTCCCACGGGGACTCCCCGCAACACAGCGGTTCCCCACACCAGACTGTGGCTCCCCACACACGGCGGCTCCCCCCCACACACGGCGGCTCCCCCACACACGGCGGCTCCCCCACACACGCGGCTCCCTCCCCACACACGGCGGCTCCCTCATACACTGCGGCTCCCCCCCCACACACGGCGGCTCCCCACACACGGCGGCGGCTCCCTCATACACTGCGGCTCCCCCCCACACACGGCGGCTCCCCCACACACGGCGGCTCCTCATACACTGCGGCTCCCCCCCCACACACGGCGGCTCCCCCCACACACGGCGGCTCCCCCCCCACACACGGCGGCTCCCCCCACACACGGCGGCTCCCCCACACACGGCGGCTCCCCCCACACACGGCGGCTCCCTCATACACTGCGGCTCCCCCCCACACGGCGGCTCCCCCACACACGGCGGCTCCCTCATACACTGCGGCTCCCCCCACACACGGCGGCTCCCCCACACACGGCGGCTCCACCGGCCCCTCATACCTGGGCTCCCCCGCACATGATGGCTCACCTACATATGGCGGCTTCCCCCCTACACGGCTCCCGTCTCCAACCCTCCACACGGCGGCTCCCCCTCACACAGCAGCTCCCCAGCTACACGGCGGCTCCCCCGACACGGTGGCTCCCCACACGCAAGCAGCGGCTCCCCCCACACACAGCCCTCCCGCCACACACACACCCGGCGGCTCCCCCACACAGAGCTGGGAGGCGCCACTACTCTCGGAGCTCGGCTGGGGCTCCTGGGGAGGGCCGTGGCTCCTCCTCACCCGCTGGAGAGCCAGGAGTTCCCTGAGTGGTTGAAGCCCTGCTAGGAGGGTTGGGTGTTTCCAGCCATTCTCACAGGGATTCTCAGCCGGGTTCTCCCACCCCGGCCCTGGCCCTGGGCCTGCCCTCACTGCCTCCTCCCCAACCCCTACCCCTAGAGGCCTCCTGCACTGGTCACTTACGCATCACCTAAGCCCCGAGGCCAGGCGGCTTCTTGTCTACTAAAGACTTCCGGAGAGAGGCATTCACCCTGTGGTCAGAGCTGGGGTTTCCATGGAGGAGCACCACAGCCATAAAGAAGGGTAGGGCGACTCCACTCCTCGGGCCCAGCAGTCCCGAGCCCTGAGGGGTCATTGGGTCCACCAGGCCTTCCCAGCCTCCTTTTGTTCCCCAAACTCCCAGGGTCCTGTACTTTCCACATGGCTTCCTTACTGGTTAGAGAAGTATTCCAGCGGCTCTGCTTCACCTCCTGTAAACATCAGATGACCCGGCTTGAACCTAACCATGCACATTGGATGAATCCTTCATCCAGTGTTGAATTTCCCCCACTACATGGTGACAATACCCTAACGTCATTTTTCCTCACATCTTTGCCATGTACACTGGGGTTCTGGGGACACCTTGATGTGCTGGTTGAGCAATGAAAGCGAAATGGCTTTATTCATTTCTGTCACTGGACTCCCTCGCAGAGAGCTGAGTTGGGTGCCCTAGGCCTGCTCCAGGCTCCTGCGTCCTCCCACAGTGCTGACAGGGCCTCCGGGGTGTCATGGACTCTAGACCTCCTCCTGCATGTTTTCTCCAATGTGTCACCGCTAAGTCACACAGTGGGGACATCAGTCCTTTGTGCACGTTATCACCGCTAAGTCACACAGTGGGGACATCAGTCCTTTATGCACGTTATGCTCAGGGCCCCCTGATCTTACCCTTTTTCATTTTGGTTGACTACGCTGATTGGATGTGTTATGGGTACTGGAGAATGCATTAGGAAGAGTGTTTTCTTAAACACCAAGAGTTTTGAATGAGTTGAAAGCAAGGCAACAGCAAAAGGGGTAAGGTGAGGTCAAGCCTGGGTCTCACTGGATGGGACCATGTAAAATGGGGCCTGTGATCGACTCACTCTATGTTTTTCCCACCATCTCCCTCAGAATTCACACAAAATATGCAACAACTAGTCTATCCTGACCTTTTCCAAGATCACTTGTAAGGAGTAATGAGCAGCTCTGATTGAAATGCTGGGTGATACCAGGACCTCAGACATTCCATGTGAAGGCTTTTTAAGCCAGTGGAGGTTTCTAAAGCCTGAGAAAACGTCAGGGTACAGGTGGAACTCAGATTTGCCTCCCCTTTTTGGTTGCATTCTACAAGGGATTTTGGTCATGAAGAATGTGCTTTATAACACCTTTAGGGCTTTTGTCCTTTCATCTCGCATCACACTTGGCCTAATTGGTGTGGGTCCTTCCTGGGGCACTACTCCCTGAGCAGGCACAGGACCAGGGCAGCAAGTGCCCTAAATTGCAGGACAGCACTAGCACTGTTGCCCCCAGAGCCTCAGTGACCCGGCAGGGTCAGCGGAGTCACCCGGACACTGCTGGCCTTGCTGGTCACTGGAATTACTGCCTGATGGCCACCATGACCAGAGTTTTCAACTTGACATGCATTTTGAGGAGGACCGCGAAGGGACAGATTTGATTGGGAAGGTGCAAGGATACAAACGTTGGTGGACCAAACTCTCACTGAGAAATGGAACATTCCAGTGCTTTGCCTTGTAGCCATCTCAAACAGTCTCCTGGGGGCCCTGGCACAGCTTCTCCTCCCAGTCGTGGGACACAGCCAGGGCCTCTGCACCGGCCCCGTGCTTAGGAATCCCTCTGTGTGAGTGGAAGCTGCGCACTGTCGGGATGCACTCCGCGTTCCTGAAAGAGTCTCACAAGTCAGCTCCTAGCCAGTGTCTCTGGCACTGGAAAGTCTTCTCAGGAGGTGAGAAGAATTAGATACCCTGGGGGAGTTGCAGGGACCCCATGGAGGGACTGTCCTATAACCGAGGGAACTCATTTGGGGGACAGCAGGAAGTGCTTTGTGTGCTGAGGAAAGTCCTTGCTGGAAGCCAACTTAAGAGGAGTTTAAGTTTCCAGGCTTCCTTCTTTGAGACACAAACTATCCCTGTTTACACTGTCATTTCCTCTTTCCACTTCAAGTAAACAAAAGTTAAAAATAAATACATCATCGTAAAAG
Source organism: Nomascus leucogenys (assembly GCF_006542625.1). Classification (NCBI taxonomy): domain Eukaryota; kingdom Metazoa; phylum Chordata; class Mammalia; order Primates; family Hylobatidae; genus Nomascus; species Nomascus leucogenys. The sequence continues at coordinate 153,027,924 of NC_044383.1, forward strand.
ACAGTAAGACACAATAAAATGAAAGGTCAAGTAGAGAGGCACAATAGCACAATATAAGTACCTTGTTTGTTAAAAACAAAACAAAACAAAACAAAAATTCCAAGCGTAGCCTTTGTCTAAATCTAAAAGATGTAAGAGGGTTGGTGAAGGTTGTAAGGAAGCAATGTCCAACAGAAATATGATACAAGCCACATCGGAATTTTATATTTTCTAGGAGTCACATTAGAAAGGTAAAAAGAAACACCTAAAGTTAGTATTAATGGCATATTTTATGTTACCCGATATCATCATTTCTCTATGTAATTATTAGAAAACTTACAAATGGGATATTTTACTATCACTGTTAAGTCTTTCAAGCCCACAGTGTGCATTTCACTCTTGCAGTTTAGCTCAGTTGGGACTGACCCACTTCAAGTGCCTAACAGCCATGCATGGCTGCCAATGGCGACCTCATGGAACAGCTCGGTTTCAGCATAAAAGTGGAGGCTCTCAGGTCAACATGCTGGACTGAAAAGCTTCAGCACCGGTCAGAGGCACGGACTAGGTAGGCAGCTATTAACAGGAGGAGACAAGAGCCATTAGGGAAAGGGGCCATGGGTCCTTCTGTGGGGCTGACTCAGCTATGCCCTGCAAATCTGTGGTAGCTCACACTTCTACGAGCAGAAAAGGAGGGTGCCTATTTCCTCAAACTCTGGATAGAGTTGACAATCTGATTTTACATGTGTAACTTTTATTTGTTTTGACTATTAGTAAAGCTAATAGTTCTCTCTGGTTTATAGGTTATTACTATTCCTGCATTTGTGCTTAAAAACAAATTATTAAATTAGAAGACTACCGTTTTAGTTTGTTTTCTGTTGCTTATAACACAATCCCTAAAACTGGGTAATCTCTAAGGAAAAGGAATTTATTTTTTACAGTTATGGAGGCTGTGAAGTCCAGGGTCGAGAGGCTGCATCTGGTGAAGGCCTTCTTGCTGGTAGGGTCTCTCTACCTGGTCCTGAGGCGGTCCAGGGCATCACATGGTAAGGGGCTGAGCACACAAACATGCTAGCTCAGGACTCCCTTCCTCTTCCTGTAAGCACACCAGTTCCATTCCCACGGTAGCCCATTAATCCACTAACCTGTTAATCTATTCATTTATGAATGAATCCCTTCAAGAGAGCAGAGCCCTCATGAACTGGTCACCTCCTAAAGGCCTCACCTCTCAATACTGCCACATTGAGGATTATGTTTCAGCATGAGTATGGGAGGGAACATTGAAACCATAGCAACTGCCATAGATAATTGACTCAAAATTAAGATGCTGGGGGTGGGAGAGAGAGAGGATATCAAGAGTAAGAGGCATGGGTGACACTGACCAAGAAACCCACTGTCCATGTCAGCACACTGCATTTAGTGTATCCATATTAGTACACTGCCTTTTTGGCCCAGCTCCTCACCCCTCCCTATACCCACATGCTAAGCCATGTGACTTTGGATTTTCCTCTACTAGAGTCAGAGTATATTTCCTGGTCCCACTGGTGTAGATTTTGGCTGTATGACTTGCTTTGGCCATCTAAATACAGGTGGGGGTGAGTGTGCCACTTCTCAGGCTGGGACTTAGAAGATGTCTCACGTTTTTACTCCCTGCTCTTGAATGTCTCCCATTGATACGAAGTGGACATGGTCACAGGAGGAGAGACACAGGGAGCAGTCTCCCTGCTGACCTGCAGCCCTGCAGCCCGAGGCTGTGCTGTCCTGAGCATGGTAGTTTGTGCTTATGGTCCCAGGCCACTGAGTTTGGGTGGTTCGTTACAAAGCACAAGTGTGGTGACAGTTTAACAGGCCATGTGCAGAGACTGGGGAGGCGATATTACAGGAGAATGTCCCTACACTGAGGAAAGACTCGAGTCTCCACATCAAAGGCTGAGGGAGAATATTAGGCAAAGATACACATACAGGTGCAAACCGGCAAATTCTTTTCATTCCACGTTGAAGAAGATACTACAATCCTCCAATGGGAGTGAGGTAACTTAGAGGAAAGCTAATTAGACTGACATGGGAGGCCTCATTGCAACACTACATTTAGAAATCAATGATTGTAGAGATTTTGAGGGAAAACATGGAAATATTAGAAGCTTACACTCAGTTCAACTTTGCTTGTGAAAGATATTTTACCACCATACACTTTTTCAAAAAACAAAACAAAATTCATGAAATATACCACCCACATCAAAACTAAAAACTCCCCAAAGTTGTAGAATTCAACTCCAAAATCTATTCTTTTTCCACTTCCCGTCTTTTTCAGAAATACATTCTGAGCAGCATGAGCCTCACAAGATGTTCATAATCATGGAATTGGTTGGTCTACTTGGGCCAGGAAGCATTCGCACTTCATTAGCAGTAACAGTTATGAGTACGCCACAGCCATCGCACCCACGTATTCACTCCTCATTTGGTTTTCTCCGCTGCTTCACAATGTAGGGACAACTATTGCCACCACATCACAGAAGGAAAGTGAGTCATGAGGACGCTGAGCAGCTTGCCGAAGGTTGCAGAGTGAGTAGGTAACAGAGCTGGGTGTCCCAGCACTCTGGTGTTCCGCTGCCTCCTACACAGATCTCTAAGGGACCACCATCCTCCAGGCATCTGCACAGCCATGTGTGTCCACAAGGGACCACCATCCTCCAGGCATCTGCACAGCCATATGTGTCCACAAGGGACCACCATCCTCCAGGCATCTGCACAGCCATGTGTGTCCACACTTCCTATGGTATTGTGTGTGTCAGGAAGAAACTCAAGTAGCCACAGACCAGGAGGAAGTGTCCGCCTGCTGCCTCAGTCTCACAGCACTTCCTCTCCTGCAGGGAGGTGCCCTTCCCAGCCCCTGTGTCTGAGTCTTCTGTGTTGCTAGCCCTAGGTCTCTGTGTTGTGGGTCCTAGGGATAAGTATGTGACACTGGGAGTGGGCAGTCATTCCCCTACCCCTCCTGGATACAGGGACGGGCCTGGGGTAGGCATGTGACACAAGCTAAGGACACAGGAGGCCTTTTCTGAGTGTTATTTTAAAGAAAAGGGAAGAAGACTTTGCTTTTTGAGTTGCACAATTTGAAGGCTGTGGATTGGGAATGCTGGAAGGCTAGGAATCACCTTCCGTGACAGGTGAAGGAATCCTGTCTGCTATAGGCAAGAATGAGACTGAATAAAAAAAGAGGGAAGGAGAGCAGAGTGGAGTGCAAAGAAGGGAAGGAGAAGAACAAGGAAAAAGTCAGGAAGAGGGGAGTGTATACATCAGCTCAAGCTGTTGTAACAAAATGCCACAGACTAGGTGGCTTAAACAGCGTAAATTTATTTTCTCACAGTTCTAGAGGCTGGAAGTCTAAGGTCAATGTGCCCATTGGTTTGGTTCCTGGTGCTCTTCCTGGCTTGTAGAAAGCCCCATCCACTATGTGCTTGCCATGGTTTGAATGTGTCCCCCAAATTTCATGTGTTTGAAACTTAATTCCCAATGCTACAGTGTTGAGCGATGGAACCTTGAAGAGGTGATTAGATCATGAAAGCTCAGCCTTTATGAATGGATAAATTGTTGTTATCTTGGGAGTATCATTGAAGTGGGTTCTCATGGGAGTGGGTTCCTGATGGAAGGATAATTTAGCCCCCTCCATTGCTCTCTGGGGCACTCTCTTGCCCTTCCATCTTCTGCTGTGGATTGACACAGAATGAGGCCCTCACCAGATGCCAGCATCATGCTCTTGGACTTCCCTGTCTCTAGAATCATGAGCCAAATACATTTTGTTCATTATAAATTACCCCTTTTGTGGTCTTCTGTCATAGAAACACAAACAGCATAAAGAATGTTATATGGGTTCACTCAGAGAGAGCTATCTCTGGTGTCTTTTCTTATAAGGGCACTCATCTCATCATGAAGGTCCACACTCATGACCTCATCTAAACCTAATTATCTCCCAAAGACCTCCCCTCAAATACCATCACACTGGGGTTAGGACTTCAACAAATGAAGAGGGAGAGGGACACAAATCTTTAGCTCATAACAGGAAGGGAAGGGAAAGGGGAAGGAAGAGAGGAAGAGAGATCTAACAACCTCATTTGAGTCCCTGAAATATCTGAAGCAAGAAATCCGTTTTTGACATTTCTAGTTAAAAGCATCAATAGATCCCCTTTTAATCTTAAACTGTATTGAATTGGATTTTCGATATTCGCAATTACAATAGCTTTGATTAATTCGTAACATACATCTACAAAGTGAAAAACCACACAGTCGTTAATGTTAAAGTGTATTGAATTGGATTTTTCATATTCGCAGTTACAATAGTTCTGATTAATTCATAACATACATCTACAAAGTGAAAAACCACACAGTCATTAAGAGTAATGAGAGGAATCTACATAAACTATCAAGGAAAGGGGCACACAATATATTGCTTATAGGAAAAAGGAAGTTGCTAAGCAGGAGATATAGCACGATACTATTTAAGATGGAATGTACCATATTTATATATTTATATGTGTGCAAATATTTCTATGTGTGGAAAGGAAGATAGAAACAGTGGTTATCTTCAGCCTTGGGGATGATAGTGGTTATAGGGTTAGGAGAGTTGACTTACTTTACACATGTCTCTGTGTGTGTGTGTGCGTGTGTGTGAGAATGTGTGTGGTGTTGGGCTTTTTGTATTGTTTTGTTTTAGAGACGGGGTCTCACTGTGTTACCCAGGCTGGAATGCACTGGTGGGATCTCAGCTCAGTGCAGCCTCAGACTCCTGGGCTAAAGCAATTCCCCAGCTTCAGCTCCTGAATAGCTGGGACTGCAGGCATGTGCCACCATGCCTGGCTAGTTTTTATTTATTTATTTATTTATTAAAATATATATAGATATATTTTTGAGACAGTGTTTGGCTCTTGTTGCCCAGGCTGGAGTGCAATGGTGAGATCTCAGCTCACCACAACCTCCGCCTCCTGAGTTCAAGCCATTCTCCCGCCTCAGCCTCCTGAGTAGCTGGGATTACAGACATGCACCACCACGCCCGGCTAATTTTGTATTGATGGTAGAGACAGGGTTTCTCCATGTTGGTCAGGCTGGTCTCAAACTCCTGACCTCAGGTGATCTGCCCGCCTCAGCCTCCCACAAGTGCTGGGATTACAGGCGTGGGCCACCACACCTGGCCTATTTTTTTATTTTTTGTAGAGACAAGTCTCACTATGCTGCCCAGGCTGATCTGAAATTCCTGGGCTCAGGTGATCCTCCCACCTTGGCCTCCCAAGGGGCTGGGATTACAAGCCGGAGTCACTGTGCCCAGCCCCTATGTTACTTGATTATTTTAAGCATGAACAATTATAATTTATAATAAAAATAATTAAAATGCACCTTTCATTTTGAAAAAAAAATTGTTTTACCTGGAAAGTTTTATTCTATTATTTATTTTATGAATGTCTCTCTTTTTTCACCTCTATTGTCTTCTTTTAGAATTAAAATTTTACAGATTTGTGATTTCTGGGCTTAGAGTTTATATAATTTCTGTCTTTGTACTCTTCCCTTGCACAATCTTAGGGATTTTCTGGAGTTTTTGTTATAATTAGCCAAATTCACTTCTGCAGTACAGATTGAATCTCTTTTATCTGAAATGCTTAGGACCAGAAGTGTTTTATATTTGGGTAATTTGGAGGAGGGGATTTTAGACTATTTGCATTATTCTTACTGGTTGAACATCGCTAATCCCAAAATCCCAAATCCAAAATGCTCCAATGATCATTTTTTTTTTTTTTTTTGAGCATCATGTTGGTGTTCAAAAGATTTCAGATTTTGGAGCATGTCAGATTTTAGACTTTTGGATTAAAGATACTTTACCTGTACAAAGTGTGATTCCAGTGTTTATTTAGTTTTCCACTGAAAGCACAACATTCACAAGAACTCTCACATACAGTGATGGACATCTGGCTGATTTTCACACAGTGGACACACCCCAGTAACCAAGTAAACAGCACCCAGATCAGAAACAGAACATCGCCAACATCTTAGAACCCTTCTCATCACCTTTTAACCACAAACCCCCAGAGGCCTCCGCTTTCTGGAAGCATAGAATTTATTTACGGGTACTTGGACTTCGTGTCAATGGAACCCTGAGGTATCTATGCCTGGGTGTCTGGCTTCTTTGGCAGCTCCTGCCTGTGGAATTCATTCACACTGTTGCATGCAGCCAAGCACTTCCATCCTCATTGCTGGTTAGGGTTGCACTGTGTGAAGAACACAGCTGATTGCCCCGGATGCAGCTTTGTGCTTAGTGATCACCGACCAGATACAGCTTTGTACTCAGTGATCACCGACCAGATGCAGCTTTGTACTAAGTGACCACCGACAAGATGCAGCTTTGTACTAAGTGACCACCGACAAGATGCAGCTTTGTACTCGGTGATCACCGACCAGATGCAGCTTTGTACTTAGTGATCACCAATTTTCATCTCGGGGGCTCTTCTCTGATCTGTCATCCTCTCTTCATGTTAACCTGCTGTGGTTTCATGGACAGAATATCCCTTTATAACACTGAAAACCTGAAAATCTCCCTTCTCTTTATTTGGTTTTAATTTTGATTCCTAAAGGTATTTTTTGTTTAAAATAACAAGAACCCTTCAGCTATTGGGTGGCATTTTCAGGTGGTTCATCTTTGCAGGAACGAGCGTCTGTGCAGAGTGTGGATGGAGGTGGTGGTGGTAGAGTGTGGGTGGAGGTGGTGGTGGCAGAGTGTGGGTGGAGGTGGTGGTGGTAGAGTGTGGATGGAGGTGGTGGTGGCAGAGTGTGGGTGGAGGTGGTGGTAGTGTGGAGAGTGGCGGAGACCGTGGGGTGGGGTTATCTGGGGTATTGATCAGAATAGGAAATGCTGTAACCAACAATTCACAAACCCATCATGTGCATTTGCTCAGCCACACTGCACTTCTGCCGCAGTCTCTACATGCTGAGAGTGGCCCTCCCGCTGACAGCCAGCAAGAAAGAAGGGCCCCAGTCCTCACCATGACAAACTGAATTCTGGCAACAATGGGTGGGTTTGAAAGAGGACCCCAACCCAGAAAGGAATGCAACTGCCCGACCCCGATTGCAGGCTGGTGAGCCCCTGAGCAGAGGACCCTGCGGAGCTGTGCCCAGACTCCTGATCCACAGAAATCGTGAGGGGATAACCTTGTTCTGCTTGAAGCCACTACACCTGCCATCACTTGTCTCGCATCACTAGGGAACCAACGTGCTCTGGAAGACAGTGACTCTCAGGGTCCATGCCGCTGACACCAGGGCCTCGGCTGGCACAGGAGGTGGGATGGTGGCTATTCACTTATCAAGGGAACAGCAATGGTAACAACAAAACCTGGCTGTTCAGAAGTCACACACTCAAGGCCCTACGGGGCCAAGAGGGGTCCAGGAGCAGCCCAGTGAGCGGGGGGTGCAGTCCACCCAGGGCCCGTGCTGGTCACAGGCTGCTGCTGTGCTCGGAGGGAGCCTGCTACATGCAACTGCAGAGAGAATCTGGGAATACAAATTTCTACCTGAATTTCTCCATGCTTCAATGTTTGACAATCAGTAATTTTTCTTGGTAATTGATTTTTTAAATGTGAAACTCTTTTCAGGCAAACAAAACACACTTGCAGGCTGCCATTACACAATTTTGTTTTAATCATTTTAAGGTCTTCATTATCTTTTACACAAAAGCTGGGAATATTCTCCCTCTTTCAAGAATTCAACTGGTTTAGTGACTAGGAAGATATTTTCTAATACATTTTTTTAAAAAAAGAAAACCATGAAGGAATATTTCAAATAAGAAGCTGACTAGTTTAAATTAATAGCTATTAAGTGTTAAATATGATGTGCTTTCTCTTAAACTAGGCCACTCTGCACCTTGCATTCCTATCCTTTTTTGGGCTTCAGATCAGAAATCACAACTTTTGCATGGAGATCCTGGGCCTCCACACTGCTGGCCTCCCATCGTCCCAAGAATGACTCCTGGAAAGAGCCTGTTCAGACCCTTTGTGACTGGACTCTACTGTAAGAAAAGAATCAAATGCTTGCAAGAAAACTGTAAAGCAGAGTTTCCCAAAATACATTTCATAAGCATGAGTGCCAGGAGTGCCTTAACAATGTGATTCTATTGTCAAATAAGTTGGGCAATTTACTTAAGTATACATAAATATGTTAAAACCTCCAAGGAGTCCTGAATTTAAAACAAACCTACACACAAAAACAAAAGTATTTTTTAACCTGTTTGTTTGTTTGTTCATTTGTTTTGAGACAGAGTCTGGCTCTGTCATTCAGGCTGGAGTGCAGTGGCGCAAACTCGGCTCATTGCAACCTCCGCCTCCCAGGCTCAAGCAATCCTCTCACCTCACCCTCCTGAGTAGCACACCACCATGCCCAGCTAATATTTTGTATTTTTGGTAGAGACAGCATTTCACCATATTGTCCAGGCTGATCTTGAACTCCTGACCTCAAGTCATCCTCCTGCCTCATCTTCCTAAAATGCTAGGATTACAGGTGTGAGCCACCAAGCCCAGCCTAAATTATCTTTAACCCACTGTTTTCCTCAAATTATTTTAACAGATAGCCCTTTTTAAAAATAAATAAATAAACACTTTTACTATCCCAAGTACTAATAGGAAATATTTCGAAAAATATGACCCAGGACCCCACAGTGAGCTTCTCACACACCTGACTTCACCTCCAGTGGAAGGAAATCTGTGGCCTGCTGAAATAAGAGATTAAGGAACTAAAAAAAATCCCCAACGTTCTTACTTTCAAAAACCCTAATAAATGGTACAAATAGAAACAAATAGCATGAGAGACTTAAACCTGCTATACTGATGGTTACATTTAATTAGTGGTCTAAATACTCCTATTAGAAGACAAAACTTGTCAGAATGGATAAAGCATTAGGGCCCAACTCTACAGTATGCGCAAGAGATGAGCTTCATACATACAGGTGGAAATAGGTTAGAAGAGACGAGAGGGAAAAAGACGCGCCATGCAAACAGTAATCATAGGAACGCTGGGTGGTACCAAATATTCTAAAAACAGATGTGCCTGATGATACAGCTTCAAATATGTGAAAAAAACCTGACACCTGAAGGACGAAATAAATCCACAATTACAGTTCTACCCTTCCACGTTCCCCTGTCAGTAACTGCTCGACAGAAAGTCAGTAAGAGCACAGAAGGCTTGAAAAACACTAAAACCCGGCTTGATCTACTTAACATTGCTTGAGCATTCCGTCCCACATGTGCAGACTATAATTATGTTCTGATGGAACGCTGATCAAAAGAGACCACATTCTAAGCCATGAAACAAGACTCGTTAAAGTTAAAAGAACTGAAATCATATATAATACATTTTCTCAATACGATAGAATTAATTTAGAAATCCATAGTAATAAGATAGCTGGAAAATCTTTAAATATTTGGAAACTAAATGGCACTCCCTCTAAATAACCTATGGACCAAAAAATATTACAGCATTGTGAGGCTTAATATTAGGCGTCGCCTGGACTGGGTCCGGGATGCCTAGGTGGCTGGTGAAGCCTTGTTCCTGGGCGTGTCTGAGAAGGTGTTGCAGAGGAGACTGACATTTGAGTCCATGGACTTGGAAGAGGAAGACTTACCCTCAGTGTAGTTGGGCACCCTACAGTCGGCTGCCAGCACGGCTGGGACAGAGCAGGCTCCTGTGCTCTCCTCCCACCCTTGGACATCAGACTCCAGGTTCTTCATCCTTCGGACTCTTGGACTTAGACCAGTGGTTTGCCGGGGGCTCTCAGGCCTTCAGCCACAGAATGAAGGCTGCTCTGTTGGCTTCTTGCTTTTGAGGCTTCTGGATTGGGACTGAGCCTCTACTGCCTTCCTTCTTCCTCAGCTGGCAGATGGCCGATCGTGGGACTTCACCCATGATGGTGTGAGCCAATTCTCCTTAATAAACTCCCTTTCGTGTATACATATATCCTATCAGCTCTGTCCCTCTGGAGAACCCTGACTGATACAAAAGTAGATTTGCTTCCTAGGGCCGACATAGAAAGTGCCACAGCGTGGGTGGCTAAAAACAACAGAACTTTCTCTCTCACAGTTCTGGAGGCCAGAAGTACAATATCAGTTTTACTGGACAGACATAAGGGTGCTGGCAGGGCCACACTCCCCTCTGCAAAGACTCTAGGGAGGCTCTATTCCTTGCTCTTCCAGCCTCTATAGCTCTAGACATTCCTTGGCTTGTGGCCACAGCACTGCGGTCTCAGTCTCCATCTCCTCATCACCCTCTCCCCTGTGCATCTGTGTTGAAACTCCCTCCGCCTCCCTCTTCTAAGGATCTGTGTGATTGTGTTTGGAGTCCACCAGGAGAATCCAGGGCTAACTCCTTCTTAAAATATGTTTAATCTAACCACATCTTTTTATCACATAAGGTAATATTCACAGGTTCCAGGAATTGGATGTGGTCATATCTTCAGAGCCACCATTCAGCTCACTATACAAAGGAAATTAGAAACTGTTTTAAGTCGAATGATCATGAAAATAGAAAATGTCTAAATCTGTAGTATGCAGCTAATGTAAGAGGAGGGAAATGCTTAGTTATATCTGCTTAATATCATAAAAGAAGGAAAACAGAGAAAACACAAATTATGAATATCAGGAACAAGACAGTAGCATTGCCACAGATGCTGCAGAAATGATAAAAAGAATCATTTTTAGGATGATTTCCTTAGGATGCTAAGAAAATGATAAAAAGAAATATTAGAAACAATCTCGTCAATGTATTTGGCAACTTTGAAGAAGTAGACAAATTCCCTGAAAGACACAAATTACCACAACTGACACAAGAAAGGATAATTTTTTTTAAAGCATGACTTTATATATCCCAGAGAAATTGGATTTGAAATTAAAAGCAAAGAAAATTTCAGATGGCTTCACTGATGAATAATATCAAGAAAGAAAGACAGCAACCTTACTCAAACTTTACTTGGAAATAAAAGAGGAAAGGCTATTTTCCAATTCATTTAATGAGGCTGGTCATGAGTTCCTACTCAATCTAGATGACACATTAAAAGGAAATAAAGCTACACACGAATGTCCCTTATGAACAAAAGTGTAAAAATCCTCAACAAAATATTACCGAGTGAATCCAGAAATAGAGAAAACAGATAATACTTTATGGCCACTGTGGGTTGACTTGTGCACTCCAAAAAGACATGCTGAAATTTTAATCCCAGGTACCTGTGAATGGGCCTGTATTTAGAGCTAGGGTCTTTGCAGGCGTAATTAGTTGGGCTAATATAAGATCATGCTGCAGTAAGGTGGTCCCTAAGTCCAACACAGCTAGTATCCTAAATCCAACATGAAGAAAACAGAGACACGGGAAGGAGAAAGCCATCGGCGAGGCAGAGACCACGTGTCCACCAACCAAGGAAATGTCAAGGATGACCGGTGGCCACCAGAAACTGAGGAGAAAAGAAAGTTTCTCCCCAGAGCCTTTCGATGGAGTGAGGCTCGGCCCTCACCTTGAGGTGGAGTCCTGGCCTCCAGGACCATGGGAGGATCTGATTCTGTGGTTTCTGTTTCTGTTATTCTGTTACAGTAGCTCAAGGAAATTAGTACAAGGGTCAATGGGGTTTTTTCCTGAACTACAAATTTGGTTTAATCTATGAAAAGCAAATAATGTAATTCACCATGTTAACATAAGAAAAAAAATCATCTCAATGTGTCTAGAAAAACTCATTTAACATCCATGATTAAATAAAACATTTCAGGAAACTAGAAATAAAAATAACTTTAATTGGATAAAGAGCATCTACAAAATACCTACAGCTAGTATCATACCTAATACTGACAGACTCAGCTCTGTTCTCCTAAGGCTGAGCAAGGTAGGATGTGTGCTCTCTCCGCTTCTGTTCAACATTGTACTAGCCAGTGAAATAAGCCAAGAAAAGAAGTAGATGGTGTACAGACCGGTGAGGCAGAAGAAAATCTGTCTTTATTTGCAAATGACAGGACAAAGTACACAGAAAATGCTAAGGAATTGAAAAAAAAATATTAAAAAGCTGCTAGAGCTATCAAGTAATTTAGCAAGGTTGTAGGATGGAAGGCCACTATAACAAAAGCCCATTCTTTTACCATATACGAGTAATGCAAATATTGGAAATGAAATTTTAAAAGAACCTTTTACTGGCTGGGCGCAGTAGCTCATACCTGTAATCCCAGCACTTTGGGAGGCTGAGGCGGGTGGATCACCTCAGGAGTTCGAGACCAGCCTGACCATCATGGTGAAAACCCGTCTCTACTAAAAATACAAAAATTAGCCAGGCGTGGTGGCAGGAGCCTGTAATCCCAGCTGCTTGGGAGGCTGAGGCAGGAGAATTGCTTGAACCCAGGAGGTGGAGGTTGCAGTGAGCCAAGATCACGCCATTGCACTCCAGCCTGGGCAACTCTTGTCTCAAACAAACAAACAAACAAACAAAAACCAAACTTTTACAATTGCATAAAAAGCATGCTTAACGAGAAAATTAACAAAATAAATGCAAGACCTGGAAACTACGCTACAAATATAATAAATCGATGAGAGAAATTACAGAGGACATACATAAATGAAATGTAGACCGAGCTCATGGGTTGAATTGGTCAGTATCATTAATATACTAACTCTTCTGAAATTGATGTATACACTCAATGCAGTCCCCCCATGGCCCCCCGATAAGCACTAGACATGTGCACATCATGTGTGCTGATGAATGTCCTCTGCACACATGTCTGGTGATTTTAATCCACTGGGTCCTGAATAATCAGGAACCTAGAAATCTTTTTAAAGCCCCACAGATAATTCTGATGGACAGCAAGGGTTTTAAGAAGGACTGGCCTAGAAAACTGTCAACACCCAATCAGAAAGCAGGATGACCTGCTGTAAAGAACAAGGTTGGCCAGGTACAGTGGCTCACGCCTGTAATCCCAGCACTTTGGGAGGCCAAGGCGGGTGGATCGCTTGAGGTCAGGAGTTTGAGACCAGTCTGGCTAACATGGAGAAACCCCGTCTTTACTAAAAATACAAAAATTAGCTGGGCATGGTGGCTCATGCCTGTAATCCCAACTACTTGGGAGGCTGAGGCAGGAGAAGTGCTTGAACCTGGGAGGCAGAGGTTGCAGTGAGCTGAGACAGCGCCACTGTACTCCAGCCTGGGCAAAAGAACAAGACTCTGTCTTAAAAAAAAAAAAAACAGAAAAAAACAAAGTTGCCTCCTACTGAATTATAAGAATTAAAAACAAAAACAACTCTGCTTTTACCTGATGTTGTAATTAGCATAGAATTTCCAAAAAGGGCCTTTTCTTCCCACCCTTTCTTCTGTTTGCCTCCAGAACAGTGTGCCTGCTCGCTCATCACACAGGTTGGACAAGATCGACAGGAAAAACCCCTCCAACAGCACAGCAGAGCAGCACAGAGCCCTGTCTCTCTCCAGCTGGGGAAGTCGGGAGCTGAAGTGGAAAGCTGGTTGAAGAACAATGTGAAAAGAATGAGGCCTGACTCAATTCCTAAAAGGGGCTGCCTGACCTTATGCAAGCCACAGCTTCTATTTACAAACCCAGGAAACTGGACAAAATACCGAAAGGATCCCTTAAGATAATGAGAATTAACAGCAGATACAAAGCAAGGTTCTGTGGAAATGTAAGGTCGTGTTACCACGCAGGGCTGGAAAGCTTTCCTGACTGCTTTCTGATTTGCATATACTAAAGACTATTTCAAGAGGGTGACATTTTATGAATTAAAGGCACGCCACTTCCATTCACAGTGCTGTTCTGAGAGATTCGATTCTGTCCTTGACAATCTAAGAAAATCTTAACTCTGCGTTATGTAAATACTAAGGACACGGGGTGTTTAGAATGAGACCAACCTCATATCTCTCTCAACTCCCTGTCCTCCCAGGGCCACTCTTTTCTTTAATTGAAAGCACAATAAACGTAATCAGCTGCTCCTAACGATGCCTGCCCCAGCCTGGGAGATTCAGTAAGGCTTGGGGTGTGCACGACAAAGAAACACACACTCCGGCATCTCACTTTTGTTTTTCCCCAGCCATCTTTTGTTATGTGGCATGGGAAAAATCTTAATGAGCCTGCCCTGCTGCTGCAGAAATTCTTGTTAGATAAAAAGCAGCCCCTCCTTCCACCTGGCAAGGGCTTACAGAGAACACAGCAGCCCACATCTACTCACATTTCCTGAAACAATCCCCTATTTAACTTCCTAGGCAACCGAAAATCTGAAGAAAATGAGATACCACAGAAGATGAATTTGATGTAACAAAAAGGTGTTCTAAAAAGATAAGTAGAGAGGCCGTCCTACAAAATTTCATGGCTGACAATGGTAAAAAGATGCAGAAAAGGACCATCTGGCCTGAAAAATTCAGACGGGGGCGGGGGCGGGGCGGTGTCCCACAGCAGAGGCCAGGCCTTCAAGGACGGGGATCCTGTTCTGTCTTCCTTTTCTCAAAATGCTTGTTGGATGATGGACTTAATTTTAAAACCCCAAGTCACTGAGGTTTAGCCAGCTATGGATGATGAAAGCACTACAATCATTGAAACTGACAAGGAGGCAGTTTCCTTCAAAAATGTGAAACCCGTATGCAGAGTACGTGGAGGAAAATGTGATACAAGCATTTGGACACGCTACTAAACAACAACATGGGACGATATAGACAACAATTGGAAATACACTTTGAGGAGGTAAAAAGTTCAGTATTCACTGGCTTCCTTTTGGAGGTTGTTAAATTGCTGAAATTCAAATAAAAGTCATTGAGCGATTGTGTCTGTCAGCTGTGCCTCAATCTCACCCCGGGGTGGGTACAGGTCCCCCCTGGCTTTATTCTCTGTGTTGTCACTGTAGATTCAGATTCAGGATTCCGCCCTGAAGTTCTGCGTTCCCTCCCGGGACAGCCTCTGTTTAAAAATGCACAGCCATTCTTGACAGACAAGAAATGGATATTGAAAAACAAGTCATGCTTTGGATTCGTGTGGCTTTGAGATACAAAACGAATGAATTATTTCCTGCCTGGCCCAGAATATTTTGCCCCAGTACAGGAGTGTCAAGGCAGAGTGGATGGGGAAGATGAAGGGTGAAGGAAGCAATTGCAATTAAAATCCATAAGGAGCCGGAGAAGGTGGTACTCATAGATGGGTCCCCTAACTGAGTTTAGAGGGCACAGCAGGAGGCAAAGGGAACCAGTCTTTCATATATGTGATTTAGGAAATATACAAGGATTGTGTATTTTATGGCACTTGTGAGATGGGATAATTCCCTTGACCCTTTCATGAGTGGGAACTGGAGTACACAGGCTCCGGGTCCAGTTGGCCACTTCAGCACTAGCAGGGACGAACTTCAATCACTTGAACCCGCTGGACTCAACCCTTCATGGGAGGGAGCACACAGGCGAGTGGGTGCTGGGACCCTGGCAAGTGCTTTTGGGCTCCAGACCCACAGCAGCATCTAGGGTTGCGTTACAATTCATGCTGTTTTAGCTTTGCCGTCCACAGATGGCTTAAGTGTTAAACAGCTCAGTGAAGAGTCAGTGTGACAGCCTTTAAGGGTTCCCGCATCCAGTGCATGCTGAATTCTTGTCCAGCGTCCAGGAAGAATCAGGCCACACGAATGGTTTGAAAGGTGATGAATGCAGAGGATTTTATTAAGTGGTGGAAGTGGCTGTCAGTGGAAGGGGAGCTGGAAGTGGGATGGAGCAGGAAGAAGGTTGTCTTTCCCTGAAGCCCGACCATCTGCAGCCAGGCTCCTCTCTGAAGCTGTGCCATCTGAAGTTAAGCCACGTCTATCCGTAGTCTCCGATGCTCAGTTGCTTCTTCTCTCAACGTTCAGCCACTTGTCTCTTTGCCAGCTGAGGCCTGGGGTTTATATAGGCACAGGATAGGGGGTGGGGTGGGCCAAAAAGGTAACATTTGGGCAAGAAAACAGGGATAACTGTTCTCATTCAGGGCTATGGTTTCCAGGCTTGAGGGTGGGGCCTTTGCCAGGGAATTGCCCTCTTCTACCCGGTATTCCCTGCCTCCTGTCCATATCAAGTTGATATTTTTTGTGACACAGGTAGATAATTATCATAATCTGAAAAATAGCTTTCCATTGCAGGGGAAAGGGTTTGAGGTTCTGTCAACAACCCATGGACCTCTGGTCTATAGAATGAACAAAGAAATAATGTCATATACATAAGCTACCTTGAGCCTTCTGACAATTTCAGACTGTTTATAAATGTCTTGCTAAACTGTAAGGCCTACAAGGACGTAGGCTATGCCCGTCTTGCCTGCCATTGCTTACCTCGCCTAGCACACAGCAAACACGCCGGTAATAGTGGTCACACCAAAAAGTTATGACCGCTTGGTGTCACTGAGCTTCTAGACTTTGTTACCTGCCCAACCCCACTCCCACCTTCTGCTAACCTCCTGACCTTCGGAAGAAGCCACCAATTCTGCAGTGGGCTCTGCACGCTCCCCAACTCTCAGCAGCAGTGTTGGTTAAAGGAGTGAACATTCTGGTCTCTTCTATGAGCAGACCCAGAGGGTCAGCTGAGTCTCAAGTGTACACAAGGAGAAAGGCATCCATAGGATAGCAGGGAGTTAGTGACACCAGCGCCCACAGGGCGTCATGAACTCCACCCGGAGTCAACTCAGTGCTCTGCTGTCAAACTCCCCACAAGAAATGACAAGTTTGTGTCCTACAGCATCAATGCAAGGAGCCTGGCACCTACGAGGCAATTTCCAGCTATCACTTATAGCTCAGCTCCTTGTAAATCTACTGCTAATGAGTTTATCTTGATCCTTCATGGACCTATTTAAGGATTCAGCTCTTCAGTTTCATGGGGTATTTGCTGAGAGCAACAGACACTAGGAGAGGCCACGGCCTCTACTTCTTGCAGGAATTCTCTTAGGTTTTCTGGAAAGTGGGGAGCAGGGCTTGCCCTGTCTACTTCAGCCACACCCAGATAGCTTCCATCTCCCTTTGTGAGGCCAAAGGCTTTTATTCTGCCTGCATATGGAAAATCATTTTCCCTTTAATTTTGCGGGTGCTTTTTGCCCAGATAAGCTTCCCTCAGGGTCTGGAGATGCTGCTCTTTATCACAGTTACCGAGTCCCCTCTTCCCTCTCTGGGAAGCCTCTCGTCTTCTCATGCAGATCTCACCAGAATTTGATTCCTGCAGGGGCTCCCTGCTGCACCAGCCCCACCGTCCCCCGCACCCAGCCTGTCTCCACCTGCATGATTCGGTGAAGGCCCGTCTCCTCCAGGGCTCAGATTCACAGTGGCAGAAACCATGGCTGGTTTTGATGACAGATTTAACGCCAGCACCGCATAGCAAGCCTGAAACAGAAGAAGTGCTGGCAATGTCTGTGGAGTGACAAAGTGCTGCACATTGCATTACCTCACAACTTCACAACTGCAGGATAGATCTGTGTCTGACTTTCTCCTTTGTGTCACGTCTCTATAAAAAACTAGTTGCACTTTCTCTTGGCTTTTTGACATATGATGTATCTTCCATTGGCTTTTTAAAATAATAAATTCTGGGGTGACGTGGCATTCCATCGGCTTTTAATAAAGTGTTTTAGAATGTCTCCAGGTTCTTCGTGGGCCTTTAGTTTTGAACATTTCACCATAGTTTTCCCCAGCTAATCCCCGTGTCATGCTGCCCCTCATGCGCGATCCTACACGTTTCCCCTCTGCTTCTGTTCAACGCTTTCTGAAGATGAGAGCTGAGTGCTTAATTATTGATGATCCTCTTTCTCCTCATGCAAATTTCATCAATTCACAGAGATACCAATTGTCGCTCCCGGGCAATTCTGATATTTTCTTAATGTTCAGCAATGTAGCAGAGCGCCACAGCTGTTCTGTCACTGACGCTGGGAAAAAGAGGGGGCAGGGCCAGCGCTCTGCTTGGCCTTGAGAGAAAAAGTTCCCATTATTTCAGCACCGACTCACATTTACAAGAGGGCCCCACAGACGGGCTGAGCTGGCCTAGGATGTCCCACTGCCCCCAGGACACCCTGAAGCCCCGATGGGGGCAGGGAGCAGGGGCTCCTGAACTTTATTTCATTACAGTGAGCACTGCACGGCTTGATGAGGGAGACCTTGCCAGGCTGGAGGGGGACTGTGGAATGAGGAAAGCAGTAAGAGCTCTCAGGGTAGGCGGCCGAGGGCTGGGTCCGCACGAGCCATTGGTTCTGAGCAAGGCTTAGAACCTGGCTACCATCACACCTCGTAAACTGTCCTGCTTTGGAAAAGCACATTCGTGCAGGACTGAAGCTCGCTCAGCCAAGGGAAGGACAGAGGAACTACCTGACCCATCAATTTGTCTGTTTCAGAAACACTAGGTTGTTCCAGGGTGGTCTGCCATCCTAACATTTCAGAAACTGAACCACACCCACAAGAAATGAATGGGCCCCTCCAAGCATATATTCAGGGAAAGGGCATACAAACTAGATTACATCATGAAAGTACTCATTATTGATAAGAAGTGACTTAAAGTTTTTATAACAGAAAAGTGGAAGACGAAGCTCAGCAAATATATGTCTGTGTGTGTATGCACACACACATGTAAGTATATATATGCACACACACATATATACACACAAACACACATATGCACACACACATATGCTAATATATAGTCACAGAAGAAAAGAGCATTAATAGAACATAAGGGCCCCAAGAACTGCTAACTTAGCAGCACAGATGGTATATCCAAACTGGCGTGTTCTCACTCTGTTATATTAGAAACCCAGCCATGGCTCTGCAATGGATATTACACATTCTGCCGAGCTCCACAACCAACATTTCTATGGGCTTGTCAGGAAAATGCCCTTCCATACGCAGGAAGAGCCATCGCCGCTGGCGTCTGGGGTTACCTGGCAGGCATGCCTACTGCAAGCTGAGTCGTCAACCTTCAGATGGATAGTAAGGAAATTTAACCCACAAAGACCTTGTGGATATCCAGGAATACATGAGTTCTTCATAAATAAAGACACCCAGCTTCCAGTCCCATTATTATTTCTGTGGAAATTTAAGCAAGTCTTTAATGCCTGTTTATTAATCAGTGAGTGAGGGTGCTGGCAGCTCCAGTGGCTCAGCTGACTATTGATGCTTATTAGGGGACACTGCAGGGGGAAGTGCCTTCATAAAGACACAGCCACATCCCTGTGGGTTTGTGATGGGATGCCGGTGGCATTAGGCACAGCCAGAGAATGCTGACATCCTGCAAGATAAAGAAATCAGCCGGGTGTGGTAGCTCATGCCTGTAATCCTAGCACTTTGGGAGGCCAAGGTGGGCAGATCACGAGGTCAGGAGATCGAGACCATCCTGGCTCACACGGTGAAACCCCGTCTCTGCTAAAAAGACAAAAAAAAAAAAAATTAGCCAGACATTGTGGCAGGCGCCTGTAGTCCCAGCTACTCAGGAGGCTGAGGCAGGAGAATGGCATGAACCCGGGAGGCGGAGCTTGCAGTGAGCTGAGATCATGCCACTGCACTCCAGCCTGGGCGACAGAGTGAGACTCCGTCTCAAAAACAAAAAAAAGAAAGAAAAAAGATCTTCCTCTATGGAGACTCAACGCCCAGAAACCCAGGCTAGACAGTGACTCCCCTGGGAACTGAACAGGCCAGAACGAAAAGAATCAGTGTCCCATTACCTGAAAGTGGAAAGTGTGACGTCTAAGCAGACGCCCTCTGGGGCTCAGAGATCTGCTGCAAGGCCAGCCTGGCGTGGTGAGTCCCTGCACTAGTCGGCTCGAGCTGCTTGTACTTCACGGTGTGGTTCCTCGTACTCAGAACCCCGTGCAATTCTCGGTGCATGGTGGACGCTCAGCATGTGTTGAGTTGCAAGTGAACTGGAGATGGAGAGAAGGCCACACTGTGCCTTCCACGGGGTGTGGGAGTGGCAGGGATGCCCAGCGCAGCACCCACCTTCCACATCCCGGCATTGGGCCCAAATGCTTGCATTGCGGAGATCCTCCTTAGAAGATATCGGGGTGCGGAATCTGTGCAATCAGGAGTTGGGCTGAAGAAGACAAGGGGAGTTGACAATAAGAGCAACAGCAAGAGAAACAGCAGCCACCTGGAAGCCACCATGAGCTGGGGTCCCCGGGACACAGCCAGTGGCACTGTGACCTCGGGAAGCCACATTCCCACCTGTCACTGATGGTCACCCTGATTTGGGCCTCACCCAAGCTTCTGGGGAGTCTGGCCAGGGGTCTCCTCTGAGCTCACTGACAGTCCCTCCATGTTGGTGTTCACAGCTTCTGAAGCTGCTGAAAGGGGCACCTGCCCGGGATTTGCTTCCAGAGCCTTTGTGCCCAAGTCCCTGTCACGAAATATGTCTCCAGATGTCCACCAGGCTGCATGGCCTTGGGAGCAGGGAGTCTGCAGGCCCTGGGGCTTTGCCTGAGGGGGCTGTGTGTGTTCCATGCTGAAGTTGGGAAAATGTCCCCCTCTCCACCAGGTTGCACTTTGTACTGGGGGCTCAGAGTCCCCCAGAGACCTGCTTCCTCCTACAGCCCCTTTCCATGGGGTCCAGATAGGGGCTCTTGAGGTCACGCCAGGACGCCCGTCTCTAGGGCAAACCTCAAGCCCTGTCCCGACTTTAACTCTCCCCATGCACCACACAACCCTTCCTACTCATCCAGGCAAACCTTCCTAAAAGTTAACTCCAGTGTGGCCAAACTCGACTCCAGACACCCAAGAGGGCCCACACCACCTGAGGTCTTCCTCCCTGCTAGGTAGACCTGAACAAAGGATGTAGGGGCTAATATGCACTCATTCAGTCAAGGCGCATGGACAGTTACCAATGCACTGTGTAAAGATGCACACATAATGAGTTGCATTTGTGGAATGATTCATAGTTCACACAGTGGTCTCGCATACTGACCTGTTTGACATGTATTCATGCCATGTGAGTTCTGACTGCCTTGTGGGATAAGCATGTAAACTAAAAATAAAATCCTAACCACCCCCCAACTGACTGAAAAGATTCCCTCTTGGCCAGGGGGACCCCAGAGAAACCTTAGAAACTGAGTTCCTGGCCATGATGGGACAGGAGGTCAGACGTGCGTCTTCATACCACTCCCTTTCGGATATTAGACACAGCAATGGCCCAGCACTAATGTTAAAACAGAGACCACAGGACTGATGGAGCAGACCCTGTGTGGCACTAAGGTAACAAATTATAAACAGGACCTAAGTCCATACCAGGCAAGGGTTAAGTCACACACCCTACTCTTACAAAGTACTGTGTTCTAACTGCCACGAGGGTATTATTTTTCTTTAGCAGTAAAATAGGCACTGCCCTCAAGATAAGCAAGATGAAAACAATGGCCACTTCCCAGCCTTCAGCATGGCCACCATGCAGGCTGTAACCCTTTGTAAGAAATAAAGTCATCGTGGTCTGTCATCTCAGTTTGGAATGTGGCACCTGCTGAATCTTGGTGACCATCAAAATTCTTACTGCACCATCTTGGTGCCTATTCAGTGGGGAAGATTGGCTCCCTGTAGCAAAATGGAAGGAGAGGAAGTAAGAAGGAATGGATATTGAGCAGATAAAACCAAAAGGTCTGACTTAGGGCAGAGGCAGCACTCTGGGCCTGCACAGCTCTGCCTTCCCATCACACTCATAACTGGAACTGCAGGTTAATATCCCCAAAGATCTCACTGTGTATTTCTCTGTCTGGCAACTGCAAGCTCAATTATGAGGCCAAAGCCTGCAGAGGAAGCCTGAAGTTCAAACATCGTGGGTGGGGCAAGGGAGGGGGCAGTTAATCGGGTGTAAAGGAATGAAGGTCAGCTTGTGCCACCTTCCCCCATTCACATTCTGCTTACGCATGAAACATTCCTAAATTGAATAACCTCGTTACATCTTTTTTCCGTGTTGTGAAAATAATTGTCCTTAAAGGTAGTAGACAATCTCAGAAGAGAGTTATGGTTCGTGTTTTAAAGCCCAAAAAGGAGGGGGAATAGAGCCTTGGGAGGAGGGTAAGAATTTGGAGAGTAGTAGTTGAGGGAAGAAGTCCATGAACAAATGCGGCTAAGCTCTTTAAGTCCCTAAGAAAGGTAGTTAGAGCCAATTCAACCATCTTCCAAAACAAGGGATTTGCAACTCACTGAAAGATGGGGATCATTTATGTCCACACTTTCATTCAAACTCTGAGCTACAATAAATGGATCTGGGATGAAATGAAAACCTTTCATTAAATATATTTTCAAAACAGGCGTGAAAGACGCTGAACAAATCCCTGTCAGCTGCACAGGTGTCTTTGTAACACATTGGCAGTTAGCGTGACAATGCACGGGAAGCGGCTAGACTCCAGGTTCCACTCCAGCTGCTCAGCATTCACCCTATCCCATGCCCTCTGAAGAAGCAGCTTTGCCGAAGGTAGAGGGCCAGAAAAGAAGGAACCCCAAAGCAGGTGTCCGGGTGAGCAAGCACTCCTTTGGGGAGACGGGAATTGCAGTTGAAAACTCTAGACTTCTACTTAAGGAAAAGGGAGAGATTTTCCGGTGTGGAATGAAGTTCCATAGCACAGGCTGTGTTCACTGCATGGCACCCCTCAGGAACCAGGGTGCTTTGAATGTCCCCTGGAAGTTGGCTAAGTTTGTGCAAGGGCCACTGGGACGATCTATGGGGCAGATGGGCTGAGGACCACCAGTAACTGAGTTTTAATTGAGACCCAAAAGTTCCAGGCTCTGCTTCTTAGAACATGGGCCCCAAACAATGGTGGGAGCCTCTAGGTTCCCATCAGGGTCCTGAGCAGAGAGAGCCATAGAGTGGGTGGCATTTATCTGCAGAAGCCCAGCCTTGCTCTTCTCCCCTTCTGTTTCTTGCCTTTCCCTGGTGTATCACATGCACCAGCACCTTCTTCCAGGTCTCAAGAAAGACTCCTAGGTCAGTGTTGTGAAAAGAGCTGGGACTTGGAGAGGGAAGACCTGGGCTTGGATCCCAAACCTCACACAAACTACCCACGTTACCTTAGGCACAGGCTCTCTGAACATCCGAGAATGAGGATAGCTGCAACCCACCGACCTCACAGGTTGAGGGAAGATCAGAGTCCTGATCTCTGAATTCACTGATGAACTCTAAAGCGCTGCCATGTTCTAGGTACCAGGATCCCACAGTGGTGTAGGTGTGCCTAACCCGCTGGGGCTGCTGTGCAAACACAATGCCTGGGGGCTTAAACAACAGACATGTGCATGTCACAGCTCTGGAGGCCCAGCTCAAGGCACCTGCTGGGTCAGTTTCTTCTGAGGTATCTCTGCTTGGCTTGTAGATGCCATCTTCTCCCTGTCTCTTTACATCATCTTCCCTCTGTATCTGGCTCTGTCGTAATCTGTCTCATATGGCTCTGTCTTATGAAGACGTAGCCATATGAGACCTGCCCCAGTGACCTCACTTTAACTTGATTACTTCTGCAAAGAAACCATCTCCAAATAAGGTCCCACTCTGAGCTACTGAGGGTTAGGGCTTCAACAAATGGATTTGGGGGGACACAATTCAACGTGTAACAGAATGGATTTGCCTCTCTTTCGTCTCCCAGCACTACTGCATGCCATGCTGTTTCTTAATGAAAAGCTGGAAGTCATTCCTAGCTCTACAGCTGTGGGTCCCAATCTTGGAGGCTGTTAGAATCTTTCAGGGAGTTTTAAAAATGTGATGCCCAAGCCACATGCAGACCAGGTAAATCAGAACACTTAGGAGTGGGGTCCAGGCATGGGCACATTTCAGAGCTCCCCAAGGGGCAAATCTGAGACCTACTGCCTTAAAAGGACTTGTGGGGTGAGAGTGATTAAATGTTGACATATCACAGCTCCTCTGCTGAGGGCTTCTGCTTTGCTACGTGGCTCTGCTCAGGAGCATCCAACTCCCGATTAGGCCTGAGATGGGTCAAAAAATTTGAGCAAAAGCTGGAAAATTGTCTCCGTAATGAAATGAGTGACTGCATGTTTATAACAGCAGCGCCCTTGGAGGAGAGAGATGCTCGTTCCAGTGTCTAGCACTAGGGAACGGGGGGGGAGCTGTCCAAGCAGAAACTGGATCAAGGACGACGTCTCAGACATCATGCAGGAGAAGCTCTCTCTTCTGTAGTCTTATCAGCAAATGCTTCGTGCTCTTTAGGGCTGCTCTTTGGTGACAAGCATTGAGACGATAGCACCACATGGAACAAGATGATGAGGGCCCCTGGCAAGATGCTTGTGAGATTGTGCCAGCCTTTGGGGCTAGAGTAAGACTCCCTCAATGGGGTATGTGAAAGGGACTGGCTGTTCACCAGCACCAGAGAACCTGGAGTTTGAAAACCCAGATCCTGAAATATTTTCTGGTATCTGGGCCCCTGAGTCTATCCTGATTTTCAGTAAATCTTTTTGAAAGTTTTGGTGAAGTTACCTGCCTTAAAATGGGACAAAGAGGCATTTTTGTTCACTCTTGGACCAGGGCTTGAAAGGGAGCCCTGTACCCTTGGGACCTGCAGGAGGGCTGCAAGAGGAACAGGGAGAAAGTCCGTCCTTGAAACCCCCAGAGGACGAGGGCACTGCTGGGCCAAACCTTGCTCCTCAGACATGTGTTCTCCTCCCATCTGCTCACTCACTCATTCATCTGTTCACTCATCCACTCGTTCACTCAGTCACTCACTCATTCATCTATTCACTCATCCACTCATTCACTCACTCAATCATTCATTCACTTATTTACTCATTCACTCATTCACTCACTCATTCATCTATTCATCCACTCATTCACTCACTCAATCACTCATTCGTCTATTTGCTCATCTATTCATTCATTCCTTCACTCACTCACTCATTCATCTATTCACTCATCCATTCATTTACTCACTCACTCATTCACTTATTTACTCACACTCACTCATTCACTTGTTTACTCATTCACTCGTTCACTCATTCAGTCACTCATTCATCTATTTACTCATCCACTCGTTCACTCACTCATTCATCTAGTCATTCATCCACTCCTTCACTCAGTAATTCATTCACTTATTTACTCATTCACTCACTCAGTCACTCATTCATCTATTCACTCATCCACTTGTTTACTCAGTCACTCATTCATCTATTCACTCATCCACTCGTTCACTCACTCATTCATCTATTCACTCATCCACTTGTTCACTCAGTCACTCATTCACTTATTTACTCATTCACTTGTTCACTCACTCAGTCACTCATTCATCTTTTCACTCATCCACTCGTTCACTCACTCACTCATTCACTTATTTACTCATCTACTCCTTGACTCACTCACTCATTGATCTATTAACTTATCCACTCATTCACTGAGTCAGTGACTCCTTCACTTATTCACTCATCCACTTGCCACTTCTGTGGCTTTCAGGGGAGATTGGGCATCCTCCCTCCTAGGCACAGCCTGGGGGTTCTTTACTTTGGCCCCAACCTCATTGGGCGGCAGGTGTGTGGCTGCCTCCCTCTGTGGAATCTTCTAGTTCATGCCAGCTCCTCCTTCCTGGACCTAGTTGCACGCTCCTCCCTGCCTGGCTGCAGTTGCATTTACTCATTCATTCATTCACTGACCCACTCATTTACTCACTCATTCATTGACTCGCTCATCCATTCATCCACGCATTCATTTATTCATTTGTCCACTCATTCGCTCACTCAATCATTCATTTGTTATGCATTCATCCACTAATTTACTCATTTTTTATTCATTTACCCACTCAATTCACTCACTCACTCATTTATTCACTTATCCACTCATTCACTTCTTCACTCATCCACTCATTTACTTATTCATTCACTTATCACTCATTTACCCATTTATTAATTCACTCACTCACTCATTTATTCACTTATCCACTCATTTACTCATACATTTGTTCAATCACTCATTCACTTATTCACTCATCCACTCATTTACTCACTCATTCATTCACTCACTCATTTTTTCCCTCATCCACTCATTTACTCATTCATTCACTTGCTAATTCATTTATTCACTTATCCACTGATTTATGCATTCATCCATTCATTAACACACTCATTTATTCACTTATCCACTCATTCACTTATTTCTCATCCACTCATTTACCCACTTGTTCACTCACTCAATCATTCATTTACTTATTCATTCATCCACTCATTTATTCACTCATTCATTTACTCACTCATTTATTCACTCATTCACTCATTTAGTCACTCATTCATTTACTCATCCAGTTGTTCACTCACTCAATCACTCATTCACTTATTCACTCATCCACTCATTTACTCATTTATTCATTCACTGACTCACTCAAGTATTTATTCATCTACTCATTTACCCACTCATTCATTCACTTATTCATTCACTCATCCACTCACTCATTTACTAACTCATCCAGTCATTTACCCACTAATTCAGTCAGTCACTCACTCATTCATTTATTCCCTCATCCACTTATTTCTTCACTCATTCATTCAACCCATACTCAGAGAGAACTTTCTTTTTTTCTTTTTTCTTTTCTTTTCTTTTTTTTTTTTCTCTTTGAGATAGAATCTCACTCTGTCGTCAGACTGGAGTGCAGTGATGTGATCTTGGCTCACTGCGACCTCCGCCTCCTGGGTTCAAGCAATTCTCCTGCCTCAGCCTCCCATGTAGCTGGGATTACAGGCATGCGCCACCATGCCCAGCTAATTTTTGTATTTTTAGTAGAGACAGGGTTTCACCATGTTGGTCAGGATGGTCTGCATCTCCTGACCTCGTGATCTGCCTGCCTCAGCCTCCCAAAGTGCTGGTATTAGAGTGGTGAGCCACCGCGCCCAGCCCAGAGAGAACTTTCAACATGCCAAGTACAGTTCTGTGCCCATAGATGAGGGAGTGAGCAAGATTGACTAAGTTCTTGTGCTCTTGAAGCTAATATTTTACTGGAACAGACATGCAATGAGTAAGCTAACAAATCAATATACAACAGCTTCAGGTGGTAAGAAGTACTATGAAGAATGATGAAATTAGGTAAAGTAATAGAGAGAGGGCAGGCAGGAACGGGAGCATCCCATTTTCTCTAGAGTGATCAGAGAAGACCTGAATAAAAGGGCAGCATAACTAAAGCAATTGTTTGGCCTTTGCCTCCTTCTTATAAAGAGCATTGGTGTTTACTTAGCTTTGCAGCTTGCAAAGCCACCTCAATCCACTATCTCAGTTTATGCCCACAATGACCTGGCAGATGGAGGAAAACAGGCACTGTTCTTTCTATTTTTACAGGTGATGAAATCGGCACAGAACACCAAAGGATGGAGCTGAGATTCATGCCTGGGCTGCTTCCCCCCATCCCCTCACATTGTATCCAACCCTGACTTTTGTGTCCCACCGAGGAAAGAAGAAAGCCACCCACCCCGGCGACCATAGCCTCTAGCTGCTCTCTCTGCCTGTGGACAGCCAGTGGATTGGGCTAGGACACAAATGCCTTCCATCGATTTTCCTTTCAGCTTTTATTGGGAACTGTTCATGGGACTCTTTAAACATCAATGTGGTTTTCCATGACCTTCTGAGGAGCTGTAAAACTTCTTTCCTTGTCATTCAAGTTCAATTCTGGCCTCAATACGTTCTATCCTGTTTTATGTTTTTAATGGAATTCAAGTTTACAGAATTAAAAGAATCATTATTCTTGATTCATGATATATTCTCATCCTTGCTCCATACCTGACTCTCCTGCTATCTTGTATTTTATTTCATTTACTTACTAATTTGTTTTTAGTAATATAATGAAAACTAAGATTCATACCACTCAACCCAAGAACTTCAACACTGGCCACTAAGCTCTATATGCCCTTCTGGCTTTATTTCTCCACTCAGACGGGTAGCCACCCACCTGAATCAGGCATTATGGTTCTCTTGATGTTTTTAGTGTACAGTGTTAGCAAGGGTGTGTATGTGTGTGTGTGTGAGCCTGAGCAATATATTGTTTAGATTTGGTAGCTTGTTATTCTTAAAAGCTA
Organism: Nomascus leucogenys; assembly: GCF_006542625.1. Taxonomy (NCBI): domain Eukaryota; kingdom Metazoa; phylum Chordata; class Mammalia; order Primates; family Hylobatidae; genus Nomascus; species Nomascus leucogenys. The sequence continues at coordinate 153,055,890 of NC_044383.1, forward strand.
TTCTCTAAGCTGTAGTTATTGCCATTTAGCCTCCATACAGTAGGATCTAAGAATATGCAACTTATTAGAAATGCTAATTCTTGAGTCCCACCCCAGAACTACTGAATCGGAAATTCTGATTTGCATTTCTCTGATTACTAATAAGGTTAACAACCTTTTAATTTCCTGACTGGATGTTTGTGCTTCCTCTTCTCAGAAATGCCTGACAGAATTTTGCCCAGAGTTTTAAAATTGTATTGTTTATCATTTGCTGATTGATTTTAGGAGTTCTTGACGCATTTTTGACAGGAATTCGTTCAGGTTAAATGCATTGAGAATATTGTCTTCCAGGTAATAGCTTCTGTTTTCAATTTCTTTGTTCTGTCTTATGATGAGCAGGATTTCTAATTTTCATAGAATCACGTGTTTTGCTCTTTTTTTGTGGTTGCCACATTTTGAGTCTTCTTTAAGAATCGTTTTCCTTACCCCAAGGATAGAAACACCTATATATTTTCTACTAAAGGTTTGAAAGTGTTTGCTTTTGACACATAAGTCCTAAGGCCTTTCAGAATTGCCTTGTATGTGGTATAAAGTTGGGATCTGTGTTCACTGTATTTTCCAAATGAATAGTCACTTTTTCCTGGCTGCATTTGTTGAATAGCTCCTCCTTTTCCCCTGATGTGCTGTGACTCTGTCAAAAATTGAAGCTTCACAACTGAGTGTGGTTGTTTCTGGGCCGTCTATTCTATTACATCAGCCAATGTGTGTATTTTTAGACCATCAACAACTGCCTTAATTACACTGACTTCATAGTAAATGTTTATATCTGATAATCAAGTTCCCTTTCCAGATGTGTGTCTACTGTTTCTATTGGAATTTTCATTGAGCTTGTTTTGAACTGATGGTCACTGTGGGGAGAATTCCCACTTCCAGCGCTATCTCCAGAGACTTCTTTCAGGAACCCAAGCTCTCAGTTCAATCGACCGTCCTTGTTTCAAGCCTTTGCTCATGCTCCTTCTTGCTAAGCCCACCCCACCTCGCAATTTAGAGCACACCCTGCTCTCTCCACTCTCACACTTCAATGCTCAGCTCTGCCTCCTTCCCGAAGCTTTCTCTAACAGCTCAAACCCTCAGGATCCCCCCATCCCATTGAAAAGGAACAGGGGGGGTGGAGCCAAGATGGCCGAATAGGAACAGCTCCGGTCTCCAGCTCCCAGCCCCAGCGACACAGAAGACGGGTGATTTCTGCATTTCTGCTTGAGGTACTGGTTTCATCTCACTAGGGAGTGCCTAACAGTGGGTGCAGGACAGTTGGTGAAGCGCACTGTGCGCGAGCCGAAGCAGGGCGAGGCATTGACTCACTCGGGAAGCGCAAGGGTCAGGGAGTTCCCTTCCTAGTCAAAGAAAGGGGAAGCAGACGCACCTGGAATATCGGTCAGTCCCACCCTAACTGCGCTTTTCCAACGGGCCTGGAAAACGGCACACTAGGAGATTGTGTCCCGCACCTGGCTCGGAGGGTCCTATGCCCACGGAGTCTCGCTAATTGCTAGCACAGCAGTCTGAGATCAAGCTGCGAGGCGGCAGCGAGGCTGGGGGAGGGGCGCCCGCCATTGCCCAGGCTTGCTTAGGTAAACAAAGCAGCCAGGAAGCTCGAACTGGGTGGAGCCCACCACAGCTCAAGGAGGCCTCCCTGCCTCTGTAGGCTCCACCTCTGGGGGCAGGGCACAGACAAACAAAAACTCTGCAAGAACTTCCACAGACTTAAATGTCCCTGTCTGACTGACAGCTTTGAAGAGAGTAGTGGTTCTCCCAGCACGCAGCTGGAGATCTGAGAACGGTCAGACTGCCTCCTAAAGTGGGTCCCTCACCCCTGAGCAGCCTAACTGGGAGGCACCCCCCCAGTAGGGACAGACTGACACCTCATTCAACCCGGTACTTTTCTGAGACAAAACTTTCAGAGGAACTATCAGACAGCTGAATTTGTGGTCTCACGAAAATCCGCTGTTCTGCAGCCACCGCTGCTGACACCCAGCCAAACAGGGTCTGGAGTGCACCTCTAGTAAACTCCAACAGACCTGCAGCTGAGGGGCCTGTCTGGTAGAAGGAAAACTAACAAACAGAAAGGACATCCACACCAAAAACCCATCTGTACATCACCATCATCAAAGACAAAAAGTAGATAAAACCACAAAGATGGGGAAAAAACAGACCAAAAAAACTGGAAACTCTAAAAAACAGAGCACCTCTCCTCCTCCAAAGGAACGCAGTTCCTCACCAGCAACGGAACAAAGCTGGATGGAGGATGACTTTGATGAGTTGAGAGAAGAAGGCTTCAGACGATCAAACTACTCTGAGCTACGAGAGGAAATTCAAAACAACAGCAAAGAAGTTAAAAACTTTGAAAAAAAATTAGAAGAATGGATAACTAGAATAACCAATGGAGAGAAGGGCTTCAAGGAGCCGATGGAGCTGAAAGCCAAGTTTCGAGAACTACGCGAAGATTGCAGAAGCCTCAGTAGCAGATGCGATCAACTGGAAGAAAGGGTATCGCTGATGGAAGATGAAATGAATGAAATGAAAAGAGAAGGGAAGTTTAGAGAAAAAAGGATAAAAAGAAATGAACAAAGCCTCCAAGAAATTTGGGACTATGTGAAAAGACCAAACCTACGTCTGATTGGTGTACCTGAAAATGATGGGGAGAATGGAACCAAGTTGGAAAACACTCTGCAAGATATTATCCAGGAGAACTTCCCCAATCTAGCAAGGCAGGCCAGCATTCAGATTCAGGAAATACAGAGAACGCCACAAAGATACTCCTCGAGAAGGGCAACTCCAAGACACATTATTGTCAGATTCACCAAAGTTGAAATGAAAGAAAAAATGTTAAGGGCAGCCAGAGAGAAAGGTTGGGTTACCCACAAAGGGAAGCCCATCAGACTAACAGCTGATCTCTCAGCAGAAACTCTACAAGCCAGAAGAGAGTGGGGGCCGATATTCAACATTCTTAAAGAAAAGAATTTTCAACCCAGAATCTCCTATCCTGCCAAACTAAGCTTCATAAGTGAAGGAGAAATAAAACACTTTACAGACAAGCAAACGCTGAGTGATTTTGTCACCACCAGGCCTGCCCTAAAAGAGCTCCTGAAGGAAGCACTAAACATGGAAAGGAACAACCGGTACCAGCCACTGCAAAAACATGCCAAATTGTAAAGACCATCAAGGCTAGGAAGAAACTATAGCAACTAACGAGCAAAATAACCAACTAACATCATAATGACAGGATCAGATTCACACATAACAATATTAACGTTAAATGTAAATGGGCTAAATGCTCCAATCAAAAGACACAGACTGGCAAACTGGATAAGGAGTCAGGACCCATCAGTGTGCTGTATTCAGGAAACCCATCTCACGTGCAGAGACACACATAGACTCAAAATAAAGGGATGGAGGAAGATCTATCAAGCAAATGGAAAACAAAAAAAGGCAGGGGTTGCAATCCTAGTCTCTGATAAAATAGACTTTAAACCAACAAAGATCAAAAGAGACAAAGAAGGCCATTACATAATGGTAAAGGGATCAATTCATCAAGAAGAGCTAACTATCCTAAATATATATGCACCCAACACAGGAGCACCCAGATTCATAAAGCAAGTCCTGAGTGACCTACAAAGGGACTTAAACTCCCACACAATAATAATGGGAGATTTTAACACCCCACTGTCAGCATTAGACAGATCAACGAGACACAAAGTTAACAAGGATATCCAGGAATTGATCTCAGCTCTACATAAAGTGGACCTAATAGACATCTACAGAACTCTCCACCCCAAGTCAACAGAATATACATTTTTTTCAGCACCACACCACACCTATTCCAAAATTGACCACATAGTTGGAAGTAAAGCTCTCCTCAGCAAACGTAAAAGAACAGAAATTATAACAAACTGTCTCTCAGACCACAGCGCAATCAAACTAGAACTCAGGATTAAGAAACTCACTCAAAACCGCTCTACTACATGGAAACTGAACAACCTGCTCCTGAATGACTATTGGGTACATAATGAAATGAAGGCAGAAATAAAGATGTTCTTTGAAACCAACGAGAACAAAGACACAACATACCAGAATCTCTGGGACACATTCAAAGCAGTGTGTAGAGGGAAATTTATAGCACTAAATGCCCACAAGAGAAAGCAGGAAAGATCCAAAATTGACTCCCTAACATCACAATTAAAAGAACTAGAAAAGCAAGAGCAAACACATTCAAAAGCTAGCAGAAGGCTAGAAATAACTAAAATCAGAGCAGAACTGAAGGAAATAGAGACACAAAAAACCCTTCAAAAAATTAATGAATCCAGGAGCTGGTTTTTTGAAAAGATCAACAAAATTGATGGACCGCTAGCAAGACTAATAAAGAAGAAAAGAGAGAAGAATCAAATAGATGCAATAAAAAACGAAAAAGGGGATATCACCACCGATCCCACAGAAATACAATCTACCATCAGAGAATACTACAAACACCTCTATGCAAATAAACTAGAAAATCTAGAAGAAATGGATAAATTCCTCGACAAATACACCCTCCCAAGACTAAACCAGGAAGAAGTTGAATCTCTGAATAGACCAATAACAGGTTCTGAAATTGTGGCAATAATCAATAGCTTACCAACCAAAAAGAGTCCAGGACCTGATGGATTCACAGCCGAATTCTACCAGAGGTACAAGGAGGAACTGGTACCATTCCTTCTGAAACTATTCCAATCGATAGAAAAAGAGGGAATCCTCCCTAACACATTTTATGAAGCCAGCATCATCCTGATACCAAAACCTGGCAGAGACATAACCAAAAAAGAGAATTTCAGACCAATATCCTTGATGAACATTGATGCAAAAATCCTCAATAAAATACTGGCAAACCGAATCCAGCAGCACATCAAAAAGCTTATACACAATGATCAAGTGGGCTTCATCCCTGGGATGCAAGGCTGGTTCAACATACGCAAATCAATAAATGTAATCCAACATATAAACAGAACCAAAGACAAAAACCACATGATTATCTCAATAGATGCAGAAAAGGCCTTTGACAAAATTCAACAACCCTTCATGCTAAAAACTCTCAATAAATTAGGTATTGATGGGACGTATCTCAAAATAATAAGAGCTATCTACGACAAACCCACAGCCAATATCATACTGAATGGGCAAAAACTGGAAGCATTCCCTCTGAAAACTGGCACAAGACAGGGATGCCCTCTCTCACCGCTCCTGTTCAACATAGTGCTGGAAGTTCTGGCCAGAGCAATCAGGCAGGAGAAGGAAATAAAAGGTATTCAATTAGGAAAAGAGGAAGTCAAATTGTCCCTGTTTGCAGATGACATGATTGTATATCTAGAAAACCCCATTGTCTCAGCCCAAAATCTCCTTAAGCTGATTAGCAACTTCAGCGAAGTCTCAGGATACAAAATTAATGTACAAAAATCACAAGCATTCTTGTACACCAATAACAGACAAACAGAGAGCCAAATCATGAGCGAACTCCCATTCACAATTGCTTCAAAGAGAATAAAATACCTAGGAATCCAACTTACAAGGGATGTAAAGGACCTCTTCAAGGAGAACTACAAACCACTGCTCAATGAAATAAAAGAGGATACAAACAAATGGAAGAACATTCCATGCTCATGGGTTGGAAGAATCAATATCATGAAAATGGCCATACTGCCCAAGGTAATTTATAGATTCAATGCCATCCCCATCAAGCTACCAATGACTTTCTTCACAGAATTGGAAAAAACTACTTTAAAGTTCATATGGAACCAAAAAAGAGCCCGCATCGCCAAGTCAATCCTAAGCCAAAAGAACAAAGCTGGAGGCATCACGCTACCTGACTTCAAACTATACTACAAGGCTACAGTAACCAAAACAGCATGGTACTGGTACCACAACAGAGACATAGATCAATGGAACAGAACAGAGCCCTCAGAAATGATGCCGCATAGCTACAACTATCTGATCTTTGACAAACCTGACAAAAACAAGAAATGGGGAAAGGATTCCCTATTTAATAAATGGTGCTGGGAAAACTGGCTAGCCATATGTAGAAAGCTGCAACTAGATCCCTTCCTTACACCTTATACAAAAATTAATTCAAGATGGATTAAAGACTTATATGTTAGACCTAAAACCATTAAAATCCTACAAGAAAACCTAGGCAATACCATTCAGGACATAGGCGTGGGCAAGGACTTCATGTCTAAAACACCAAAAGCAATGGCAACAAAAGGCAAAATCGACAAATGGGATCTCATTAAACTAAAGAGCTTCTGCACAGCAAAAGAAACTATCATCAGAATGAACAGGCAACCTACAGAATGGGAGAAAATTTTTGCAACCTACTCATCTGACAAAGGGCTAATATCCAGAATCTATAATGAACTCAAACAAATTTACAAGAAAAAAACAAACAACCCCATCAAAAAGTGGGCAGAGGACATGAACAGACACTTCTCAAAAGAAGACATTTATGCAGCCAGAAAACACATGAAGAAATGCTCATCATCACTGGCCATCAGAGAAATGCAAATCAAAACCACAGTGAGATACCATCTCACACCAGTTAGAATGGCCATCATTAAAAAATCAGGAAACAACAGGTGCTGGAGAGGATGTGGAGAAATAGGAACACTTTTACACTGTTGGTGGGACTGTAAACTAGTTCAACCATTGTGGAAGTCAGTGTGGCGATTCCTCAGGGATCTCGAACTAGAAATACCATTTGACCCAGCCATCCCATTACTGGGTATATACCCAAAGGACTATAAATCATGCTGCTATAAAGACACATGCACACGTATGTTTATTGCGGCACTATTCACAATAGCAAAGAGTTGGAACCAACCCAAATGTCCAACAACGATAGACTGGATTAAGAAAATGTGGCACATATACACCATGGAATACTATGCAGCCATAAAAAATGATGAGTTCGTGTCCTTTGTAGGGACATGGATGAAACTGGAAAACATCATTCTCAGTAAAACTATCACAAGGACAAAAACCAAACACCGCATGTTCTCACTCATAGGTGGGAATTGAACAATGAGAACTCATGGACACAGGAAGGGGAACATCACACTCCGGGGACTGTTGTGGGGTGGGGGGAGGGGGAGGGACAGCATTAGGAGATACACCTAATGCTAAATGACGAGTTAATGGGTGCAGGAAATCAACATGGCACATGGATACATATGTAACAAACCTGCACATTGTGCACATGTACCCTAAAACCCTAAAGTATAAAAAAAAAAAAAAAAAAAAAAAAAAAAAAAAAAAAAAAAAAAGAAAAGGAACAGTGCCTGTTGAAAGGAAGCTCTGTTAAATGTTAGCTGTTATAATAATTATCAAAATAGTTTCTCCATTCACTGTGAAATTTTTTAAAGGTAATTTATTTTGAATTTTTTCTTAAACTTTTCCTAAGAATGATTATAATTCTTCAAATTGTCTCATATTTTTCTAAAGCCATAGCAAAGCGGAGGAACCGGTGACTTTCTAGAGGAATTCCTGGCAGGACACCCCCACCCAGCAGGGGCTTTGGGGTTGTGGCAGCGGACAGGCTGCCACTGGCCGATGTCTCATCTGAACTCAGCTGACAGCTTTCTCCAGATTCCCACCTTCATAGATTTGGGATGATTTTGAGGGAGAATCTGGTCCATACATAACGAGTCCTTTTTAAGCGAATTTTCTCTGCGTATGATGTATAAAGTCCCAAATTAAAGAACCTGGAGAAGTTTTACGGATCAGTTTATGGCTGCATGAAAGTTGACTCTAAAAATGTGTGGCCTTTGGTTCTCGTAATATTTGTTCTGTTTGTTTCTGTTCAAGTTACTAATAAAAATTAATAAATTGGCTGTTCTTGAGTCTTTGGAAACTGGTTGTGTTTCCAAAACAAATACACCTGCCTGTGATCATCATAAAAGTGATCTATCCAGAATTATCGGAGGTTATAAATGTTAAAAAGAAAAGAAAAAATTTAAAGCATCAAAAGGCTCTATGGAAACCAACTGGTCAGTAATCTGTGTTTTTGAGATGCATTTAATGATCCATAATTAAAATGCCAAAGTCATTTTGTTTTCCTCAATTTAGAAATAAATTACTTGGGAAAAGAGAGAGTTATGGATTAAAGACAATTACTGAAATTTTTATGACTTTGATTTTCATGGTAATTCATGTAATACAATTTTTTTAAAATCTCAGGTTTGAATCTTTAGTAAATTGTACTTCCACAAGAACTTCCCTTCCACTTTTCTTTCTTTCTGATGGTTTGGATTCTGCACGAACTAGACTATTGATTAGAAGCGACCTGATTTATAGAGCATGTTGCTTGGCTCAATTGTACCTCGATTATTTATCTAAAAGACAAGGATGATGGGTCTGACCTTCCAGAGGCAATACTGTGAGGGTGCAAGTCACTTTTCTAACATCTTAAAACCTGTGCAGATCCCATTCTCGTGTCAAGACAGACTATCAATCCTTCATGAGCTGAAGTCTAATGAATCACTCAGCAAACACATGCCTCCTCTCCCTCCCTCGGGGAGATGGATACCGGGGGCCAAGAAGTCAAGACGAAGGACAAGGAGTTACTGCAGGAGAAGCCTTGCTGAGAACAGGAATTAAAAGACAGATTGGGGAAGTGTCTCTGCCAAAGTACTGAGTTCACCTACTATTTGGTAATAAGAACATTAGATTCTGTTCCAGCAACCACAAAATATGAACATAAATAGATGACCATATTACAAACATATTTTGAACAAAAGTGTATGAACATATTTATTATCATAAATATATGAACATAAATTCAGTGAAACAGTGAGGCTCCTTCAGGCCCATGTGTGAGGTCCCCACTGCGTTGAAATAGCAGCTGCTCCCTGGTGCTCTCCGCGTTACCTTCATGGCGTTTTCTATTCCAGTTCTCCTGGATTTCACCTATTTTGTTTGTTTTCAGACCGATCCTCAAAGAGGCATCTTGACTTTCTGGTTCGGACACTGTACTCACAGAACAGCATCTGTAAAAGTTTCAGTTGCTCAGTGGTAGCATTTGATGATAAGGAGAAAAAGCCCAACACAGTCATGCTTCCATTTTTTTAAAAAAATACAAGCAGTGGATATTGAAGAGCCTGTGGCAGATGAATGAGGGATTGAACATTAAATCCACAGAAAACAATATCTTTCCCTTCAAAAGAATCCTTTATGGGTTCCCATTGGGAGTTACCTTATGACATTCAAAATACTATTGAATTTACAAAAAAAAGTTAGGGGATGTGTACATGCAGAATGGGGGAAAATAGCATGGGAAAGAGTCTTCTATTCTGTGCTGACTTACTGCATTCTGGGTTGATGTGTTCAGAATGATGAAAACAGCGCATCAACCACTATTAGAACATATAAGATAAAGATTGCTGCTGCTGATGAAAATGGTTAAATAACAACTTTGGTCCTATATGTAGGGCTGGGGAAATAGAAGTCAAGTAATTATTATAATCAGAGGTCCTACGTTCCTGAAAAAAATTATATTGGTGGGGTAAAATGAGTCCATTTAAATTCATCCTGTATAAAAGGGTAATCGATTTAAAAAAGTGTCCTAATAATGCTGATTATTACTTCAGAGTTGACTTATTCAATGTCAGTCCCGGGAGAAGCTATTTGAATGATGTAGCCACTGATAGTCTCCAAGGCTTTCTGGTACTTTGCAATTCAAAGTTCACACATAATCTGATCTCCTATTTATTTGTTTATTTATTTTTGAGACAGAGTCTCATGCTGTCACCCAGGCTGGAGTGCAGTGGCACGGATCTCAGCTCACTGCAACCACTGCCTCTCAAGATCAAGTGATTCTCATGCCTCAGCCTCTCGAGTAGCTGGGATTACAGGCATGCACCACCCCCGCACCCAGCTAATTTTATTTTTATTTTTAGTAGAGATGGGATTTTGCCATGTTGGCCAGGCTGCTCTCAAACTCCTGAGCTCAAGCGACCCACCTTCCTCGGCCTCCCAAAGTGCAGGGATTACAGGCATGAGCCACTGCGCCCAGCCCCGATCTCCTATTTAAAAACAATTGGGGAAAATATGTCCCTGTGCTACTACAGTCTATGAATGTCATCAAGAAATAGCCAATCAGAGAAATGGTGGCTCAGCTCCTGTAGGAAAAAAGAATGACAAAAGCCCCAGGTGTTTTATTTTAAATCTTAACCCCACTTCTTTCTTTAAAGAGGAGGACACATGGCCCTCACGGATTGTTATTTGTTTGGGATTTCCCTGCTGAGTTTGGCTATGATCATGAAGACGCAAGCTTGGGAGACACACTTGTTTTCAAAGACAAATCCATCTCCAAAGAAAATGAAATGCATTCCCTGAGCTGTGGGAACCAGGAACTACCCATGCTTGCCACTTCTGATTAAAGTAAGGCACTGAGAAGAGGATAGACAGAAAGAAGGAAGAAGCTGAACAACAAACATCAGACCACCAAATAGCACAAATCACATATCCTTCCTTATTTTTTTTTTGAGGAAATCAGTAATAACAAGGAACCCAAATGCTCATCCATCAAGATAGTCACTTTTATCCAATTCTCACTCCGAGCTCAAAAATGAAAACATTAGAGCAAAGACAGGGCGCCGGATTTGGAGGCCAGGGAATGACCAGGCACATTTCCTAATGCACAGCCGGGCAAGCTCAAAGTGCCATTAACACACCCCGCAGCATCTTCCCAAAACTTGTTCAAGAACTCCCTCAAATGTGTTAAACACATGGTGGTGTGAAGAAGAGAGGGCAGTTCTAGACCCAGAGGGAAGGGGAAACAGAAACCGAGGCTGAGCCCTGGCCTCAGGGTGGAAGATCAGGATAGACCTGGCTTCTCTCCGGAGGCTCTGACACCTGCCAGGAAGAATGGCGACTCCATGGTGATTAGTGGCTGTAGGAACAAAGCCAGGGCTCCAGGAGCACGGGCTTCTGAGACCGACTAGAACAAATGCTGGGTTAGGAAATGCGGCTTCCTCGAGAACTCAGAGGACAACTGCAGAGTTTGCTTCTATTCATCTTCATGGTGGATCTGGAAGTTCACTAGAGGCAGGTGTTTTTTCTTTCATTGTTTGCTTATTGAAAAATCAAGGCTCACAGACATTGAATACAACCCTAAACTCTACAGCAAATCATCTCAAATGAAAACTCAACCCCCTGATTTGTGTCTGCCTTTCTAGAGTTCATCCATGACTGAATTTCCTACTCATAAAATAAAGATGAAACCAGAGGTAGAGTTGCCAGAGTCAGCAGAATAAAAGTAGAGGACACTCAGTTAAATTTGAATTTCAGAAAAACAACAAATACATTTTCAGTATAAACATATTCTATGCAATATTTGGTATGTGCTTATATTAAAACAATATCTTATTGCCTGGAATTCACATATGACTGAGTGTCCTCTGTCTTACCTGGCAACCCCAACCAGAGGAAGAAACTAGCCCTGTCTACATCCAGCAAAGATGGAGGATGCTCTCCTGTCCCCCTAGATGTCAATCACCCTTCACCCAATCCTGCCTCCCAGTGCCTCCTCCTGAGCTCCAGCCTTTTTCTTTTCTTTTTCTTTTTTTTTGAGACGGAGTCTCACTCTGTCACCCAGGCTGGAGTGCAGTGGCCCCATCTCCGCTCACTGCAAGCTCCGCCTCCCAGGTTCATGCCATTCTCCTGCCTCAGCCTCCCGAGTAGCTGGGACTACAGGTGCCTGCCACCGCGCCCGGCTAAATTTTTTTGTATTTTTAGTAGAGACGGGGTTTCACCGTGGTCTCGATCTACTGACCTCGTAATCCGCCCTCCTCAGCCTCCCAAAGTGCTGGGATTACAGGCGTGAGCCACCGCGCCCGGCCCAGCTTTTTTCTTTGCCAGTCACTTAAAGGGGTCCATGCAGAGCTGATTGATAAAGAGCAGATTAACTTGACCTAGCCCAGCCCAGCCAGCGTCCACTCACCAAATATTCTGACTTGTTGGCACAAGAGAGCTTTTCTCTTCTGATCAAGAAACTCTTATTTGTTATTTTTAAACATTTCAACTCAAATATCATTTACTAATTTTGACATTGTAAGCAAAAATAAATACAATGCTTGCTGCACAGAAGTGTTTGTGAAATGAGGGAATGGATGAATGAGTGAGTGATTGGAAGTGAGGAAGAGCAGAGTTCCCACTGGGGCAGAAAGTGATTTTCCACATTTACATTACAAACTCTCTTAGAAATACTGACTGCCTCCTGGGTATTTATAGATAAATATTTACATGTAGCTCCAGCAGAAGAAAGAAATCCAGGGCACCTGTAGGCCGTCCTTTCCTTTTGACTTGACTGCCCATTTTCTCTGCTTGCTCCTGTGTGCTGGGAAGGTGGGAGGGCCACCAGGATTAGGTTAGATTTGAGGTTAGATGGGCTGAGAGTGGCATAGTCAGAAATGAAAGAACCTTGGGACGGAGCTGGAGAAACATTTGCTGAATAAATGCAATGCGCAGGAAGGAAAGGCCCTCAGTGTCTCCTCTGAGTAAACTTCAGCTCATATTTCCTGGCTCCACCCACCACCAAAAAAGGCTCCAAGTGTCACCAGAAAAGTCAGTGTATTTTGATTACTTTACTGAGAAGGGTCTCAATCTTGCTACCCAAGTCTAGTTCTAAAGCTAAGCCTATTTGCTTCCGAGGTGGCTGTAACAAAGGACAGGAGGGAGGCTTAAACCAGGAGAGATTTCTTCTCTCACTGTGTGGAGGCCAGAAGCTGGAACTCAGGTTTTAGCAGAGCCGTGCTCCCTCTAAGAGGCAGAGAATCCTTTCTGCCCCTCCCAGCTTCTGGTGGTGGCCATCACTCCTTGGTGGTTCTGAGCTTGCAGCTGATTGCGCCAGTCACTGACCCTGTCATTATACCGTGTCCCTCTGTGGGGTCGCGCCAGACCCTAACTGTGTCACCCTGACTCTGTCATACGGTGTCTCCCTGTGGGATTGCACCAGACCCTGACTCTGTTATTATACAGTGTCCCCCTGTAAGTGGCCTGTCCTCATGCGGCGTTTTCCTCTCCAGATAAAAACACCAGTCGCAGGGGATTAGGGCCCTCCCTAGTGACCTCATCTGAATCTAACTACATCTGCAAAGAACTTATTCCCAAGTGAGAGGACATGCACAGATACCCGGGTTTAGGATGTCAACAGGTCTTTTGAGGAACACAGTTCAACCCATGTATCACAATATGTCCCATGTACCAGCCGTTCTACAAAGCAGAAAGACTTGCAGGTAAATACCATTGTCCAACTCAAGTGCATGGAGACAATGACAGCCGGGGACCAATTCCTCATCAGGATATGTACTGAGCATGGGCTATAAGGCAGACTGTCCACTCCTCACATGATTCTGTCTCATTCGCGACTGCAGTGCATAAACAGGTGCTCACTAAGTGTTTGCCAAATAAAAATGTACATAAATAAACACGGTATCAAGCTAACAAGTGAGTAACCAGCGAACAAGGAATAGTTGTGAGCAAATATGGGCTTATTCACAATGGGCCGTACTCTGTCAGATCTAAACTTTCACCAGTTACATAACTCACCACTGCTTTTTGTGCCACAAGGAAAAAAAAAATTTGCCAACTAAACCGTTGCACAGTGAATTCTTATCACTGAGAATTGTATATGTATTAATAGAGTTCTTGTCTGGGTGCCATGGTTCATGCCTATAATCCCTTTGGGAGGCTGAGGCAGGAGGATGACTTGAGCCTAGGAGTTTGAGATCAGACTGGGCAACATGGTGAAACCCCGTGTCTACAGAAAATGAAAAATAAAATAAAATAATTAGATAGGCATGGTGGTGCATTCCTGTAGTACCAACTACTTGGGAGGATGAGTGGCGAGGATCACTGGAGTCCAGGAGGTTGAGGCTGGAGTGAACCAGGATTTTGCCACTGCACTCCAGTCTGGACAGCAGAGCAAGACTATGTCTCAAAAATAAATAAATACATGGTTCTTTTATTTAGTCATGGATACGTACCTTCTATCTCTTGTGCATAAAAATGAAAAGGAAAACATAAGCAGAATGAAGAGCTAAGACGCTTTTAAAACTTTTTTGGATGCAGCGTCTACTGCTCCCAAGTCATGTCCCGGCTCACTTGGCCTCACTCAAACCTTTTCACGCAGTATCAGCCTCTGAGCCACCAAGAGCCAGTGGGCTCCACTGTTGCCCCTGGACTGTTTCAAGCTGCCAACACCCATTCTGTATATTTGGATGCTGGTCCTTTGTAAGCTTAACAGAAGGTGCAAGAAAGGGTTCTTTCCAGAAAGCAACCAAAATCATCTTATCCTCAAATGGTCTGGGTTACTGGGTAATTGAAAGTCAAAGACTGGGATGTCCAACCATGGCACTAGGCGACAAGTCTAGATGACAAGTCACTGGGCTGTGCATTGAGCTTATTCTGAATTTCACTGTTACAAACATTCTCACACATGAGGGCAAAACTCAATCACAATTTCAGATCAACCACAAATGCAATAGATTACCAGACATATCCTTGTACTAGAGATGTTAAAATGTGAGGAAGAAGGGGAAAAAAGTACAACTAGTGTTTGATGAATAACATGGAATGAACAATGGTGATCGTTTGTCAACTGCTTGCTAGCTGTTGCCTTCTGTGAAAGTATCAACAAAGGCCAGACCTCTATTAGGAAATGCAGACATCATCCAGTCTTTGTGAAAGGCAAGTATACAGTTGTCTTTAGTGAGAGGCAGTAATACTTAAAGCAATTTCTGAATGAAATAAGAAATGATAACCATTTAAATGACAGAGCAGAAGCAAGCCATGCTGGATGAATGTTTCAGAGTATTTTTAAAGTCATTAATCAACATGCTTTTTGGGCATGGAATGGTAGTGAGAATGAGATCAAGACTCTGCCTCCAGTCTTATGCGGTGTGGCCTCTTGCAAGCTCCTTCACCTTTCTGGCTGCAGTTTTCTTGTGTGTAACATAAGACTCTCAGGTTTATTCCAGATGCAACATTCTACTTCTGATTTTTCAGAAAAAGACCTCATAGCCATTTGCAGTCTGGCCCCTTGCTCAATAGGTCACTTGAAACTCTTTCTTTAAAGTATGCACCGAACACTTTCTACACAGGAGGATCGTTTCTAAATCAGTAGCGGCATTCAGGCCCGCTTCTGTGTGGCCTGCTTTGTAATGCAGGGCACACTTTGAGATACTATTAAGGTATTTCAAAGAACCTTAGAGTGCCTCAAGTTCCACCTTCTTTACAGAACTAGACCTTTGCTTCAATACCCAATCCTTTGTTAAACACTCCTCTGAGAACGTGTGTATGTCTCAGCAAGGCAGCCAGTTCAATCAATCACTCAAATGGCTGGAAAATTCTTTCCTGCCCAGTTGTCGCAAACAATTGGAATAGAACAGGATGTCCAGACATGGATCCAGTAAGAGAGGACAGTGCCCAGCACACACAGCAAAAGGCTCACACTGAGCACCTACAGACCATTGAAACACACATCGCCTGGCGGAAAACACACAAAGAACATGAACAGATTGTTTAGTAAAAAGAAAATGTCATCGGCTCTCAACCATACGGAGGCATACCCAAGCTAATACAAAATAAGAAAAATACAAAATTAAACTCAATAAAGGTGTATTTTCAACTCTCAAGTAGGCAACGATCAAAAAGCTTAACAACAGCTACTGACCAGGCCTAGAGGCCTGGTGGGAATATAAATTGATAGAGTTTACAGGAAGGGAAATTTGACAATATCTACCAAAATGCAAAAGCACATAACTTGTACCTACAATTCTACTTCTAAAATTATAAATCACAGAAGCAATTCTCAAGTTTTTTGGTTTTGGTACCACTTTATACTCCAGATCTTACCGAGGCCCCAAAGACTTTTGTTTACACGGGTTACATAGACTGACATTTACAGTATTAAAAAATATAAGTGAGGAACTTAAAAGAGATGTATTATATCATAAAATAATAATAATCCCATTGCATAACAATATAAAACACACTTTCATTAAAAATGGTTATATTTTCCAAAAATATTAGTGAAAACAGGGCATTGTTTCACATTTTTACAAATTGGCCTGGGAGAAGACAACCAGCTTCCCAGCTCCACTTCTGCACTCGGCCCTAGTGAGGTGTGGTTTTGGTTGCTGTCCCTGGAGGAAAAGTGCCTGACTCGGGAATGAAGCTGCAAAAGAAAGCCGCTTGCAGGAGAGGCGCGGGACTCGCTTTGGGAAGCTGAGTCTGACAGACAGCCACACGCATGTGAAACCATGGTGTCATTCCCTGAGGTGCTGCTTGTTAAGAGCAGAGGACTGGCAACAAGCCAAGGGTCCCTCAAAAGGGGGATGATTAAATAAACTACAGCCCATTTATAAGAATGGAATTCGGCCGGGCGCGGTGGCTCACGCTTGTAATCCCAGCACTTTGGGAGGCCGAGGCGGGCGGATCACGAGGTCAGGAGATCGAGACCACAGTGAAACCCCGTCTCTACTAAAAATACAAAAAAATTAGCCGGGCGTGGTGGCGGGCGCCTGTAGTCCCAGCTACTCGGAGAGGCTGAGGCAGGAGAATGGCGTGAACCCGGGAGGCGGAGCTTGCAGTGAGCCGAGATAGCGCCACCGCACTCCAGCCTGGGTGACAGAGCGAGACTCCGTCTCAAAAAAAAAAAGAATGGAATTCTATGCAACCATTAAAATGAATGATGTGGTGTATTAAGTACCGTTATGTGGAAATGAAAGATTTATCGATAAGCATAAAGTAAAAAATAATCTGCCGAGCCTATTTATATAAATATATAGTATATATAAAATACATCTGGAAGGAAATGCAGTAAAGCATTATTGATAGTTGCTTTCCCAGAAGGGATGGGAGCCTGCACACTAGGGCATCGGCAGGTTCACTTTTCGTTTTACATCTTTTGTAGCTTTTGAATTTTCTATCGTGTATATGTTATCAAGCCAAAGTTAATTAATTAATCAATCACTGTAAACACAAATTTATAACCTATTCTGAAGACAAAATGAATTAATGCATGACAAAATGCCTGGCCCATTGTAGATATTCAATAAATGTTAGCTGTTCTAGTTAATAATTTTATTATTAATAATAATCATAGAATAACTCTAGTTTGAGTTATGTTTAGTCTCCAGTCTTCCACTGCTTGGGTCACCCTTTTAAGTGCTACAACCCCTGACCATCTCTCCTGAAAGTAGTTCCAGGTCTGGTCTGAACAGCACAACACAACAGAACAGCCTCAGAAACCAGTTTAGGTTTTATTTTTGGGTGTTAAATATTTCATGTAACCATATTTTGTTAGTCTAGTCATTATTGAAACAGTACCTTTGCCTTCCCCTATGGGTTCGATTAATTTCCCTTAGAGAAACCCTTCCAGCACCTGGAGTCTTCACGCCTCCCCGTGTGCTTGGATCAGGAGCACGGAGTGAAGCTCCGATGCTCTCCGTGCTCCCTCATTCTACGTATGCTCATTTTCCTCTAAGGATTTATTCCCACCTTGGGTTTTAAAATACCTCCCAAATATACTTCCTAGATTTGTGCTTACAAACCAAGTCATCAATAAATGTTATTTGTTTGATGTTTAATAATTCACTATTCTATTTCACTGTCTTAGACTCACAAGATTTTAGACAACACCCATAATTCCTTCTCCACCTTACTCAGTAATCACAATCTAAATCTAAGATTCAATCTGTTTAGGAAAAATACCACACAGAAAAAATTCTAAATTATTTTGTTTCATGTTTTAAACAGCTAAAGTAGAAATAAGCATTTGACAAGCATGACTATAAACTGCACTGTGGTGGATCCCACACCTCTCTGATCCGAAACTCTGTCATTCCTGCACCACGTAGAGACACTGCTACACGTTTCTCAGCCTTCACTGAGTCCGTGTGACCGTGACTTCGAGACACTGGGACACATTTCTCAGCCTTCACTGAGTCCGTGTGACCATGTCATTGAGGCACTGGGACACATTTCTCAGCCTTCACCGAGTCCGTGTGACCGTGACGTCGAGACACTGGGACACATTTCTCAGCCTTCACCGAGTCCATGTGACCCTGTCATCGAGACACTGGGACACATTTCTCAGCCTTCACCGAGTCCCAGTGTGACCATGTCATCGAGACACTGGGACACATTTCTCAGCCTTCACCGAGTCCCGTGTGACCATGTCATCCGAGGACACTGGGACACATTTCTCAGCCTTCACCGAGTCCTGTGAAGATCGACACTGGACACATCTCAGCTCACCGATCTGTGACCAGTCATCGACACTGGGACACATTTCTCAGCCTTCACCTGAGTCCGTGTGACCATGTCATCGAGGACACTGGGACACATTTCTCAGCCTTCACCGAGTCCATGTGACACTGGACCATGTCCATCCGGATGGACCACTGGGACACATTTCTCAGCCTTCACCGAGTCCGTGTGACCATGTCATCGAGGCACTGGGACACATTTCTCAGCCTTCACCGAGTCCGTGAGATCGTGACGTCGAGACACTGGGACACATTTCTTAGCCTTCACCGAGTCCATGTGACCATGTCATCGAGACACTGGGACACATTTCTCAGCCTTCACCGAGTCCATGTGACCATGTCATCGAGGCACTGGGACACATTTCTCAGCCTTCACCGAGTCTCTGTGACCATGTCATCGAGACACTGGGACACATTTCTCAGCCTTCACCGAGTCCGTGTGACCATGTCATCGAGACACTGGGACACATTTCTCAGCCTTCACCAAGTCTGTATGTATGACCATGACGTCCTCTTCTCTTCAACATCTTGAAATAGGATTAAATATATAAGGTCTTAGAATCCAAAGCCAGCCTATCACTGACTTGCTAGAGCTACCTGCTCTGCTGTGTCCTGGGCCCTGTACGGAGCTTGCTGAGATTTCTGGTCTGTTCTCCGAGGTGCCTTTGTTCCTTCACTCTTCATTCATTCCTACTCTGTTGAATGCCTGCCACCTAAGCACAGGGAGTACAGGGTTGATGAGGAAGACAGGGCTCAATGGCAAACTCAGAAAACATTCCAAATTATATTTCCCTTTGAATGTCCCCTCTCTCAGAGGCAGTTGACCAGAGCACCGCCCACGGCCTTTTTCAATCTTCGCCTTCATTGTGATAACCATAAACTCACACACCTTCCTTTCATGTTATTTTAAATTTAAAACTAAATACTGTTATCAAATCACATAAAAGTAAAAATCTTTCTAGAATCAAAGTTATCTTGATTTGAAAGATGTGTATGATTGACTTCAAAGATAGAGTCAGTGTGAAGATTGAGTCTACTTGCTCGCCACAGGTTTCCTATTATTCAACCACAGTTTCCAATGAGAGTCTGCTCATGGGAGGTTCTGATTCTCTCACTCCTCCCCCACTCCACGGAATGGGGAAAACTAGCCCGGCTGAAGCCCATCAATGCAGCAGGAAGCTGGGGGCTTGCACAGGAAGTCTGGGGTGAGGCAGGCCAGGGAAGGATGTGGGCCCCTCAGGAACATGTGAACACAAAGTGGAGACACTTCTCTCCAGATCCTAGATAGGAAATGGGAGGTGACACTGATCAGAATTCCCAATAACAATCAATTACCAAGCACAAGAGAGCATTTGGAACTCCACGGAAGCAGTTTGGGTAGCATTGGAAGTGTCTAATTGGTAAATGTCGACAATAAATTTACAAAAACTGCCAATGAGATTTTGAAATTGTAAACCCTGAAAATTGGACATGAGGTCACCTGTTGATTCATTAAAATAATACTCCTTTTTATTATATCAAAACTAGATTTATTTTTAACTTTTGAGAATGTATGTATTACGTAAAATAAGATACCATGCAGTCAAAGTTGAGGGGAGACCGAAAGGAATGCTTTGGGGGCACTAGGAACGCCTTCCTAAACGTCAGCACCAACAGCACTCATCTCTTCCCAGCTTGTGAGCTGCGCTGTCCTAGGCCCTTGCAGGCAGGATGTGCGCCGGCTTCTCCCCGTGCAGAGGCGGCAGGCGGGGAGAAGGCTCTACAGGGCTGTGCAGGGGCTGCAGCACAGGCTCTCCTCTGGGTCCGCAACAGCTGTGCAGCCAAGGGCAGGTATTCAGGCGAAGTCCTCAAACAAATCATCAGATCTGACACTGTTGACACAGGAGGTAAAGAAATTGCTTTTTCCCTGGAGCACAGAGTAAAGGCACCACGAAGCAGTCAATTCCGTGGGGAATGACCAGATATTCTCTCCATTGTTGGTGTTTGCTGGTAGGTGCACAGTTAATCATGGACAGAATCTTCATGTCCCATGGATTTGCCAGACATGGCCAGTGTCTGCCGTAGGATCCTGAGTCAGAACAGGGCGTGCAGAGGACTGAGGCGGGGCTTGTGGGGCAGATGGTGTGAAGCAGAGATAGGAGGGAAGGGCGATGTCAACCCTCCTCCTGGAAGGTGGTGAGCTGTCCTAAAATCCCAGGGTAAAGCTGCGGAGCTCCCTGTGCCATGGATGCTCCTAAATTGGCAGCGTGGCCTTATGTCACCCTCCTTATTTTCATCTGGGTACTGTTTTTAGCAATGTCCCAATTTTCTGAGCAAGACACCACCTGGCTGGTCGGACACAGACATCCCTAGACTCTGAGTTTTCCTGGGCTTTCAAGATTGAAAAACAGAGTCTATTTAACATCCCCGAGCAGGGTGCCCAGCCAGGGCTGCTGTGGGTGAAGGTGTCAGGACCTCCTACCATGGCCCATCTCAGCCTCCAGGGCTGCTGTGGGCAAAGGTGGCCTCCCACCGTGGCGCCGTCTGCAGCCTCTGACTTAGCGGGCTGAGCTGCTTCCCACAGAAAGGCCTGAGCCCTGCAATCTCTGGATGCTGCATCACCCAGGGCGGGGACTCTGCGAGGCACTGCATCTTCCCAGGGGACAAGGGGAGCAACGCCTTTCCCTCTGCAGGGGCACAGCAAACCTCAGCTGACTCACAGCAGTGGCCTGGGCCCAGTGATGACCAGAACCAAACAGAAGCCTGAGCAGACTTCAGGCCACTGTGGCCGCCCTTGCGGGTGCAGGAGCCTGGAGCTGCAGGGTGTTGGCTTGGTTGGCCCTGGTCCTGGTCCTGAATAGTCAAGTCTGCTGTGGACACACATCAGAGCCAGGCAGGCCTGAGGGCCCTTGGGAGAGAGGCTGTGGGAAGACTGTGGGCTGGGGGATTATGAAAGCCTGAGGCCTGCCCTTCAGCTGGGCCTGCCCTGTGCCCGACAAGTGCAAGGTGAGTGAAATTCTCAACCTCCAAAGCTGGTCACTGGCCCTCGGGGACAGAGTGCTCACCCCAGCCTGTGGGGTTCCATTTCCCTCCTCCCGTCCTCCTGGGGCAGCCAGCACCCTCCTATCTAGAGCTCTCCGGCATAGGCGCTTGGCATCGGTTGACACTGCAGTGGCTTTCTCAGAGCCATCATCAGCCAGGGTGAACCGTGCATTGCAGCAACTCAGGGGCACCCTCTTCTTGCATGGTGGTCCCTGAACCTGTGTGGGCCTGGGGCGTTCGCCTAGTTCTGTGTGATTCCTGACATTGCAAAGCTGTGTATTCTTGCTCATAGATGACTTTCTCTTCCCTAGTCTCCATCCTATGATCTCCGACAGACCAGCGGCATCCTTGGGTCGGCTGAGAGTTTGACTCACCATTTTTCATCGTGGTATCAAGCAGCCCCATCCTCCAGACTTGAACATCTTGGCTGAAGTTGTTATTAAGGTCAGCATGTTCAGTTTCACCGAGGCACAAGGACGGTGCAGGGCAAGTAGCCGTGTCTCCCAGATGGCAAGGTCAAGGAGCATGAGGGCTTCACGCAGAGCTGGAAGCAGGAACAGGAAAGCCATCCGAGATCCACATCCCCCATCACTCCAGCCCCTCCCCCTGCCACAGCGCCCCTGTTTCTGTTATTCACTGCGGGGCCTTCCTCCCCGGCTCTGCCCACAGTGCTCTCGGATTCCTACAACCTAGACGTGCTAGAGGATGTTAGGAGCCCACTCAGCCACTGCACCCCAACCACGACCTCTCCATCCCCATCACATTCCTTAAAACACACTCGGAGCCTGCTTGGTCACTGCACCCCAGCCGCAGCCTCTCCATCCCAATTCAAATTCCCTAGAACAGTAGTCGCCAGTCTTTTTGGCATCAGGGACCAGTTTCACCGGAGAAAATTTTTTCATAAACAGTGGGGGTCGGAAGGTGGCTTCAGTTTGATTCAAGCACATTACATTTATTGTGTACTTTATTTCTATTATGACACTGTGATATATAATGAAATAATTATACAACTCACCATGATGTCAAATCAGTGGGAGACCTGAGCTTGTTTCCTGGCAACTCGAGGGTCCTATCTGGGGGTGATGGGGACAGTGACAGATCATCAGGCATTAGAGTCTCATAAGGAGCATGCAACCTACATCCCTTACATGCGCAGTTCACAGTAGGGTTTGTGCTGCTATGAGAATCTAATGCTGCTGCCAATCTGACAGGAGGCTGAGCTCAGGCGGTGATGCCAGGGATGGGGAGTGACTGTAAATGCAGATGAAGCTTCACTGGCTTACCAGCTGCTCACCTCCTACTGTGCAGCCTGGTCCCTAACAGGCTGCAGACCGGTACCTGAGACTGGGTGATTTATGTAGAAAAGAGGTTTAATGGCCCACAGCTCCACAGGCTGTTCAGGAAGCACAGTGCTGGTATCTTCTCGGCTTCTGGGCAAGCCTGGGGGAGCTTTTGTTCGTGGTGGAAGAGGAAGCAGGAGCAGGGATGGCATGGTAAGAGCAGGAGCAAGGGGGGGTGTATCGGTCCCTTTTCACGCAGCTGATAGAGACAGACGCAAGACTGCACAATTTACACAAGAAGGAGGCTTAATGAACTTACAGTTCCACATGGCTGGGAGGCCCCACAATCACGGCAGAAAGTGAAAGGCACATCTTACCTGGTGGCAGACAAGAGAGCTTATGCAGGCAAACTCCCCTTTATAAACCCATCAGGTCTCATGAGACTTATTCACTATCATGAGAACAGCACAGAAAAGACCTGCCCCATGATTCAATTACCTCTCTCTGGGTCTCTCTCACAACTGGTGGGAATTCAAGATGAGATTTGGGTGAGGAAACAGCCAAACCATATCAGTGGGGGAGGTGCCATACACTTTAAACTATCAGGTTTCCTGACAACTCATTAACTACTGGGAGGACAGCACCAAACTATGAGGAATTTGCCCCCCATGACCCAAACACCTCCCACCAGGCCCCACCTCCAATGTTGGAGAGATGACAGTTCAGCATGAGATTTGGCAGGGACAGATACCCAAAGCACTGCAGAATCTGACTGAACCAGACTGTGTTAAGTGAGTCCCTCACACAATCACTCAGAATGAAGTGGCTCCCGGTGCATTGAAAATAAGTCCAAATTCCTTGCAAATCCAAGGGGGAGGTGTGGCAGGTGGCTTCATGGCAGGTAGGGACCCTGGGCCTGCAAGGAATTTGGATTTATCATCAATAATATGGTCTTCTTTCTCTTGTTTCACCCACTGGCTCTTTGTTATGTGGACTGCCTTCCTTTCTTTGCTATTTTTGTATTCTTTCTCCCCTTTTCCCCATTACTGGAAATTTCCACAGCAGAAGAGAGCCCGGCAGTGACTGAGGGGGAAGAACTAGCTGTCAGAGCTCTTCTTAGAAACTGGGTCTGGTTTGGGAAAGAGGGTGATGGCAGGGAAGGCGATGGGGGGGGTGGAGGGGAGGGAGGATGATGAGGGAGATGCTGAATGGGTGAGTCAAGGACCCGCCCCAGGTGGCAGCTGTGCCACGGTAGAGCTGGACTCAGGCACGAGCATCCCACTCGCGTTGTGTGTCCCGTTATGCACCCAGCACTGCTTAGGAGAATTGCTGTCCTTTTATTTTCACTAAGTTGAGGGTTGATCGACAGCTATTTTTGGTTCTGCTAGGAAAGGAAGCTGTGAATGAAAGCAGGAAGGTGATAGTCCCTGGGATCTGAACACAGCCACTTCTGTCTCCTGCGTCCTGGGCAGGAGCGGAGTTGCGGGACCTCCCGGTGTCCAGCCCTGCACTCTACACAGCTGTGGGTGTTTCCGCCCATTTTGGAATGGGCCAGTCCCGACTGTCAGTCTTTCAAGACGGGTCCCGGGCTTCGGGCAAGTCAGGTCTCCGCCTTCACCAGTGACCCTGGCCCTGGCCGCTGCTGTCTCTGCACTGGGACTTCCACCTGCTGAGAAGCACGGCTGAATCAATGCGTCTTTTCTCATCAATGATATTTAGAAGTGTGGGAAAGGCATTTAATGGACTCTGATAGATTTATTTCCTGCACTGCTGACTCTATGTATGAGACCAGTGAAATGGGAGGACTTTGCAGTTTTTTTTTCTGGAAGGTTATTTTGATTGTCTGACAAAAATGTTAAAGGAGAGAGGTGGCTTTAGTGTATTCCCTCCCTATCCCATGAGGGCTTGACCCATGAGCAGCCCCACGCCAGGGCTGTCGTCTGCAGGTGACTTACGGCATCAGCAATGCAGGCCCCAACAGCAGGAGCCATCTCACTGCATTCCTGGTGCCCTGAGATGCCTCCAGCCACTCCTCTATTGCAGAAGGCTTTCTCCTGGGAATTTTCTTCTTGAAATGCAGACAGTTTGATTGTTCTATGGTGAGGCTGGGCCGTTTCATGACAATTTTCCCTTCACAGTGCTTTGGCTATCCCTGCGGAGTGAGGTTGAGGAGACACAGCCTCAGCCACAGCTCTGGAAGGGCAGAGCCCTTGCTCCACAGACCCAAGGCTGTGAGGACTGCCCAGGAGGGAAGGAGAGGCCCTCATCAGGGAGATGGCTGAGCCAGGAAGGCAGGGGCAACGGCCCATTGCATGGAAAAGGCCACCCCTCTGGGCATGGGCACCACCACCCTCTGGGCCCAGCTCTTTCTACCTGGACCTCTGTGCCAGCGTCACAGGCACGCAGGGAGGGATGCACCTACACAGCAGCCAGCGCCCTCAGGAGGCAATTGTGGAAGGTCCAGATTGCATGTGACTTCAGCCTGCAGCCGACTTCAGAACTCATGTCTGCTGAAGTTGGTTCCACCTCAGCCCCACAGCCTGGGAGGAGAACCCTGCCCAGAGGCAGGGCCCAGGGCTTCTCTCTGCACCAGGAGGCACTGCCCTGCCTGGGAGAGCAGAGAACTCAGAGTACAAGTATTTCCTTCACAGCAGGCTCCAATCCACTGTTCATACTGGCATTTCAAAATCAGTGTTCAGAATCCATGCATTCTTTAAAAAAATCCTAAACCTTTCAAATGCAAAATTTATAAACAGGATAGAAATAAAAAATGTACATTTGTAAAAGTAGAAATATGAAGTATGTATTCTTTATAACTACCTATGAATAGACATTTCTTAAATGTGCTAAATGCTACACAAAAAAGGACAATAAGTTATTAATGACAAATGAAAATGAAATATTGTTATGTATTTCTCAACAGTATGATCTTAAAAATCACAGTGCATCTACAATGATATTTTTGTAACAGAAGCATATGTTTGGTCAAGTTTTCACATGTGCAGAGAAAGCTCTTCCAATATTCTCAAATCAGGCATTTATTTATCTTCATCTTTTTTTTTTTCTTTTTTGAGACAGAGTCTTGCTCTGTCACCCAGGCTGGAGTGCAGTGGCGCCGTCTCAGCTCACTGCAGCCTCTGCCTCCCAGGTTCAAGCGATTCTCCTGCCTCAGCCTCCCGAGTAGCTGGGATTACAGGCGCCCCCACCCTGCCTGGCTAATTTTGTATTTTTAATAGAGATGGTGCTTCACCATGTATAGCTAGAGATTCTAATGTAGGATGGTGGTCATGCTGACATTCTACTATTCCAAAAGTATCTGGAACCACGGAAGAATTATTCCTATAACAGAAGCTTTGCTTTGTCCGTTATCCTCATTGTCCTCCTCTTGAAGATTTTGAAGGTATAGAAGCTAGCTTTCTAAAAATATATTTCTTGGTTTGATTTAAACATTTTAAAGCAGTGTTTAACATCATGGTATTCCTTCATGAAACAATCAGTAGTTCAGGATTGGGGTGATATCCCCTACGTATTTAGCACCTAGTCCCACGTGGGCAGTGGCTAGTCAGAACGAAGGCCAGCTTGCTGCCCTGGATACCAAATACCGAGGGTCACTTAAGCACCAAAGGCCTGGCTGAAACCTGCCACCGCAGGTGGTATCACGTGCAGGGGGTATCACGCTGGCAGGATACCCAGCGGTATTGAAATGCTAAAACCGGGGCCAGCTTCCTCGGCATCAAATTTCCTTCACCCTGACAGCTGTCAACACTTCATGGCGAGTGACCATTTTTCCGGAAGCCTGCCTGTGCCCCTGCGCCTCCCGCGGATTTGCTGTGGGGTCTGAGGAGCCTGCTCCGCTCCCTGCTCCCGCAGCCCTCGGTCTGATTTTCATCACTTCACTCCGCAGCGATGCCTTCGCTGTCCATTTCTTCCTCCCCTCTTCTGTGAAGCTATTATGCCCTGAAGGTCGACAGAGTAGCGAGATTTTTATTTGACTCCTAAGTAGCTGACACAATACCTGGCACATTGAAAAATGCTCTGAAAATGTTGGTATTATGTTTCCAAAAGTTCCAGGAGATTCCAGGAAGACATTTTTCAGAGATTGTGGAATAATAGGAAAGTGAAAAATGGCATTTCTACCATGTATTAAAATTTATACTTTATTGCTGCTTAAACCACCGTAACTAAGATAAGGCATATATAATCCATGATATCCTGCCTCCAAAAATAAAACAAATACTTCCACGGCTTTTGGGGACTGTGGCTGCTTATTCTTACCCCTGCTCATTGCCTTCAGAGAACACTTGAAGATTTATTTCCATAGCTGTGGAGCTTCCAGGTTGTCAAGTAGTTCATGACTTCCAAAAGTTACATTAACGTAACAGTGGCCAAAAATCACGTTTACCTATATGTGTGATTTTTTTAACCTCTGGCATTTTTACCTTAAGCAGATGGAACTATACTTAGCTATAAAATATCAAGTGTCACTTAGACACCAAAATGCTCAACACACACCCCTGGGTGGCAAAAAACCCTTGCCGGAGTGACGTGAGCAGACGCCTCACAGGTGCTGGGGCCATTGGCAGCCTCTTCTCTGGAGACATCTGGCAGTTCTGGATGTAACCCCTGGGGGTTGATGTGGCGGGGCAGGTGGCTGAAGCCATCCTCTTCTTTCCTGCCCCCACTGGGGGTGAAGGGGAGAACACAGCCGCCGAAGGGGACGAGGCCCTTTGATGTCTGCACTTACCAGGACTACGTTTTTCTGGAAGCTGCCTCCCAGCTTAAACTGACTTTAGCAAAGAGTAGAATTTCGTATTTTCTTCTCTTTCATCCTCTTTTTTTTTTTTTTTTTTGACAGGGTCTCACTCTGTCACCCAGGCTGGTGTCCAGTGGTGCGATCACGGCTCACTGCAGTCTCAACCTCCCAGGCCCCAGCGATCCTCCCACCTTAGCCTTCAGAGCTGGGGCTACAGGTATGCGCCAACACGCCTGGCTAATTCTGTTTATTTTTTGTAGAGACGGGATCTCACTATGTTGCCCTGGTTGGTCTTGAACTTCTGAACTGAAGGGTTCCTCCCACCTCAGCCTCCAGGATCATAGGCGTGAGCCACTGTGCCTGGCCAAGAGTGGAATTTATTGTTCCCGTAACTGAAGTCTGGATAGATTGGGATCCGACAGCTCTGCTGATGTCTTCAGGACTGGGTTTTATTTGCACACATCTCTGGAGTGTGCTTTGCTGTCTTCTTGAGCAGTTCTCTCTCTGTCAGAAGCTCTGAGGTGAGGGACACTGTGGCTTGCCTATGCCTTGTCCAAGTTGTGATGGTTACGGTTGTTTAAGCAGCTGTGGAGCTCTGGCCTCCTAGATCCTCTGCTCCAAACACGGCAGAAGTAGCCCACGCTTTCCTGGCCACTCCAGGACTAGTCCCAGGGCAAACGCTGGTGGGATCTACTCGAGTCACGTGACCATTTCTGAGCCCAGCGCTGTGACCAGGGGAATAGAATATATTCACTGGCCAGGTTTATCCTCCACTCCCAAACTTCCCAAACCTACCCTGAAGAAAATAAGAATGACTTAATGAAAAGATGGGGAAACTGATAGATACCAGGCAAGCAAAAGCAGCATGTGTCTGATATACATGTTGGGAAGCCTTGTTAGTAGGGGTGTTCTTTATGCCCTTCCTCATGGGTCAGTGTTAGCGCTGGTTCCCCTTAGCTTCACATAGTTACTTGCTGTATTATTGTAGGGAAGCATTAGTTTAGATTCATTTTCAAATATGAAGAATCATCTTTTAGACAATGTGATCTGTCCTTGTCTGTTTTTAGTGCTATTCAACATAATGGAATATTTCAAATAAAACCAACTAGAGTAAGTTCATTTCTCTTTCATTTTCCATTTCTCTGTATTCCTTCTTCCATTTATTTTAATAGAGATTGGGTCTCACTCTTTCTCCCAGGCTGGAGTGCAGAGGTACAATTGTAGCTCACTTCAGCCTCGAAGTGGACTCAGGTGATCCTCCCACCTCAGCCTCCCAAGTAGCTGGGACCACAAGTGTGCACCACCACACTAGCTAATTTCTTTTCTTTTTTTTTTCTTTTTGTTTTAAGAGATGGGGTCTCACTCTGTTGCCCAGGCTGGTGTCAGATCCCTGGGCTCAAGTGATCCTCCTGACTCAGCATCCCAAAGCTCTGGGATCACAGGCATGAGCTGCCATGCCCAGCCCTTCCTTTTTTTGTTCGTTTGTTTGTTTCCTATTTTATCCTCTATTCCATCCTCTTTTATTAATCACCAAGTCTCTGAGTAATGCTGATAATATTAGTAGCCAGACTTGTTTTTTATTGGAACAAGACAGAGAATCAATGGTTGGATGGATGGGTGGATGGATGGATAGACAAACAGATGGTTGGATGAACAGACAGATGGACAGATGCATGGACAGATAGATGGCCAGATGAGTGGATGGATGGATGGATGGATGGATGCACAAATGGGCAGATGAATAAACAGATGGATGGATGGACATAGGGACAGATAGATGAACAGATAGATGAACAGACAGACGCATGGACAGATGGATGAACAGACAGACAACTGTATGTATGTATGTATGTATGGATAGATGTTGAGCCATAGATTGAGATAAATGAACCCCTGTTTCAGCAGGTGAGGTGGTGTTTTGGTCCATGAGTTAATGTGCCTAACATGCCTGAATCAGTTATTCAGTCAGCCTGAAGGGTGTGGCTTGTTGCTACCACAGAGAGAGTCACAGTGGAGGGTCTGATTGGCTCATTGTTAGAAAAGGATTCTAATAAGGCCTCCTTCTGAGGCCCCTTCGAACACTTGAAGCCTGTTTTCTGAACCATATTGAGTACTTTCTTTGGTGAGAGAGAAAATTTCTTTTGAGAGCAAAGTATGACTTTATAAGCCTCTATGTATATATGCTCTTTGCCACTGTGCAAATGCGATGTTTGGCAGCTGAGGCACGCTTCAGGGCAAAGGGTCTTCCATGATTCATTTTTAATGCAGGAATATAAGCTGCACCACAACCTGAATTATAAAAACTTTTACCGCCTTCTTTTCCAACACAGCTTCACCAGGACAGCCTTAACCCCTGAGAGGAAACAGCAAAAGGCTGAGGCAGGAATTTCTAATCCCGACCCTGAGACCAGACTGGAGCTGCTCAGAGAACACCCTCTGTGTCAGAGAATCAGAGACGTTTGCTTGCGATTGTTCTTAAGTGCCCAGCTCACAGGTGCCAAGCTCACAGGTGCCAAGCTCACAGGTGCCCTAGTGCACACCGCGTCAAGCCCGAAAGGGGGAAGGCCCTGGTCCGAGGCCTCCCGGCAGACCACGTGTCCCACTCGAGCCAGTTCCAGGAGGGAGGAAGCTCCTAAGAGAAGCTGTTTTTCAGGCACCTTCATATGACTGATTTTTTTCTGATGCTTTTCGTAAATAATAGATCAAAGCCCCTGTTTCTGCCAGAAGCCTCCCACCCCTGTGAATGCTGAAAGAGCAGCTCCACCAGCTCCCCTGGGGCTCTGAAATGATCACTCTGCAGGCCTAGTCCCTTTGCAGGAGAGCTGCTTCCTCTCGCATCAGAAAAGCAATAGTGGTGTGTTGGGGAGGCCCCCGTGCAGTGTGCAGACCGGGGGAGCCATTGGCAAGGGCCACCCTTACCAGGGCCTTCTGAGAGCTGTGTGCATGGCCCTTCTCCCACCTGGGCAAGGAGGTTTGCTGCTCTGGGCTTCCTGTTTCTATTTCTGCTCTCCAAGTTTCAAGGTCTTTATTTTTTCCCAGGACTCTGGGCTTTCCTTGCCTTAAGAGGAAAGAAAGGGCGAGGCTCTTTGAATATTTTCTGCATATTCTACTCCACCCTGGTTTCCAGGCTTCCGAAGAAAAAAAGAGCTATTGGAAAGGAGAAGCCCTCTAGCCTTGTTTTCACCAGGCTGGCTTCACTTCCCCTGCAACTTGTTAGTGAATCCTTGTTACAAAGCAAACCATTCAGGGGCATGTGTTTCCCATAGGAATCGCATTACAATTGCACTTGGCTCACCTGACTATGCTTTTTCCATAAAAAAATCATAGCCAGGACTAATAATAGGACAATAGAAAAAGTTACAAAAATCTTAAATCTTCAGGAGGATTTAAAATAATAGGGCATGGTCCAAGTCCTGTAAAAATAGTTATTTGTGAGCTGTGTGTATTCCTTACAAATCAAGTGCCCAGAATGTAAATCTATTAAATTAGACACTTAACCTAATGAGCTGGTGTTACTAGAAAGGGGTCCCAATCCAGACCCCAAGAGAGGGTTCTTGGACCACACAAGAAAGAATTTGGGGTGAGTTCATAGAGTAAAGTGAAGGCAAGTTTATTAATAAAGTAAAGGAATAAATGATGGCTGCTCCACAGGCAGAGCAGTGGCATGGGCTGCTCAACTGAGTATACTTAGAGTTACGTCTTGATTTTATGCTAAGCTAGGGGTGGGTTTTTCTTTTCTTTTCTTTTCTTTTTTTTTTTTTTTTTTTGAGATGGAGTCTCGTTCTTGTCACCCAGGCTGGGGTACAATGGTGTAGTCTTGCCTCGCTGCAACCTCTGCCTCCTGGGTTCAAGCAATTCTCCTGCCTCAGCCTCTTGAGTAGCTGAGACTGCAGGTGCCCGCCACCACACCTGGCTAATTTTTGTATTTTTAGCAGAGATGGGGTTTCACCATGTTGGCCAGGCTGGTCTTGAACTCCTGACCTCAGGTGATCCTCCCACCTTGGCCTCCCAAAATGCTGGGATTATAGGCGTGAGCCACTGAGCCCAGCCAAGGGGTGGATTTTTCATGAGTTCTCCAGGGGCAGGGATTTCCCTCAACTGAGGGTTCCTCCCCTTTTCAGACCATATTGGGTAATTCTGGACATTGCGATGATATCTGTAAACTTGATAGTTCTAGTGGGAGTGATGGCACTTTTAGCATGCTAATGCTTTATAATTAGCACACAAGGAGCAGTGTGGATGACTAGAGGTTACTCTCATTGTTGTCTTGGTTTTGGTTGGTTTGGGGCCGATTTCTTTATCGCATCCTGTTTTCTCAGCAGGGTCTTTGTGACCTGTATCTTGTGTTGACCTCCTGTCTTATCCTGTGACTAAGAATGCCTGACCTCCTTGGAATGCAGCCCAGAAGGTCTTAGCCCCATTTCAACCAGCCCCTTTTCAAGATGGAGTCACTCCGGTTCAAATGCCTCTGACACTGGCAAGAACAAATCTCAATGAAGCATTGAGTCAATGGCAGTTTTTCATTCCTTGTAACATTCAAGTAGAAAATTTTGGAAGTGGATGCTTTAGTCTACTCTGTTTACTCAAAACATACTTCCTGGGAAGTTAAAACTAATATACTTTTGTCTCAATAAATTCTCTTGTGGGGCAAATCCACCTGAAATGATTGCCTTGTCCTTTGAGTTCCAATTTTGAAAACTTCTCAAAACATATCATTGCTGTATGGAGATACTCGAATTCCTCAGTGAGGGCCCCATTTTGATCTTTTCTTCGTTCCACTGAGGAAACCTTAAAGACACATAAGCTCAGCGTGGCATTCCAATAACTCACTGACAGCTTCATTTATCACCGAGAGCTCAGCGTGGCTGTGGCTGTCAACTCAAGGATACTTAAAGTCTTAGAAGTCAGTCTCGACTCAAGGATGCAACTTCCTTCCTGTAACTCCAGGTGAGTTCCATTCTTTCAGTGTGAAATATTATTATTCCCGTTTTCCAAATGAGAACAGTGAGGCTCAGAGGAGTTCAATACTCTTCTCCAAGCCACCCAGCTTAAAGCAATGGAGTCACATCTAAGCCCAAGCAGATCTAGCCCCAGGATGCACTCACTAACAAGCCCGCACCTGCCTGCCTAGCCAGGAATGAACCCGGAAGGTTTTGGGGAAGGAGGACATCAGGAGGGAGAGCCAGGGAGTGCACAGACTGGGGTCTCTTTCCTCCTGGGGCTTCCTTTCCTTTCGAGTTGGCTTTCAGTTTGGCAAGGAGGTACTGCCTTCCAGAGTATGTTGTCGATGAAGAGTTGAACTCTGTAAAATATTGGAAGAAATTTATTCTGAGCCAAATATGAGTGACCATGGCCCGTGACACAGCCCTCAGGAGGTCCTGAGAATATTTGCCCAAGATGGTTGGGTGTAGCTTGGTTTTACACAATTTAGAGAGGTATGAGACATCAATCAAATACATTTAAGAAATACATTGGTTTGGTCCAAAAATGCAAGACAAGTCAAAGCAGGGGCTTCCAGGCTACAGGTGAAATTAAGCATTTTCTGGTTGACAATTGGTTGAGTTTGTCTAAAGACCTGGTATAGAAAGGGAATGTTCTGGTTAAGATAAAGATTGTGGAGACCAAAGTTCTTTTGAAGTCTTACAGTGGCTGCCCTTAGAGACAATAGATGACAAACGTTTCCTATTCAGATCTTAGTTAATGTCTTTAGAATTAGGAGGATCTGGAAGAAAAAGATCAGGCTATGTTAAGAGATTCTTTACAGATGAAAATTTTCCCCCACAAAGAACAGCTTTGCAGGGCCATTTCAAAATATGGCAAAGAAACATGTTTTGGGGTAAAATATTTTGATTTTCTTCTTTTTCTCATAATATTATACCAGAGTCAGTTTGGAAAGTAAGTTGCAATATATAGGGTTAAATGAAACCCATCTAATGAGAATTTATGATTTGTATGGCACGACTCCCAGACCCCTTAGATAGGAATTTGAGCAAGACAAAAAATCAGAGTTTAGTCCTCAATATCAGGGCATTCATCTGTTAAGTGTTAGGATGTTTTTGAATGTAAAAAAAAAGTGTGAATTTTAAGGGCTTTCAGAAACAAAATGTTAATGTTTATTGGCTCTGGCCAATGAGCAGAGGATGAAGTGTATGACTGCTTCTACTGCATATTAATTCTGAAAGGAAATATCTCTCATATTTAGATTTATTGGAAGGTAGTTGCTGAGTATGGTATAGAGACTTATTCCAATTATGAAGATCCTCTAAGGGATGCCAAGGATTGGGAGTTAGCCTGAGAAGGAATCACGCGGTCTAACTGTCTGTTGGGTTCTTTCTGTGCACTGCACAGACAAAATCCATTCACCGAGACCACAGCATTGCAGTAAAGACAGTGTTTAATTGGCCAGGCATGGTGGCTTACACCTGTAATCCCAGCACTTTGGGAGACCGAAGCAGGCAGATCACCTCAGGTCAGGAGTTCCACCAACCTGACCAACAGGGAGAAACCCCGTCTCTGCTAAAAATACAAAAATTAGCCAGGCATGGTGGCGTGCACCTGTAATCCCAGCTACTCGGGAGGTGGAAGTGGGAGAATGGCTTGAACCTGGGAGGCAGAGGTTGCAGTGAGCTAAGATCATGCTAGATCATGCCACTGCACTCCAGCCTGGATGACAGAGCGAGACTCTGTCTCAAAAATAAATAAATAAAATTATTTTCTAAGCTGTTCATTGACTTTAGAATAATAAAATACAGACCCTAACAATAAAAAGTTAAAAGTTTAATTTCAGAGCTATTATACTGTATATAATACAAAGAAAACAAATACATATTGTATAAATGTAAATAAATGATTTAATTAGTTATATAATAGGCTACAAAAACCATGTAACTTTTAAAACACAGAAATTGTATAAGCCCCATTTACTGAGCAGAATGAAATAAAATGTAATTTTATAGAAAATAGTAAAAGGCCGGGCGTGGTGGCTCACACCTGTAATATCAGCACTTTGGGAGGCCAAGGCAGGTGGGTCACCTGGGGTCAGAAGTTCGAGACCAGCCTGGCCAACTTGGTGAAATCCTGTCTCTATCAAAAATACAAAAATTAGCCGAGCGGTAGTGGCGCATGCCTGTAATCCCAGCTACTTGGGAGGCTGAGGCAGGAAAATCTTGAGTCTGGGAGGCAGAGGTTCTGTTGAGCCAAGATTGCACCACTGCACTCCAGTCTGGGTCACAGAGTGAGACTCAAAAAAAATTAAAATTAAAATTAAAAAATTAAAAGCAAGCATGTGATTGACATGAGGCTGGGCATGTAGGACAGCTGGAGTTCCCATCACTCATGTCAGTCTTCCCATAGGCTTGGGGCTAGGGGTTTTCAAGGATAATTTGTTGGGCAGGGGGCTAGGGAACGGGTGCTGCTGGCTGACTGGGGCTGCCATCACAGGGGTGTGGAAAACCGTCCTTCCGAACTGCTTCTGCCTCTGGATGGGGCCCCAGGACCAGTTGAGTCATGAGTCATGAGTCCAAGTGGAGTTGGCACGTGGGCAGAAATGCAAAAGTCCGAAAAGTCATCTCAAAAGGCCAACCTTAGGTTCTACAACAATGGTGTTATTTACAGGAGTCATTGGGGAAGTTACAAACCTCGTGACCTCCAGAACAATGGCTGGTGATCATCGAACTACGCCTGCATCTTAGCAGAGTTCAGGCCCCACTCATAATTCTGCAGACCCATATGCATTTGCCACTGCTAACAGGCTGGCCTGTGTAACTTCCCACCTCTCTCCACGCCCTGCTCTGTGTTTTATGGACCAGGTCTCTTGGCACCACGTGCTTGTTGAAAATGCAGACTCCGGAACCCACTCCAGGACTCCCGAATCACAGAATTTTCGCAAGCTCCCTAGGTGAGTACGGTGTACACAGAAGTCTGAGAAGCACCGTCCTAAGTTGGGTGGTCTTGCACTGGCATGAGAAACAGAGTCCTGTTTTCTCACAACCACCCCCTGCCAACCCCAGTACAGGAGTCTGCAGCCCCATGGAGGCCCCACAAGCTGTCCTCTCCTCATGGCTATAACCTCTTTTCACAGCTCCTCTTCACCCGCCCATTCCCATCCAGCATGGGAGTGGAGCCAGGCACAGAGGACCTCTGCTGCTTCCTCTCCCGTGCCCTGTAGATGAGCTCCTTGCGCCTGCTTAGGGCCCACACTGTCGTCTTCACTGGGCTTCCTGCCTCGCTCATCCTGAGCATTTTAGTCATCCTCCAGAGGTGACGTGACCCTCACCCTGCTCTATTTCTCATCTGCCCATTAGACCTGAGGCAGGCACATTTTCTTCTACTCTTTATACCCCGAGTTCTTTGCTAACTGAGCACACAGGACGTGGATGCTGGTTGAAGGAGGAGTGGAATGTCATCACAGACCCCTGACAGGAGGGATATTTCCACCAGGGTGCAGTATTTCACATTGATTCATGGATATGAGTGGGTTGCTTTATAAATTCCTCCATTAGCTCAACTATTTCCAAAGGAAAAAGTGAAAACAGATCTGGAAGATGTTATAACATCATCTAATAACTGGGGTGGGAAAATGGCATGGAAATTTACATATTAACATGGATTTGTATTCTTTTCTCCTATAAACTCTAAGACTGCATTTGAGACAATAGGCCATTTCTGTGTTAGGGATTGTAAAACACTACATGGCATCTCATTGGCTTTCGTCATGCCTGTACTTAAAACAAAACTATTGGCCAGGCACGGTGGCCCATGCCTGTAATCCCAGCACTTTGGGAAGCTGAGGTGGGTGGATCCCTTGAGGTTAGGAGTTCAAGACCAGCCTGGCCAACATGGTGAAACCTCATCTCTACCAAAACTATAAAAATTAGCTGGGCGTGGTGGTGGGCACCTGCAGTCTCAGCTACTCAGGATGCTGAGGCAGGAGAATTGCTTGAACCCAGAAGGTGGAGTTTGCAGTGAGCCCAGATCGTGCCACTGCACTCCAGCCTGGGTGACAAGAGTGAGACTCCATCCCCCCCACCAAAAAAAGAAAAAAGAAACTATTTATCAAAACTACCTCTGATGAAACTTTTCATGTAATTCAAAACTTGAACATCAGATGTTCCCTGCCTCTTTAAGAAGGAATGGAATCATTGCCAAGAAGATGTAAACATGATCAGAAACAAGCAGAATCTGTCAGGATGCTCAGCAGTAGGTGTGGGGGGCACGAGGGGCACTGCGCCTGTATCTTCACTTCTCACCCAACTTCAGAGTTGACGTCAAACTCCGAAAAAGGGAGCTCCATCTGTGAGATCCACCAAGTCCAACCATCAGCAAAGCCTCAATGTGTGCCACTGCTCCTCCTCCTTGTTCTCAGACCACTTCACTTCCTAACAGCTCCTCCTCTCGGGCCTCTCTTCCAGCCACAATGGGCTCCTCGCTGGCCATGGGCATGCGGGGGGCTCCAGCTGTGTGGGCTGCTTGTCCCTCAGTGATCTGGAAGTCTGATCTCCTCACTGTTGTGGATTGAATTGTCTCAATAAAGATGGGCTAAAGTCCTGGCCCCCTGCCTGTGAATGAGAGCTTATTTAGAAATAGAGTCTTTGCAGATGTCATCAAATTAAGATGAGGCCATTAGGGTGGGAGCTAACCCAAGAGGACCGGTGTCCCTCAGAAGAGGAGAAGACAAGAGACACACAGGGAAGATGCTGCATGGAGACAGGTCGGAGGCTGGAGGAGCAGCTGTGAGCCAGGGAGCCCTGGGGCACCAGAAGCTAGAGGAAGCACCTTGAGATGGGATTTCTGGCCTCCAGGGCTGTGAAAGAACAATTTCTGTCGTTTGAAGTCACTTAGCTTGTGCTACTTGGTTACAGTGGCCATGGGAAACAAATTCACTCGCCTATCTCAAGTGCGGTGCAGACATTCCCTTCTCAGTGGGGTCCGTTCTAATCACTCTATTGAAAATGGCAACATCCCCCAAACACCTTCTGATCCTCCCTGACCTGCTGACTTTTCCGCTTGGTGCGAGTCCACTTACGGATGTGCACATCCCGCCTGAGGTTCGGGGCTGTCTCGCTACTCAGGTGCAGCTCTGCGAGGCGGGGATGTTCTCTCTGTTTGCTGGTGCGTTCTAAGGGCCTAGAACAGGGCCTGTCACATAGGAGGCACCTGGCACATAGTTTTTGGATGAAAAAAAGGATATTTTCCCCCAAGGTATCAGCGTGTAAGTTAAGAGCACATGCCCAACTTAAGTTAATAAGATTCCTGTACAGGAAGATATATTTATACAGGATCATGTTCTCAAATGCATTCACGAACCAGCCGCAGCAAACAGCCTCTTCCCTGAAAAAGCATCGATTGCGTTCCTTCTCTTTCCGTTCAGGCCGCTCACTACGCTCCAGGCTCCATCCTCCCCTGCTGCAGTCCTGCTCATCCGCTGTCCTCCTCCTTAGCTGCTCTTCCCTGCCCACACGGGTGCTCCTGCCCTCCTTCTCAGTTCTCCCTTCTCCTCCCGCCCCCAGGTGCCGACTCCTCTGCCCCCTGATGAATGCTCCTTTTCTTCAGCAGCGTCTATTCTTACTCTGTCAGCTTTTTACATGACGTCATCACCTTCTGTAGTTTAACCGCCCCTTCTGTGCTGTGGATTCTCAGGTCTGTCCCGTGCACAAGTGCCAAACCTCTGCATTCACCTGCACACGCTGGCTAATGCCTCACAAGCTCCTGACAGCATGATCCAATCGCAGCTCATATTCCTCCACCCCTGTCCTGTGTGCGTGTGGCATGTGCGTGTGAGCATGTGGACATATGCACGTGTGTGTGTGACTAACTGGCCAGTTAATGAAACTGGAGGTTGTGCCCTTGACTCTTCCCTGCCTCTCACCTCTCCACCCCAGCTAATGAGCAAGCTGTCAGTTTTACCCCACATTCCCCCGGCAGGTGAGGCTCTGCGAGGTCGAGAGCTGGAAAGGGTGTCCCTCTCTCCATTACAGCAAGGAAAAAGTGAGGAAACTGTAAACTAATGACTTCTCTTCAGAGAACTGAGATTTCAGGCAAACAACTAACTATACCTTGAAAGCTCTTCGTTCTTGTTCATCTGGAGTACTCCTGTGCACTCTTCAGAACCCTGCTGGAAAGTCATCCCCAAACACCCCAGAGTTAATATTTCATTCTTAGTGCCCCATGCCCCTTACACTTGGCTCTGCAGAGCCTCTTCTGCATATTTCATTTTGCCAAAGGCCTGTTTCCATGGACATCAGCATCGGGCAGGCCTGGTTCCCAGTTTTCTGCTTCGGGGATTCACCCCTCCAAGCTTCAGTTTCCTTAGATGTGAGGTGGGGGAAAAAGTCACGGCCATATGATGTTATTTTGAGGATATCACAAGGCAGTGAAAGTGGGGTGCACAGCACAGGGCCTGGTGCAGAAACAATACCCAGTGCCATGTCTCTCTCCCCAACAGGGTCATGGTTCCCGAGGAGGAGAACTGCAGTTTCAGCATTACCTCCACATTCAGCATGCGGTGCTCAGAACCTTCCAATATGCTAGTCAATTAGGGGAGAAGGGTTATCTCTTTAAAACAAGTTAAGTGAATGTTTGTTTCTTTAAAAAAAAAAAAAGCAAACTGCCAAACTATTTTCTGAGTGGCTGTGCCATTCTATGCTTCCACCAGCAATGAAGAGTAATCCAATTTCTCCACATTCCCGCCAACATTTAAAACTAGGGATTCTGATAGCTTTGTAGTGATGTCTCATTATGGTTTTTGGTTTTTTGGTTTTTGGTTTTGGTTTTTGAGACAAGGTCTTGCCCTGTCACCTAGGCTGGAGTGCAGGGGTACAATCTCAGCACGCTCTAGCCTCCACCTCCCGAGCTCAAGTGACCCTACCAACACAGTCTCCTGAGTAGCTGCGACTACAGGCACATGCCATTATGCTGGGCTAATTTTTTTTAATTTACTTTTTTAAAGACAAGTTCTCAGTATGTTGCCCAGGCTGGTCTTGAACTCCTGGACTCTAGTGATTCTCCCACCTTGGCCTCCCAAACTGCTGGGATTACAGGCATAAGCCACTGTGCTCGGCCTTCATTATAGTTTTAATTTGTTCTTTCTTAATATTTAATGATGTTGAATATCTTTTCATACGCTTACTTTCCATTTCTATCTTCTTCAGTGAAATGTTTTACCCATTTTTTAATTGGATTTTTTTGGTTTGTTTTTATTTACTATTGAATTTTTAGCACTCTTTATATATTCTAGATAAAAAGTGTTTGTTGGATATGAGGTTTGCAAGGATTTCCTCCCAGTCTGTAGCTTGTCTTTTCATCCTCTTCACTGGGCCTTTTCCAGAGCAAATTTTTTTT
The DNA here is from genome assembly GCF_006542625.1 of Nomascus leucogenys. Lineage (NCBI taxonomy): Eukaryota > Metazoa > Chordata > Mammalia > Primates > Hylobatidae > Nomascus > Nomascus leucogenys. The sequence continues at coordinate 153,095,615 of NC_044383.1, forward strand.
AATTTTGATAAAGCCAATTTATCAATTTGTCTTTTTATGAATTGTGCTTTTGGTTTCTAGTGTAAAAACTCAGCCTAGCCTTAGGTTCTGTAAATTTTATCTTATGTTTTATTCTAAAAGTTTTATAGTTTTACACTTAGCATTTACATCTGTGATCCACTTTCGGTTTTCTTTTGTATGAGGCATAAGGTTTGCGTTGAGGGTCCCTGTTTTCCCTATAGCTGTCCACTTGTTCCAGCCCCACTGTTCAAAAGGCCATCATCCATCCATTGAATTGCTTTTGCAACTTTGTCAAAAATCAACTGGTGGCCGAGTGCAGTGGCTTGTGCCTGTAATACCAGAACTTTGGGAGGCCAAGACAAGTGGATTGCTTGAGCTCGGGAGTTTGAGACCAGACTGACCAACATGATAAAACCCCATCTGTACTAAAAATTCAAAAATTAGCCAGGTGTGGTGGCACATGCCTGTAATCCCAGATTCTTGGGAGGCTGAGGCATGGGATTTGCTTGAACTTGAGAGACAGAGGTAGCAGCGAGCCGAGATCAAGCCATTGCACTCCAGCCTGGGTGACAGAGCAAGACTCTGTCTCAAAAAAAAAAAAAAAATCAGCTGGCGTTGGTATGGGTACATTTTTGGGCTCTTTATTACGTTACGTTGATCTATCCCTTCTTACTAACACAAGATTTTGACTGCCATGATAATAAGCTTCAACATCAGGTAGATTCCTGCCATTTCATTTCTTTTTTTAAAAAAATTGTTTTAGCTATTTTAAGTTCTTTGTCATTTCCTACAAATTTTACCATAAGCTTGTTCATGCCTATAAAAAAAAACCTTGCTGAAATTTTGCTGGATCACATTGGGAACCAACATCTTTACTATATTGACTCTTTTGATCCATGAATATGGTAAGTCTTTCCATTTATTTAGGTCTTTGACATTCTTCCATCAACATTTCATAATTTCTGCATATAAATACTATAGATGTTTTGTTAGATTTTGCCTAAGTATACATTTCCTTTGGCACCATTGCAAATCGTACTGTTTTTAACTTTTATTTCCACATATACAAACGTAATTTGTTTTTATATGTCGATCGTATGTCTATGACCTTGCTCTCAGAAGTTTTTTGTAGATTTCTTGGGATTTTCTACTTCTAGAGTTATTTGGTTTGTAAACAGAGATTGATTTCTTTCTTTCTTTTTCATGTGTATGTCTTTTTTTCTTGCCAAATCGACCTCACTACGACTCCCAGTGCTACCTTAAATAACACGGTAAGGAAGGCCGTCATTGACTTTTTCCCGGTCTTAAGGCGATGTGCTCAGATCTTCACCTTTAGGCATGGTGTTAGCAGCAGGTTCCATGGAATATTTTATGCACTGTATGAGTTTCTTATTGCTGTGTAACAAATCACCACAAAGGTACAGCGTTAAACAACAAATTTATACTCCGACAGTTCTAGAGATCCAAAATCTGAAATCACGAAGATAGCAGGGCTGCGTCCCTTCCAGAGGCTCTAGGGGAGAATACGCTTCCTTGCTTTTTCCAGCTTCTAGAAGCTCCCCACATGCCTAGGCTCAAGAGCCTTCCTCACAGCACCCCAGCTTCCACTGTCACATCTGTTTCTTTCATTCATTTGCCCTCCCCAGATAACCCAGATATCCATCTCAAGACCTTTATCAAGACCTTGATCACATGGGCAAAGTCCTTTTACCATGAACTGTAACACAATCATAGGCTCAGGTATTAGGGTGTTGATCTCTTTGGAGGCATTATCTGCCCGTCACACACCGTGTTATAATTGTCTGTTTACTTATCCTTTGTTATTTATTCCTCATTATGTTCCCAGCATCTAACCGAGTAGCCAGCACACAGGACGGGCTCAGTAAATAGCTGCTGACCAGCAGAAGGGGCAGCTGAGTTCATATTCCCTCCTTACCAGCCTTGGGAAGGTGTGAGCCTGTTCTGGTGTTCTGCATAGGTACAGTGATTAATTTCTCCTGAGCAGAAGACTGATGACAGCTGCTCTGATGTGTACCAGCAGATTCATGGGGATCCTGGTAAGGAGTATTTGAATTTTGGTTTTAGAAAAGTCAAGGGATGGGTTTTCCACAGGTACAACCGCAAAGCAGATGCTCGTCACCCCAGAACGCTCCCTCCTGACTCATGACGAGACAGACGGGGCAGACAGGGGATAAAGAGCTCCCTCCTCCTGTCCTCTGGACGCCCTTGGCTTCCAAAGCCGTGCTTTATAGATACACGCTTTATGTTGGCCGAAGTCAGCAGTTTGTCTTCTTTACAAAAGAATATTTGTCTTTGCCTCTTCTCTCTTCATTCTTCCTCCTTATCCCTGGCACTTGCCGAGCGGGTGCCAGTGTCTGCCGCCTCTCTCTGAGACCAGCCCTCCTTGGGCGGCTGCCTCCCCTTTCCCCTTCTCAAACAAAGACACAGCAGCCGAGAAGACAGCCGGGCGGGTGGAGTGGGAAGAAAGCAAGTTTCGTTGGCTTTTCCAGGATTAACTCAGGGCTGGCTGGGTTGAGTAACTGAGGCCAGGTCATGCGTAGATCTGGCCGAGGGACTTCCGAGGTTTTGTTCCTGGGTGTGTCAGGCAGTGGGAGGATGGTGGCGCCGTCACCAAGCCTTGCAGCAGGAAGGGGAAGCCCCCACAGGGCGGATAATGGGGAATTAAAGTCCCAAGATCCGCCTGGAGGCTTGGGGACCTTGCCTGATGGGAAAACTTTGGTGTAATTTTTTAAAAAACAGAAAACAGAATTTTGTTTTTTCTTGCTCTTTTTTAAATGAAAACATCAGTGTTTTTCATCAGGAGCACAACGGGCATTTTCAGCAGGGCAGATCATCTGCAGACCCGTGTTTGTGTTGCGGGAAGCTTGGTCTCGCTGGGGCCTGCCCCTTAGATGCCGGCAGCACCAGACTATTGCAAAAACGGAGGCACCCCAGTAGATGTTACCAAATGTCCCTAAAGGGAGCAGACTGCCCGCCCCTGAAAACCTGAACTCGGGTTATTTTAAAAGGCTTTTTGTTCACTGTTTGTAAAAACGTAATGTCCTCTAGAAAGCCTGTTTTTCCGATAAGTCATGAAGAGGGAAGATATTAATTCGCGTATTGACTGACTACAGCATTGAGGTGTCCCTTCTCCCCCGGGGGTCGGCTTGCCTGGGACAGCTCTGGGAGTCCACGAGTAGTCACCTTTGGATACCACGTTGGCAGAATCCAGGTCAGGGTGGAGGAGCCTCTGATAGGCATTGAGTGGCCTTTAAATGACCCCATGATGCTTCAAAGGCCACAGCTCTAGTGTTTGCTTTTTGAAAAAATGACTCGTCCTACATGTTCTCAGTATAGAATCCACACACACTCCCATGCACACACTCCCATGCACACACACTCCATGCACACACACTCCATGCACACACTCCCATGCACACAGTCCCATGCACACACTCCCATGCACACACTCTCATGCACACACACTCCCATGTACACTCCCATGCACACACTCCCATGCACACACTCCCGTGCACACACACTCCATGCACACACACTCCATGCACACACTCCCATGCACACACTCCCGTGCACACACACTCCATGCATACACACTCCATGCACACAGTCCCATGCACACACTCCCACGCACACACACTCCCCACGCACACAATCCCATGCACACACACACTCTCATGCACACACAATCCCCATGCACACACACTCTCATGCACACACACAATCCCATGCACACACACTCTCATGCACACACACTTCCATGCACACACTCCTATGCACACACACTCCCATGCACACACTCCCATGTACACTCCCATGCACACACTCTCGTGCAAACATCCTCGCACACACCCTCCCATGCACACACTCCCATGCCCACACACTCTCATGCACACACACTCCCATGCACACCCAGTCCCATGCACGCACTTTCGTGCACACAAACATCCTCGCACACACCCTCCCATGCACACACTCTCGTGCACACACTCTCGTGCACACACTCTCATGCACACACTCCCATGCACACACATTTTAGAAACGTGACCAGCTCCTTAGGGTGCTCCCCTTTGAAAGGGCAACAGGAAGGCTGGGGGTGAGTTGTGCAGCCTACACTTACCCTCTTCTGTGACCAAGAGCTCGGGGGTCCCCAGCTAACCTCCCCTACTGCTTTAGATACATGCATTTTTACTCATCTTTGATATTTTGGAAAAGACAACATGTTCCATGCAAGTCCCTTTGAATCCTGCCCCTGCAAGCCAGCTCAGAGGGAACACGCCCCTCCACACAAAAACACACACACACCCACACACACCCGCCACTAGGCCTCGGGTGCGGCCCGTCCACCTCTCACAGAGCAGCTGGCGCTGGCTGCCTCCAAGGCAAAGGTCACCCCGCCTGACCAGAACCGCTTGTGTTCTCTGGAGTGAACGGGACATGAGTGTAACAGGGGTGGGGAAGGCGGGAGAAGGGTTGAGGGGAATGTGTGGGATCTGCCTCCATCGAGCTGCAGGCGCGGGTCTGAGCCCTGTGAGCAAGTGCGAGGGCTGGTGCCGACGCAGGGCTCCCCCGAGACCCAGTCGGGTGTGGAGCTGCCTGGGAGGAGGCCTGAGGGGGTGGGGGAGACTAAGAACAGGAGAAGAAGCAGCTTTTTCACATGACGGAGGGGGAGCTAAGAACAGGGGAAGCAGCTTTTTCACATTAAGGCGGGGGGTGGGCTAAGAACAGAAGCAGCAGCATTTTCACATGATGGAGTGGGGGGGCGAATAACAGGAGAAGCAGCTTTTTCTCATGATGGGCTGCGGTGGTTGATTTTGTGCCAACCTGACTGGGCTGCGGGTGAAACATTATCCCGGGTGTGTCCGGAGGGTGTTTTGGGCGAGGTCAGCATCTGACTCGCTGCACTGAGTAAAGTGGGTGTCCTCCCTGGTGTGTGTGGGGGGGCTCATCCAGCAGCGGAAACCTCAACAAAACAAGCTCCAGGAACCCCCCGAGCCCCGGAGGAGAGGGGAGTTCCTCCTGCCTCACAGCCTTCCAAGTGGTGCGGCGGCTTTTTTCCTGCTTTTGAACTCGAGCGGAGTCCTAGGTTCTTCTGGATCTCAAGCTGCTCCTCCAGACTGAAGGACGCCCGCGCCTCTTTGGGTCCCCAGCGGAACCTCACGCAACAGATCCTGCGACGCACCAGCTACAGGGATGGTGGAAGCCGTTCCTCCCAATCAATGTGTCTCTCCCTCTCCCCGTGGTTCTGTCGCTCTGGAGAACCCTGACCAGTACAGCAGTGAGGGCCCATCATGCAGTTTCATGGGAACCAGAGGTGACTGGGTCGGAATGTGTCTCTCTCACACACACTCTCACACACACACACACTCACACACACATGCATACACACACGCATACACACTTACATACACATACACACTCACAGAGAGACACACGTACATATACACACTCACACACGCTTATACACGGATTTACACACACATACACTTACATTTATACACACGTACACACATGCTTATACACATATACACACATACACAAACACTACACACATACACACACTTATACATATACACACATATGCTTATACACATACACTTACACACATGTACATACACACATGCATACACACATACACATACTCACACAGAGACACACGCATACACATATACACACTCACACACAGTTATACACAGATTTACGCACACACCTACACACCTACACACATGCTTACACACATACACGCACTTATACACAAACACATTTATACACACATACACACACTGATACATATACACACACACACTTATACACACACACACACACACACATATCTGGGTCCACCAGGAAGAGTTGAGAGATTCTTCAAGGGTGCTAAGAAGCTGCTGGGGACCGTGGCATTAGCTTGGAACACTTGTCATTTGGACCCAAAGTCGCATCCACTGCTGAGCCTGAGGCTGCGGGAACAGTGGACCTGGGTGAGCGGAAGGCGAGGCGGAGTCCAGATCTTTCCCAGGAAAGCGTCACCTGGCTTTGGAAATGAAACACAGCCCTTCAGCGGGCTCACCTACAATCAGGCACTCCAGCATTAGCTGTTGAGAGCCAGGCTACCATTTCCTGGATTCTCTTCTGTTTTCCATACCCGGAGCTTTCTTAGTTTTTTCTCTGAGTTTTATGAATTCATCAGTGGCCAGGCATCGTTTTATCAGATGTGCCGAACGCTGATAAGGACACAGTTCGCCCTTTCCATTTGAATTTAAATTCTTTCTCTGGTCTGACTTCTTGAGCCAGCAGGATTTATTTCTGCCCTGGCATCTGGTGAGCCGTCCTCCCGGCGGCTGCTGCCTTCCTGGGTACATTTCAGTCTCCAGGCTCTTCTAGCCACAGGGAACCTGGGGACATCTCCAAGGCAAGTCCTAATATAGCTCATTTCATCCCTCTGTCAATGTCCTCCATGCCTTAAATAATTATCATACGAAAACCTTTGAGAGCAGAGCACTTCTGATACTGATTCTCCCCAGCTAGATAGATTGCCACGCCGTCTGTCTTTGAGCCAGCTCTGGGCCAGGGAGCCAGGCAAGATTTGCAGAGAGGTTCTCAGTCACCCACCCTGCCCCTGAACTCAACAATGAGACCATCCACCTGGGGCAGCTGCGTTCAGTCTCAGGCCACCTCCCATCTCCTGCCGCCACTGTCTTGCCATTGTTTATAGGGTGACACTCTCCACAATGAATCTAATCCATAGAAAACAGCACCCAGCTACATACAGAATTTTACAAATAAACCTACAGATGCCCCTACCATGACATGAAGGAAAACTAAAATGAAAATAACTAATGAAAAAAATCCTGTGTTTATGTATTTAGTATGTAAATTCTCAAGCGCAATTACCCTAGAGGAAAGGGCTCCAGTCTTACCCGAAACCCCTGAGTGAAGATGTGATTCAGAATTCCTATTTCTAAGGACTTTTTCATGGAAATGGCCTCCTTACATTGCACGTTCGATCAACTCTGTTAGGGCCTGGGGCAGCATCTTCTAATCAAACACATTAATGGTTCCCAAGCATAACGTGTAATCACACAGAGCAGGATTTCAGAAATTGGTATTAATGGCCTCACACGAGTGCAGCACAGACTCCCCTTGGGCTGGGCATGCAGCCCCCGGCCCTGGGCCCTGGCCCCAAGCCCCTGACCACCACCTCATGGAAGCATGTGCTCTGATCTGCCGTGTCTGGGAGTGACAAGGCTGGCCCACACAGCAGTGCCACCCGGGTGGAGTAGCACCCGGAGCCCCACCTAAGCTCACATAGGCCCCGTTCCCATTTCTCCTCCGGGTGGCCCCTCTGGCCCTGTAGTCCATGCACGGGGCTGACCAGCTCTGAGACTTGCCCCTGGGGGTTGTCCTGGGGCCAGTGGTCGAGCCCTGTTCCAGGCTGACAGCCTGGCCCAGGATGGCTCCCACTGGTACGCACAGCATGTCCCCACACAATCGTATGAGCCTGGGCTGCCGGAATGGGGCTGCCGTGCTGGTTGTAGGTGATTCAAATAGTTTAAATAATCAGGGCTCTTCAGAAGAGGCTTTGCCTGGGGCCTTGCACACCCCAGTCGTGTCCTGTTGGTTCAGGTCAGATTTTGCCACTAAATGGATTAAGAAAAGAACTTTGGGTTTTCAAGGCTGTTTAGAATTCTGAGTTACAGGTAAGGAATTATAGATCAATAGACATACGCTTTTATTTCTGTACACCATCTTGTGAGTGTGAGAATTACAAGTGTGAGAGTACAGGGTACCGGCCACCTGAGGACTGCAGGACCATTGACATCAACGGCGTGATTTCCCAAGAAGGTAAATAATTCCCAGAAAATCCTCAAACAAAACAAAGTTCAATCTTTATACTAGTTACATTCTTGGAACATTCAGTGTATGCTAAAGCCATGCAAAAAATTCTTCATGTTTACATACAAAAAGGAGTCAGGTTCCAGTGCAAATAATTACAAGCCAACTTCTAGCTCCCTAGGGACCCGGCGAGCCATCTGGAAGGCATGAAAGAGATAAGTCAGAGGCAGCTTGATATGATTTGGCTGTGTCTCCACCCAAATCTCATCTTGAATTATAGTTCCCATAATCCCATGTCGTGGGGGGAACCTGGTGGGAGGTGATTGAATCATGGGGGTGGTTTTCCCCATGCTGCTGTTCTCGTAAGAGTGAGTTCTCACGACATCTGGCGGTTTTATAAGGGGCTTTTCCCCCTTTGCTCGGCGCTTCTCCTTCCTGCCGCCATGTGAAGGACGTGTTTGTTTCCCCTTCCGCCATGATTGTCAGTTTCCTGAGCCCTCCCCAGCTGTGCTGAACTGTGAGTCAATTAAACCTCTTTCCTGTTAAAAATTACCCAGTTTCGGGCAGTCCTTTACAGCAGTGTGGAACAGACTAATACACAGCTCTTCTCTATTAGGAGGTGTCCCCACTCTGCGGGACAAGCACTCTGGCCTCCACCCACTAAATGACGAGAATGCACCCCAATCATCTCCGCAGCTCGGCACAGCCGCACAAATTCCCACCCAGGTCCTTATGGTGGTTCTGCCCCTTCTCCTTCCTCACCTGCACGGTGGAGCCCCTCACAAGATCCTCTCCACCACAGCTGGGCTGGAGACCAGCAACCAAATACCAGGCACCATTGCACTGGCCCTGTTAGGAGTTAAACTGTGTCTCCCTAAAAAGACATGTTGGAGTCCTAAGGTACCCCAGAAGGTGACTGTGTGTGAAAACCTGGCCTTAATGAGGAAATCAAGTTAAAAACGAGGTCATTCAGGCGGGCCCTAATCTAATACCATCAACGTCCTCATGAGAAGGGGGAATTTGGACGCAGAGATGGGTGCAGAGGGAAGGTGACATGAAAGGGGCCAGGGACAAGCCACAGCCCAGTGGGGAACCTGGAGCAGACCCTGCCTCCAAGCCCCCGAGGGAGCCAGCCCTCCACTCTTGGATTTGGGACCAAGAGAGAGAATTCCTTCTGTTAGACCAGCCTGCGGCTCTCTGTTAAGCATCCTGGGGACAACCCTGCAGCCCACCCACCCTCCCCATGGACCTCCCCTCCCAGCGCTCTCCTGGCCCACCCACCGTCCCCATGGACCTCCCCTCCCAGCACTCTCCTGGCCCTCCCACCCCTGGCTGCAGGTGCTGTGTGCGTTCGCTGCTCTCTCCAAGGCTCCTGCTGAGGAGACAGGACAGCACCTGGCCTCCCGTCTGTTCCTGGTCCAAGAGAAGAGCTTGCACCCGGCCAGCAGGTCCTGGGCAGGGCACCCCCAGGAACACGCGAACGAGCACCTCACAGAAGCAACAAGTGAGATTCAGTGCTAAGGCTCTTTGTTAATAATAATAATAATAATACTTTTATAGAAAATGTGTAAGTTAAAAAAATTGGTAAACATTTATAAAGATGATTTTATTCCATTATCTGTCACTAAGAAATAATGTGTCATAACTGTGATCCTTGGACGACCGTCTCCTGCACAAAGTATCAGAGTCCCAGCTGCCCACGTTGCATACACATTGACCAGTCAATCACCAGTCTGCACTTTATCCTTTCCAAGGTCGCTGTGTACTGCCTTCCAATTTCAGCATGTATCTGGGATATTATTTGTATAATATAATGAGTCAAATTCTGAGCGTTCTTTGTGCACTTATTTAATCTAAGCTTCAGTCCACATTCCCACTGCACCCGCCCTTTCCTGCAGGCATCTGTCTGTCTGTGTTGAGCCTTCCTGGCACAGGGAAGGGCAGTGCTGTCTTGAGTTGGCTTCCTCCTTCCGGGTTCTGCAAGCCTCAGCTGTCACAGCCATTGCCAAACTGGACCCTGGATTACCTAGGGAGTGGTTATTTCCCACAGCAGAGGAGGAGACAAACCCCAGTCACGACAGGTGACACCGGCCACAGAGGCCTCCAGGTGCCATAGGTGGCAAAAAACCCTCACTTCTGAGTGTCACCCATACCTGTAATCATATGTGCTCCCAAAGATATTACCAGACATCCTGGCTTCCCTATTTCCTGCTTTTCACCGCATTCCCCCAGAGTGAAGCAAACTCACTCCTCTGCTGACAGGACGGGGGCTGTTTACTGCACACTGACAGGCAATGGGGAGAGGTGCTTCTGATTCTTCAGATTATTTCTGGGAGTTTTCCTCCAGAAACTGCTTACAGACCATCGAATGGAAAGATTGCACCTTGTGCTAAGCATCCCTCCCAAAGATCAGGTTAGCATCACAGACAAGATCGCAAACAGCGTCTCTTAAATCACTGCCAAGCAAGTCAGCAAATATTCTTGAATTTTACTTAGTACCAGTTATGGGCTGGGAAGAAAGGGAGGTATAAAGATGGCCCTGCCCACAAGGTGCTCAGAGGCCCTGAGGAAAGGGCTGGCAATGTCACGGGTGCTACAAGGGTGCCATGCCCCTGCTGGAGGATGCTCTGGCAGCTCATGGCAGTCACAACCACTCGAATTCTCCAATCAGATTCTCTGTGATGGGAAAGCATATAACTTGGAAATAAAAGACTCACATCAACACTTTTATTCAAGGCTGGGATAATAATCTGTTGCTTATTTTAAAGGGCTATATCTTGAATCTTGTGCCCAGTGGTGTTGGTGTCGGTAGCCAATATGTCAAAGGCAGACACAGGCATGGCAGACAGAAGCAAAAAGCCCAAGGTTATTTAATAGTCACAGAGCCCTGGTTCTATTTTTGAATTATCCCATGATCTTTTTCCAAAGACTTCTAGCCTCACCCTACAATGCAGGTAATTCTCATTTCAGAGGGCCCCTCCCTCATCACCAGCAACTGAAGGCCACTTGATTTACGAATTCTCTAAGGGTTTATTGAGCACCTAATGAGTATCAGGTAAAACGGTACAACGGTAAGCCTGCAAATACAAATATCGTGAAGCCCAGTTTCTGTTTCCAACAAGCCAAAACCCACAGACTTGAAAGACAGTAGTGACCCAGTTGGCACCTGCATCTATGGGCACTGAGCAATGAGAAAGATGCCCACATCAGCCGAAGCAACCCAGGAGGCCTTCCCAGAGGAGAGGAGCTCTGAGCTGAGGTCTGCAATGGAAGGAGATGCTGCCGGCTCACAGGCTCATGGAAGGCATCCCAAGAAGAGGCAGGAGGCCGCCCAGCTCACCCCAGAGCCCGCCCAGCTCACCCCTAGAGCCCGGGCTTTCAAGTGGAAACAGAAGTTGGAGAAGAACCAGTTCTCAGAGCTGCAGGGTGGCACAATAGGAGAAGGATGCCCCTCCTCAAAGCCCTGCCCCTCCCCAATCTCCAGAGTCACCCACCCTAGCCCTGGGCCCCCACACCCCCCACCCATGGCAAACCTCAGTCTCACTGCTGAGACTGAGGATGAGGCCAACACCACCTCCCATGGCCTCCACAGCCAGGGCCCTGGTCACCACGGAGCCTGGGGGCCGAAGTACTCAGCTGCTGGACTCCGGCCACAGCCCTCCTGCCCTGGGTGCTGACTCCAGCCCCAGCCCTCCTGCCCCAGCTGGCACTGGTGCTCTCCTCCCAGACGGTGCGGTGCTACCTAAGGGAGATCCAAGACAATACACAGTCCTCTTTTTTAACTCAAAGAACACAAATTTGAGACCTCATACAAGCCAAAAATGTCTCCAGTGATTCCTGTCAGTGGGCAGTGGTAGGTGGAATAAAGCAATGAGAGGAGGGCTGCATTCAGCTGAGCTGGCTGGGTCCCTTTAGCGGCTCATCCTGCCCTCCTTCCGGGCCCCTGCATGCTCACTCCTTGGGCACCACCCGTGCTTAGACTTTGGAGAGGGCAGGTGTTGTCCCCTCAAGCTCAGGAGCAACACGAACGAGACCTCCCATGTGAGAACCAACCCATGCATTGAGTCAGATGTGCTGGCTGAGCAGAGCCCACTGTGTTGAGGGAGAGAAGGCCACGTGCACCACAGACATCTGACCCACGGAGGAGAGAATTCGGGAGGAGACCAGCCACGGGGGATTTGATAAGACTGGAACCTCGGAACCGACCTTCTATTGGCCCCACTGGGAGGAAGGAGCTTTCCGCAGTGCCTGTGGCTTGGTCTGGAAGTTGCATCTCACCAAAGCCCCCTGAGCTGCGGCTGTCCACCAGCACATTTGACCCAGCGCATGTGTTGGTTCCAAATCCACATGACCCTGTAGCCCCCAGGTCCACAACCTCCTCCTCATGAGCCAACTCCCTCGATCGGATGCAGCTGCAGGGAGCATTGTGTTGGGAAGAGATCTAGGACAAGGCACCGAGACACACTGGTGATGTTTGCTGTGCACAGGGAAGGCAGCGTGGGAAATTTTGTCAGGCACACGTTTGAAGTGACACTGGGATCTCACAATCAGAAGAACCCAGACTACACAATCAATTCGTCTAGCGTTGACTCAGAAACAGTTACTGCCACACACTGGGGTTCCCAGCACCTTCACACGAGTGCAGCAGGAGGCAGCAGAGAACAGAATCCAGGTGCCCAGATTCTCATCTGCACATCTGCCAGCGGGTGAAGGAGGGCCACAGACTGGGAGGGAAGGCAGAAGAGAACGTCTGTGATTTCAAAGAGCCAGTCCCCACCTCTCTAGCAGTCACCAAGCAGTGAGGCCCCGCTCATGTTGACTGACACGCACGAGCTTCTTGGGCATTCTTCTGTGGTCCATGCAAGGTAGTTGTTGGGTTCTTTTCTTTAGTCTTTATATCCTTTCAACTGTCTGGAAGTGTCCTACAAGTAAGTGCCCCCCTGGGCAGAACTCCCAAATAGTCACCCCTTTTCCCCACTCCCCTCCACCCTGGGCCTTCCCTGACCCAACTCCCACGGTCCTGCCCGAAGCCACTAACAGGCCCAAGAGGATATTTCAAGCAGCCAAGAAACGTGTCCACACTGGGAAGCAGCACCGGAGGCTTCATTTGAGTCCATGTTGATGCACGAGTGCCGCATCCCTTTCAGCCTCCCACTGTTTCCTCGGGGATGGTGTTCGTGGAGCTAATCAGAGTCCTCTGCCATCTGGAGCCCGCAGGTGACACAGGTGTTAAAAAGTGGATTTACAGACTCCGCCATTGTCCAGGGCAAGCGCCGGCCTCCAGCTCCTGCTTTGACAAGTATTTGGCAAATGTTTTAGAATGTTTAACTCCTTGGTGGTGCTTAAAGAACTGGCTGGAGAAACATGTGATTCAAGATGCAGGTGTTCTGAGAGCAGTAGGAACAGCACAGGAGGGAGAGCCAGAGGATGGTTGGCATCAACCTCGGAGCCCTACTTCCTCCAAGTCTCTTTCCTCACCTACAAAATGAAGATGGCCAGTCTTATTGGGAAAACTCAAATATCATTAATAGGTACTTCTTCAATTTGTATCACCAAACTGCTCTACAAACAAATATGGGGGCTGTCGGCCCGGACTGCACAGGAGCTGGTTTAATTCCAGCATCATCTGGATTGATCAGTCACATCAATGTGAGTGACAAGCCCACCAGCTTTGCCTCCTGTCCACGAAGATAGGTCTCTTTCATCCCTTTCTTTTATATAACCCACAGGCTTCTTACAATGAGTTACCACCTCATGTTCTGAAATCTACAGCTTCTGAAGGACAACTTCTTAGAAGCAAGATTTGTCACCAAGAAAAGAACGTGTTGTTGCTAAAAACTATACTCCCAAGGATTGGTGGCCACCTGCCTGAGCAGTTTCCAAGTTTACCCCAAGGAGGCCCCAGAAGCCTCTGCATAGTTGCGCTAGTTAAGGGTAAAGGGGTGCTCTCATATTCTTTACTTTGAGATGAAGAATTTAAACTCGGACCAAGTGATTGTCAGGTGGGCGTATGCCCTGCTAAGAGAAGAGGTGGGCTAAAAACAATCAGCATCATCCAACTCCTTGTACCATACACCAAGCCTGTAAGCACCAATCCCTCCCTGGGGTGGGGGCCGAGCAGGGGATGCAGCACAGCACAGCCTGGACCTCACCGTCTCACCCATCTCCAGCCACTGCCTCCCTCCACCCCTTCTCTCCCAGCTTATCTCTTTGTGAACTCGCATCTCCTGATATCATTTATGTCGCTGCTTTTGGCACTTGTCTTCCAGCCCCCTCTGCTCCCTGAGCCACCCTCTACTCTACTGCCTTATTCCTGAATGCAAAGCATAAAAACTCAGGAGCTGCTGCCTCAAGCTAGATGGGAATTCCTTGTGCCATCCTACCATAGACATATCTTGTTTTGCTCAGGGTTGAATTGGCTTTTCTGAGACATTGGTTTTGCCATGTCGTAAATCTCCCTTTCTTGAAATATTCTATCGCACGGATATCTTGGGGCCTCAGCACTGAACCAGGTGCTTGGTTTGGTGATGGAGGCAGGGAGATCTAGATGACAGCTCCTGCCTGCAGAAAGTTCACCGTGGGGCAGGGTCTAATCTTAGATGTACAGGGTCTACTTTCAGGAGGAAGCTGATTCCAGGACCTTCCAACCAAGTGGACAGAAGCAATGGCATAGGCAGCCTCTCGTGGAAGAAAACAAAACAGGAAACACTGTGCTGTGTTTGGAGACGTGGAAACAAACAGCTAGGAGACTCCTTTAAAAGTAGTGGACCTCAGTAACAGACAATCAGGAGAATCGCTCATCCCAGCAGCACGAAGATGAGCAGGGGATGATGGGAGCCAGGTGGCGGGAGGGGTGGGGGCTTGGCGTGACGAGCAGCAGCATGGCATTTTTGAGGTGACGGTTTAGTAAAGACCCAAAGGAATTGGAGAAGCAGGCGGTGAATACATCTGGAGGAAGCGTGTTTCAGGAAGAGGAAGAGAACAAAGGCCTTTAGAGGGTCAGGGAGTTGGGACTGCTCAGACAGCCAAGGTCACATCCACTCTTGTCTCATTAAGCAGAGCTGGTTGTACAGCCAAGTTGAAAGTCAACAAGGCAGGGTCCATGCTTCTCTCGTGGAGATGCTGGGGCCAGGACACAAGGCAGGGATGGGGAACCATAATCTTATGACTCAGAGGAAGTGAACACTTGGGAACAACTCTTCCATCTGCCATTGCAGATGGCTTGGGCTGCTGACTAGACAGGTGGTACAGAAGCAAATGGTTGGAGGTGGAAGCTTAGGAGAAAGGTCGGGCCTGGGTTCTAAATGATCAACTTGTAAATGGTATTTACAGTCATAGACCGGACAAGATCACCCAGAGAGGAAAAAAAAAGGAGAAAAGGCCTTCAGAGAAGATATTGAGAATATTGGAAATCATCATTGAAGATATGAAAAAAAAAAAAAAAATAGAAGTGGTTGGTAGGTGAGAAATTAGGTAAAATTAGAGCCACACTTCTCACACTGCAGTGCGTCAGAGCACTGGGAAGGCCATTACCCAGCAGAGGTTCAGTCTCACCCCCAGAGCCTCTGGTTCTGTGGGTCTGGAGTGAGGCCCAGGTGATGCTGACAATGCTGGTGGGTCTGAGGATCTCGGATATGGGGCGAGTCAGACGGTGTTGGCCGACATCAGTGGGTTGGACTGCAGTGGGTCTGGGGTCCTCAGGGACCAGGCATGTGCAGGGAGTTCTGGAGCCCCTTGAGGGAAGGCAGAACTCGGTGTAACATGTAGCCCAGAGAATTTGCTGGGGAGAGGATAAGGACCACAGGCATGGCTCAGCCCACACTCCCGCCAGCAGGCCTGCCTGCGACGGCAAGCCCATCACAGGGCTCCGCAGATGGTGCAAGAGCCCCTGACTTCACAGGGCCTGAGGTGCACAGACCCATGGATGGCAGGAGGCCTCCTGGGTGCTGCTGACACAGCGGTGCCCGCAGGCTGAGATGGGCTCACCTGGAACTCAAACCATCAATACCGGATTCCTTCCACAGTTTGAAATTGGCATGGCCACTTCCAAAAATAACTCGTAAGAATTCACATTAGCATTTGGCATTTCCAGCTTGCTCCCGTCAGCCCCATGAGCTCCTCAAACTAGAAATGTCTGGCCTACATCTCTGCCCTTGCAGTTATCTTTCAGTGCATATGGGCCTCTGATCGCCTCTCTTTCTCACGTGCTCCTCCACAGCCCAACCCCCACTGCTTCTCTGAACACAAACACCCCTGACATGACACCTGTGAAGCTTCCTCCTGGGGGGACTCCCCACGGAAAAGGCAGCCTTCTGAGCCCCTTCATCCTCCAGGTTGCCATTGAGCAGGGAAGGGTTTGTACCTCCTGCAGGTGGTGGGGCACACAGGGGCAGTTCCCAGGCGGGGTCAGGAGAGGTGCCCTGAATCCACTCCACTTTCTCTTTCCGACTCTCAGGGCATTTGCCAGGTACTCAGGGCTGGGTCCATTATTCCACAAGGCAGGGATGGGGTCTAATCCATCCTCGCCGCCCCACATCAGGCAGCTGCTGAACAGAAGCCCAGGAGTCCAAGGGAGCTCTGGGGGTGCAGGCACCAGCTCAGGCTCTCTCTGCCAGGTCCGGAGGCTCCTGCTCGGCCTGGGAGCTGCCTGCAGAGTCTTGATCCTGAGTGTCCTTTCTGGGCACCTGCTATCACCATGGCACAGACCACGTGGGACCGTCCTGATTGCTTCTCCATCTCCTGGGTTGGTTATGGGGGAGATATGGTTGGTTATGGGGGAGATATGGCTGGTTACGGGGGAGATATGGCTGGTTATGGGGGAGATATGGTTGGTTATGGGGGAGATATGGTTGGTTATGGGGGAGATATGGCTGGTTACGGGGGAGATATGGCTGGTTATGGGGGAGATATGGTTGGTTATGGGGGAGATATGGTTGGTTATGGGGGAGATATGGTTGGTTATGGGGGAGATATGGTTGGTTATGGGGGAGATATGGTTGGTTATGGGGGAGATATGGCTGGTTATGGGGGAGATATGGTTGGTTATGGGGGAGATATGGTTGGGGCAAGCACAGCTTTGCATTTATAAGAGCCTGAGACAGCAATGGATCTTCAGAAAGCTCTAGACCAGGCAGACTGCTGTGGCTGGTGACCCAGCCTGGTTAGGACACAAAACCTGAGATGGGCTGCTGGAGGAGAGCGCCGGGTCTCTGGGCACGCAGGGGCACTCCATTGTGAGGGCACACCTGCTGACCTGGAATGTGGAGCACGGCGGGCCTGTGTTCCCTCCGGACCTTGAGTTTCCATGTTTTCATTATTTTCCCCTTCATCTTAAGACTCTCCAGATTTGAGCAGCCCCGCGTGTCATGAAGAACCCTGCTTACGGGCATGGCACCTGCCTGCCTGCGTTCAGCAGGGCACCTCCAGGAATCACGGGGAAAGCGACTCTAAACAAGAGGAAAGGAACTCGCCCATGGTGCACTTTGGATCCGGCCGGTCCCAGCTTCTGCCTCCACATTGGGTTGGCTGGAGGGGCTGCGGCTTCTGGGGACACAGGGACCCAGGCTTCTCCCAGGTCCCCCTGAACCGCTTGGGGAGCCCTTCATTCCGGGTTTATGTGTCACACACGATTTCCTTGAGACCTCCGCCCCTCTCTCCTCGTAAACTCCTCTCCAATAGAGAAAGGAAGCCCTTGCTCATAAGACAACGGCTCCCCTCTCTCCAGTCAGGAACGGAAGCAGAGGTTTCATCAGCCTGGGAGAAAAACAGCCCCTTTGGTTCTCCGTGTGGCCATCTCTCTTGCTGGGCACGTAACTGGCCGCCAGGGTCCTGCAGAGCCTCCCGGACTTGCTCTCCACACCCCACGCCTGCAGGATGCGAACTGTGGTCCTTAGCATGGTCCTGGGCCAGAGGCGGATGGGGTGGTCCTGCGCTCTTTAAATGAAGGATAAACAAAGGTGCTTCCTCAAAGTGAATTACTCTGCGTAAACACATACAAGTCTGCTTCCTTTGCTTTTAATCCAAGGATCAAAAAGGTCCCATGGAGTTGAAAGCATTTCTTGCGAGATCTGGCCCAATCTCGAAGTTGGAGGCAACAGTGTGAAAGGTGCGTGACTGTGCTTGGTTCCTTATGTCGTTCTCTGCCCGCCCCACCTGCACCCCCGTGACATCAGATCCCACCCCGCGTTGGTGGTCACTTCAGAACTGAGCCTTCTCCTCAGGCTGTGGAGGGTGGGGCCTCTGCCAGGAAGCACTGGAGCCATGTCACCAAGGGCCAGGCCTTACACTCGGCCCTCGGTGACCCTGGAGTTGCACCTGCGTCCTCTGAGAAGCCAGCTTCCTCAACACAGCGGAATGCACACATCTGAAGAAAGTGGTCTCCCCACCTCTTAGCATCCCAAAGAAACAACAGCTGCCAGGGAGCCACACCAAACCAGAGAAACCCTGACGAGATGACTGACCAAGCGTGGGGAGCTCCAACCTCCCCTCCCCGTCCCCTTCCCTCCCCATTCCCTCCCTTCCCCTGTCCCCTCTTCTACCCACCCCTCCCTTCCCCTGTCCCCTCTTCTACCCACCCCTCCCTTCCCCTGTCACCTCTCCTCCCCATCCCCTCCCTTCCCCTGTCCCCTCTCCTGCCCTGTCCCCTCCCTTCCCCTGTCCCCTCTCCTCCCCATCCCCTCTCCTCCCTGTCCCTCCTTTCCTCTGTCCCCTCTCCTCCCCATCTTCTCTCCTCCCTGTCACCTCTCCTCCCCATCCTCTCTCCTCCCCATCCTGTCTCCTCCCTGTCCTCTCCCTTCCCCGTCACCTCTCCTCTCTGTCCCCTCCCTTCCCATCCCATCTCCTCCCCATCCCTTCCCTTCCCCTGTCAACTCTCCTCCCCATCCTCTCCTTCCCATCACCTGTCTTACCCTGTCACCTCTCCTCACTGTCATGTCACCTCCCTTCTCGTCGCCTCTCTTCCCCCACCTGTTGCCTCTCTTCCCCGTCACCTCTCCTCCCTGTCACCTCCATCTCCCTGTCACCTCCTTCTCTGTTGCCTCTCCTCCCTTTCACCTCACCTCCCCCATCACCTCTCCTTCCTGTCACCTCCCCCCCGCCCCCCGTCCCCTCCCTCACATACTCATGCATTCCCACCTACTCACTGATCAACTCACCCACAGCCAGGCGCTCACACACCCACCAACTCACCCACAGCCAAGTGCTCACACACTCACCAACTCACCCACAGCCAGGCACTCACACACCCACCAACTCACCCACAGCCAGGCGCTCACACACCCACCAACTCACCCACAGCCAGGCGCTCACACACCCACCAACTCACCCACAGCCAGGCACTCACACACCCACCAACTCACCCACAGCCAAGTGCTCACACACTCACCAACTCACCCACAGCCAAGTGCTCACACACCCACCAACTCACCCACAGCCAGGCACTCACACACCCACCAACTCACCCACAGCCAAGTGCTCACACACTCACCAACTCACCCACAGCCAGGCGCTCACACACTCACCAACTCACCCACAGCCAGGGCTCACACACTCACCAACTCACCCACAGCCAGGCGCTCACACACCCACCAACTCACCCACAGCCAGGCGCTCACACACTCACCAACTCACCCACAGCCAGGCACTCACACACCCACCAACTCACCCACAGCCAGGCACTCACACACCCACCAACTCACCCACAGCCAAGTGCTCACACACCCACCAACTCACCCACAGCCAGGCACTCACACACTCACCAACTCACCCACAGCCAAGTGCTCACACACTCACCAACTCACCCACAGCCAGGCACTCACACACCCACCAACTCACCCACAGCCAAGTGCTCACACACTCACCAACTCACCCACAGCCAGGCGCTCACACACTCACCAACTCACCCACAGCCAGGCACTCACACACCCACCAACTCACCCACAGCCAAGTGCTCACACACCCACCAACTCACCGACAGCCAGGCACTCACACACTCACCAACTCACCCACAGCCAGGCACTCACACACCCACCAACTCACCCACAGCCAGGCACTCACACACCCACCAACTCACCCACAGCCAGGCGCTCACACACCCACAGCCAGGCGCTCACACACCCACCGACTCACCCACAGCCAGGCGCTCACACACCCACCGACTCACCCACAGCCAGGCGCTCACACACCCACCGACTCACCCACAGCCAGGCGCTCACACATCACAGCACTCTGCAGACACATCCTGCCGCCCACACATGCACTCACACACACACATGCGCACACACGTCCAGCTGCCGCCCCAAGTCTATCATGGGAACCCACTGATGCCCCGACTCCATTCATGTTCAGAGACGTGTGGGGCTTTTCTGTCCACAGGTGTGACCAGACGTCCTGTACAGTGTGGAGCTGTCCCCCACTTGGAGGTGACTGTCAGTTCCACGCGAAGAGGAGAAGGGCTGCTCTGTGGAGAGGAAGCTGCAGATGGGGGTTCTGGTGCTGGATTGGGAAGAGAGCCTCCGAGCACGTGTGTCTCCGGGAACATTTCTGGGGAACGGTGCGCTCGGCTCCATGCCTCTTCTCAGGTCCCAAGTGAGGTGTGGGGAGGCGCCACCCGGCCCAGTTCTCACCACTGGGTCAGGCCTGGCAGAGGCACAGCCAGCAGGACTGAGGGGCTGGGTTGTGGACAGTGGCCTGCAGGGGCCCTGCCATGGGTCACAGCAGCAACACACCCTTGGCAGCCACAGAAGAAAGTCAGGAGGGAGACGCTGCATGCCCCCTCTCTTTCCTGAGCCCAGGCCCCCAACACTCCCACATTGTTTTGAGAACCGGAAGACCCCTGAGTACGCAGGAGAGCCAGCAGATGAAAAGGCCTTTGAAGAAAGAGGTTGGCTGCAGGAGACTTGGACACGCACAGCGTCCACCCCACCTCACAGGGACACAGGGCCCCCACCCTGAGCCTGGCAAACACGCCCCACACTTTCTGTGGTCCGGTGGTTAGCAAAGGTAGCACGGCTGTCTGAGGGGCCTGTGATTGGAATTTTACCACATGCGGTGTGAGCAGGTTCCAAGTCCCTGGTTTTCCTCCTCGCTCAGTCCCCCATGAAATTGAGAATGCTTTTGATTTAACCAGCCCCAAATGATATCTTTATTCCTTTTTTTTTTTTTTTTTTTTTGAGACGGAGTCTCGCTCCGTCACCCAGGCTGGAGTGCAGTAGCGCAATCTCGGCTCACTGCAAGCTCCGCCTCCCGGGTTCACGCCATTCTCCTGCCTCAGCCTCCCGAGTAGCTGGGACTACAGGCGCCCGCCACCACGCCCGGCTAATTTTTTGTATTTTTAATAGAGACGGGGTTTCACCGTGTTAGCCAGGATGGTCTCGATATCCTGACCTTGTGATCTGCCCACCTCGGCCTCCCAAAGTGCTGGGATTACAGGCGTGAGCCACCGCGCCCGGCCCCCTTTATTGCTTTAACACCACAGTAATTGTAGCAAAAGTGCATCTGTATCTCTTTTGGGAAGCCTTTGGTTTGTGACGTGATAGAATCACTTGAAGCAAAATACTGCAGGGAAGGGAAAGCGCTCACAAAGGTTCCCGCCCAGGCAGCACTTTGTCCTCCTGGCAGAGGCATCCTCTACGGGAGGTCCTGCTTCCCACCAGGGTCCCTCCCCTCCTCGGCTCTGTAGTTCCTGGCAAAGGAGGTCCTGGGAAGGTGAGAGCATCTGCATTTATGATTCCTAGCGGGCCAAACAGCAGCGGCAATGGAGCCGCGGCAGTGCGGTCCTGGGATGAGCCGCAGCTGAGCGCGGCCCAGGGCGTTTAACAGCCCCAGGCTCGCTAATCCCCAGGGAAACACTCGCACTTCCTGGTGTTACCGTGTGCTTACTGGGCATGAAAGCCTTTTTTTAATGCCTATTTTTAATGATTAATTATATATCACATAATGTATTCACAAATAAGAAAGAAATTATCAGACGACATGCTACACTTTTTTGGTGGGGAAAATACAGTCAGTATAAACAACATGTACCACAATATATTTCGGTATAGATTTAAAAAAAAATTGTATGGAGGCATGCTTTGCATATCATATAATTTGCCCGATTCACTTATTATTTATTTTGTTTGTTTGTTTTTGTTTTTGAGATGGAGTTTCGCTCTTGTTGCCCAGGCTGGAGCGCAATGCTGCAGTCTTGGCTCACTGCAACCTCCGCCTCCCAGGTACAAGCGACTCTCCTGCCTCCTGTAGATCCCCCTGTAGCTGGGATTACAGGCACCTGCCACCACGCCTGGCTAATTTTTTTGTATTTTTAGTAGAGATGGGGATTCACCACGTTGGCCAGGCTGGTCTTGATCCCTTGACCTCAGGTGATCCGCCTGCCTTAGCCTCCCAAAGTGCTGGGATTACAGGCGTGAGCCACCGCGCCCGGCCCCCAATTCAACTATTTTTTAAACAATTTACCAAGTTGTGCAACTACCACCATGCATGGATTTTAGCACCTCTGATCCCTCCAGTAAGACCCCTCATGCCTATTGCTAGGGAATCCCCGCCCTTGGCAACTGCTGATCTGTCATTTCTGGAGTGGTGCCCTTTTCGGTGGTTGCCTGTGAATGGAACCATACGTCATGTGGTCTGGCTTCTTTCATTTAGTACAATTTTTTGAAGTTTTTCTTTTTATGTCATTACATGTATTAGTACTTTATCTAAATCCCAAAGTGCTGGGATTAAAGGCATGAGCCACCATGCCTGGCCAGGTATGTGTTTATAGCAGTGTGAGAACTGACTAATGCAGTCATTATTCAAAGATGTGACACATTGCAAAAAGCGTGGCTTATACAGAGCTGTTGTCACTTTTGTTCACAGCAGCCGTATTTTCACGTCTGGTTGTGCTGCTGCTGTTCCTTCCCACCCGTCCGGAGTAACAACAACAAAAAAGAGCCTCCTCTTCCCTTTCAGACTAAACCATTATTCGGGAGTCAGAGAGTGATGACTGGCTGGGATCTGAGAAATTTACACAGATATATATTCATCCGCAGAATCCAATGCGACCAGGAACATGCAGAATCGCCCACACGGCACTGGTGGGTCATTGCTGGGAGGCAGGGAGAGGGGGTGGGAGAGATAGCTGGCCCAACAACTGAAAGAAATGAAATGGGAAGATTTCAGGGAAGCTTGTCTAGGCCAGAGCACACACGTAGGTCCAAGTTTGAGAACTGGCAGGAATCGCAATTCCACTTTGTGCAGTAATAATTCACACCAAGTCACTTCACTACGTGCCAGGCACCATTTGAAGGTGTGGGGTGCGTTTACTCATTGAGTCCTCACCGTGGCCTTGTAGTAGGTGCCATCACATTCCTGTTCACAGACAGGTAGACTTGGGCACAGGGGCTGAGTGCCCCATTGAAAGGGCACGCTAGCAAATGGCACATTTGAAGTTTGAGTTCAGATGTCCAGGCACTTATCCACCAGCGACCCTAAGGTCTTTCTGCTTGTCCTAAGATGGAATGCAAAACTAGGCAATTCAAAGGCCACCACGACAACGGTGAGTCCTGAATAAACATGACTCCTGGCCTTCCTCCGTCCTTATGGTTTGTGCCCCCTGAACTCTGACTGTCCCAGCTGGCACATCGGGTGGGCCTAGGCCACAGTTTTGAGTGGGGAAAGATGGTGCAGAGAGGCAGCTTCTCCTCATTACACGGGGCCTCCTTTCTTACTTTATAAAGAGCCCATACCATGTCATAATTGCCTAACATCAAATTCTGATTTGGGAAATTCTGCTGCTCCACAGGGCGTGGTCGAGCCCCACAATGCTGGCAAAGCATCGCATTACCTCCAAATGCTACTGCACCGTGTTTATCTCTGCACCACTGAACCCACACATGGCTCTGCTGAGACAGGACAGGCCCTGGCCACAGCAATCGCTCAGGATGCAGCCATTTTTATCAAAACAACTGTTGATGGCCTGAGATTTGACAATAGATGTCCTAAGTTCAAACCTCAGCTCTGACACTTCCTCACTTGGTGACCCAGCAGAGAAGTTCCTTTTACTCTCCCAGCCTGGGGTTTCATCATTTGTAAAATAGGGGGAGTCATGAAACCTGCTATGTAGATTCATGACAAGGACTAAATCAGTCAGAACACTTGGCCCGATGCCTGATGTATAGATGTTAGCAATGACAGCACCGCATTGAATCTTGGCAGCCGTCATTTACATAACACACCATTATTTGGGTGCTGTTAAGGAAAGAAAATGCTGGAAATGAAACAACACTCCGTCAACTATAAGACATATCCCAATTTTGGAGCTAGTGGAATGTGAGAAAAGTGTACATGTTGAGATGGGTGAGACAGTACTGGGGTTTTTGGGGTGAATCACTCTGCCAGGACCTGGGGGCAGCGGACGACGGTGCCTGGCTGAACAGCATCTTTGAACATAATGAGAGGGTGAGGCCGGACATAAGATAGTAGGATAGGCAACAGAAAATAGCACCTTGGTTTGAAGGACGGTAGCACTGCCTCCTGCATCATCTTATTTCTTTGTCCTTATTTATCTTTTGCTCCAGATTCCCCCAATTATTTATTTTTATCTTAGTATAGCTGATGGATTTTTGTAAGCCTCTTTAAATATTTCCTAGGACAATGTGGCGAGGTAATACATAAGCAAAACAAAATAACATGTATCACAATGCTTTCTTCTAAGGTTGAAAAATGTCTCCCTGTATTCCTTCCATTTCTATTTTTAAGAGCAGGGGTGGGAGGGAGAGGAAAGGAAAGAGGACGCGACAGGGCCGTGCTTCATTGTACTTCAGTAAAACAGTAGAATGGCGTGTTATTCAGCTATTCTGCATAAAATTATTAAGAGTATGCAGAGACAGGGAGCAGGAAATGCTTTGCATGTTTCAATTATTTATTGCTCGGTAACTAACCACCCCAAAGCTCAGCGGTGAAGCGACAATGGATCATTTCCCACCACTCTGGTTGGCTGGACAGCTTCCACTATCTCACCTGGCTCTTCAATGTGACTGGGGTTTGGCGGGGGGTGGGGCTGGGGGACTCGGGGGCTGGGAGCTGGCAGGGCTGGGGGAATGGGGGCCTGGGGGAGGTGGGGGGCTGGTGGGGCTGGGGCGCTAGCAGGGTTGGGGTCTCAGGGGCCTGAGAGCTGACAGGGCTGGGGACTGGCAGGGCTTGGGGACTGGGGGGCTGGGGGAGCTGGGGGCTGGCAGCGCTGGGGGCCTGGGGGAGCTGGGGGAGCTGGGGGCTGGCAGGGCTGGGGGCCTGGGGGAGCTGGGGGCTGGCTGGGCTGGGGTACTGGGGGCCTGGAGGGCTGGGAGCTGGCAGGGCTCGGGGACTGGGGGACTGGGGGCCTGGAGGGCTGGGAGCTGGCAGGGCTCGGGGACTGGGGGACTGGGGGCCTGGAGGGCTGGGAGCTGGCAGGGCTCGGGGACTGGGGGACTGGGGGCCTGGAGGGCTGGGAGCTGGCAGGGCTGGGGGACTGGGGGCCTGGGGGCTGGGAGCTGGCAGGGCTGGGGGACTGGGGGCCTGGGGGCTAGCAGACAAGGCTGCTGCTCTGTCCCAAGTCCTTTCTTTTCAGGCTTCTTCACAGCACAGGAGACTCAGGGTTCCAAGAGAGTAAGAACAAAGCTCAAAGCTCTGCAACCCCAGCTCCAAGACACACATGACATCCTTTTGCTACATTCTACGATGGAAGAAACCCCAAGGCGAAGCGAGCCCGCCTGTCAGTCGAGGGGTAGCAAAGCACTGGGGTCATGGGTCATGTTTGTCATCTACCACGTGAGACAATGTGAGGGTGGTGAGCTAGAATCAGGTGAAAATTTAAAAAATTAAAATAGGTTGTCTAATACTGATTTTCTCCTCTTCACAATTCCTTCAATATATACAGGTTGACCATTTCAAATCCAAAAATCCATAATTTGAAACCTGTGAGTGCCGACATGAAGCTCAAAGGAAATGCTCATTGGAGCATTTCTGATTTCAGATTTACAGATTAGGGATACTCAGCTGCTAAGTATAATGCAAAATTCCAAAGTCCAGAAAAATCTAAACTCCAGAATGCTTCCAGTCCCAAGCATTTTGGGTAAGGGATACTCAACTTGTACTGATAAATCATTTTTATTGAAAAAAAAAAAGATTTCCCAAGATATAGCTGATGTGAACACCATGCCCTGGCAGCTGGGCTGCCTCTAAGCAGTGGAGCTACTCTCGGGCTCTGTGCTGATGAGAAGATGGCAGAGGGGGGCACAGAGTGGGAGATGGGGAAAGAGCTGCATGACCTGGGGTACCTGTGGACTCAGGAAGGAGGAGTGATCCACCTGTCCACCAGTAACCAACATGATGTTCATGATGGTACAGTTTCACACTCCATTAACATAGAATGCTTTTTAAAGAACCTCAGTCATCCAATAGTAAGAAGACCCAGTCAGGCAGTGTTTGCAGGGCCCCAGGAGACCCAGGCACTGAAGCGGTCAAAACGCTTTCACCATGTGGCTGGAGGGGGTTATCTTCAGAAAATGATGAGTCAAATATGGGCCATTTGAACTCTCTCAGAAGGGATTCTCTTTTTCTACCTCCTACATGGAGCCACTCAATATGTATAAATACCCCCAAAAGGCCCAACCTTAGAGTTATGTTTAGAAATTCTGACAAATTAGGATTGATAAAAACAAGGGATCCAAGGAAAAGAGGATTATAGTCAGAACACCAAAGTCTCAAGCAAATGACAGATATTATATGCAAGATACATGCTATATAGAGTGGAAAGCATAAAAACAGACTTGTTAAAGGTGGTCTCTTTCCTTAAATAACTAGTTAGAAAGAAAAATGTATGCTACTAGAAGATTATAAATAAAAATGGCAACATATTGTCCTGACTCAAGACCTTGTACAGATGCTAATGCATCATCATCATCATCACCATCATCACTGCCACCATCACCATCATCATTGTCACCACCACCATCACTATCATCACCATCACTGTCGTTATCACTTCATCACCATCCTTATCACCACCATCATCATCATCACCATCATCACCACCATTGCCATCATCACTGTCATCATCATCGCCATTACCATTATCATTATCCTCAGCATTATTATCACCATCATCACTGTCACCACCACCATCACTATCATCACCATCACTGGCATTATCACCTCATCACCATCCTGATCACCACCATCATCATCACCATCATCACCATCATTATCACCACCATCATCATCATGACCATCATCACTGTCATCATCATCATCTCCATTACCATTATCATTTTCACCATCACTATCATCACAATCATCATCACCGTCACCATCATCACTGTCATCATCATCACTATCACTGTCATTATCACCTCATCACCATCATTATCACCATCATCATCATCACCATCATCACCACCATCATCACCACCATCATCACCATCATCACCATCATTATCACCATCATCATCATCACCATCATCACCACCATCATCATCACCATCATCACCATCATTATCACCATCATCATCATCATCACCATCATCACCATCATCATCATCACCATCATCACCATCATTATCACCACCATCATCATCATGACCATCATCACTGTCATCATCATCTCCATTACCATTATCATTATCACCATCACTATCATCACTATTATCACCATCACCCTCAACACCACCACCATCACAGTCATCACCATCATCATCGGCATCAGGAGCACCCCACATTCAAGTAAGCCTCCAGGGTGTCAGGCACTGTGCCAAGTGCTTTCACACACTGTTTCATATGGGCTTCACAAAACTCTTATAGCTTTAACCTGACCTTTTATAGATAAAGTCATATTGATTCAGGAACTAACTGGACCAGGATCACCAGCTGGCCAATGTAGTTATGGGACATGAGCCAGGGGTGACTGATTCCAACACCTGTATTCCTAACCACTGTGCTTCCCTGCTCTACAGCAGGCAGTGCCAAAAGTGCTCACAGTTGGCAAAAATGAAAGTGATAGAAAAAACTTATCCTCTAAATATGTTGTACAGTGTACATCTGTGCTGTCTTTTATTCTGCCAATGGTTTAGTTTTTGAAAAACAACCCATTTCATCTAAGCAACTTATTTTTAAAAATAAACCATCACCTATTCGGATTTAATAAGTGGCATACACAAATTTGAAACTAAAGTCAATGGAAATCAGTTCGTAAAATCTTTGGGAAAAATTGAAGCAATCAGTAGTGACAAGGCTGGAACTGAAGCTACATTTGACTGGGTTGCCCTCACAATCCCATGCTGCATAAATCATCCTTGTTTTCTGCCACCCTGAGTTTATCAGGGACGTTCTTGCCCTGTAATTCACCCTGAACCATCAGGCTTTACTTTCAAAAAAGTAATTAAGCACTGCCCAGATAAAAGAGATAAAGATTTAGAATGCATTATACAAGGAGATTAGAATGTAGACACAGAAATCTCAATTAACCTTCTAATCTGTAGGTCAGAAGGAGGGGTCTCTGAGTTACAAGGAGAATACAATGCCAATTTCCTACAGACCCCATTGAGCTGGTGACAAAATTCAGGTCACAGCTATTAGTTATAACAACAGGAAGAAAACAAAAGATTGTGCAGTTTATTTCTGAAAAGAGTGGTGCCTAGACAAAGCCAACCCCAAATGCTGAGCGTGAGGCGGGGTGGGAGACAGCCTTTCCAGCCAGCTGCAAAGTAACCTTTGAGTTCCCTAAAAATCACTTTCTAGAGGAAAGGAGGCATTGGCATGAGCACATGTGATAAGCAAGGGGAACTTCTCAAGCCCAAAGCACAGTGTGGCGGTGGAAGTTCAGGTTCATGTCAAGGCGTGTCCTGCACAGCTCCTGAAGACTGGCCGACCTAGGCACAATGCCGTAGGACCTCTGTCTCCCAGCCTCCGTTTTCCGTGTGCTGAGCGGTCAGGATCCTTTGAAGAACTGTTTGGTTGGTAGCTTGGGGAGGTTATTGTTTAGTTATCACAATCACTCATTCAAGGTCTTGGGCATTCTTGAGATGTGCTCTAATGTCCTTACAGATCCCCACGGTGCCTTCCAAAGGTCAGCTGGGAGAGAGGGACGCAGGCTGCCCGTCTTGGAGGTGAGGTGCTCAGAAGTGCTCAGCAACAGGCAGCCTGCATTTCCCCCTAGTTCCTCCCATGGCCTCATCCCAGAGGACGGGGCGAGTCTTTTCTTCTCGTGGGACCCTGACCTGAGCTTTCTCTGACTCCCTCCCACTCTCCAGTAATTTACCAGCTCATCACTGTCTCAGCCAGATCTTCAGAAAGTGGAGCCTGCATTTACTAGTGTGTTCTTGAGCTTGGGTGAAACCATGTACGAAGGTACCGGTTGAATAGTGTCCCCCAGATTTCACCTTATTTGAAAGGCGTTGTTACGGACGTAGTCAGTTAACATGGGGTCACAATGGAGTTGGGTGGGTCCTAGGCCTGTGCACCTGGTGGTGTCCTTGTGAGAGGGAGGAAGAGCATGAACACACGTGAAGGCAGCGGGAAAACGAAGGCAGAGACTGGAGGGGTGCAGCCACAGCCAGGAGCACCAAGGGTGGATGCCACCACCATAAACCAGGAGACACATGGAATAGGTTCTCCTTCAGAGGCCCCAAAAGGAACCCACCCTGACCCCACCTTGACTTCAGCCTTCTGGTCTCCAGACCTGTGAGAGAATGCATTTCTGTTGTTTACGGCACGGCAGTGCAGCAGCCCCGGGAATCCATCACACAACTGAAAGCCAAGCATGAGAGTTTGCCCTGGCATGAGTCAACCTCAATCAGCCCAGAGTCCCCAGCTGCTTCACACGGAAGCTGGTGAGCCTGGCCCTCGCTGGCGGGTGACAGCCAGACTCAGAGACGTGACTGGGCCCTCGCAGTCCTCTGGGCAAGTCCCCTTGCCCACACACCATGCCCAGTGCTGCTTGAGAAAGCCCCAATGTCCCTGCAGCTCATTCTTGAACCTCTTCCCCTTGTAAGCAAGTATTTTTCACCTACATGTCCCTCGTTGCCTTCTTCTAACTTCCTGTCCAAAGCCATCAACTCCCTGGCAATTAGCCTCTCAAGCATTTAAAAATCTCCTTTCAGGGGCCCCCATCTGCTTGTAGTATTTATAGCACAGCATCTGGCCATGGTAGATGTTTTATTAGTTGAATAAATAAATGAGTGGATAAACAAGCAAACGAGAAATAAAACACAGTCATCCCTTAGTATGCACAGGAGATTGGTTCCAGGACCTCCGCAATTACCACAACCTGCAGATGCTCAAGATGACGTTGTGCGTGTGGATGATCCGCTCATGGCCTCCCACAGACTTTACATCATCCCTAGACGATCTTGTAACACCCAATGCAATGTAAAGGCTGTGTAAATAGTTGCTATGCTGTCTTTTTATTTGTATTATTTTTTATTGTTGCATTGTTATGTTTTCTGAATATTTTGGATCCAAGGTTGGTTGTGGATCCTGCAGGTTTGGAGGCCCAACTGTATTACTCATCTATTTATAAAATAGGTTAAAGTTTCGATATGCACATGTCATCAGCAGGGACCTCTTCCCAATCACCTTCCTTTCCTCTGTCTCCCATCCACCCACCAACACCACCCACGTTCTGTCGAAGGGGATCCAACCCAACCATTTACTGAAGCCAAAGCAGAGGGTAGAGTGGCCAGGAAGGCTCAGCCTTCAGAGGAAGGGGAGTTCCGTGGAAGGAGAACTCAGAGTGCAGAATTGTTCAAGGGACACCCCCATTTATTTTTTTTTATTTTTAGTTGACACATAATAATTGTACATAGTTACGAGTTATTTACTTATTTAGTTAGTTAGTTGTTTTGAGACACAGTCTTGCTCTGTCGCCAGGCTGGAGTGCAGTGGCACAATCTCGGCTCACTGCAACCTCTGCCTCCTGGGTTCAAGTGATTCTCCTGCCTCAGCCTCCCAAGTAGCTGGGATTACAGGCGCCCGCCACCACGCCCAGCTAATTTTTGTATTTTTAGTAGAGACGGGGTTTCGCCATATTGTCCAGGCTGGTTTTGAACTCCTGACCTCAGATGATCCGCCTGCCTCCAGCCTCCTAAAGTGCTGGGATTGCAGGCGCGTGGCACCGCACCCGGCCATATTTGATACATGTATACAATGTACAATGATCAAATCAGGGAAATTAGCATATCCATTACCTCAAACATTTATAATTTCTTTGTGTTTGGAACGTTCAAAAACCTCGACTCTAGCTTTTTGAACATGTATAATAAATCACTGTTAACTATATTTGGCCTACAATGCTGCAAAACACTGGAACCTGTTTCTCTAGCTGTCATGATCTGGCTGTAATTTTGTATCTATTAGCTAACCTCGCCCTATCCATCCCCCTTTCCCAGCCTCCAATATTCACGGTTCTACTCTCTGTTTCTGGGAGCTCACGTGTGTGAATGAGAACATGCAGTACTGATCTTTCTGTGCCTCAGTTACTTCACTAACCTAACATCCTCCAGGAGTGCCTGTGTTGCTGTGAAGGACAGGACCTCATTCCTGTTTACGACTGAAATGGACTCCATTGTGTATATGGACCCTGTGTTCTTTACCCATGCACCCATCACAGTTTCTTATTCTGCACTTACAAGGGATTGTATACTGTCACAGCTCTGTCCAGAAAAGCAAGCATCGTTGCATTCAGTGAATTTTTAAAATTTTCTGTCAAGCTCTATGCTATGCAGGAACACTCCTTAGGCCACAGGAGCACAGGGAGCTTCACTGCTGTCTTGCTGATCAGCCCGTCGTCATCAATAGTGAATTCAGGTGCACACTGTGCTTCCTTAGTATCTGTGCTCTTTCCCGGAACAGACTCCAAAATGACCATAACAGTCACAATTCTCCCCGGGAATGTTGCATCTGTATCTTCAACATTTACCCAAGTGCCTGTCGTGTGCTAGATGCGGGAAGAAATGTAAAGGTAAGGATTTTTTCCCCTTCAAAATGTGTTTAGAATCCACTTTGAGGGGTGTTTACAACCCAAAGATGAAGACACACACACCATCCACAATTACACAAGAGGAACTCTGGAAGGGCAGGGGCTCTGCAGAAGCATGGGGGGGTATTCTGAGGAGGAACATGAAGCACTGGCAGGTTATTTGACCACACCACACAGAATAACAGCACAAACTCACATTTCCTGAGAAGCAGTCAAATGCCCCCTTAATCTAAATCTCTCCCCTAGGAATGGGTCATAGTGACTGAAATACCCTCATGAGCCTCGTTCCTTAAAGGCCATAATGATGCATGTGTGACAGCAAACTGAAGGCAATGTGATTCCCATTACCAACAGGCCACTCACACCAGTGAGCTTGTCCAAGCACTTTCATGCAGACCCGCAGGGCTCTGGGGCCTGCAGCACAGAGCAGGTGACTTAGGACTGCAGAAGGATGGAGGGATGGGGTGCGTCCCAGAGATCGCAGGCTCAGAAGACACCCGCAGGGCTCCCTGGCATGCAGCATAGAGCAGGTGACTTAGGACTGCAGAAGGATGCAGGGATGGGGTGCGTCCCAGAGATCACAGGCTCAGAAGACACCAACAAAGAGGAAGGAAGCGCCGAGGGCAGCCATCTCCTGCTGCAGAATGCTTCCTGGAACCCCTTCTACCTGTTCTTCCCCGTCCACAGCCAACTCGACAACATTCCCTGAGTAGAAAAGTTTGCTTTTTCAGCCACGCTGGATGCTAACAGCTGGGATCCCTGTCTCAGATTCCTTGCCCCTCAAGGAGCCACAAAAGCTAGTCATTCCCATTCATCCCTAAGCCAACTGTCCATTGAGTGGCAACATTACAACCAGTGGTACCTGGGAACGTGTGCCTTCCTGGTTTGTTTTAATTCCCTCAGCATCTCTTTAATGTTTAATTTTATGTGTTCACGGGGCCAGGCCATGGTGTCCTGTTGTCTGGTCAAGCCCCAGGCTAGGTGTCGCTGTGAAGGTGTTTTTTAGATGAGATTGATATTGAAGTCAGTCTACTTGGAATAAAGCAGAGGACCGTCCATGGTGTGGATGAGCCTCATTCAGTCTGTTGAAGGCCTTAAGAGGGAAAGTCCACAGTTCCCCGGAGTGGAAGGAATTCTGTCTCCAGGCCACCTTCGACTACAGACTGCAGTATCAGCTCCTACTGGAACTGCCAGCCTGCCCACCTGCCCTACAAATTTCAGACTTGCCGGTCCCATGATTCCATAAACTAAGCCCTTAAAGTCCACCTCTCTCTGTGTGTCTTGCTCTTTATGTACAAACACACCCATACCCATGCCCTCTCTACTCTGTTCCTCTGGAGAACCTTGACAAACACAGCTCGGCTGGATGGTGGACAGTGAGTCTAGTTCCCTCTTTGGCCTGTAATTTGCTCATCTATAGAATAGGGATAATATTACCTATCCCTGGCAGACGAGACGGGCTCCCTGGCCCCGGCTTTGGGGAGCATCATATGAGAGGCAGATATCAGGCCCCAATGAGAGGATGAACAGCCCGAGGCCCCATAACCAGTGCAAGGTCACACTGCTGGTTGGGAGGTGACGCCAGCTCTCTAGCACTGGTGAGCAAATGCCCGCAGGGACTAAGCTACCTGGGGAAGACATAAATGCACTTTGTAATAAAACTTTCCCTAAAAGTTACGATTTTCAATGTTCAATTCCCCAGAACAAATGAAAGGTTCTATTGCTTTATTTAGAGCAGGGCACAGTGGCCCCTGGGGCTGTCTTCAGACGGCCTGATGGTTGCTCTCCTCACCTCCACCAGACATGGCACACTTCATCCTGCTGTTTTCAGTCCCTGCAAACATCTCTCAGGAAAACAAGCTGCATTGCACTTGAGGTAATGAATCAGGGCACGGCGACCCGACAGGAAAGGCCCAGAGTAATATTCAAACAAGCACATAGCACCCAGGACAAAGCAAGCAAGCACATAACATTCAAGACAAAGGCTTCTCGAGGTGGTGTTATTTGTTTGCAAGATGCTTGTCTGGGGCATCTTGGGGGTTGATCAGACCCTGAAGTTGAACATGTGACAGCCTGACTTCAGCTTGTCAAATACAGACAAGGCAATTGAAGGTGGCTGAAGGGTGCTGGGTCCGGTCTCCCCAGCTGGCTCTGGGCTGGCCATCCCATTGCACACCTGGACTGTGGCAGACGAGCTCCTGTTTGTCCTGCTCAGCTGTCCTGGGAGCCCAGGACAGAGGTGGGCTGGGCTGACATTTCCCGAAGAGCTATTTCCCAACCACATGGTGGGACAGCAATGGCCAGTTGCCAGCACATGGCTGGCATCCACAGATCAGCTTCGAATCAGTCTGAGTCCATACAGGAATCCACTATGACAGACGTTTTTGCACCACAAGGATCATGGAGAGCAGACGCAGACTCCGTGACTGGAACACAGCAACAGAGAACACTGTCGCCTGAGCACAGGAATCGCCTGTCCAGTTCCTCTCACCGTTCACTAAGAATATTGCGCTCCTGACCCAGGAGTGATTTATAAACAACAGGAGAGCCTGCTACGAATGCACATGCCTAGGCCGCCTGTTCAAGAGATCAGAGGTGGGCCCAGAATCTTCACTTTCCACCAGGGCTTCCGGTGGTGATGGTGCTGATTGTCTGCAAAATCACCCCCAAAGACAGAAGCCTTAACTCTGTCTCCTATGGATGCACCTCTTCCGGTTCAGGAGGACGCAGTTAACACAGCGTCATGGAGTGTGAGGTTGGGAAGGGTCCTTGGAACATACCCAGGATGATTTACTTCAAATGTGGGGAGAAGAGACCACAGAGTCCTGTGTTCAAGTACAATTTTCCCTACAGTATAAATAAATAAAACTCACAAAAGCACCTTGAAGGCGGTGGTTGGCAGGTTGGTGGAGGAAAGAGAGAGAAGAGCAGAGATGGGGCCACGCCTCCCACACTCCCTGGCAGTCGAGAGGGGCTCCCTGGCCCCGGCTTTGGGAGCATCTGGCAGTCGAGAGGGGCTCCCTGGCTCTGGCTTTGGGGAGCATCACCTGAGAAGCAGCGATCAGGCCCCAGTGACAGGATGAAGAGCCTGAGGATCCGTAACCAGCACAATGTTACACTGCTGGTTGGGAGGCGATGCCAGCTCTCTAGCAGTGGTGAGCCAATGCCCGCAGGGACTAAACTAGCCTGATACACCACCCCGAGAGGGCCTCCCACCAGAGGGAGAGCACGTGCCAGCCCACTGCTACACGGGAGATTCCCTGTTCCCCTCCATTTCTGAAATGGATCCAAGCCATCACTATAACGGGCAGACATTTGGACAGAACTTCAAAACCAACACCATCAGAAAGTAACCATTTTCCCCTTCCTGAATGAGCTCCTCCCTCTGAGCCTCCTGTGTCTTTCGTCCACTCTCCTCGAGCTGGGATCCACAGAAGCTTCCTGGAAGAAGTGTTGTGTAGAAGTGAAGAGCATGGTTTAGAATCAGAACACGGGTTTTGAAGCTTGGCTGCACTGCTTATTGGCTCTATAAGCACTGTCAAGTCACCCAGCTTCACTGGACAGCAGCTTCCTCAGCTACAGAAGGGAATGAATAAAACCATGTTCATGGTATCCGTGTTTGGACACACTCCACAGATATCCGCCAAGTGCCTGCCTCATGCCACGTAGCAATCACAGACACTTCATCAGTGTTATCTTTCCCCCTGCCCCCTCCTTCCCCTGCAGCATCCCTGGGTCTTACCAGCCTCCCCCTTGCTATCCACTCATTCCCTTGTTCTCCATTGTCCCTGCTGCCTCGATCATCCAGTTCCTGGTTATCCATGTTTATGCCAAAGAATAGCTCTGTCCCTGGCTTCAAGACACTCCATTTTCATCACACCTCCTCAATCATTATGCATTTTCAAGTGGCTCCTCATTACTTAGTGGTTAAAAACCAGCTTCCCAACCAGGCACTCAAGAATATCCGTGATCTGATTCTACCTTATAGACCAGCGTCACCTGCCTTCCTCCCCAACACCACTAAGCACTAGCTGCACCGCCTCCTGCTCCCTCCCGCCTGCATCCGGGGAATCCCAGCGCTACGCCTCTGCTCAGGCCGACCCCTCTCCCAGAAACGCCCTGCCTGCCTTGTATCCAAACACCTTGCCTCCTGGAATCAGCTCAGGTTGCATCTCCTGCATCCTCACTGATACCCTCTGGCCTGACTCCTTCATATGTGTATCCTTGAGGCCTCATAAGCTGTATTTCAGAACAGTAAGGCCTCCAAACCAATGGGCCGTTATTCAAATTAACATTCAGCTCCTCCGAGTCCATCTGTGTCCTCAAAAATGGCAGAATCTCCTTTTTTAAGGCTGAGTAATATGCCATCGTGTGTGTGTGTGTGTGTGTGTGTGTGTCTGTGTGTGACAATTTATTTTGGTTAGTGAAATATATAGGAAGTGAAGAAAATATAAACAAAAACACAGGAAGAAAAATGCCACCTGACCCTACTTATATGTGAAATGCAAAGAAGCTGAAGACACAGAAGCAGAGAGAAGGTGGCGACCAGAGCTTGGAGATGGGAGATGGGGAGATGTTGGTGAAAAGGCACAGAGCTGCAGCTGTGTGGAGACCTACTGCACAGCACCAGGCCTGCAGCTGATGACAGCGTCCATGCGCTCACCGTGGTGATCCTTGCACAATGTGTCACATCAGCACATCATACACTTTAAATACATGCAGTGTTATTTGTCAATTATACCTCAGTAAAGCTAAAACATTTTTTATTTAATTTAAAAAATTAAGTTCCTATATTTATTAGCAACTCTCAAAGAGCATTAAAGGGAATCCAGTTCATAGCTACAAACCTTCTAAACAATTCCTATTTCTCTCCTTCCCAATCCCCTTTCCTTCTGGAGTCCCCAGACCCTTCCACTGTCTGAACTCACTCTCAACTCTGTCCCGGGTCATCCCCGGGATTTCCCATACAGAGGTCTCTTCCTCCTTCCTGCCCCACACCTCTCCCCTCAGCCTGCGCCAGATCCCCCAAGACGGCTGGAGGATCCCAAACCTCCACGATCCCTCTTGGGGTCTCACTCCACTGGAATGAAGCTGGGAGCTCCCTGGAAACTGTATTTTTTCCTGTCATCTCATGAGAAGCCCCCATGGTGAATTTCTAGTAAATAATATCCTTCGTCTCATTACAAATTTATTGTCTGTAACGTTCCCTTGTGACAGTGGATCCCACCCTGTCCTATGGTAACTGAATGGCCTCTTGCATAAGCCTTTTCTTCCCAAACACACTGTGAGCTCCTGAGAGGAGCAGGATGAGTCTTGTTTCCTGGGAGGCCCTGTCACAGCCCACACCATGCATCCGAGGGCATGGTAGAGTCCGACGGAGCCGAGCAGAAGGAAGTGGTGCCTGCTGGAGCCGGGAGAGATGCACACCTCGTCTTTACCACACCACGCAACCCTACAACATTGCACGTCAACTCACATCATGGCAAGACATGAATTATTTCCAGATCACAAAAGAATACCGGTGCAATCGAACAGTAACTAGAATAGGCTGTGTGATTTCCTTCACCACCAAATTCTCAGACTGTCATTAAATACATAGGACACAATACAATTCAGCGTGAATTCAGACATCTGTGAAAAATCCTTCGTGGGAGTGGGAGTGACTGGGATCCCATATGCACGGTGCACAGTTTGTGCCTACACACACAGCTGGAGCCCAGAATTTTAAAATAGCAACGTGAACATCTGGTGTAGGAATTGTGGCTTCTCCTGGATGCGCAGGCTTTAAATGCCACGCTCTGTTGGGTGCTTTCTGGGGTCAGAAATCTTGCAAATCAGGGTTTTTTCCGAGGTTCCCATTGAGTTACGTGTCACAGGCCCGGTCAGCAGACATTTATTGACCAATTAATGTTGCAGGAATATTTATAACTGCTGAACTCCTCAAGTCAGGCATTTCCCCATGATTACTATTTTAAAGTATAATCTTTTCAACATTTTTTTAAGGGAGGCTGACATTATGCAATTAAACATAATGTGACACGGTGCAATGCTGTTATTTTGTGGGAAAAGTTTTAAAAATGCTATAAAGGGAAAACGTTCCAATTTGGTATGAGATTGCAGCAGATTCTGATAACAGTGCCTATCCTATGTTCCAAAGGCAAACCAGCGCGTCTTACTCAGAGTTTTTTGAGGGCTATAAGCAAGACTGTCAACATGATTTTGTAAAAAGTGAATCCGCGTAGGAGCCACCAGAATCCCACTCAATAAACACCAAGAAAAGTCTTGCTGGCTTCATTCATGCTGGGATTGGCTGTGCATTGCAAGCAGCATGACAGAAGTTAGGGCAAGTGAGTCCACGAATGCATCCTGGTCTCTGTGTGGACAGCAAAGTGTGTCTCCTGGAAAGTGCTCTTCAGGTCGGATCCCCAC
Organism: Nomascus leucogenys; assembly: GCF_006542625.1. NCBI lineage: Eukaryota > Metazoa > Chordata > Mammalia > Primates > Hylobatidae > Nomascus > Nomascus leucogenys. The sequence continues at coordinate 153,133,884 of NC_044383.1, forward strand.
GCACCTGGGGAAGGAGCTGGTGAGTTCCTCAGGGGGATAGTGATGAGCATCATGATTCAGAGCATTGACAATCAGTGTTGAATAAAATAGGTCCAAGGATTAAGCCCCAGGACAAGCCAGAAATCTTCAGAGTCGACATTCCCCTATCAGATATAACTGTTCGGCCAGCTCTGAGTTCAGGTGTGTGAATTATTTCTAACCTACATTTCTCCATCTTGTCCTTAGGGAGACTGAGGGCCTGGCTGGAGTTAAGAGGCAGTGAAGCTCCCACATCTCCCAAGCCTGTTTGCACAGGAAATGAGGTCACCTGGCATGGCTGTTTGTTTTAAGTGAGCCAATGCTTGTTCCTTTCTTTTCTAGAATTTTCCAAAACATCTTTTTACATCTAAACTAAAATTGTCCACAGATAGACAGCGTTCACTCATCTGTGGTCTCCATGCAACCTTATTTCCATCTCGAAGACCACGCCATCTGTCCATCTCTTTTGTTTTGCTGTCTTCTCTCATTTCTCAAGATTCCACAGGGATTGCCTCCAAGGGCTTGGCCATCTCATTTCCAAGATCTTTTAGATCTTCTGGGTCTCACAGCTTAAACTTCCTTATAGACAGCAGATGCCACATATTATTTTCTATTTGAGATTTCAATTCTGTCAAGTTTGCTCTGTCCTTTCTGTTTGGAGATCATTTTTACATAAAAGAGATGGAAAAGAAAGTAGAAATTGAGTCATTCCAGCTTCTTCTCCATCTGTTAACATCATACCATCTGCCCCTTGCTTCTTGCATTAAACAAAACAAAGCAACACAGAGTTTCAGACGATTCTAGACAAAAGCAATGTGGCCCTAGAAGTGGATAAGAAGAATGTAGCCAAAGGTTTTATGAGTTCCTAAAGGCAGAAGAGAGGCTAGGGTGCTGGCTTGGACTCCCTGCAGACCCCAGACACAAGGGGAGCCTGTCTCACTCTCCAGCTCTCTCCATGTGCCTGCAACAGCTGCTGTGTTCTCACTAGAGGGGAAGGAAAGAGCAGGAGACCCAGGAATGACCCCAGAGGACATGGTGGGACCCAGCCCAACTCCTTCACCTTCTCCAACGTGAAATGGAAGCTGCAAACTGACGAGAGGGCAAGAAACCCTCCTCGGCCCCAGATCCCAAGTAGAGACCTGTGCATCCTAGTGAGGGGAAAGCAGCCACCCTCTGCCTCTGAGCAATCAGTGCAGAAGCTCTGGAAGGGATGACTGGTGAGCTCACAGGTTACAGACAATGGAATTATAAAAATATGCTCGATGAATCCAAAAGTAGGCAGAAAAAGAGAAAGAAAGAACAAAGGACAAATAGGACACTGCCACAACAATGATCACACAAAACACAAATGGTCTGAATATTCCAATTAAAAGGCAGAGATCATCAGAGCAGATTAAAAACACGAGACCCACCCATACACTGCCTGTCGGAAAGCTACTTTAGAAGACAGCGGGGCAGTGCCCTGGACAGTTAGATGCTGTCTTTACATAGAACACAGCATACTATTCTAGGTATTTACCCAGGAGGAATGAAAACATACGTTCATGCAAGTCCTGTATATGAACATCTAAAAGCAGATTTATTCACAATAAAAACCAAAACCGAAAACAATGCCAGTGTCCATCCACTGGGAGTGGAAAAACAAATTGCAGTCTCTCTGCTGTGGAGTGCTACTCTGTAGTAAAAAGGAGCAGCTGTTCTTGCACACAGTAGCACGGGTGCTGTCAGCGGCAGTGTGCCAGGACACCAGACACAAAGGAACACACGCTACATGATTCCATTTTCATGCCCTTGTGAAAAAGACAAAACCACAGAGGCAGAACTCAGATCAGTGTTCGTCAGGGGCTGGGAGCAGGGGATGTTGATCCAATGCAGAGGGCCTGAGGAAGCTTTGTAAAGGGTGGAATATTCTATCCTGGTTACCTGAGTACACACCATGCTCATCAAATTATATACTAGAAGAGTGTGCATCGTACTGTATGCAAATGACACCTCAATATGCAAAAATACTTCGGTCATTGTTTTGAAAACTTAATGGGATTTACCTTTTGCTACCTTGCTGGTGTTCATGAAACACTGTTAATTGACCGACTATAAGGTGGTCATCTGAGGGCACTGGTTCTCTTACACTAGGACACTGTGCATGTTCTGCTTGTACCTTCCTATGCGAATTCATCTTTCTGCGGAGAGTTAGCAAGTGAGCTTTTGTCTGTGGCTCTTACTACTAAAAGAAAAACCAGGAGCTGAGCTAGAGCACTCAGAAGCATCCCCTTAGAATGAAATCTGGGAACAAGAAACAGTCGTGAATCATTTGGCCTGTTTTCACACGCCATTGCTTTCAGTGGGAAGTTAAGCTTGACTCTGCAAGATCAAAGTCCTTTTCATCCTGCTGGTCCACCTGGAAGCTGTGGTTGCTAAGAGAGATCCAGACCCAGGAATCTGGAGCTGCGGAAGCAAACTGTCAATCTCCCGAGCTGGTCCCAAAGGCGCCCCGCACGCCTGGTCCCTTGGCTCTCACTCGGATGCATCATTTTGCTCTCTGTCATCCTTCCTCCACATGACACGGCGACAAAGAAAACAGTAATTTAAAGAGATAACTAGAAGGACCGTCGAGGAATGGAGAAGCATGTCTTACACGCATAAGCTGTTTGAAAATCAAACCTGCCACCAGGCTTGCGTGTTCTGGGAGAGAGAGACAATGTGGAAATGGCATCAGAGTTTCTGCCTCATGGATAAGCAGAGGTCTCGTGAAGAAAAGCCAGTGCCTGCCACTTTCAGATAAAAACGAAGGTATTGCCGAAATACACTCTGTGGTTGTGGAGGTAATTTCTGGAGTGAGAAACCTTTTTAAAGCACTTGATATTCCTTATTTACCTCTTTAAACTGAAGAGTTTTCTTTTGACTAATCTCTTCTGTGAGCTTTTTTCTGTGGCTCTTACCTTTTTCATGGAGCGCCCGTCGCCTCCACATCTGGTCTACCTCATTTCCCAATCTTATTTTCTAGGATGAAAAAAAAAGTCTCAGATAGACCAAAGGAGAGCTAGATTCCACTTCAGTCTTTATCTGAACTGAAAAATCCATGATTTCAAAATCAACCCAATATTGTAAACCAAGCACTTATCACTAATTCTACCTAATTTTCTGCCCCACTCCAAGGGAAAAAGGAAAAGTGAGATCTGTAAACTGCCTTTGCCTGTGAAAGAATCTCTTCTAGGTCCTTCAGTGCATGCAGAACTCAGATAGCGGACACAGCCAGCAGCTGGACCACTTCATCCACAGGCGTTGCCTCACAATAGCTTGCTGCCAAGCCGTTTCTGTACTGCCCAAAGCCGGAGAGCCGTGGCAACCACTGGGGCCGCAGGTGCTCTGACGGTGGCCCATGTTAGGCAGAGGCACTGCCACAGTCCCCTCCCCCGGGAGCATCAGGGGACAGGAGCAACCAGCACGCCTGAGCCCAGAACCCGCATTCTGAGTGTGAAGTGACTCCACCCTGTGAAGAGGGAAGGCACCACCACAAGTGCAGCCTGCATGTCACGTGGGGTCTGTTTTTCAGTAAAAAGTAGGTTTGCAACGTGAGATGGTGAAGAAAGCAATTATTACCTATGTGGCTGCAGGTAAGTTAGTGAATCTCTCTGAGCTCAGCTTCCTCATCTTGACAGCAGGACTCCTTCTGTGATCTCGAGAGCTTGTGAAGGTTCTCTAGAATGAAGCAGAGTCCCTGTAGGATGGGTAAAGTGCAGGGCAAAACTCAGTCAATTCCTACTGTGAGCTCTCCTATGAGAGCCTGTCTTGGTGTAGCAGATTGAAGCACAGATTTGGGTTCGACAGACCTGGCTACAGGCCCTCTCTGTCATTCATTACACACGTGCTCTTGGGGAAGCAAAGCAACTTTCTCATGCCTCGTTTTCTCCCCGCAGGAAAGAACATTGACACCTGTCGTCGTGGGTTGTTGGGAGGACTAAGTGATATGGGAAGGAGGCAGGGAAGTGCTGGGTAGAGAAAGGTGGGTCCCTGGCTAGAGCTCCACCCTCGGGCCTGTGTCCACAGGGCTGGGTGAGGACAGGCGCTCCTGCCTTCACACCCATATGTTGCATTTCCCAAAACCACCCTGGCCCACCACGCCCCCATCCTGTGCCTATAAAAACCCCGAGACCCAAGCGGCAAGACATCAAGAGGAGAACATGAGCGGAAGAACACACAGGCAGCGAGACGGCCAGGGGAGCACATTGATTCAAGAGCCCGCTGCAGTCAGGGAGACACTGGCACGCCGGCAGGCTATTCCTGCGTAGCCACGCGGAGTTTGGCCAGGGTGGTGGGAGAAGAGGCCGGCTGCTCAGCGGCCTGACTCCAGGGGAAAATCTTCCCACTCCATCTCCCTTCTGGCTTCCCCATCTGCTGAGAGCTACCTCCACTCAATCAAACCTTGCACCCATTCTCCAAGCCCAGGTGTGATCCGATTCTTCCAGTACACCAAGGCAAGGGCCCGGTATACAGAAGTCCTGTGTCCTTGTAACAAGGTAGAGGGTCTAATTGAGCTGGTTAACACAAGCCGCCTAGAGACGGCAAAACTGAAAGAGCACACGGTAACACATGCCTACTGGGGCTGCAGGAGCTGTCGACATCCACCCTAGCCACTGTCGTAGGGGTCAGAGCCCCACAACCTGCCCATCTGTATGCACCCCTAGAGGTCTGGGCAGCAGGGCACTGAAGAAGTGAGCCACTCTGGCTATCACACGCCCTGCGAGGGCACAAGGACTCCGGCTCTCACACGCCCTGCGAGGGGACAAGGAAACCTTTCCTGTTTTATAAGGATAATAATGAAAGCAAAGCTGTAGCGTGGCATCTACCAAAGCATAGAGCTCAGTAAATACTTGCTGTGACCAATACCATGTGACAGGCCTAACCTCTCAAGGAAGATGAGAGAATGCAATCATCTGACGACTGAGCTATTCTCCACTGACAGAGAGGCCATTTATTCAGTAGACCTGAAAGACACAAAAAAATCAGCAAAGTTGAAGTAGTGACTTTTTTAGAAAAACAATATTGTGGATCAAATAAGCTGAACATTCTACATCTTTACAACTAGAAATGCTGAATGAAAAGCATCAATCATCTTTTCAAATATATAGCTTAGCTCACAAGCAAGCAAAATCCACAGAGACCAGGAATAAAGGGACCAAACGCCAGAGAGGGAGTCTGGGCTGCAGCAGCCCCGCAGGAGGGGCGGGAGCATCAGGAACTTGGTCTCGAAGTATCCACGTGACATTAGGCCCCTAGGGAGTTGGAACTTAAATCTGAAACCCTAACAGAAAGATGGGGCCCTCCTCAGTAGAAGAGCACACTAAGAAAAATCCCTTTGGCAAACACAGATGGCAAGCAAGCTTATCCCACTTTCCGTGGGCTCCAAAATGGGGAAAAGAAGTGTTCCCTTAAAATTCATTATTGCAGGCCTGTTCTCATCTGGGATTGGGGTTCAGCTTTTTATTATTTGATGTAATAACCAACCACCACACTTATTGGGACTAAGTTCTTTTTTATTGGAAAAAAATCAGCTAATAATGTAAAAAAAAAAAAAAAAAAGAGGGAATTAGAAAGTCCACCATCCGTAAGACTGTTGAAATTATTGATTCAGGCGAGGATTATCAACTGCTGATACAATCATCAGGTTTATGATTTAAGGAACAAGTACTCTGTGGAGTGCCAAACTAACACAGCACACACTGCTCTCTAGTCAAACAAGAGATGGGGAGGGAGATTAAGAAAGCCCAACCCCAGGCAGATGCAGTGGCTCACGCCTGTAATCCCAGCACTTCGGGAGGCCCAGGTGGGTGGATCACGAGGTCAGGAGTTCAAGACCAGCCTGGCCAAGATGGTGAAACCCTGTTTCTACTAAAAATACAAAAATGAGTCAGGCACAATGGTGGGCACCCGTAATCCCAGCTACTCAGGAGGCTGAGGCAGGAAATCACTTGAACCCGGGAGATGGAGGTTGCAGTGAGCCAAGATCACACCACTGCATTCTAACCTGGGTAACAGAACAAGACTCCATCTCAAAAAAAAAAAAAAAATTAAGAAAGAAAAAGAAAAAAAAAGAAAACCAGACCCCAAACGTGGACAAGGCTGCATGTCCTTTCAAAGAAGTCCTGAGCCAGTCTATCATGCCCGCCTCAGGACTATCTAATTCTCTAGGGCTGTACGTCTTTGTTGACTCACAGTTTACTATTGATTAGGATATTTAGCAACTCTGTAAGGGCAGGTGTTAAGCTGTAGAAAATTGATTCCATGCAAATGATTCTTTTCTTATACAAACGAGCCATGTCTGATAGAGGTGCAAATGTTGTCACTCTGATGAAAAAGATAACCCCAAGTTTACAGTTTCATCATCGTATAAAACATTAACCTTTCTTGTAGCTAATTTAGAAATCTTATCATAACATTATTTCTTTCAGGGGCTATAAATACTTCTGTATTTCCTGTAATTCTTTGAACCAAAATTGCCATGCTCCTTGTTCCCGGAGTCACGGGTTAAATAAGTCTTTGTCATGTACTCACTTCCTATTTGTAAGAATCATCTTTTTGGCTTTTGAAAAATTATATTTGACAAAGCATAATTTTACATTGGAAACATCAATTGTCATCTTAATTCATGTTAAGTCATTCTTAGCATCGCATAGTATGTGTCTCCTGATTTGATGCGTATGAAGCTCACATCACCCTGGACGTATTCAAGCAAATAGTCTTAACTTCAATCTATCAAGGTGTTAAAAGTGACGGCCAGGTGTGGTGGCTCACGCCTGTAATCCCAGCACTTTGGGAGGCTGAGGCTTGTGGATCATGAGGTCAGGAGATCAAGACCATCCTGACCAACATGGTGAAACCCGGTCTCTACCAAAAATACAAAAATTAGCTGGGTGTGGTGTCGTGTGCCTATAGTCTCAGCTACTTGGGGGGGCTGAAGCAGGTGACTCACTTGAACCCAGGAGGCAGAGGCTGCAGTGAGCCAAGATTGTGCCACTGCACTCCAGCCTGGCGACAGAGTGAGACTCTATCTCAAAAAAAAAAAAAAAAAAAAATGGGGACTGTGACAGATTAATAAATATTTAAGGATGTAATGACCAGATGCAGTTTGTGGCTCTGGGTCAGGTCCCGGTTTAGACAAGCCAGTTGTAAGTAACATTTCAGGACAATTGGAAAAATTTGAAATGGACAGTGTATAGATAAAATAAAATGTAATTACATGAAAAGGTGGAGATAATTAATGAAGAAACATTGATGACAAAATACTATTATAATAGAACGTCAATTTAGTAAAAAAAAAAAAAGAATGAATATTAAAAATATGGATAGAGAAAGGAAGAAAGAAAAAGACCCAGAATACATACACTATGGTGTTAACAATGGTGACCTCAACATTTTTATTTTTTTCTGTTTTCTAGTTTCTAAATATACATTTACTGTTTTGCAATAATAAATGCTTTTAAAATAACAAACTAAGGCAAAAAATGATACTATTTGGGTAGCTGAAATAGCTTTAAGCTGAAAATTTTATAAAAGCAATCTAATGATGTATTATAACTCTAGGTCTCAGGTCAAAAACAATTGCAAAATTTTCTAGGTAGACACAACCTCACAAAATTTGCAGTTTTTCTGCAGATACATTCTCAATAACAATGGACTTAATTCAAAATAATACAAATGTGAGAGTAAAAAAAATGGCAACCTTTCAAAAAATTTAAGAACACATTTCCCAGGTGAAGAAGTCCTTACAGCTTGGGAAACCCTTCTTTTTGGGATACTGAGACTGCAAAGTAAATGGACACCTTGTCCACACACACACCTCAGAGACACTGCAGGTTCAGCTCCACATGACCCTAATGAAGTAGCTATCACAATAAAGCAAGTCACACAAATGGTTTTGGTTTTTCAGTGCATTTACAAGTTATGTTTACACTATAATGCAGTAAATGAGGGTGCAATTGCATTGTGTCTAAAAAACAGTGTACCTGCCTTAAGAAATGCTAATGATCACCTGAGCTTTCAGCAAGATGAAATCTTTTTTACTGGTAAAGGATCTTGCCTGGATGTTGATGCCTGCTGACTGATCACAGTGGTGGTTACTGAAGGCTGGGATGGCTGTGGCAGTGTCTTCAAATAAGACAACGATGAAGTTTGCTGCATCAATGGAATCTTCCTTTCAGGAAGGACTTCTCTATAGCATGCGATGCTTTTTGATAGAATTTTACCCACAGTAGAACTTATTTCAAAATTGGAGTCAATCCTCTCAAATCCAGCCCCTGCTATATTAACTAAGTTTATGGAATATTAGAAATCCTTGACGCCTGTAATTCTAGCACTTTGGGAGGCTGAGGCAGGAGGATTGCCTGAGCTCAGGAGTTTAAGACCAGCCTGGGCAACACAGTGAAACCCCATCTCTACTAAAATACAAAAAAATAGCAGGGTATGGTGGCTTGCACCTGTAGTCCCAGCTACTCGGGAGACTGAGGCAGGAGAATCGCTTGAACTTGGCAGGCGGAGGTTGCAGTGAGCTGAGATTGCGCCACTGCACTCCAGCCTGGGTGACAGAGTGAGACTCCGTCAAAAAAAGAAAAACAAAAAAAACTTTGTTTTCATTTCAACAGTGTTCACAGCATCTTCACCAGGGTAGATTTCATCTCCAAAAAATACTTTCTTTACTCACCTGAAAGAAGCCACTCCTCATCCGTTCAAGTTTCATCCTGAGATTGCAGCAATCCAGTCACATTTCAGGCTCCACTTCTAATTTTAGTTCTCTTGCTTTTTCCTCCTCATCTACAATTACTTCCTCCCCTGAAATCATGAACCTGTTAGAGTCACCCACGAGAGTTGGAATCAGCTTCTTCCAAAGTCCTGTCATTGCTGATATTTTTGCTCCTCTCATGAATGATGAATGTTCTTAATGGCACCTAGAATAGTGAATCTTTTCAAGAAGGTTTTTAATTGACTTTGCCCAGATCCATCAGAGGAATTATTTTCTGTGGTATCTTCAACCTTACAAAATGTATTTTTTAAATAATAAGACTTGAAAGCTAAAATGGCTCCTTGATCCATGGGGTGCAGAATAGATGTACTAGCAGGCATGAAAACAACATTAATCTCTTTGTACATCTCCATCAGAGCTCTTGGGTGACAGGTGCATTGTCCATGAGCAGTAATATTTTGAAAGAAGTCTTTTTTTTAAGCAGTAGATATCAACAGTGGGCTTAAAATATTCAGTAAACCATGCTGTAAACAGATGTGCTGCCATCCAGGCTTTGTTGTTGCATTTCTAGAGCTCAGGTAGGGTAGATTTAGCATCATTTTTAAGGGCCCTAGGAATTTTGGAATGGTCAATGAGCTTTGACATCAACTTAAAGTCACCAGCTGCATTAGCCGTTAACAAGAGAGTCAATCTGTCCTTTGAGGATTTGAAGCCAGGCATTGCCTTCTTCTCTCTAATTATGAAAGGCCCAGATAGCATCTCTTCCAATAGAAGCCTGTTTCATCTTCGTTGAAAATCTGTTGTTGAATGTAGTGATCGTCGTCAATGGTTTTAGCTGGATCTTCTGGAGAACTTGCTGCAGCTTCTCCATCCGCTGCTTCACCTTGCGCTTTTATTTTATGGAGACGGCTTCCTTTCTTAAACCTCACAAATCAACCTCTGCTGGCTTCAGACTTTTCTTCTGCATCCTTCTCACCTCTCTCAGCCTTCACAGAGTTGACCTTGCTCTGGCTTAGGCTTTGGCCTAAGGAAATGTTTGGCTGGTTTGATCTTCTATCCCAGACCACTCAGACTTCCTCTGTATCAGCAATAACGCTCTACCTCTTCATGTGTCCACTAGAGTAACACTTTCGAAGTCTTTCAAGAGCTTTTCTTTCACATTCACAAATGTAATTGGCTAATCGTTTGAAGCAAGAGGCCTAGTTTTCAGCCTACCTCTGCTGTTGACAGCCTTTCACACTAAGCTTAATCATTTCTAGCTTTTGTTTTAAAGTGAGAGATGTGCAAGTCTTTCCTTCACATGAACACTTTGAGGCCACTGTGGGATCATGAGCTGGAGTGATTTCAATCCTGTTGTGTCTCAGGGAATAGGGGGCCTGCCTGAGTAGAGGAAGAGAGACGATGGAATAGTCAGCCAGAGGAGCCATAAGAACACACATTTATTGTAAGACCTCAAACTATGAGAATCCTAGAAGAAAACCTCAGAAACATGATTCTGGACATAGGCCTTGGGAAAGAATTTCTGACTAAGTTCTCAAAAGCAGTTGCAATAAAAGCAGAAATTGACAAGTGGGACCTAATTAAGCTAAAGAGCTTCTGCACGCAAAAGAAACTATCACAGAGTAAACAGACAACCTACACAATGGGAGAAAATATTCACAAACTCTGCATCTGACAAAGGTCCAATATCCAGAATCTATAGGGAACTTAAACAATTGAACATGCAAAAAAAAAAAAACCATTAAAAAATGGGCAAAAGACATGAATGGACACTTCTCAAAAGAAGACATATGAGGAGCCAATGAACACATGAAAAAATGCCAAACCTTGCTAATCATCAGAGAAATGCAAATCAAAACCACAATGAGATACCATCTCACACCAGTCAGAACAACTATTATTAAAAAGTCAAAAAAAAAAAACAGATGTTAGCAAGGCTGCTGAGAAAAGGAAGCAATTATACACTGTGAGTGGGAATGTAAATTAGTTCAGCCACCATGGAAAGCAGTTTGGACATTTCTCAAAGAACTTAAAACAGAAATACCATTCATCCAGCAATCCCATTACTGGGTACACATCCAAAAGAAAACAAATTATTCTACCAAAAGACATGCACTCACACGTTCATCGTAGCACTATTCACAATAGCAAACACATGCAATCAACCTAAGATGCCCATCACCAGTGAACTGAATAAAGAAAATGTGGTACATATCCACCATTGAATACGATGCAGCCATAACAAAGAATAAAATCATGGCCTTTGTAGAAACATAGATGCAGGGGGAGACCATCATCCTAAGCAAATTAATGCAGGAAGAGAAAACCAAATACTGCATGTTCTCACTTATAAGTGCGAGCTAAGCTTCGGGAGCTCATGAGATACAGATGGGAACAATAGACACTGGGGACACCAGAGGGAGGAGGGCAGAGGGGCAAGAGTGAGAAACTAACTGCTGGGTGCTACGCTCAGCACCTGGGTGACAGGATCATTTGTATCCCAAACCTCAGCATTACACAATATACCCTGCCAACAAACCTGCACGTGTACCTTAGGAACCTAAAATAAAAGCTGAAAAAAAAAATCCACACATTTACGATTAAGTTCCCTGTCTTATATGGGTGTGGCTCATGGCATCTTCCAAAAATTACAATACTAACATCAAAGACACTGATCACAGATCATCATCACAGATATAACAATGAAAAAGTTAGAAATATTCCAAGAATTACTAAAAATGTACACAGAGATGCAAAGAGAGCACATGCTATTGGAAAAATGGCATCAATAGACTTGCTCAATGCACGGTTGCCATTTACAAAACACACAATATCTGCAAAGGGCACTAAAGTGAAGTACAATAAAGCAAGGTGTGCCTGAACCACATGTTGTGGGCAGAACAGAAAAAACAAAAACAAAGAAATAAAAGATTGTCTTCGAAAGGGGGGAAAAAAAACCAAAAGGATACTTTGTTACAGTCAGTATGTTTGTCCACACAGAAATTTTAAAATACTTTTATTAGAATTATTAAAAAACTTCAGTGAGATATTTGGATACAAAATTAATAAACAAAAAAACAATTTAAGGATATCCAATTCCAGAAAATATGGGGTGACAGGAACCAAATTTACTGTCTTATTTGCAAAAACCAAAATGTAGATAAAAAGACACAAAATATTTAAAATAACAGCTTCCAAAGGTAGGCACAGGCCATAAAGACAATGATCCCCCAGCCGGAAGCAGGTGATGAAAGCCCTCACTTCCTCCGGCTTCCTGACCAGAGAGCTTAACAGGACTCAGTGCAGGAAGGGAGCATCCGAGCAGACCTCTGTGTGTTCCCGAGTGAAAGGATACAGAGGGGAGAGAACAAAGCAGCTGCAATTCAAGGAGAGAGCGAGCACCCCGGAGACAGTGAAGGGTCCCCCTCACATGTTCAGCAGGGTCCTGATCGTGTGAGGAGACTGCACAAGGCCAGGAAAGAATCCTGTGAAAAGAAGAGAGGGGGCCAGACGCAGTGGTTCATGCCTGTAATCCCAGCACTCTGGGAGGCCGAGGCGGGTGGATCACCTGAGGTTGGGAGTTTGAGAACAGCCTGACCAACATGGAGAAACTGCGTCTCTACTAAAAATCTAAAATTAGTCAGGCATGGTGGTGCATGCCTGTGATCCCAGCTACTCGGGAGGCTGAGACAGGAGAATCGCTTGAACCCAGGAGGCGGAGGTTGTGGTGAGCCGAGATTGCATCATTGCACTCCAGCCTGGGCAACAAGAGCAAAACTCTGTCTCAGGAAAAAAAAAGAGAGAGAGAGAGAGAGAGGGAAAGAGGGAAGACGGGCTGTGCTCACAGAGAGGCTGGAACAGTGCCTGAGAGAGCACCTCGCATTCCACAGCACACTGGGCGGGGCACTCAGAAAGGCCTTGGCTCTGTCACAGGGAAGAGTTTGCCCTAAACTAGACATGGCTGTGGACCTCCGTTACAAATGTTGAAAAGCAAAACGGAAAGGATCGAACTGTTTCCAAGTAACATCACTATGTGCCAGGAAAAAGGCTCAACAATATTTTTAGGAATGTAAAAATATCCAGCACCCAGTAAGCTAAAATTCGCAATGTCTGGGATCCAATCAGAGATTACCAGGCATGTAAAAGTCATGTACAAAAGTAGGAAAATACAACCCCTAATGAGGTGAAAAATCAGTCCATCTAAGGGGACTTAACACTGACATGGGTGTCAGAATGGCAGGCAAGGGCCCTAACCAGTGACTGTAATCCACATATGCAGAAATCCAAGGGGAGACGTGTAGGATATGAGAAGGAAAACCTAATTCAAACGTCTAGAGACTAGACTAGGAACGTTAGGTTCCTAGGGTACAGTGGGTTAGACAAAAAATGCATGGATGGAATACATAGGCAATGGAATTAATAGAAAACTGTTAGTGAACTGACAGATACAGCAATAGTAACTATCCAAAATGAAACACACTGAGGAAAACATAATTTTAAAAAATAGTGTCAGGGAGCTACAGGAAGGCTTCAAGCATATTAACATACATGTAATTGGAATCCATGAAGAAGAGAAGAGAGAAGGGTACAGAAGAGATATTTGAGGATATAATGGTTAAAAGTCTTCAAATTTGATTTTTAAAACTACATACTCACAGTTCTGAGAAACTCAATCACTCCCGGCACAAGAGATACGAGTGACACTACACCAGAATACATTATAATAAATTGCCCAAAACCAGTGATAAAGAATCGATCTTAAAAGCAGCCAGAGAACAAACACTGAATTTTTGTTGTGCATTAGGTGCAGAGGAACAAAAATAAGAATGACAGCAGATTTCTCTTTGGAAAGAATGCAAGCAAGAAGACAGTTGAGCAATGTCTTGAAGGTACGGAACGAAAAGGAAAACAACCCTGTCACCCTAGAATTCTATACCAGGGAACAGAGCTTTCAAAACCAAAGGCAGCATAAAGACTTCTTCAGAAATACCAAAGTTGAAAGAATTCATTATCAACGTAACTGTGTTATAAGAAATGCTAAAAGGAAGTCCTTTAGGTAGATTGAAATTGACACCAGATGGTATCAATAAAGAATGGAGAATATTGGAATTTGTAACTACATTTTTAATATGCATTTTGTAAATATATAAAAATATATATATTTATGTAATATAATACAAATATATATTTAATATATAAATATATAAAATAATTTCCTTATTTTAAAATTTCTTTAAAACATAAATGACTGTTTAGTGAGAAATACAGCACAGTATTATAGGGTTTATAATTTATACGTAAAACAGTAAAACATATGGCAGCAACAGCATGAAAACTGGGAGGGAAGAAATGGAAGTATACTATTGTAAGGTTTATAAATTATACAGGAAGTGGTAGAATAACAGGAAAGCAGGCTGTGGATATGATGTGTACAATTAACCCTAAAGCAATCACTAGAATTGGAAAAAAAAATAGTTATAGCTAATAATTCAACAAAAAATTAAATAAAATGAAAAGTACACAATTTATTTAAAACAAGGCAAAAAATAGGCAAAGGTAACAATAAACAAATGAGATAACATAAAACAAACAGTAAGATGATAGAACTAAAGCTAACAACATTAATAATCACATTAGGCCAGGCACAGTGGCTCATACCTGTAATCCCAGCACTTTGGGAGGCCAAAGCGGGTGGTTCACCTGAGGTCAGGAGTTCGAGACCAGACTGGCCAACATGGAGAAACCACGTCTCTACTAAAAATACAAAAATTAGCCAGGCGTGGTGGCACACACCTGTAATCTCAGCTACTTGGGAGGCTAAGGTACATGTTAACAAAGGATAGGAAAAAATAAAGATCAGATCAAAACAATAAGATGTAAAGCAGAAAAACAACAATCAAATCTCTTGAACCTGGGAGGTGGAGGTTGCAGTGAGCTGAGATTGTGCCACTGTACTCCGGCCTGCACGGCAGGAGCGAGACTCCATCTAAAAAATAAAAAAATTACATTACATGTAAATACTGTAATCACTCAATTAGAAGACAAATATGGGGCCAGGCACAGTGGCTCATGCCTGTAATCCCAGCACTTTGGGAGGCCAAGGCGTGTGGATCACGTGAGGTTAGGAGTTTGAGACCAGCCAACATGGTGAAACTTTGTCTCTATTGAAAATACAAAAAAAAAAAAAAAAAAAATTAGCTGGGCATGGTGGTGGGTGCCTGTAATCCTAGCTACTTGGGAGGCTGAGGCAGGAGAATTACTTGAACCTGGGAGGGGAAGGTTGCAGTGAGCTTAGATCACTGCACTCCAGCCTGGGCGACAGAGCAAGATTCTGTCTCAAAAACAAAACAAAACAAAACAAAACAATGACAGAAAGCATTATGAACTGAATGAAAATGAAAACATATATATCAAAACTTATGAGATGTTGCTAAAGCAGAAAGTAAGGAGAAATTTCTAGCCCTAAACACATATTAAAAAAGAAGAAAGGCCTCTAATCAATAATTTTGGCTTTCACCTTAGTAAACTGGAAAAACGATGTGTAAATTAAGGTAAATGTAAACAGAGGATAGGAAAAAATAAAGATCAAATCAAAACAATAGGATGTAAAGCAGAAAAACAATAATCAAAGGAACTAAAAGATGGTTCTTTGGGATAATCAATAAAATTGAAAAATTCTAGCCAGATTGATCAGAAAAAAAGAGAGAAGGTTTAACACGCCAATATCATAATTGACAAGTGACATTGCTACTGATGCTACAGATACTGAAAGAATAATAAGGGGCTATATGAATGAATTTGTGCTAATAAATTCTAAAATGTAGATTACATGGCAAATTTTTTGGAAGATACAAATTCCCAAGGCTCACTCAAGAAATACAGGTAAATCGAATACTTTTATATTGATTAGAGAAATTGAATTTTTAGTTAAAAACCTTCCACAAAGGAAACTCCAATAGCTTCACTGGTGAATTCTCCCAGTATTTAAGGAAGAAGTAATACCAGGCATACACAAACTCCTAAAGAAAATTGAAGGAGTGAGAATTTTTGCTAATGCATTCTCTTAGGCCAGCATTACCTTGATACTAAAAGCAGACAAAGCCTTGACTAGGAAATAAAACACAAATATAGATTGTTCATGTGATAGAAACTGGTAACACAAAAACGTCTTTCAGCAGGAAAAAAATGTGTGACTAGACTGTAGTATATCCTACAAATGAGAAATTTGCAGTGTTCTGATGAGTGAACTTAAGTACATAAAGCTACATAACGTAGCACTGAACTGAAAAAGTAAGTTCTGGAACTATATATACAGTGTAATTTCTACAAAGTTTGTAAAATACACAGAATAA
The DNA here is from genome assembly GCF_006542625.1 of Nomascus leucogenys. Classification (NCBI taxonomy): domain Eukaryota; kingdom Metazoa; phylum Chordata; class Mammalia; order Primates; family Hylobatidae; genus Nomascus; species Nomascus leucogenys. Next base: position 153,149,991 of record NC_044383.1, read on the forward strand.
TGCTGCATTGTTTATGCAATCATACACATGTAATACAAGAATACAAATACACCAATGGATGGTAAACATCAATTTAGAATCATGATTCCTATGGGGAAGTGGAAGGAGGAATTTGTCTTGGGATGAAAGCCACCTAGAATGAGTGCTTCAACTGAATATGTGATGTTTTCTTTATTTTTTAAAAGATATGAAACAAATATGGCTAAGTGGTAAAATTTGATAAAGCTCAATGATGTGTGGACAGTTTTTATTGTTTTCTACAAGCTTAAAATATCTCATAATAAAATAATCATCGCTTGAAAAAGCAAACTGGCGAAAGCATTCCACATAGAGGGATGTTTGGCCTTTACAGGGCGGTGTGGTCCTCACACCAAGAGGCGGTGGCACAACTAGGAAACTAGTATTTTCATGGTGGCTTCAACCCCACCTGTTAGGTGGCGTGAACCACGGGCCCAAGCTGGGGGTGCTGTTGAGCGGAGCAATGGGACTGCCTGTCAGGGGCTCCTGGGTCAGCTCCCTGATGGGCATTTGCCTTTAAGGATCCTCCCTTGGGCTGAGCTAGATTTTCCAAGGCTTTCCCAGGTCACACCTTACACAGGAAAACGAAAGAGGAGAACAGCACAGCTCCACAAAGTGAGTTTGATGCTCTGGAGTTTCTATTGCAGAGACAAGGTGGGAATCACAGAAGCTGATCCGCAGACCTGTCGGAAAGTCTCCCTTAGTCAGAAAGTGAGCTTGAATGGGGGCCAGCCCGGGGAGAGGCACAATCCCCCTGGGGCTTCCAGCAGAACAAACGGTGTCTTAGCACCATTCTCACGTCACGGAAAACTGCTGTTCTTTTTCTCTCAGCACTTTTCATGGCCGAGCTGCATCGAAATACAAGCAGATGACTTCGTTAATAAGTCTCTCAACCAGCTGTCTTCATCAACGTTACCTCCACCACAGGGAAAAACAGAGGGACTTAAATAAACCTCCTAGAAAAAACCAGGATGGCGAAATGATTTCCTCTGTTCCCAATAAGATAAAAATTAAAAATAACAAAAATCACACCTTTTCTTTTTTCTGCTTGGCAGAAAACATAAATTTCAGATTGGCCTAATTTCAGTGAGTGAGATTCCTGCCTACTGCGTCAGCCTTTCCTCTCTGTCTCCAGAAATGAAAATAAATACCTTGCAAAGTTGTTTCTTTTCTTGTTTTATTACTGTTTTTTAAATAAACAGTATGATTGGAGACGTCAGGCAGAGCCTCACCAGACACACCCCAGGATGAGGCCAGAGCCACGTGCCTGAACCCCACTCCACATCTGGCCAGATCCCACGGGAATGTTGACAGGGACACGGTTTCCTAAGGGAAGACTCAGCAGGCTGTAAGCTGGAACAGCTGTACAGACATTTGAGATGATTTCATCTAAACTTCTGGCTACTCCGACTTCCTGTCTATAACACTCTATGGGTTCCTTTAGAAAAACATTTATTATTTAATCTGCTATTGCTTAGATTATAAAAATAATATTTATTATAAAAATCCAAATTAGCCAGGCATGGTGGTGGGGACCTGTAGTCCCAGCTACTTGGGAGGCTGAGGCAGGAGAATGGCTTGAACCTGGGAGGCAGAGCTTGCAGTGAGCTGAGATCGCGCCACTGCTCACCAGCCTGGGCGACAGGGCGAGACTGCGTCTCAAAAAAAAAAAAAAAAAAATCTGTAAAACGCAGATAATTATAAACAATATGAAAATTACATGCAGTGTGAAGACATAGATATGTTTCTTACATATGTTTCTTAAGACAGCTTCAAACATGTTTCTCTTCTTCACAAAATTGGTGGGAAGTTATTAGGGCAGTTAACAAATGTTTCTTCTCCTTCCACCCTCATGAGACTGCACTTCACCCTTCATGAGGTTCAATGTGGCCGTGTGATGTGCTTTGAGCAGAAGTGTTGTATGTCACTTCCAGATGAAAACCTTAACACCTAGCGTACCATTGACTACATTGCCTCTCTTCTGCAGTGGTGATTGTAGAAGACAAAAAGCTTAATTTTTTGTACTGTCATCATTATTTCAATTCATAAATGCATTAATATACTAGACTAGATGATTGGTTAGGTGAATTACAAATACATTAGATATCACAACATAGACCTCTTTGAAGACATTTAGCTGCAGGCCAGGCGCGGTGGCTCATGCCTGGAATCCCAGCACTTTGAGAGGCCAAGACGGGTGGATCAGCTGAGGTCAGGAGTTCAAGACCAGCCCGGCCGACATGGCAAAACCCCATCTCTACTAAAAATACAAAAATTAGCTGGGTGGAGTGGTCAGCCTCTGTAATCCCAGCTACTTGGGAGCCTGAGGCAGGAGAATAGCTTGAACCTGGGAGGCAGAGGTTGCAGTGAGCCGAGATCGGGCCACAGCCCCCGGCCACATCCAGCCCACGGCCTTTTTCTAAACATGCACAAGTTGAGAATTTTTTTCACACTTTTAAAAACTTTTTTATTTCTATGTTATAAAGAGGGACATACACAGCCCATCGTGTGCAGAATTCGGCATCTCTTTGTTCCCGCATTTCCTGGCCTTGTTAAGCACTTTTTTCCCTTCATTAAATATTTTTCCTGGTTTCATCCATCCAAATTGAGATGAGAGCGTTGTATTTTTCTAAAGTGAAATATGCTGATTCTGTTTGACTTTCTAACATGAATGGCCCAGAGACTCATGTTTAAAAGATTGAAAAAATTTTTTTGAAATAGCATCTTGTGACACACAAAAATTATACCAAATTTAAATTCTGGTGTTCAGAAATAGTTTCATTCGAGCCCAGCCCCCTCTGCCTGTCACGTGCTGTGCTCACGGGTCTATCACACAGGGCGGCTCTTGTGGTATGGCAGAGACCACGTGGCCCACAGAGCCCAGAACGCCCGCTCTCCGGCCCATTATGGAGCAAATTTGCCAGCGCCTGGCACAGAACATGCCAGGGACTCTCTCATCCACTGAAACGCCCCACGAGCGGCTGTGCTTTGCGTCTTTTTCTGTCTTGTTACTATTGTGACTGACTTCTGCTAATCATTGGAATTTTTTCTTCTCTTTTTTCCTTTTGAAAGTGATATATGTTTGTTGGAACAAGTAAAAAAAAAAAAACCAAAAGGTTTGTATGCTAAAATCGTTTGGAATATCCCTCCTAAGCTTCTTCACGTCCCAGCTCTGGAGTGACCGACGTTTCCAATCTGAGTTGCAGCCTCCGTGGTTAATCTTTGCTGAGATGTACAGGGTGCCATTATTGTTCTTTTTACAAAAAAAAAAAAAATGAAATGCTACTGTACATGTTACTCAGCAGCTTGTTTTATTTCACTGAATAATGAACATCTCTCCAGGTTAATTTGGATGTCACTGATTCATTACTTTTCATAGATGCAAAAGATTCCACAGTGTACCTTACAGTAATTGTTTCACCTCTGCTGCTGTTGGGGAACTTTCGTGTCGATTCTGTTTTTGTGTTATAATTCTGAAAATGAAAGCCTTTGTATTCTAGTGTCTGTGTACTAACGCTTTTATTCTGCAGTATAGAACCTAAAAGTGGGACTGCTGAGTCAAAGACTGCGGGTCTTTCTCATATTAAGATGCAGTGTGATGCATCTTCTCTCCCCGAATTACAGCATTTCATGGTGGCTGCGAGGCCACAGGGAGATGGATGGTCTTTTCTTCAGAGGCTTGATTACTTTTTAGCTTTAAAAAATCTCTAATAAGATGCCATTTCTTCTTCTTTATTTTTAGATAGATTCAAATGTTGAGGCTTAGTTGCCTAAAGAAAAGAGTGCAGGTTAGAGAGCGGTGTCTGTGCTTCCGTCGAAAGAAAGGGCTTGGCTGGAACGGAAGGGCCACTGGGACACCATCTCCCCAAAGTCAGGGACCACCTCTGTCCCACTGACCGTGATGAGAGCTCACGGGGTGTCTGCGAAATGAAAGAATGAATGAATAAATAAGCGAATGAACGGATGGTGATAGAAAGGTCGCTGGAGAGGGACGGTGCTGATCCATGAGGGTGATGACACGCAGATCAACCAATCTCTGTCCCCCACACCCTGCACGGGCACAAGTGCCACTGTCCACAGACAGATGTTTGAGAGCCCCTGGCTGTGGGACAGGAAGCTGAGACATTCTGCCTTCTCTGGGTTTTCCTGGGTGTGACAAGGAGTCCTCACTAAGCTGTCCTTTGACTATATTGGATATAGAGAGAATACACATTATGTGTTCATAAAATTCAGCAACTGCTTTTAAAAAAAGAGGGATTCTCCATTTTCAAGAGGTTGCCTCTGCTCAAATAAACTCCAAATGTTGAACCGGGCTGGTCTCACATTCCTGCAAATAATAGGAATAATAATATTTGTATTTGTTTTCTTTTCCTGTTAAAAAAAAAACAAACAGAAATCTTAAGTGATCTTATTTCTCTTCAAAGGGCAAAACAGCTTTGCAGGCGAGCTTCGGAGCCAACTCTAAAGGGTCGTCAAGAGCACGGCTGCCTCCCCACACACACCCTGTCCTTGGCCTGGCTCCCGCAGCAGCCCTGGCCTCGCGCCTGTCTCTGGGCCGCCTCAGAGCCTGGCCTGGCTCCAGCCGTCTCCACCACTGTGTGCCTGGGTCTCCTCCTGCTCTGCGCCGTCCCTCAGGGTGCCCCCTTGGCTCTCCTGCACACGTACTGAGGGGATGTCCCCTCCCACTCTGGGCAGGTTCCTTAACCTCTCTTTCGTAAATATAAAAATAGTTCCTGCCTCATAAGATGGTTCTAAAAATTAAATAGTAAAGCCCTTAGCATAGTGCCTGCTTAAGAGCAATCTCGCAGAAAATAGGTTGGTTCTTGTACTAATAAACAGCAACTTGAGTCCATACTGAGCTTCCTGCTTCAAAGGCCACTGGGGTGGACCAGCCAAGGTCTCCTCCCTGCATTGCACACGGGCAGGGCTGCAACTGTCCCCACAGGGCCTGCACCATGGTGGGACGGCCTGTGCACCCCTGGCCCCTGATGCCCCGGCCTTGCTCCAGAGACGTGGCCATCAGCCTCCAAGGGCCCTGTGTTCACAAAGTCCCTTCCATTTTCCACCCCAAGCTGACAAAGACGCAGCTGGGGTGATCCCAAAGTGAGCAGTGAGATGCGGGTTACCAGCCCCTCCACTACCCTCTCCTCCGGGCCAGTGAGAGGCAAAGAAGGAAGCCAGGGCCTGTGGGGTGCCCACACTGGTGAGAGGCAGAGGCCTCTGGGAGAGACGGGCTCCATGCCAGCCCCCGGGCACGCTCCCCGCGAGGGTCCCCCAGGACCAGCTGGGGCGAGAGCCTGTGGCCGGCGTGGGGCACCTGAGGCCTGCGTGGAGGGTGGAGGGGGCCTTACTGATAATAGGAGCTGGTGGCCCCCCAGGGGCCTGCTCTGTTCCCGCCAGGCCAAGGTAAAGGGCGAGGCCACAGAGATGGTAGCAGACACGGGGCTGACAGGAGCCCAGAACAGCTCTGGGGACCGGGACAAGGGGGACAGGAGGCCCCCTCGAGCAAGGGCTCCCAGGAAGCAGGTGCTGTGGTGGGGGTGCTCCACCCTGCTCCGGCCCGGGAGGCCCCCTTGGTCCCTGTGCTTGGGACTGCATTGCACAGAGCACTCCGGCTTCTTTCTGCACATGGCCTTTCTCAGCCTTCACGCACACTCGGCCTTTCTCAGCCTTCACGCACACTTGGCTTTGCAGCCCTCCTGCGCACACGTCGAAGGCCCACAGGTGGACAGCACACAGTAGGGCTGCTCCTGATCCTGCAGCTGCATCTGAGCCTTTCCTGCCTTTGCAAAACTGGTGCTCCCTGCTGGGCCCTCGGTGCTCCCTGCTGGGCTCTCGGTGCTCCCTCCTGGGCCCTCGGTGCTCCCTCCTGGGCCAGCTACGGCCCAGCTGTAGGTCCTGCAGAGCCTCACCGAGGCTGTCTCCTGGATCCAAACCCGAGGCTGGCACCCAAGGAGGGGGCCGTGCTGGTGCCGCAGCTCGTGTGGCCAAGAACTGTCCCACGCCCACTGTCCCATGCTGTGCCCAAGCCACATGGCGTCTCAAGGGGCTGCCGGAAGGAGGGAGCTCAGTGCATAGAACCCTCTTGATGGCAAGCCCAAGACCACATGAGCCAGCTTGTGTGCAAAGTTCTCACAACTGGGAACCCCAGGGTGGGTCTGGTCTCAGAGCCCAGGGACCACTGGAGGGTTCCTCCTCCCTCCGCCTTTGAATCGCGCTGTCTCTGTCTCTCTCTCTCTCCCTCTCTCTTTCTCTGTCTCTGAATCTCTCTGTCTCTCTCTCTGTCTCTGTGTCTATCTCTTTTTCTGTCTCTCTATCTCTTTCTCTCTGTATGTCTCTTTCTCTTTGTCTCTGATTCTGTCTCTGTCTCTCCCTCTCTGTCTCTATCTCTATCTCTTTTTCTGTCTGTCTCTTTCTCTCTGTCTCTGTCTCTCTGTCTCTGTCTCTTCCTCTCTCCCTCTCTTTCTTTGTCTCTGATTCTGTCTCTGTCTCTCTGTCTCTCTCTCATTCTATTCCTAGAGGAGGGGAGGGCACTGAACCACAGCCCAGCAGATCGTGGCCCCTGGACTGGCCTAGCTCATCCTCGGGGCTTTTGAGCTGGGCTTGGCTCCTCCCGAGCTTGCGTTGCACTGGTGGTTGCGGGTAACGTGAAACTACTGGACCTGCTTGGGGGGAGGAAGAGGTGTTGCATTTATTGGGAGAATGTTAGGGAATCTGATGGATGCCAAGGCCAGATAGGAGGTTTGCTGGGATCAGGGTTGGAGGACCCATGGGACCTTCCTCACTCTGTCCCGTGTGTCCAGCCCCAAGAGTCTGGCTGCCTCCCAGCTCTGGGGTGGAGAGGGCCCCCAAGAACCCCTGAGTTCTTCCCGTTACAGATGTCACCCAAAGCGGCAGAATCAACCCTGTCCGGTCCCCAGATCCACATTTCAGGGAGGGGACTGTTGGCTCCGTGCTCCCTGGTGGGGCGGCCTGTGCAGCAGAGAACACCCAGGCGCCAGTCTGTGGGCAGCGACCAGGACAAGGTGAGGTGCCTCTGCCACCTGAGCCTGTCTCCAGCCACAGCTCCCACGGCCGCCAGAGCAGTGGGCTGAGGCTCCCTGACAGCCTTCTTGCAACCCCTGGGCCTCAGAGGGGCTGAACCCCTAAGCGTGCATGCTCCCAATCATAGCTGGTGATAAGGAAACCACAATTCTTCTACTTTACTGAAAGGCTATAGCACAAAAATGTGCTCAACTATGGACTAGAGCAGCCCTTGTCAAACTTAAGAAACATCTGCACCTACTTGAAATGGAAATATGTCCTCACGTCCCTCCCGGGGCCACAGGAGGCCGAGTGCTGAGGCCTCACCACCAGGCTACAGCATGGCTTGCATGGTTTGGAGACGACGCAATGCATAGTTTCTGTTTGGCTGCATGCGTTGTCTGAGCAGGGGTGTCTCTGGCACGCAGCCCTGCCCTTGTTTGCCCGAAAGGGGAGGAGTGGGACACATTGTCACCACTTTCAGGGGAACCTGCTCTGTGCTGCCAGCAAAGCCATCATTGAATCCCAGACCTCTCACAGACGCTCCGCTTGGCCACAACTAAAATCCTACTCTCCACTCAATAATGGGAGAAGTCACCAATGGGTAAACTGTGAAAAGTCACCAATGGGTAAACTGTTGTTGGACTTCAGAAAGAAATTTTTAAAATTTTGAACTCAAAGTTCGGGATCGAATCAACCTCTAACATCAGGGTGTAAGTGTTTGGTGTGTGTGTGAGTGGTGTGTAGGGTGTGCGAGTGGTGTGCATGTGGCATGTGTATGGTGAGTGTGTTTTGTCTGTGTGTGGTATGTGTGTGGTGTGTATGTGTATTGTGTGCATGTGGTGTGTGTGTGGTGTGTGTACAGTGAGTGTGTGTGTGGTGTGTATGATGTGTGTGTGTAAAATCTTTAGTGAATGTCTCAGGTTTTTCAATGAGGTCTTTTTACTCTGGCTTGACCGGAATCAAATGCATGATTCCTGGGAAGTTTTTACTTCATAGCTTTCTGCTAGTTCTTTGCCACATCTGGTAAAACTTCATCCTACTCATGCACACTTAGCATTCAGCAACAGGCTCAATGGTATTCTTATGTAGATTTCTAGGATTCTTTCTTTCATTGCTCCCTACTCTCTTCTCTGAAAATTACAGGCACCCCAACCTCACCAATTCCCATCTCTGTCTTCTCAACTAAACAAGACCACCATGTTCTGCTTGGGCTTCTCCTCTCTGGGGCACAATCTTAGAAAGGCAGAGTAATCTTAATGCTTGCTCATTTTTATTCTCTAATCGACCACAGTCCTGTGCTGCCTATTGCCTACTGTCTGAAAACAGCTGTAACATGTATTTTTTCAAGTTTTTTTCATTGTTTACTGTGGAAGGGCAAGTCCAGTACCAGTCATTCCAACATGTCTGGAAGTCAACTTCTCTGCTTTGCTCATTTTCCAACAAAATTATATTAGTTTTAAATCAGAAAAATACAACAATGATATAATACATATACATAAAGAACAATCTGTTGCTCAATTTCTCCTAAATGTATCTGAAATAAATGCTTTTTATTTTCAGCCTGGATATTATGGTTTTAAAAAGAAACTTGTTCTTTTCATAACCCCACATCCCAAATCTTAAACTTAGATTCTTTTCTGCTATAACACCTAAGGCCAATCTCTTGACATAGTCTTTTCTCCACAGCATTTTCATGTCACCCACATATATTCTGGGGTTCCAAGTAGCAAACCATAGGTACTCAATAAGTATCAGCTTCCTTTTTAGTGAAAGAAACAATCTTTTGGGACCTTAGTTTCCTTTGCAGAAATGAAAATTATAATAGCTTCTTTATAAGTTATGGCTCTGGTTTGAATGTTTGTCTCCTCTGAAACTCATGTTGAAATTTGATCCCCAATGTAGCCATCTTGAGAGGTAGGGCTTTTGGAAAGTGATTGGGTCCTGAAGGCTCCACCCACGTAAATGGATTAATCTACTCATGCATTTATGGATGAAAGGGGTTAATGGATTAGTGTCTTATCCCAAGACTGAGTTTGTTATCATGAGAGTAGGTCTATTATCAAAGTCGGGTTGATTCTCTCGGGGGCTTTCTCACCATGCGATGCCCTGTGCCACCTCAGGGCTTTGTAGAGAGTCCCCACCGGCACAATGGCCCTCACCAGATGTGGTCCCTTGACCTGGGACTTCACAACCTCCAGAACTGTTAAGAAATAAATTTCTTTCCTTTATAAATTATCCAGTCTCAGGTATTCAGTTATAGCAACAGGAAATAGACTAAGACAGTTACTATGAAGAGTAAGGCTATTTCTTGGTAGATATATTATAGTCTAGCATATAGTAGACACATAAACAATATGTTTAACAAGAATTTGTGAAATAATTAAAACTTTGGCTTCAGTATCCTGCTGTTCCTTTAAACACTATGCAGTAAAGATCATCGTCTCCTGCTCCTGATGAAAACCCAGACAGGATCATGAATTCTCTGTTCCCTCCTAGGTAATAGATGGTCCTACCATAGCTTTAAATCACAACACTGTCTCAATTCAGACATGCGAATATCCAGCCTAAGACATTCATCAAACTCTGAACTTCATTTAATAGCCAGTGCTCTCTCCTCCCTAATACCCGACTGCAGCCCAGCAGCCTGCAGGCTGTGCTGCATAGATACACGTGGGTATATATTATCTTTCTTTTCTTTAAAAAAAAATCACCAAAGTATTACTTTGCTGAGGACTTAACTTAGAAAATCCAAAATGTAAATGGCCAGTGATAGCCCTGGGTGTTTTCTGTTTCTGTGTGAATTTTAATGCTTACTTTTAGGACTGAAAATCTACAGAAGCATTCATAAGGGAGGGGTTGCTCTGTGGCCGTTGGACAAACACATAAATTTGGGGCTCATTTCCAGACAGTGCCCTGCTGTATAGGATCTCTGACCAGGTGAACGGGACTCCGAGTGCAGCAGGCAGGCAGGAGCACACGGCCACAGGGGTCTCATCTGTGCTGGAGAAACGGGACCCAGAACAACAGCAGACAGATAACTGCTGGTGGGAAGAAGCTCACAGGCCATGAGACAATCCCTTCGCTCAGGGAAGGGCAGCTGAACTCACTTCCCCAGGCCACCCAGGAGAAACCAGCAGAGCTAGGGGCAGAAGTCAGTCTTTAGCTACAGATGAATCACTTCATTTAAAATACCAAGTGGCCTTCGAAATCTACACCCTTTCTAAGTCAACAAAAATCAAGTGAGGTTCACAAGTGGTTATCTGGAACTGCTTTTTATGCATTCCATGAGTAATTTTTGATACTTGCAAGGCTTCCTTCCAGGGAGAAAAAGGCGAATTAAGTATTGTCTTTGCTTCTAAGGAACTAATCATCTTGAAGGGATGAATGATGAGATAAAATTTAAGAGAAACTGACTAAAATGCAATATTAACTCCAAAAATAGATAATCGTAGGATGAAGAAGGCAAAATTAATAGCAACAAACGTAAGAAAGACTTGAGGTGTGGCCTGAACACAGGATCAACCTACAGCCTCACTGGTGCATGCGCCTGACTCTTGGTTTGTCTTACTTGGAAGAAGGTTCACAGACAAGGACAGCTGCGGCCCCCCTTCCCCCCGGATCTATGAGAGGAGGTCTCCTATTTTTAGTTCTAGAGCCTACTTTTAGCCACCCATCAAAGGCAGCTAGGGGAGTATGTCTGGGATTGAGAAGGGACTGAAGTCTATATTTATAAGGGATTTTCCCACCTAAGAAAGAGTTATGAGGGGCTCTGCTGCTCTCTCCCTGGAACTGGGGAGGGACTGAGGGCAGAGGGCATGGCCTGTGTGGACCTGAGGATCAGAACTTGAGCTGGCGTGGAAACATGCAGGGTGTTTTGTTTTGTTTTGTTTTTTGAGATAGAGTCTCGATCTGTCTCCCAGGCTGGAGTGCAATGGCAAGATCTCAGCTCACTGCAACCTCCACCTCCCCGGTTCAAGTGATTCTCCTGTCTCAGCCTCCTGAGCAGCTGGGATTACAAGCGCCCGCCACCACACCCCACTAATTTATTTATTTTTAGTAGAGATGGAGTTTCACCATATTGGCCAGGCTGGTCTTGAACTCCTGGCCTCAGGCAATCCTCCAGCCTTGGCCTCCCAAAGTGCTGGGATTACAGGTGTGAGCCCCCATGCCCGGCTGAAACATGCAGTTTTTAGTGCAACATTTTCCCCTAAATTTTAATGTCATGTCTTTATTGATAATGTCTTGACATATTTCAAAATTCAAAGAATATAAAGAGCATTTTTGTAAAAATCCCCATCCATCCAGTTCCCCTCCCAGGAGACAAGAATATTGTGTCTCTTGTGCATCGTTCAGAGATAGAAGAATCTTCTCACAGGTAAAAAGGTATCCACACATGGAATGGTCTGATGCAAGTGGTAACGAGGACTTCATCATTGATGGGTTAAAGTCCACTTGGCAGGGGTGACACTGAAGGGATCAGATAAAAGCACACAAAGGGACCTCCAAGTCCCTGCCAACCCCGACACTCCATGGCATGATTCCCGTCCCCCTGCTATGAATGTGGAAACTCAGAGCCAGGCGGTGCCGCTCTCCCAAACCCCTGCACCTGTTTCACACCTAAACCCACACGGTGCAGGCAGGGGCTGCAGCGTGTCACCCCGCAGATGCTTCCTCTCCCTTTCAGGACGGCTTTGCTTCCTGAAGGCGCTCTGGTGTTCCATACAGTGACCTTTGACCCCTCCACAGTTTCATCCCAGCCCTTCTCCCAGCATCTCTGCAGCTGCCCTACCTCCGTGTTCTCCTGTGGTCTCTACCAGAGTTTCTGCTCCTCCTTTTCTGTTCCTTAGGCCCTGGGTCCCATCGTATGCAGCTGGCTTTCTCTAGTCCTCCTGGACCCGGCTTCCTGATCCCCAACGGGCAGCATCTGGCAGGTCTCTGAAATTCCACCACAGGAGGAAGTCCAGAGATAAAGGACATCGACCCGGGAGACACAATGTAAATGGTCATCCCAACTCGTTCAGATCAGCATTGGTCTTTACAACACTATTGAAAATGGCCTCATAAACCAATAAAACCACACTGTCTTACTAAGAGTAGCCACAGAGGTATGAGTTTTGAGAAGCTATTTTTCATATGGTTTCATCTGAAATTAAAATTTTTAGCACCAACATTTCTATACTGTGGCCATCAATTAAACGGTCCGCAAAAGATATTACAGCCCTCGCCTCTGTCAGCCGGAGGCTGCTTCACCTCCTCCCCATCCAATCCACCAGGTACCCCCAGAAAGAGCCAGCCTGGTCATTAGAGTGATAGCCACACAGACCCACGTACTCTTCACCACAACTCCACAAAGGTGGCGCTGAGATTGGCTCTGTTTCAGAGATGGAGACCCTGTGGCACTGAGGTGGGTGTCATCCTCTGAGCAGAGCAGACCTCGAGCAGCATGGCCAGGATCTCATACCCCCACAGCTTCCTGCCATTGCTTCAGACTCCCGGCGAGTGAGGGTTCAAGCACTGGCCCATCGATGGTCACATCCTAGCTATTTCAAAGGAGGACATAGTTTCTGTTTGGCTGCATGCGTTGTCTGAGCAGGGGTCTCTCTGGCACTCAGCCCTGCCCTTGTTTGCCCGAAAGGGGAGGAGTGGGACACATTGTCACCACTTTCAGGGGAACCTGCTCATCCATCACAAGGGGTGAGCATCACCTGCCCCGCAGTGTGGTGAGCACCCAATGAGGGTGTGCACATTTTGCTTGGCGCAGTGCCTGGCATGTGGCCTGAATTCCACGATGTCAGCTGTGGTTCCTGCCGTCCTCGCTTTTTGGAGTACTTTGGATTCATTGGGCTTCTATATCCTGGGCCAAAATATTAGAGTCAGAATGAGGAACTTACTGCAACCATTAAAACCACTGTGGAAGAAGGAATAGGCAAGCATTACCGTGCAGGTTCCCCAAGGCAGGACTGGACCCGGCAGGGCAGAGCAAGTCGCAGTCAGGCCCATGCATCCAGGCCAGGGAGAGCCGAGCCAGCCCCACGTGGACCAGCCATTCCAATTTCTGCTTGTCATTGTAAAGTTTCTGACTGAGATGAACAGTTGAAATTTAGGTTCACTTAATTTTAAGTTCACCCATAAACAGCAATGAATAATGAATTAACGCTCTGGAGAGGTTGCAAATATAAGGCAGTAGTGGCAAAATACAGTTCAACCCAGAAAACAACCTGTTAATCACCTGATGGAAAAAACCCACAAGAAGAGTCCATAGCAGGGAGGCATTGAGGCAGCAGCAGGATTTCTAAGGCTGTGAAGTAAGTGTGGAAATGAAGGGGAGATTTCATGTGCTCTGAGCATCATCCACGTGCAGGGGCCTGGCAGACCATGACCATGGATGGCGGCAGCTGCCACTCTAAAACTGCATGGGTACAAACTCACTTCTGCCCTCCTGCCTTGCTCCACATCCCTCTGCACTCTGGATCCCATTCCCTCATTCAGGCATTCCCTCATTCCCTCACCCATGGATTCCCTCATTCCCTCATCCATGGATTCCCTCATTCCCTCACCCATGGATTTCCTCATTCCCTCACCCATGGATTCCCTCATTCCCTCATCCATGGATTCCCTCATTCCTTCACCCATGGATTTCCTCATTCCCTCACCCATGGATTCCCTCATTTCATTCCCTCACCCATGGATTCCCTCATTCCCTCACCCATGGATTCCCTCATTCCCTCACCCATGGATTCCCTCATTCCCTCATCCATGCATTCTCTCATTCCCTCATCCATGGATTCCCTCATTCCCTCACCCATGGATTTCCTCATTCCCTCATCCATGGATTCTCTCATTCCCTCATCCATGCATTCTCTCATTCCCTCACCCATGGATTCCCTCATCCCCTCACCCATGGATTCCCTCATCCCCTTACCCATGGATTCCCTCATTCCCTCATCCATGGATTCCCTCATTCCCTCACCCATGGATTCCCTCATTCCCTCATCCATGCATTCTCTCATTCCCTCACCATGGATTCCTCATTCCCTCACCCATGGATTCTCTCATTCCCTCATCCATGGATTCTCTCATTCCCTCATCCATGGATTCCCTCATTCCCTCACCCATGGATTCCCTCATTCCCTCATCCATGGATTCCCTCATTCCCTCATCCATGGATTCCCTCATTCCCTCATCCGTGGATTCCCTCATTCCCTCACCCGTGGATTCCCTCATTCCCTCATCCGTGCATTCTCTCATTCCCTCATCCCCTCACCCGTGGATTCCCTCATTCCCTCACCCGTGGATTCCCTCATTCCCTCATCCATGCATTCTCTCATTCCCTCATCCATGCATTCCCTCATTCCCTCATCCATGCATTCCCTCATTCCCTCATCCGTGGATTCCCATCCCTGCTGGGTGCCAGGCCTCATGCCAAGACCGCCTCTCCCTCATGGAGCTTCAGTGTCAAACTCCAGTCCATGTGACTGCTCCAGGCCACAGCAACAACTCCTGTTATGCTTGAAGGAAACTCAAACATGCAATTTAAGCAGAAACTTGGTGTATTTATTTCTGTGGTACCAGAGTGGGTAGAGTAGAAAGGAGAATTTCTACTAGCAGAATTTTCTAGAAAGAGAATGATCTTCAGTTTGACAAAACACTTAAAGAGACCCTTAGTTAGTTACACAGAAGAAAAGTCTCAGGCTTGGAAAAGAGAAGCTTAGATAATGAAATGAGAAATATGTATATACGTGTGTGTGTGTGTGTGTGTGTGTGTGATTTAGACATGCAATTTCTATATACAGGTCTATGCAATGTATATGTATGTGTCTGTGTGTGGATGGTGGGTGGATGGAGAAAGAAATGTCACTGTGAACCCCCAAGGATGGCGTGCCCATGTGAAAGGTGCTCACATGGCAGGGACAGACTGTGCCGGCCACCAGCAGTGATGGGCGCTCTCGGACTTCCAGCTTTTCCACATCTTTGCTTCACTTCTCCCTTGTCCCTGGCAGAGCCGTGTGCACACAGGGCGGGATGGTGTGGTGGGGGCTGTCCGTGTGGGGTGCTCCGCAGTGTGGGGCGGGGACAGCTGCCCAGAGGGACAGCAACCCACCCCTGCAGGGAAGACTGAGGGGAAATGCACCCACAGGACCCAGGGCTGCATGGTGCTGAGCTGGGGAGGAAGGGCGCATGCACAGAAACCCTGGGGAGGGCGCAGCACAGCCATGGCCTCACCAGGCATTTGGCTGCGAGATACTCAGAGAAGAGACGACATGGCAGGACAGCCTGAGCTGGGTGCAGTCAGGCATGTGCCCTCTGTTCCATGGGGTTTCAACTAGCGAGTGTCCCTGAGGTAGAGCCATCCCAGCGGTTGAGCTCTGCACACTCAAGTCTCCATGCCCTTCGATGCTCTTACCATCCAAGGTCAGCCGAGGCATATAGAACCCCCACCCCCAACTGTGGGCAGTGTGCAGGCATGGTGGGTACTCAGCATGGCGGGCAGACAAGGGGACCCGCTTGGCTGAAATGCAGCAGATGTGTGGGTGCTCAAGCCAGGGCCAGGCTACAGGGAGCCCCATATGCTACAATGCCTGCAGAGCCCGTGGCCCCCATGAGCCAGCTGGATTAGTCCGTTTTCATGCTGCTGATAAAGACATACTCGAGACTGAAAAGAAAAAGAGGTTTAACGGACTTACATTTCCACATGGCTGGGGAGGCCTCACAATCATGGCAGAAGGCAAGGAGGATTAAGTCACGTCTTACATGGATGGTAGAAGGTAAAGAGAGAGCTTGCGCAGGAAAACTCTTCTTGATAAAACCAACAGATCATGTGAGATCTATTCACTATCATGAGAACAGCACAGGAAAGACCTGCCCCATCATTCAATTACTTCCCACTGGATCCCTCCCACAATACATGGGAATTCTGGGAGTTACAATTCAAGACGAGATTTGGGTAGAGACACAGCCAAACCATATCACCAGCCAAGGGGGTTGGAGGATATGGGGAGGGGGTCTAGACTGTGGACAGCCAGTTTTCAAGCAGGCCAAGACCAGCAGGACCACCTGCCTGCCCCTCATCCAGCTGCAGATGCACAGTGGCCCAGCTGTGGCTGGAGGTCATGGCCATACATGGCTATGGAGCCCTAGAAACCTGCTTGTGATAATAGAGATGCACTGTGCTAGGAGGCCCACACTCAGCAGGAAGGGAAAAGCTGCCCATTAACCATTGTTTATGTTGATAAATATTGAAGCTGATGGGGTGAAATGTTGAAATGATACTTTGGATGTAGTAGGTTAAATAAAATACATTATTGAAATGAGTTGTATCTGTTTCCTTTTACTTTTTTAAGGTGGCTCCTGGAAGCATAAACTCACGCAAGCATTGCATTTCTATGGGACAGCGCTGCTGCCAGCTAGCTGTGTCTTATCAGTCTCTGCCCCTCCCACACCCTCCTAGCTCAGGGTGAACACAGCCAGGCTGAAGGAAGCCTCATCTGATGGACAGGGCCTCGTCTGGATTCATCAGGAAGGAAGGAAGTCTGGCCCTCCCTGCATGTGACCATGGCCACTCCCACGGTCAGCAGCCTCTGAGCAGGAGTGAGTGGGACCTGGCCAGCACTCCCGTCACTTTCGTCCATGAAACCCGACCTTCCTTACTGTTCCTGGGCTCCCAAGTGGGTGTGTGACCACCCAACCTTCCCAGTCCTCCTGAGTGGGTGTGTGACCAGCCCTCGGCGGCTTTCTTATGGCTGGAAAGTGCAGCCACGACAAGGGAGCGGCCAGCCAGAAGGGAGCAATGACCACCCGGGCTGGCCCTGGAATTGCTGGAGCCGCCAGAAAGACCACCCACAAAGAGAGCTCCAAGGAAACACCACCGGAGGCCAGAAATGGGAGTGGGGCGGGGATCTGGAGGGGGGAGGTGACAAGGTTGAGAAGGAGCGGGTAGTCCTGGCATGAGCCCGTGCAGTGGCCACCTGCCTGGCTTAGCCTCGGCACGCCACCATCATGACCTCTTTATTCCCCTTAAACTAGGTCGAGCAAGTTCTGTCCACAATCAAACAGGTCCCACCTAATACAGCTGCTCTATAAATCTGGAGGCCGGGCAGGGAGAAGGCAGCTAAATCAATGGTACATTTTTTTTTTCCTGATAGAAAATGTGTCCAAGGTCCCAGGGAGCAAAAGTTGCTCACAGCTTTCAATTCACCCCAGGCTGCCCTTCACAGGGCAAAATGGACAAGGAGGAACAGAATTCCCCTTCCTGGCCCTTCCCTGGTGTGTCAGGCCCCATTTCCCATTCACTCGGGGAGAGCTGACAGTGGGCAGAGAGCGGCTGGACCTGGGTGGCTCCCTCTGCCCAGACCCCAGCGCCACAGGACATGCAGCCCCTCAGCAGGGGCAAGAGTGGGGGGCCTGGGTCAGGGCCAGCCGAGGAGAGATCACCTCGGGCTGCGTCTGTCTTGCTGAAGCCATCTCTGTGGAGGGCTGGGGTGCCTGCGGCCACCTGCACACGTAAGCTCTTCCCTTTAGTAACCCGGAGGATGGCGTCCCATGGCCGTCAGGAGACCCCAGCTGGGCTCTCATGGACAGAGAGAGGAGGACGGCCTAGGCTGAGCAGCCTGATGCAGACAGCAGGTCTGTCACCAGCCCGCAGGGGACAGGAGGGAAGATGGACAGTCAGCGGGACAGCCAGCCAGACAGGGTGCTGGTGGAGGCTGTCGAGTGGTCCCTTAGGAGGGGCGAGAGGGCTGGGGCGAGTGCTTCCAGCCAGATCCGAGGTGGGACGAAGGGCTGAGGCCTGGGGCTGGCAGCTCTCTGCAGCCCAGGCGGTGGCTAGAGGGACCGTCCTCGAAGGGACGGCTGGAGGCCAACAGTCTTCCCTGAGGCTAGGGGAATGAGCCCTTATTCCTGACCTCAACACACAGGGTTTTATTGTACTCACAAGACGTACTGTTTGCTGAGTCATACGTGCAAATTCTGACCCAGGCCACCATAGACAAGACCTCCAGTAATCCTCCAAGGAGGTACAGGCTACTTGGGGAGCCACGGGAATACTCTGGTGGCCAAGGGCTCGGGAGTCAAGAATGTGAGCCCATCTCGATGAGGGCAAGACACAGCTGCACACGGTGGGAGGGGTGCCAAGGTCCAGCCGAGGTCCTGCCAGGCCGTGCATGAGGAGATGCAGGAAAACTGACCGGAGAGAACATTCTAAACTAGACGACAGGCCGCTAAACCCAAGCAACAAGCTCTCCTGATGGGGGCTGGATGCTAAGTATCTGGCTCTGCAGTCCCCCGGGGTCTCTGTCACCATGGCTCAGTCTGCTGTTGTAAAGTGAAAGCAGCCGGGGATGCATGGAGGATGAGCGTGGCTGCAGCCATGAACGTTCATTTACAAAAGCAGACTGGACTCAGCCCACGGGCAGAAGTGTGCCATCCTGGGCAGAAGTCTGCCATCCTGGGTGGAACTGTACCATCCTGGGCAGAAGTGTACCATCCTGGGCAGAAGTGTACCATCCTGGGCAGAAGTGTGCCATCCTGGGCAGAAGTGTACCATCCTGGGCAGAAGTGTGCCATCCTGGGCAGAAGTGTGCCATCCTGGGCAGAAGTGTGCCATCCTGCTGCAAAGCAACGCAGGGGATACTGGTTTATGGACTGTGGTTAATGGCCATGTTCTCTCTCAGTGGCCAGTCTTTGGGCCAGACCAGATTTATTTTGCTTTGTTTTGTTTGTTTGCTTGTTTGTTTGTTTGAGACGGAGTCTCTCTCTGTCACTCAGGCTGGATTGCAGTGGCGCAGTCTCAGCTCACTGCAACCCCCACCTCCCAGGTTCAAACAATTCTCCTGCCTCAGCCTCCCATGTAGCTGGGATTACAGGTGCCCACCACCATGCCTGGCTAATTTTCGTATATTTAGTAGAGACAGGGTTTCACCATGTTGGTCAGGTTGTTCTCAAACTCCTGAGCTCAGGTGATCCTCCCACCTCGGCCTCCCAAAGTGTTGATATTACAGGTGTGAGCCACTGCGCCCAGCCGAGATTTATTTTCAGTGAGGGTTGTCAGATGTCGGTGTTTAGCCGAGCTCTGCCTCCTTACCATTGCTTGTGTGTGTTCACAGATACACACACACACACAACCCCACCAAGGGCTGCCTCCAAGGGCTGTTCACTGCCGTCCTTACTCAAGTATCTTTGACCCCGGACATGCTGAGTCTCGTGGAGATGTTACCTGCTATGTCGTTTTTGGGCATAGGAGACATAACTAGGAAACTCCTTTTCAAGGGCCACTAAGCTGCTGTTCCCCGCTCCCCGAAGGAGAAATGGAAACAGTGACTGTGAAGCCAGAGCTTGGATTTCATCCTCAGAGGCGGTGTGAGGAGAGGAACAGAGCTTCTGTGGCCGCTTCTGAGTGCGAGTGGCCCAGGCGCCCACGGCGTGAGGGTTGAAGGTTGAAACTGATGGGTTTCAACCTTCAGTTGAAGTATCAACCGAAGATACTTAACATCTGGCCTCCCATCAGCTAGGGTTTAGCGGCCTGTCGTCTAGCTCAGAATGTTCTCTTGGGTCAGTTTTCCTGCAGTTGAAAAGTTGAAACTGATGGGTTGAAATGCTGAAGTTTGAAAGTTGATTGCATCCTGATGATGACAGGGAGTGGGAATTGGAGACTCCACAGGGGCTCAACGCTGGGCTCCTGGGGGTGAGGGTGTGACACCACTATCGAGGCAGGCCTGAGGGAATCACAAACGTAAATCAAGTCTGAAGAGAAGATGTTTGTGGCCTGTGTGCCCCGACAGTGCCAGGAAAGGCCCTTTAGCACGGGAGGGAGGGTCCTTGCTCCCTCCCACAGGGCACCCTGGGGCCTGACAGCTAAGCTGTGCACAGATAGACAGCTGCCTTTTGGGACAGCCAGACTCAAGTCCTTCCAGAGGTGTCGTTTCTAAATGAATAGAAATCAGAATAGCCTTCTTCCAGAATGTTTTCTCAGTAACTTTTCTGTACAAATGTCCCTAATACAATAGAAAAAAAAAAAGTGATTACTATATTTCCAGGCAACGTCCACGTACACACATATATCTAGGAATCCTCCCACTAATGCCAGCCTAGGTATTGTTAGTACCCACCTCGCAGATGAGGAAACCGAGGCACAGGGAAGACAGGCAATTTACCCAAGGTCACATTGCTGGTGATGGGTGCGGCCAGGATCCCCAGCCAGCAGGCCGGGCTCTGCCTCAGCTAGGCTGCGCCTGTGTGGTCCCCGGGCCTCCGCACTGGAGCTGGGTCCTCCCGGGGCCGTGAATACTCAAGGCTAAGACAGCCCTGGCTGCTCTACAGCTTTCCCTAAGCCGAGCCCTGCCTTCCCCCGCATCCAACCTTCTGTCAATGCTGTGTGCTGTGATTTAAAGGCTTCATTTTAATTCAATCCGTGCCCCTGCTCAGATATCAGATAACACTTTGTTTTGTTTTGAGAAAAGTGTATATGTCAGATTAACACAGTGGGCAGGAATTTGCTTCCCCGATCTTAGGGTACAATATCAATGTTGCTTATTTTATTTAAATCAAGCTTAATCCAACTCCAACCAACATTCCATAAAGGCTCACGGGTAATTCTGTCTTAATGAAAACTGAGGTTTCCCTGACACCCCAGAGTGGGGATGGGGCACCCACCAAGGGTCTAACACTGAGGTGAGCATCCAGGAAAGGCCTTTCTCACCAATGCATCTGGTTACCCAGATGAACCCTTGAGTCAGGGTCCTGCTGCTTGTGTGCCCCTGAGGCCCAGGGTCCCCTCAGGCAATAGGGGGTTCCTTGAGACATGGGGGTTCCCTCAGGCAAGCACGAGATCCCTGAGGTTTGGGGTCCCTGTGCCCAGCCCAGCCTCGCTGCACACAGGCATGCCGGGCAGTCGATGTCACCAGCTCCCCAACCCCACCAGCCCCACCACTGAGGGGCTCATGGGCCCCACCAGCCTGGGTTGCTTCCCGGGCTGGGCAACCTTCTCCCTTACCCTCACCTTCAAAAGCAGTTCATTTCTACTCTTCCCTGTCAGGATACCTAGGTTTCAGTAAAAATGGGAAAGTAGATTCCTTCCACTCCCAGCCGCTAACACCTGAGGAAGTCAGCAGCCGCCCTGACACTCTGGAATTGGGGGTGGGGTCTGCAGGGTTTAAAAAACAAAATAAATTATGGAGGAGAGAGCCTATTAATAAACGTCACAGCAAATCGCTGTTCCATTTCTATAAAAGGCCATCGAATAGAATTATGCATCATTTAAAAACATTTTTGCTACCCAAACACTCCTCTCTGTACCACCCCCCGTACACACCCCCTCCCTGCAAAATTGGATGATGGATTCTGGAAATGATGAGAACTTTGAGCCTGTGAGGGCGCCCCAGCAGTTCCCTGAATCTGCGTCCTCACTCTGCAGATGGAGCCACGTCAGCCCCGCCCCAGGAACTCACCCGAATGGAGCCTGGAGTCACATCAAATAAAAACAATGTGAAGCTCAATTCAGCTACGACAGACTTGCTGTCACTCAGATCCCAGGATGTCCCCCCAGATGCCCCAGAGCCTGCCAATCTGACCCAGAAACAGCGGGCACCCGAGGCATCCTTCCGGCACCCGTTCCTCTCCCTACACAGAGCAGATCCCCAGCCAGCAAAGCCCTGCCATGCAGGCCACTGCCTTCCTTGACAGCCCCACGCACTGGGGCTTCCTGGTACCTCTGCAGGTGCCTCCTCTGCTTCCTGGAGACAGGCACTGCCTCCAACCTGGGGACAGGGTCCGCTTCTGCCTTCTCACTCATTTCCTTTCATCGCAACCCACAGAAAGACTGACCAAAAGTGCTGAGAACTTCAGGTTCTCTGAGCCCCAGGACTCACCACGATGTTCACACCCCATCCAAAATATGAGGTTTTATCAACTATTGATTGCGAGATTCCTTCAAAGGCTTTATTAATAAGGACCTCTAACAAGAATCTGAAATGGGCCCCATTCTATGGAATTCTCCTCTGTGGCAGGTGAGGCGGCTGCACAAAGCTCGGGAGAGCGGACGCCTTGCAGGGAAGCTGCCAGTCTGGGTCCTGCCCCTTGTTTGCTAGCTGCGTCACCATGGATGACACTGAGCTGCATTTGTGACACAGGAACCACCATCCCTTCCTATAAGGATGAGCTTTAAACTCCGCCAAGCGCAAGTATGAGGAAGAGAGGAATACACATCCTCACGCACAAGCAGCTTCGTTCAGGCCCTGCCCTCCTGGAGACCTGAAGATAGAGTTTACTCCATGCGTGTTCCGAAGGCCTCACGGGCCAGGCTCTGGGGCCATATGGACAAGCAAGGCACAACCCCATCAGTGAGGCCTCCACACACAACTGGAGGGGTCTCTACAAGCCCTGATGCCACAGAAGAAGGGCTATGGGATGATTCCACAAAAAAGGGGCATGTCTTCTGACCATAGGATCTTATACCTGAAAATGGTCCTGTCCTGCACTGCAGAATACATGGCTAACACAGACAGAGAAAAGGCCACAGAGACAGGGCCGCAGAGAGAGACAAAGCTACAGAGACAGGACCACAGACAGAGACAAGGCTACAGAGACAGACAGAGACAGGGCCCAGACAGAGACAAGGACACAGACAGAGACAGGGCCACAGAGAGAGACAAGGCCACAGAGAGAGACAAGGCTATAGAGACAGAGACAGGGCCACAGGCAGAGACAGGGCCACAGACAGAGACAGGGCTGCAGGCAGAGACAAGGCACTGGCAGAGGGGCAGGTAAGCAGTGGTCCTCCTGGAGCTTGGGAGGGCACTCAGGTGCATTTTTGCAGGGGTTAAGCTGGACCTCAGGGGTGGGCAGCATGCATGGGTCAGGGAGTAGGGCAGGACTTTCAAGACAGAGTCAACAAAAGGAGCAAAGAGGCAAAGACTGGGGAGTGCAAAGGGCAGAGACTGGGGCGTGCAAAGGGCAGAGACTGGGGCGTGCAAAGGGTGTTTGGGAACTCCTTGTACTTGAGCCTGGCTGGAATGTCCTGTGGAGGGGGATGGAGTAGCAGCGGATGGGCCGGGCAGCGTGCCATGGCCTGAGGCACTCCATCTCCGGGTGGCGCGGCTCTGGGGGCACCTGCAGGGCCAGCAGCTGAGCTGACTGTGTCCTGAGGGTGCACACCCTGGTGAAGGGGTAGGAGAGGCTGGGGCTCGGCCACAGGAGAAGGCACTGCTGCACACACACAGCTGTGATCTCCGTGGCTAACGGCACTGGGGAGCCGGGAAAATCAAAAAGAAAACAGCGTCCTGACATTGGTCACGGTGCAAAACCTGAACAAAATCCCAGGCCCCATGAGGCTCAATCTTTGTTTAAAGTTACATTCAAATAACAGACTCACTGCCAAAAAAAAAAAAAAATTTTAAAAATAACTGAATTCTCTGTTGATGTCTCTCTGCCTCCCTGCTCACTCCCTTTCTGCCAAGACACACACACATAAACTCAGGCGGAAATACAAGCAAAATTCTCAGCAGCACTCCTTAAAATTCTTACTTGACATCTCATACACTCCCCAAAATTCCAAACTCATAGCAGCTGCCAAAGTCTTTTTTTTTTTTTCTTTCTGCTCTCAAAACTCTTTTTTGGGGTCAGGCTGTGGCCAGGACCTTCTCATGTCACCCGTCCCCCCAGTCTCCCTGGCCTCTCCAAAGGCTGCTGGCACCCTCCCCGGTCCTAGCCCCAGACTCACTGGGACCCAGAAAGACCTGGGGAAGGAGCTATGGAAGCTTCTGGAACAGGTTGTTCTTCCCCTGCTATGGTTTTACAGGAGGGGCTGAACTACGTTGTAAAGGCTTTGAAATGTACACAATTAGGGAGCACAATTAAGAAAAAGAACATGAAATTATAAACACAAAATTAGAAATTGGAAAATTATTTGGAATAGAAAAGAAATCACAACAAATTATGATGGTTCAAAAGCTGACAAATACAACAGGCGTGATAAAAAGAAAAAATGATTTTGTTGATTAAGTGCCTGATGGTGACTGGCACTTTGACATATTTTCTGTAAACAGAGTGGAAAACTAGTCAAGTCTTGCTTCTAACAGGATTCTTTGATTTTATTTTATTATTATTATATTGATGTTTATGTTTAGAAAATGTCCACCACTCATGCTGATAAAGTCACGTGAACAGGGCTGTGGGCAGACGCGTGTGGAGCCTGCTGTGGGGAGCCTGCTCAGGTACGTGTCCTGCTGGGGTCCCTCCACCGTGCCAGGCTCGGAACCCCCACACTTGTGGATCTACCCTTTTGGTGCCTCACAGGATGACCCGGGAGACTTTTCAAACATCCCAATGTCCACTCCCTGGCCCAGCCTACGAGGCAGGCTCTCCAGGGCCCTTAGGGTCCCTCGTCTGAAAGCCGCACCCCATTGTTTGAAAGCACAGCAAACTCGAGCTCTAGAGGCCGGCGGCTGACAGGGCTGCCCTGTGCCAGGCGAGAGGAAAGCGTTGCACAGGATCCCGCCTGGGTGAGCCAGAGACTCCCTGGAGAGCGGTCCCGCCGTCCTCCACGGCCAGGGCCGCTCCTCTGTCGTTCTTAGCCCTGTGCACTGTTCCAGCCCAGCTGCTCCTAAGCGTACGGCAGCTGCTCCCGCACTTCCACCGGGAAAAAGCTGAGGCCGGCGTGGTCTGCGTAACGAGACACTTTTTAAAGAATTCACGATAAACATTCCTTTGACGTCAGCGTATTCAAATGTGATGTCTTCACACTTTACCAAATGAATTCGTTTTCTAGAGCTGCTGTGAAGTACCACAAATGACAAACTGGCTTAAGACAAGAGAAATGTACCCTCCCCCAGTTCTGGAGGCCGGAAGTCTGAGACGAAGTGTCGGCAGGGCGCTCCCATCCGCCACGCTGGGTCTGCCACGGCCTGCGTGCTTTCGTCTCCAACGGTCATAGGTCTTCATCCCACAGCGGTGGCTTAGGAGGTGACTAATCACCGTCGGGAGGTGGCAAAGTCATGAGGGTGGAGCCCTTGTGAAGCGGATGGGTGCCCTCCCTTATAGGAGAGGCCCCTGAGACTCCTCCCCTACTGCCACGTGAGGGCACAGCGAGAAGGCGCCGTCTGTGAACCAGGAGCTGTTCTCGCCAGACGTCTGACCTGCCTTCGCCTTGGCCTCCCAGCCTCCAGAACTATGAGTGTGGTGCTTCTGCTCGCGCAACTAGGGTGCACCGAGACGGAGCCTGGGGAAAAAGAGCCGTTTAATGGGTCAGGAGAGGGTGGGGCCAAGGTGGGAGAGGGTGGGGCCAAGGTGGAGAGGGTGGGGCCAATGTGGGAGAGGGTGGGGCCAAGGTGGGAGAGGGTGGGGCCAAGGTGGGAGAGGGTGGGGCCAAGGTGGGAGAGGGTGGGGCCAAGGTGGGAGAGGGTGGGGCCAAGGTGGGGTGAGGGCTTTGTGCACAACTCTCCCCCTGGGTTTTGCTGTGTCTGCTCCATCCTTGAAAAGCCAAACGCACGCTCCTAGATCTTCTCTCGGGGGACGCTTAGGAAAGAAGACTCGAATGGAATAGTGTCAGGGCTTGTTAATGAGAAGAGCCAGAGAAAAATGCCCGAGATACAGGAAAAGCCCCCAGATGCTCCCTTCAGCAGGGCCCTGGGCATCCTCTGGCCTCCCAATGGCTGGGGCTGAGCTAAGAGGAGACTCATTTGTTGCAAGAATGGCACAGAGGGGATGCAGGGAAGGTGCCAAAAGAACTTGTGTCTAGGCCTCGGGGGAAGCAGGAGTGTGGAGTCCAGGACCGTGTGGGTGCCAGCTCTAGTGGTGTCAGAGGGCCGCGTGGGTTCCAGCACTAGGCGTGTTGGAGGGCCGCATGGGTGCCAGTGCTAGGGACCCCTCCCACTTCAGAAGGACTTTCAACTCCCGTCTTGCTGCCAAGCCCACTGCCTGGAGAGGGGTCTAGAAACCGTCCTTGAATTTGCCTCCCGTCTCCCCATCCTTAGCATCATCCTGACTCTTCCTCTGCCCTCCTCACCCCAAAGTCTCAGAATGCCAGGCGGCTGCACAGATGCCCCCTCACAGCCCAGAACCCCGGTCCTGCCCATGCAGGGACACTACCGCCGCAAAGAAAACACTGGTGATGAGAAATGTCAGGTTCCCAGATTCCTGAAGAACAAGATCTCTATCTAACTGCATAGGTTTCAAAGCAGGTTGAACGTGTTTTCTCAGACAGGTTTGGTATTTTGCACCGCAGGACATTTGGGCTCATAGAGACTCTTTAGCCTGATCTACACAGCGGCAGGACAAACAGCGACAGATGTTAGCAGTTAGAGCTCTCCAGGATCTGAAGCCTCCTACAGATGGTGAGGAACCTCGCCTGGGAGCACAGAAAACACGTTAAAGAGAGCGTTTGTGGGACACCTGGAGGGGCAGCAAGGCATGTGGCCTGAGGACACCCTCCCCCAGACTCCCGTGCAGCCCCTTCCCAGGCATCGTGTGCATAGGGCACTGACTCACTCATCCTCTCTTCCTCTCGCACCTGGGACACTTCTTTACCAAGCAGCTAAACGACAAAGCCACTAAGATGAAAAGCCCTTCCTCACACGCCCTCAGAGTAGGAGGGCTGGCTCTGCTCCATCCCAGCTCGCAACAGTGGGAGAAGAAAACATCTTTTTCCCGGAGGATGGGCAGATGTCTCTGGCAGGGTCAGCCATGAACTGTGTGCAGACATGGTGCAGTGTGTGTGCTGGGATGTGGCGTGGTTTGGAGCCCAAACCTCCGTCCTGCAAGTGCCTCGTCATTCAACCATCGGCCTTTGACTTCACTCTCCTGAATGTTGTTTCCTCTGTTCAGTGATGGCATTGAAAGTCTGATAGAGCTTTTGCTGATATAAATAAGATCATGCAAGAGAAGTGCTAAGCCCAGTGTTAGCGAGTAGCGAGCCCTCGGTGAAGGCATCCAGGGCGTAGAAGGGAGTGACGTAAGCTTGTCAGACCTAAGGAAATACCCCCAGGGCAGGAGTGTTATTTTCAAACAAATTTTGTTTGTTTTTTAATTTTTTGTTTGTTTGTTTGTTTTCAAATTCCAGCATTCAGAGTATTTCCCAGTGCACTTTGGGTGAAAAACATGCAGCAAGGTCACCCTTTCCTGCAGTTGGTGTTGGGTTACAGAGCAGGGTGAGTAAAGGCCAAGAGAAACTCGGTCTCAGGAGAGGCACCGTGGGGCCATTTGCCTCCAGCCATCAGCACTGCCACTCCTGGATCTTGGGCAGGGGCATCGGGTTCCCCTGCTCCCCATGCCCAGGGAGCTGTGAGTGCATGGAGCTCTCACTCATTCCTGAGAGCTCAGCTTGGAGCACACAACTGGGTGTGTGGAGCGTGGGGCTGGGCTGACATCAGCGTCCACCTGGTGATGCACGGAGGCACCTGCCTCTGCAGAGTCTGTGTGTGGGCCTGTTATCCCAGACTGCATCCTGCAGAGTCAGAAGCAAAGCTGGCGTGAGTGCCTGCACGCTGCGTGAATGGGTGAGACCCACCAGAGATGCTACCCGGGGAGCCCAGGGCCGTGGCGGTGGGAGAGCTCTGATCCGAGGCCTCTTCCCATAGAGGCCGATGCCCAGCAAGGATCTCACCACAAAGCTCATCCTCAGCATGGCTAAGGGGCTCGATGCTAAAACAGGACGGGGATGAGGGGGTGATTGAAGAAGCAGAAAGGACTTGAAAACTACACCCTGCTCTGTCCAAAGCTCAAGGAGATGGCGCAATTAACACCTAAAGCCTTGGTGGCCGGCACGGGGAAACTTTAAAAGTCTGGGGGTCTAAGGGTACCCTCCTGGTGGGTGGACGGGACAGAGGAGGGCTGAGGAGGTACCTGGGAATGCTCAGCTGGCTCGCAGCGGGCGCTGAGCCGGAGGCGTCAAGGAGGGAGAGGGAGCAGGCTGCACCCACAGCCCTGCAGCCGCCACGCATCCCAGCGTGGAAAGGACTGGAGCTCTGCTCAATGCCACATGGTGCTGCACCACACTCTCTGTTTTCTCTATTTTAGAAGCTGGTGATGAGAAGAGCCCAGTGCTGAGTCGTCTTCGTGGTTGCTGGATTCGTCTATGCTTGCAGGGCTGTGAAGGAACGCCTGAGACGGGGTAATTTATAAAGAAAAGAAGTTAACTGGCTCATGGGTCTGCTGGTTGTACAGGAAGCATAGCAGCTTCTGCTTTGAGGAGGCCTCAGAAAGCTTCCTCCTGGCAGAAGGCAAACGGGGAGCAGGTGGGTCACATGGCGGGAGCAGGAGGAAGAGAGAGGGTGGGAAAGGAGGTGCCACACACTTTTAACAACCACATCTCGTGAGAACCCACTCACTCTCACGAGGAAAATACCAAAGGGGATGGTACTAAACCATTCGTGGCAAACTGCCCTGTGAACCAGTCGCCTCCCACCAGGCCCGACTTCCAATGCTGGGCCCACCCTGTGGATGACATCTGCAAAGAACCTGCTTCCAAGTAAGGTCACAGCCACAGGCACGAGGCTTAGAACACAACAACTACAAACTTAAAGTTTAAAGCATTTTAAAAAACAGACAAGGTGGCTTTGGTAACATGCTCTGAGCCTCTTCTTTATTTTCTTCGTGGTCCTGTGTTGGCTTGAACTCATCAGTGTGTTGGTCTTGTGTGTTTTCTCGCACACCTTCTATGCATGAGTTCCCCTAGGGCAAGGACCTTACCCCACATTTACCTACCTGAGGAGTCAGGGCACAGGGTAGGGGACAAAGGACACCGACCAACTCCTGCTTCCTCCCCAAATCTCTCCAGCCCCCATTCAAAGGACCCTCCATTTTCTGCTGTGAAATCTGTTTATTTGTGGTTGAACTCTCTGCTGGTGGCCAGCCTTGGTGTCTGAATTTCAGAATGTGGTGTCAGGCTCTTGCATGTTGTGCTTAAAAAGGCTTTTGTTGGAAAAGCCTGTGTGAAGCCACTGGCACCTGTTATGTGAGCACATGTGACTCTACACTGACCCACTGCCATTGGGCCCTGGGGAATGACAGAGAGAAAAGATAAATTGGGAAGGAGAAAGCCAGGTGTGGAGTAAAAAGTGTGAAGAGAGCAGAGCTGGATGGGGGAACAAGTGAGGAGGCTGGGCATGAACTGCGATCTGGAAAGACAAAGAGGAGGGGGTGCCTGTGTATTTTGTGCAGTCAAATGACCCCGGTTCAATTCCTACCTTCATTCCACTCTGAGCCTCAGACCCCCATTCACAGAAGGGGCCTGTGTCATGCAGCTCATGAGTCAGGAGAATTAATGGGACCGAGGGAGCCTGTTAACTGCTTGGCTCCGATAAAAAGCACACAGTAGGAAGCCAATAATATGAATGCTTTCTGCCATTCACACCATTTTCATGTGTACGTCACTCTCTAGTAAGACTAGTAAAAACGTTCCTATGTTGAAAACAAATGCTTTAGTTGAAAATAAAGGAGTTCATCTCTTGGTGGAAGATGAAATATTCACATTAGCTTCAAGGATTTTCTTGTAATCACATTGAGATCTTAGCCCATTTAATGGAGCATAATACATACATTGTCATTTCAAACAAAGTCCTTGTCAAAAATGACACTTTGGAATTTTTTTCTTAAAATAAGCAATGCGGGAGAAATTAACTCACAAAGATGTTGAATGCTAAAAGGAATACAAAGCCATCAATATATGAAAGTAGAGTATTAAAGACACATTTTCCAGGTTAATATCAAAACAAGCAAGGAAGGGAATCCATGAACTAGACACATTTTGAGTGGCTGTAGTTCTTAGAGCAACAGGAGTGTAGCAGCTAGGGAGGAAATTAGAGAAAAATTAACTAGCAGTCATCTCACGAAATGAATATACAAAGACCACCCCCTAAAGGAATTACTGAATATATTCTTCTATTCACAGTAGCAGGAAACAGACTGACATAGTGAATTAGAAAGAGCTGAGCAAATACCCATTTTCTAAAATGGACATATTTCTAGAAGAGCACACACCCAGACACACCCAGACAGCCTCCCTCTTGGTTTCGTGTCTACAGGGGCCAGCTCAGAGTGGGCTGAGAGTGGTGCCTGCCCAGGACTGCACAAGACTCTTCACTGGGAAGGGAAAAAAATACAGTCACATTTTCAAGCCCCGTCTTTTATGGTTCCTATTTGGGGTATTATCTACAATACACATTCTTTATTAGCACAGTAGCACCTCTGAGTACTGCTGTGTACAGATTAGCCTGTTCAAAGGTTCTTATTGACGGGTGTGCACTTGAACACTCCCCAGAAGACAGGAGATAGACAGGACGACAGAGGGGACAAGGAGAAAAGTAGACAGAGAGACCATCAGGATGCCCAAACCGATGACATTGGATGCTTTTCCTAGAGCAAGAAAATGTACCATAGACACTATGCTAAACATCTAGACAGGATCTGAGAAATTAGTTTCATTGTTTAGAAATTTTTATTGTGTAAGAAAGAACTTAAAAAGCACTTTATGGGCATTAAAAAGAATACAATGTATGTGCTTACAGTTTCAAAGGGTTCAAGGTCGGTTTTAAATGAAATAAGATTTAAAGGTTATTTGTAGATTTAAAATTTTATTTGCATTTTTCATAGATTATGATTTTTATCTACTTCTGACACTGATGTTTTGACAGCATATAATTTATTCTCCATTCAAAGACACACTGACAGCCCAGAGTGGGGAGCAAGACACCAGAAGAGTTCTCTCTCATGATGATTCCCTCGCAAAAACACCAATTTGAACATGCAAATGAAAATATCATCACAAGAGCTAAGTAAATCAGATACGAGACCACACTACCTGGTTATACTACAATAAGAAAAGATGTGTCAAATAAGATACAAAGTTTTCTTTTCCATTATCCACATCACCCCTCCTCCAGTCCAGGAGCACAGCATGGAGAGATTGTCTGCTCAGGGAAACCGGGAAGTGAGCAAAGATGTCCAAATACTGAGCCCACCGCAGTAAAATCCAGCACTGGGCAGTTCTCCATGGCCCCAGAGTCCAGGTTGGAACCCAAAGACTGAGCCTCCAGACCTGCTGCCGTGCCAGGCTGGACCACATAGCCTCAGGCTTCTGGCTTGCATGGCAAACTCGACCTCTGGCCCACACAACTCCTCAGTCAATGTCAGCAGCCCTGGCCTCCCTACAGTCCTCATCAGCAGGCAGGACCCAGTGGCTCCTAGCTTCAGGTAGGCCCCAGCACAGTACCAGTGGGCCCCAGGCTTCTGGCTTGCCCCAGCACTGCTCCAGCCAGTTTGAGCCCTGAGCTTCTGGCTCACCCAAGCAATGCACCAGCTGCAGCAACTACAGACTTCTGGCATGCCCCAGTGCCATGCACATTGGTAGCAGTCCCAGGCTTCAGAACTATGCCAGAAAGCCTGCTCAGAATCTCTGGACAGGCTGACTATATATATATATATATATATAGAGAGAGAGAGAGAGAGAGAGAGAGAGAGAGAGTCTTGCTTTGTCACCCAGGCCGGAATGCAGTGTTATGATCATGGCTCACTGTGGCCTCCACCTCCAATGCTCAAGAAATCCTCCCATCTCAGCCTCCCAAGTAGCTGGGAATACAGGCACATGCCAAGACACCCAATTAATTTTGTTTATTTTTTGCAGAGACAGGGTCTCACTATGTTGCCCAGATTGGTCTCAATCTCCTGGGCTCAAGCGACCCTCCCACCTCAGCTTCCCAGAGTGTTGGAATTATAGGCATGAGCCACTGTGCCTGGCCCAGGCAGACTACTGAAGGACTTTCACAGACAAAGCATGTCTGAGAAGACTGAAATAAATACCTACATCTGCAAATACACCAACATCAATGCATAGCCACAAGGGTTAAGAACAGTCAGGGAAATATGACATCACCAGTGCAACAAACTAAAGTGTTATTGACCAACCTTAAAGAAATGGAGATAAATGAACTTCCTGAAAAAGAATTTGAAGTAACTTTTAAAGAAGCTTAGTGAACTTCAAGAAAAGGCAGAGAAGCAATTCAACGAATTAAGGAAAACAATAACTGGCCAGATGAGAAATTTAATAGAGTGATTGAAATAATTAAATAAATAAATAAAACAGAAATCCTGGAGCTGAAAAATTCAAATGCAATGAACGAAATGAAAAATTTAATAGAGCGTATCAATAGTAAATTGATCAAGCAGAAGAAAGAATCCATGAACTCAAAGATAAGTTATTTGAAAATATACAGTCAAAGGGAAAAAAGAATGAAAAGAAATGAACAAAGCTTATGGGATTTATGAAACAGCATAAAAAGAGCAAATATTTGAATCACAGGAGTTAAAGAAGAAGAGGAAGATAAAGTAGTAAAAAGTGTATTTAAAGAAAGAGTTAAAAAAAAAAAAACAGTAGCAGAAACTTTTAAAACCTGAAAATACACATAAGTATCCAGGTACAGGAAAGTCAAAGGTCACCAATCCAAATAAGGATTCAATCCAAATAAGACTACCCTAGACATATAATCACATTGTCAAAAATCAAAGACATAGAGAGGATTCTGGAGGCAGCAAGAGGAAAAAAAGCAAATAACACATAAGGGACTTCCCAAACAGCTAGCAGCAAACCTTTCAGAAGAAACTTTACAGGAGGCAGTGGGATGATATATTCCGAGTGTTTAAGAAACAACAACAAAAAATTGCCAAGCAAGAATATTGTACCCAGCAAAGCTGTTCTTCACTAATTAAAGAAGGATATTTTCTTAGACAAACACTGACAGAGTTCATAACCACCAGAGCTGTTTTACAAGAAATGCTAAAGAGAGTTCTTCCAGCATAAATTTGTTGGTAAAAGTAAGTACACAGTCAAATTTAGAATACTCTACCACTATAGTGGTGGTGTGCAAATTACTTGTATCTTTACTATGAAGGTTAAAAGACAAAGTTATTAAAAATAACTATAGCTGCAAAAATTGTTAAGGGATATGCAATATTAGAAAATGTAAATTGTGACATCAAAAATTCAAAATGTTGGCAAAAGGAATAGAGTAAAAGCGTAGTTTTTTGGGGTGTGGTGGGGTATGATATGATCAAAGCTAAGTTGTTATCAGCTTAAAATAACCTGTTATAAATATAAGAGTAAGCCTTGTGACAACCAAGAAACAAAAACCTATGGTAGATACAGAAAAAAATATAAAACAAGGAATCAAAACATGCCTCTAATGAAAATTACTTAACCACAATGGAAGATAGTAAGACAGGAAGAATGAAACAAAACATCAACACAACAAAACAACTATTAATAGAAAATATAGGTTGGCGCAAAAGGAATTATGATTACTTTTGCAGAAACCTAATAATTAATAAAACAGTAATAGATAAGTTCTTATCTAGCAATAATCACCCTGAATGTAAGTTGATCATATTCTGCAATCAAGAGACATAGACTGGCCAAATGAATATATGATTAAAACCCAACTACATGCTTCCTGCAAGAGATTCCCTTCACTAGTAAGGACACACATAGACTGAAAGTGAAGGGATAGGTAAAGACAGTCCATGCAAATGGAAATCAAAATAGGAATAGTTATACTTATATCAGATAAAATAGACTTTAAAAAACTGTAAAAAAAGGACAAAGAGGGTCATTAATAACAACAAAAGAAACAATCCAGCAAGAACATATGATTATTAATATTTTATATAATATTTATATGATATTTGCTTTAAATATTTAGATACTGGAATTGGAGTATACAAATTTATGAAGCAAATATTAGTAGATCTGAAGGGAGATATAGACTATAATACAATAATAGTGGGGAACATCAACATGCCACTTTCGACATTGGTCAGATCAGCTATACAGAAAGTAAATAAGGAAGCATTGAACTTAAACTATACTCTAGACCAAATGGACATAACAGAAATATCTAGAACATTCCATCCAGCAGCTGCAGAATACTCATTTTTCTCAACTGCACATGGAACAGTCTCCAGAATAATTATGTGCTAGGCTACAAAGCAAATCTTAACAAATTTAAGATTAAAAGTAATTTTTCTGACCACAACGGTATAAAACTAGGAATCAATTACATAAGGAACTTTGGAAAATTCACAAATACATGCAAGTTAAACATTCTATTGAACAACCAATGAAGCCATGAAGAAATTAAAAGGGAAATGTAAAATTTTGTTCAGGCAAACAAAAGTGAAAATACGACATACCAAAACCTGTGGGATATAGAAAAG
The DNA here is from genome assembly GCF_006542625.1 of Nomascus leucogenys. Classification (NCBI taxonomy): domain Eukaryota; kingdom Metazoa; phylum Chordata; class Mammalia; order Primates; family Hylobatidae; genus Nomascus; species Nomascus leucogenys. The sequence goes on from NC_044383.1 coordinate 153,184,227, forward strand.
GCAGTTCTAAAGGGAAGTTTATAGCAATCAACTCCTACACACACAAAAAAGACATTAAATAAACAACCTAACATTGCACCTCAAGGAATCAGAAAAACAAGAACAAACTAACCCCAAGGTTAGTAAAAGGAAGAAAATAATAAAGGTCACAGCAGGAATAAATGAAATAGAGACTAAAAAAAAAATAGAAAAGATCAACAAAAATGAGAGTTGTGCTTTTAAACAGATAAACAAATTCCACTAAACTTTAGTTAAACTAAGAAAAAAAGGAAATGTGCAAATAAATAAAATCATAGCTAAAAAGAGAGGCATTTCCACTGACACAACAGAAATACAAAAAATCATAACAGACTAATATGAGCAATTATATGCCAATAAATTGAATAACCTAAAATAAATAAATTCCTTGACACATATAACTTATCAAAATTGAATCATAAAGAAATAGAAAACCTGAACAGACCAATAATGGGTATGAGATCAAAACAGTATTAAAAAGTCTCTCATCAAAGGCAAGAACTGTATGGCTTTTGTTTAATTCCATGAAACATTTACAGAAAAACTAATACCAATTATTGTTAAGATCTTTCAAAACAATGAAGAAAATAGAACAATTCTCAACTCATTTTACAAGGCCAACATTACACCGATACCAAAGCTGAACAAGGTCAGCACACACACAGACACACGCACACACACACACAGAGGCATGCACAAAAAGAAAATAGCAGGCCAATATCCCTGATGAAGATAGATGCAAAACTCCTCAACAAAATACTAGCAAACCAAATTTAACAATACATTAAAAAGATCATTCACCATGATAATGTGGGATTCATCTCAGGAATACAAGGATGGTTCAGCATCCTTGTAAATCAATAAATGTGACACATCACATTAACATATTTCCGGATAAAAGCCATATAATCATTTTGATAGATGCAGAAAAAGCATTTGATAAAATTCCAAATCCTTCATGATAAAAACTCTCAATAAAATAGATATAGAAGGAAAGTACCTAAACATAATAAAGGCCATGCATGACACACCCCAGCTTACATCATATTGAACAAGGAAAAGTTGAAAGCTTTTCCTCTAAGATCTAGAACAAGACAAGGATGCCCCCTTACCACTTCTATTCAACTTCTAGCATTGGAAGGCCTAGCCAGAGCAATTAGGCAAAAGAAAGAATTAAAACGCATCCAAATTGGAAAGGAACAAGTTAAATTGTCCCTGTTTGCAGATGACATGATCTTATATACAGAAAACCCTAAAGACTATTTAAAAACTGTTAGAACAAATAAATTCAGGAAACTTGCAAGATACAAAATGAACATACAAAAATCAGTAGTGTTTCTATATATTAACAGTGAACTATCCAAAAAAGAAATCAAGAAAACAATCCTATTTACAATAGCTACCAAAAAATAAAATAGAAATAAATGTAACCCAAGAGTGAGAGATCTCTGTATTGAAAACTATAAAATACTGATGAAAGTAATTGAAGTAGACACAAATAAACAAAAAGATGCTCTGTTTTCATGGATTGGAAAAATTAGTACTAATAAAATGTCCATACTACACAAAGTGATCTACAGATTCAATGCCATCTCTGTCAAAATACCAATTCTATTCTTCACAGAAATAGAAAAAATATCCTAAAATGTGTATGGAGCCACAAAAGACCTCCAATAGCCAAAGTAATCTTGAGCAACAAAAACAAAGCAGGAGGCATAATGCTACCTGACTTCAAACTATACTAAAAGGTACGGTAAACAAAACAGCACTATACTGACATGAAAACAGACACATAGACCAATGGAACAGAATAGGTAGCCCAGAAATAAACCCACATATTTACAGCCAACTCATTTTCAACAAGGATGCTAAGAACATGCAGTGGGGAAAGGACAGTCTTCAATCAATAGCATTGGGAAGGCTGGATATTCACATGCAGAATGACACTAGACGCCTAACTCACATCATATACAAAAATCAATTCCAAACGCATTAAAGACTTCAGTGTAAGACCCAAAACTATAAAACTACCATAAGAAAACACAGGGAAAAGCTCAATGACATTGGTCTGGGCAATAATTTTTTGGATATATCCTCAAAAGCACAGATAACAAAAGCAAAAATAGACAACTGGGATTACATCAAACTAGAAGCTTCTTCACAGCAAGGAAACAGTCAACAGAGTGAAGAGACAACCCACAGAATGGGATAAAATATTTGCAAACTATATAACTGATAAGGGATTAATATTCAAAATATAGTCATGTGATGCTTAATGACAGGAATACGTTCTGAGACGTGCCATTACAAGATTTAATTGTTGTGTGAATATCATTAGAGTGTACTTACACACACCTAGATGGTACAGCTCACTACACACTTAGGCTATACAGTATAGCCTGTTGCTCCAAGGCTACAAACCTGTACAGCATGTTACTATACTGAATACTAGAGGCAATTGTAACACAACATTAGGTGTTTGTGTATCTAAACATAGTAAAATTACAGTAAAAAATGGTCTTACAATTTTATGGACCACTGTTGTATAAGTGTTCCATGATTGTCCAAAATGTCAGGTGGCATCACCACCATGTCCTCATGCCATGCAGGCTGGCTCACCTGTGGAGCTGCAGCCACTGGTGTTGGGTTGTGGGGTGTGGGCTGGGGGTGGGCATAGGTTGTGCTGGGCATGAGTGTATATAAAGAACTCAAACAACTCAATAGCAAGAAAACAACACTTTCTATAAATGGACGAAGCATCTGAGTAGACATTTCTCAAAAGAAGACATACAAATAGTCAATAGATTTATGGAAAAACACTCATCACTAATCATCAGGAAAACACAAATTAAAACCACAATGAGATATCGCCTCATACCTGTTAAGATGGCTGTTATCAAAAAGACAAAAGATTTAACAAGTGTTGGCAAGGATGTGGAGAAAAGAGAGCCCTCACACACTGTTGGCAGAAATATAAATTAGTTCAACCATTACAGAAAACAGCATGGAAGATGGGAGAGGAGGGAAAGAGAAGGAGGGGGAGAAAGACAAGGGGAGGGGAGGAGAAAGAGGCGGAGTGGAAGAGGGAGAGGGAGAGGTGGAGGGGAGAGGGGAGAGGAGGTAGGAGAGGAGAGGGTGTTTCCAGCCAGGGTGAAGTTCAGGACAGGACATGGGTGGGCTCATTTCTATCTTGCCCTCTGCACTTGCTCACCTCCCAGTCTGATGACCCCTGAAGTGGCCCTTGTCAGAGCACCATGAAGAAGGTGCTGACACTTTCCAAACCAAAGCTTATAGATGTGGCTGACTCTGGATTAAATACTTGAAATTTGTGACTCGGAACCCTGGTGGGGGTCTAAGCAAGACCCAACACCATCATCGACAAGTTCTTTGAGTAACTCATTTGCCATTTCTGAGCCTCCGTTTCCACAGATTTAAAATAAGGAGGCCGAGGAGAAATGACCCCTATGGTCTCCTTTAGTTGTCAACATTTTCCTAAGAATCTAGACCTCCTCAAGAGTTAGTTCCTAATTTTCAAGGAATGAGTCGGCTGAGCCCTGCAGTGCCCTAGTCATGTTGACACAGATGTGGATGCCAGCCTGAGGAAAGGATTTAGCAACTCAGAGCCTGGGAGACTCCAGCCTGCCGAGCTTCCAATGGCTCGTGGAGCTGGGACTAGGGAGGGGTGCGAAACTAAAGTGTTCCTTCCTCTGATAATAGAAAGTGTTCCATTGAAATTCCAACAATTATCCATTCTTCCTTTAGCATTATCATCTGGACACTTTCAGAAGGAATCATGACAGGCATTGCTCTCTGTGTTATTCTCAACAGCGCCCCAGCGGTGTAGCCCGACTACCAGCCGATTTGCTCAGATGAGTCAGCAGCATGAGAAAAACTACACAATGGATGAGGCCAAATAGCAACAGAAATTGGAGCTAAATAACATACAGATCCCCTTTGTGTGGCACTGAAGCTGAACAAGACCCTGGGAGTCTACACTGAGACAGGCCTTTCCTGCCTGCCATGTGGACCCGCCAAGTGAACCGCACCACACCCGGCCACTGAACGCCGACCCCCAGGGACCACACATGCACACACATGCATGCACACATGTGCCCATCTGGTCTGGTCACCTACTGGGAGGCTGCTCTTTGTTGAGGCCAGGCTCAGAAGCCCTGCGGTCCCTGGGCAGGCCATGGCAAGCGTCCAGGGCACCATCAGGACCCCTACCCGAGGGGTGTGGGGCTATTCTGCCCCTGCTCTCCTTTCTGAGTGACCTGAGAGGTGTGGACAGCAGCCACCGAGGATCCGCTGTGCAGTGCCGCTGGCCTGTGGAGGCTTCCTCAGGGTCCTCTCTCCTCCATTCAGGCTCCATGTTTGTCACCAATGAAAACTGTGGGATAGGCAGACCCGAGGCCCCACAAAGAGGACGCCATGTGAGACCCTGTTCCATCCTCCTCCTTCAGAGGAGCCCACGCCAACCTCTGGCTGAGACCTTTCATCCAACAGGTACTTCCTGCGGTGGAGTCTCACTCTGAAATTCCTGTCCAAGAAACCGACCAAAAGCTGTTTTAGGGCAGGTGGTACCTCAGGGCCGTGAGCAGAGGAGACTGTACCCTGAGCTTCCACTCCCTCTCCCAAAACAAGAGTGCTGCTACCCCCTCACCCTACGCCCACTCCCAGCCCACACCCCACAACCCCACACCAGTGGCTGCAGCTTCACAGGTGAACCTGCCTGCATGGCACAAGGACACGGTGGTGATGCCACCTGACTCGCCTTCAGCAGCCTGTGGACCCCGGTGCAAGGGGGCTTCACGAGGCTGTGGCTCATGCCTCCTTTGGGAACAACATGTTCCAACCCAGTGGCCAGCCCTCAGGTCTGGAGCACCGCAGCATGGCTGCAGGAGAGGGAAGCGCCCAGATGGACTGGCAGGCAAGGACTCTCTGGGTCCCGTGCCCAGCACAGGTTGTGGGGACTAAACCACATCCCCCTAAAGGAAGTTTCCTTCACATCTTCACCCCCACAGACCCTGCCTTTCCCTCCAAAACAGCCCTGCCCAAATCCTCTGGGAGCAAGCAGAATCTCCCATGCCCTGAAATGTGTCAGGTCCCCGGGGGCTGAGCAGCCGGCGCCCACACCCTTAATCCACGAACGGGAGCCTTTACAGCCAATGTTTTAAACGGCCACTCTCACACACACAGGCGCTCGGAAGTTTACGGAACTCGATACTGCTGTTTAAGGAGTCCAGGCAAAAATATAAATGCTCTCCGATGGGTTTGGCCAATTTCTGAACCATAGAGCTATAAAGGATGTCTGCAGGAGACTGAGGCACAGCAACGCCAAGGACAGTGTCAGAAAACAAACTACCAACTGGCACATCACACCTCAGGAGGCTCTGCAGAGGCACAACAGAAATTCCCAGACTTCTAAGATGCAAACAGTCTCGAAGCCTTGTATGAGGCACATCACCACCACGACCTTAACCCGCTGGGTTCTTAACCCAGAACACAGACATACAGACACAAATGTGCGCACGGCACCACACCACACCATCACCTCCCTATGCAGAGAACACACACACACCATTACCATCACCACCTCCACCACCATTATCACCTCCAACTCCACCACCTCCTCCCTATATACAAACACAAACATGCACTCAGCAGCACATATCATCACCTCCCTATGCGGAGAACGCACACACACACCATTACCATCACAACCATCACCTCACCTCCACCCCACCTCCTCCCTACATACAAACACATCAACCACTCACACCACCACACCATCACCTCCCACCACCCCTCCCACCCCCGCCACCTCCTCCCACATACAAACACAAACATGCACACAGCACCACACCACACCATCACCTCCCCTACGCAGAGAACACACACACACACCCATTACCCATCACCACCACCCATTATCACCTCCATCCTCCCACCACCACCTCTCTACATACAAAACACAAACATGCACACAACGCCACACCACATCATACCCTCCCATGCAGAGAACACACACACACTGTTATTATCACCACTATCACCTCCATCTCTGCCACCACCACCATATCACCAATATCACCACCACCTCCACCACCAACACTTTCCTACATACAGAACACAAACACACAGAACCACACCACACCATCACTACACTACACGGGACACACACACACACACACACACAATCTCTACCACCACCTCTGCCACCACTGTCACCACTATCACCACTATCAATATCACTTCCCCCTCCCCACACAGAGAAGACACATACACACATATGGCACCATCACCACCACCACTTCCACCACCCCACATACAGAACAGAAAGACACACAACACCACACCACTACCATCACAACCCTATGCATGGAAAAAACAAACACATACATATCATCACCACCACAACCATTGCCTCAATCATCATCACCACCACCATCATTCTCACTACCACCACCACTTCCACAGCCATTACCACTATCATTATACCCTCCACCACCACCACAATCACAGTCTCAATCATTAATACCACCATCACCACCATCACCATCACCTCTACCAACACCAACACCACCACACTGTCATCATCACTATCACCACCATTACCTCCATCACCACTGCCATTACCATTACCTCCACCACCATCCATCATGACCACTACCTTCACTACCACCACCACCACCATCACCTCTACCACCACCATCATCACTCCAATCATTACTACCATCATCATCACCACCACCACCATCACTACCAACACCATCACTTTCACCACCATCACCACCACCATGGCCTCAAATCATTGATACCACCATCACAACCCCCACTATCATTACCTCTACCAATACCACCACCACCATCACCACCAGCACACCATCATCACCATTATCACAACCACTATTACCTCTACCACCATCACTACCACCACCATTACTACCACCACCACTATCACCTCTATCACCACCATCACCTCAATCATTACTACCACCATCATCACTATTAACACCTCCACCATGACCACCATCATCTCCACCACCATCACCACCTCCATCACCATCATTAACACTGTCACCACCATTACCTCCACCACCATCATGACCACCACCATCACCTCTACCACCACCACCATCACTCTAATCATTACTACCACCATCACCCCCACCACCCCACCACCATCACCACAATCATCACCACCACCACCATTACCACCATCACCATCACCACCACCATTGCCTTCACAAACACCAACATTGCAACCACCTCCCTACACACACAAACATACACCACCACCATCATCACCCTCACCACCTTGGTTCGTTTCTCTTCAGATGTTCACTTTATACACTGGCCCTTCCTTACATCTAGAACTTAATTGTGTTATGCACATACATTCTGATAATCCCCTTAGCATCCTGCTCCTATGTCAAGGCTCCTCCCCAGCTACACACTGTGCCAAGAATATCCTTACCCTCATTTCACCAAGTTTTCTTTCTTCTCATATTCAAGAAATTTTTGAAATCCTGATTCTTTAAGAAATTTTCCTTTATTGAAAGAGATAGTAGTTACTTTCATCTTCCTCAACTGTGCCTCTGCACATATTAGTACATGTGACGTACTTGCCCCATTCATTCATTCAACATTGATTCAGGGCTTCCCTGTATAAACTTGCTTCTTCCATTCATTCATTTGTTCATTCATTCAGTGTTAAGTGCTTACCTATACACACTTGCCTCATCATTCATTCATTCAGTGTTCATTAAGTGCTTCCATATTTATGCTTGCCTCTTCCATTCATTCATTCATTCATTCATTCATTCATTCAGTGTGATTAGGGCTTCCCTTATGTGTTCATCACTTAGGCCCTGGAGAAACAAATAATCAATGCTCGAACTTGCAGGCTGTTAGGGACTTCCATGCTGAGTATGTGTCCGTTGAATATAATTTTTCAGAAAGGGCTGTTTCCTTTCCTAGCAGGAGGCTAAAAAGGTTTTGCCTTTCCAGAAGCCAAGGTGTACCCATGCTGAGCCATCCTCCCTCAGTTAAATGCAGTTGTGCAAACCAGGAAGGAGAGAGAAGCATACGGCTCACTGCACGTGGCCAACACACTGCGGCGTGCCCGGAAACAGTCCTCCTGCAACAGGTGCCTCAGAAATGAGCTTCTCTCTCCAGGTGAGTAAACTGAATGCCTCAGACTTTTCCTGCATTTAAACTGTCAACACCATATAGGAAAACTGACATAGTTAGATCTCATGGTATGCTGTCAAGTGAGAAAAGCCACTTGTACAACAGCATGAATTGTCTGAACCCACTTATATAACCCTGAGTGTGTGTGTGTGTGCATGTGTGTGCATGTGTGTGTTTGAACACAGGCAGAAACCAGAGGGAGTTCAGTAACATTTTGATGGTACATCTTGGGTGAGGTGATTGGGTGTGGGGAGGTGGTAGTTTTACTCCATGATTGCAAAGAATGTAGTATTGGGGGTTAAAACAATTAGAGCTTAACTCAACTAACTCCTCGTTCTGATGCTACCAAATTCGTTCTCTTTGACAGGGTCATGCTCTGACACTTGACTTTCTCATCTGTAAGATGGGAATAACAGTGGCGCCTTCCATGTAGATGTATGTTAGAGTTGATGAGATGGTGTCTGGCATAAAATCAATGCTCAAGGAATGTATGGATTTCAAGTTGTTCTCTATTTTTAAATCTACGTGTGCATTTATCTTTTAAAAGTTTGTTTTACCTTTGCTCATTGTGATTGAAGGCTAGGACCCCCTTGTCCCTTTCTCTTAAAGGCCGTGCCATCTAACACAGCATCGTTTCTGACGCAAAGTCAGAGCAGAGTGGCCGCCAGTTGTCAGAGTCTACAACTGCATATGGATTTTTTTTTCTTTTCTTTTTTGGTGAGAGTAACACCAGGAAGCAGGACACAGAGACGGAGACTCCCCCACCTGTGTTTCCATCATACCCTCTGTCCTGCCCGCAGTTTCCATCACGATGCTACCCAGAGCTGCTACTATGAACAGCCGGGTGGGAAGGAAGGGGGCTTAGAACATTGGCCTCAGCTCTGCATAAAGCACCACAAAGAAACTCACGCAAGGGGCCCCTTGAGCTAAGCTGGGTGTGGATTCCACCACTGATAAGGAAGCCAACATTCTGGTGGTGGTTTGTTTTCAGTGCTTGGTGACTGGAGGGATTCTTAGGTATATCCTGTGTCTTTCTGTCAGGAATCTACTTCTGTGCAGTCAGGAGGGATGGGATCCTTCTGTGCTCCTCACAAAACCCAAATGCCTCCAGGTGGAATGAGGAGGGTGTCAACAACTCACGGCACATCTCGGGCCTCCCATGCGACATTTTCCAAAGCGTAGAGCTGGGCTTTCACTTCAGCTCACTGGTTTATAATGAATACTACACATCTCAGCACCTGGCGCAGACCAGTCTGCGGCCCTGCGCAAGCCTCTGCCTTGAAGAAGAGAGGCTCGGGTCCTGGGTCAGTCGGCACCTCTCCCTGCCACAGCAGCTCCAAGCCAGAGCCTTCGAAAAGGCAACCTGGACACGTCCTGACCTGGCCAGGAGGCACCGCCCAGCCCACCACTCTTAGGAGACCCTAGCGAAGTTTTCACTGGAATCATCTCCTCTTTTACAAAATGTCCTGCATCAGAAAAAGATGACACATTTCAACCTTTCCCTGTTTTGATAAGCCTGGTGACCCATTTACGCCACTCCTGAGCAACTTTGGCTAGGAAAACAAGAATTAGACTTTGCTGAGTGTCCAGGTCCCTCCACGGGCAAGCCCCAGGCTGACGTTGTGTGTTCTAGATGCACACACACACCCATGCGTGTGTCATACATATGGATTACACTTCGAGTAGATGTGTTAGAGACGTAGATATGCTCATTTATCATGTGCACATACTTTTTAAATACATAATAAATATATAATCTATATTACATTCATATACATTTCTATTTTTATGTATGAAATACACACATTTTAAAACTCACATTGGGATACTGACGGTCTTTGGCCTTTTCTAGACCACTCCTGGGCTGGCTTCTGGGTCACTCTGAGAGAAGCTCCAAACCGCTGTCTGTTAGGAAGAATTAGGGCCCCTCAGAGCCTGGGCGGAGGCTGTCTGCCTCACACCGAGAGGGAACCCAGAGGCGCTTCTCTCTGTCCCCCAGGACTCGGGCTATCAGGAACAGGGAGGAGTCAGAGCTGGGGCCTTTCAGCCACTCTTCCTAGTCACCGAGCCTATGGAAGGAAGAAGAAATGAGGCTGAAAGCAGGGACAGAACTCTCGAAGACGACCAGGGTCAGTGGCCTCTGTGATTGGCAGGGTAGGAGTCCACAGTTCTCCGGCAACATCCGTCCTCATCACCCACACCGGTGAGGCTCCGCTCACTCCACTCTGCCCAGCACATACGAGCCACGCAGGCCCGCACGCCCCGCTACCCACCCCAGGGGAGCAGCGACCTCGGGCTCTGCCCCGCCCACCCTGCCCACCTGCAGGGGTTCCATCCGGAGGGTGTGCTGGGCGCCACCCCGGACTCTGATTGGACAGCAGAGTTGATTAGTTCTAACTTCACACTGCAAGCTATTTATAGGCTTCAGCCACAGCCTTAAATAACAGGGAAATTATCACACAGTTATTTGAAGCCACGAAAACTTTCTCACAGCATTTTTTATTTACGACTTGGCCATCACTCCTGGAAACTGCTGATGGCTGCATGACCATGTACGTCTGAGACTTGGAGGGTCCCCCGTCCCCTCCCTACCCTCCAGCTGGCCTCCTCCTCGGTCCCCCAGACCACCCTTGCTCACCGACACCCTCTCCTTCAGAACCTCACAGACCCCTGAACAGCACATATCACGCTTTACAATTTTAAATTACTGTAGTAGCCATTTAGTATAAATTCTGCTTTTCCTCCCAAACAAACTATGGGATTATTTTTCTGATTATAAAATAACCCACTTTAACAGAGCCTGAAACAAGAACACTGTTCATGGACTGGCAGTTTTTTTGTTCGAATTGTTAAGTAATATTTTCACTTGATTCAAAATGTAAAACTACAGGACACATGTGGCAGATCATTTCCTCCAGAGGCAACAGATGTAACCGGCTCCCTGTGTACTGCATGGTTCAAGAGCTATTATAGCATATAAAAATAAACACACAGGCAGCATTACCTAAAGCCTTAAAGAAGAAAATGAGACTTGCCCCTAGCCTCACCCCTGGGGAAGAGCCACATGGACCCAGGGTCACCTCCTCAGGCGTTCTCCCAAATCATGAGAGATTATCCCAGGTTTGTTTGTTAACAGCACTTCAACACACAGTACCCCTGACTTTGAATTCTTCTTTATTTTTCATTAAAGACTCTGCAGAAATGGTTAATGAGTGGAAGAGTTGAGATTTGACCCAATCCAATGTATCTAAGTTTCTATTTGCTTTGCTCAAATAGGAAAGCCTGTTATTTTTAACGTTTCTATTTGCTTTCCTGTGTCATCTTACATATTTTCACACGTTAACAATAGGTTCAAATTAGAGAACCTTCCCCAAATTTAAGAGAAATCTCCACTTTTTTTCTTTCCTATTTCTCCCCAACTAGACTTCAGGGGTTGATTCCAAAGTGGGAAGGTCTTCGTGTCCCCCAACGACCAGCACTCCTTCACTCCAGGTGACTAAGAAAGAAGGGGGCCAGGCGCGGTGGCTCATGTCTGTAATCCCAGCACTTTAGGAGGCCGAGGCAGGCAGATCACGAGGTCAGGAGTTCAAGACCACCCTGACCAACATGGTGAAACCCCATCTCTACTAAAAATACAATAATTAGCTAGGCATGGTGGTGCATGCCTGTAGTCCCAGCTACTCGGGAGGCTGAGGCAGGAGAATTACTTGAACCTGGGAGGTGGAAGTTGCGGTGAGCAGAGATCGCACCACTGTACTCCAGCCTGGGTGACAGAGTGAGACTCCGTCTCAAAAAGAAAAGAAAAGAAAAAAGGAAATTATAGACTCTACTGGGGATAACATAAAAGAACATGCATCCAATGGGAGAATTGATGGTGATGAAATGAGCCAGTGCCACCTGCACGGTGCAGAGTAGGGGAGCCCCCAGAACCCAACCATGCATCTGTCTCCGTCCACACACATGGGACCCTGTGGCACGGGGTGCACAGCACAGGCAACACACGTGAGGAGGGCAGAGAGATGCTTCCCATTGAACCAAGGACCATGCCTTCCTCCTGCGGGACAGTTTCTGATCACCGTCACCCACAGGACCGTCTATGCACTGACCTGAGCGATAGTAGCGTTGTGGTTCACCTTGAGATTGTATTTTCTGCATTTTTACAAAGCAAGTAAAAATAAAAGAATAAACGTAAACAGAATATCTGGCACCAGAGAAAGAAATTCAGACAATTCACAAAGTTGTGAAGGAGGGGAGGCAGACATCTACACGAATTTGTTACAATTGTTATAAACTTTCTTAATATCTCATTGTCTGGACACTTGAGTCATTAATTCACTTTTTATCAGAGAAAAGTTTAATATTGGACTTTAATTTCTTCAAGTCTTTTTGATCAAGAAACCTCAATGTTACATTGTAACCTCAGATTTTTATCAATCCAACTTCCTGTAAGCCAACAAAGAATATTAGAGAATTCAATGGAATAGTAAAAATCATCCAAATGAGATTTTTAACTTTCTCCCAAAATTTAAGTCAAACTGTTTCTTTAGTTTCACATTATTAGGGTGCCAAAGAGCCAACTCCTGAAGACATCAACACATCTGGAGTATCCTGCACGTTAACGGGAATCCCATGTCCACACTTCACTTCTACCTTCAGGGCTCCCACGGTGACTCCTAGTCATTGCTAGCCCAGGATCAGAAGTTTATATTTCCTCAAAAAACCAACACTGATCATTCAAAAAATATAGAGAAAAGATGCAAATTTTGACTGAGTTTGGTAAGCCATGTCATGACTCCAAAACCGTTTTTGCATTTTGTGACCAATTTACAGAAGCAGGAAGGAAACACAATCACATTCCTCTAGATGACTCAAGGAATAGAGTTTAACAAAGCTCCCACAGTAGGGTGTGATTTTGTCAGAATACAAAAAGGCTGATCAATGGCTGCTTTTTCATTTGGACCTAAATAGGACCGGGGCCAGCGATTAGTTCTGGATTCCAGGGGCAGAGGAGAGCATGCTGACCGGTGCGCACGTTATCACTGTCCAGGGTTAGAGCAGAGCACGCTGACCAGTGCACACACATTTTTGCTGCAGCTCATTGTAATTATGGGGAGTTTTTCACTTTGTTTTTCATTTTGCAGCTGAATGCATGTGAGACAAATGTCCCTACCTGAAGGCTCCTTGAGCTCCTGGCCCAGACCCTTCAATGACCACCTCCATGAAGGTCATTAGTCTTCCAGGAAGGGAGCCAGGCCCCCTGGGCCTCTTTCTCCTGGGGGCGTGGCTCAGCAGCCCCCACTGGAGCTCATTTCTGAGCAGCTTCCCCCGAAGCCTGAGGCACCCCTCCCTTCCTTTTCCGTCTCCTTCTGCACCCAGTGATTGGCCACCTCCACTTTTTCTTGGGCGCTGGTGGGCGAGAAGGGAGGAGGAGTTAGATCATGACCAATTCAACTCCTTTTGAGACATTTCAACAAATTTGAATAATTTATTTCAATAAGGAACTGTGCCCTCCTCCTTTGCAGCTCAGAAATGCTGAGATTTGAGTCGGTACCCAGCACCAAGGCCACTCTCTGTTGGGTCTGAGAATCCTTTCAGGGCCTGGGAGACACCTGACTGTGTCCTTTTCCAGAGTTCTTTGTAGCGTTCTCCACTCCCCTTCCCCAAACTGTTCTGGAAACAAGTGCCGAAGTACATGCCACATGGAAGTAGCTGATAACCAGCTCCGTGTTTCCTGCTAAACTGGGACAATTGAAAGTTCAATTTTCACATAAACCATTGTCCCAGCTGGGGCAGACCCCAGGCCTGCCTGAGATTTATTTCTGCAAAGTCCTGGAAAACCCAGGAAACAGCATCAGAGTCCCCACAGTTGTGCGGTTGTGAGGAGAGCAAAAATTATGAAGCTATCCACCAATAAAGGGACAGCCAGACACCCCTCTCTGCTTCAATGTCATGTCTGACCGCCCAGTGTGGCTACGTCTTTGGAAGTCAGCGCATCATGGAGCTGTCGCTGCAACAGGCTGTGTGACAGGTGACTCCAAAACTCCAAGCTATGCCAGGAAACTCAATTCTGTGCTCACAACCTGCAGGTCCACAGTGGTTCATGTGATTAAAACTGACCTGGGATAGCCCGGGCACAGTGGCTCACACCTGTAATCCCAGCACTTTGGGAGGCCAATATGAGCGGATCATCTGAGGTCAGGAGTTCAAGACCAGCCTGGCCAACATGGTGAAACCCCGTCTCTACTAAAAGTACAAAATCAGCTGGGAATGGGCGCGGTGGCACCCGTCTGTAATCCCAGCTACTGGGGAGGCTGAGGCAGGCGAATCACTGAACCCAGGAGGCGGAGGTTGCATGAGTGGAGATCGAGCCATTGCACTCCAGCCTGAGAAAAAAGAGCAAAACTCCGTCAAAACAAACAAACAAACAAAAAACGAAACAAAACCAAAACCTGGCCTGGGGCAGGTGGCTGTTTTGTAAGCGAGTTTTGCCTGGTCTTGGGTGCAAGCTGCAGGCTGGGTTTAAGTCTTCTCCTAGTGCCTCTCATCCTCCTTAGATGCATTCTTCTCAGGAGCCCAAGGTCCGAGCCAAGCACACAATTCATTCAGAGCTTCTGATCACATCATGGCCACCCACACTCCATTGGCCAAGGCCAGTCACATGACCAAACCCAAAGTCTGTAGGGCAGGGAAGGGAGAGCAGAGGGCAGTATCTGCTGATACTTAGCTCAACACAGAAGGTCTGGTACAGCAGCTCCTCACTGGCTGGAAGGTTGAACGTTGGAACACAGTGCCAACTAACTACAAAATAAAATACAAATCTTGCAGGAGGCATGATCCCACATGAGACAGCTATTCCACCCTCACCCACAGAAACAAGGCTGGGAAGGTCATCTTCAGTTGGCAGTGGAGGAGGAACGCAACACAGACCATGGCAAACCACAAATTCCCAGAAGATGATCCGAATATCAGAGAGAGGCCTTTGGGAAGGCTGACGCAGACATTCACAGAAGCTACCTAGGGTGAAAGGCAGGATCGCGTCACGTAAAATTCTACCGGGAAAATGACACCAACCCCCCAACGACCATTTCATTCCTTTCTCATTTCTTTTAAGTACTAGTCAGAAGTGAAAACTTAATTTCCTGTATCTGTGAGAAAATACATTTATGTGCCTATCTTCTGATTTTCACCTTTCAAGATAATGTCCCAAACCAAACTGGTTATCACTGTGTTTTTTGAACTTCTGGTACTCACTTTAAGCAAATTCACCACTAGTGAATAACAAGGACCTTCCAAATAGAGGTATAGAGTGCAGGCTCTGTGACCAGGAGACTTTGCTTCCAATCCCCATGCGTCTGATCACTGTGTGACGTCTGGTGTGTTATTGAACCTCTCCGGCTGGGTTCTCACCCACTCCTCATTGAAAGGATTAGATGGGGTGATACATTTAAAACAGAACTCCTAGCATGTAGTAGCACTCTAAATGTTAGGTGTTACTGTTAAGATTACTAGACCATTCTTGGCACTTAAACTTTCATATGTTCTCTTTATTATTTTAGGACATCTAATTGTAATAAAGTTTATACAACTGAACTAAGCAAATGTCCTGAACCAAAGGTGCTTACACGTTTCGCACGATACCTTTACCTGGTTTTCTGGAACTTTTTTATGGAAAAAGATTTTTCTGGAACTTTTTCATGGAACTTTTGCTTTCCATAAGCAAAAGAGGATAAAAACACAGCAGAAATATGTTATTAATGCAACAAATTAGCATGCACTGACAGGATATAATTAACTATCCTCCGAAGTTCCAAGTTCCGTGCAGCTGGGTGTAAAATACACGTGCTCTGCCATGCTGTGGGAAGCAGAAAGTGCTGTGACAGACAGAAGGGGGTGCTGGAATTCAGGCCGCTGACACGTGGAAGAGGGTGTCCCCCAGCCCTCCCTGCACTCTGTCCATCCCCCCGTCACCTCCATGTGTGCTCAGGACGGGAGCAGCTGTGGGCAAACAGATGCTGTTGTGAAAAAAAACAAAGGGAAAGAAGAAGTGGAGGTGGGAGGGGGCCCACTGCTTCTTACACCTTGCTGCTGCAAAGACATCGGAGTCTATTCTGAATTTTTCAGCATTTGAAGTCAAACCAGTCAAAGTGCAAAAGCTAATTATGTGAGCAGGTGGCTGTTGACGCTTTTCAGGGAGAAAAATACGTGTGTGAGTCCTGCCAGCCTCCACAGCCAGCGGGTCACTGAGAAGCTATGTGGGTGAGGCTGAGAACCCACACAGGCAGTGAGACAGCTCAGCCCCGGGCAGGAGAGGGATCCCAGGCGGAGGGGGCAGCCTGGACAGAGCCATGGAGACACAGGACAGCAGGGGTGTGAGTGTGAGAAGGAGTGTGTGGTATGTGCCTGTGTGTGAATGTGTGAGTGTATGTGGTGTGTTTGTGAATGTGTGTGTGTGTGCCCTTGTGTATGTGGAGTGTGTGTGGGTATGTGTGTGTTTGGTGTGTGCACATGTGTGAATGTGTGTGGTGCATGTGTGTATGTGAGTGTGTGCAGTATGTGTGTGTGGTGTATGTCTGTATGTGTGTGAGTGTATGTGGTGTGGGTGTGTGTGCATATGTATGGAGTATGTATGAGTGCATGTGTGGTGTGTGTGATATGAGTGTGTGTGTGTGGTGTATGTGAGTTTATGTGGTATGAGTGTGTGTGGTGTATGTGAGTTTATGTGGTATGAGTGTGTGTGGTGTATGTGTGAGTGTATGTGGTGTGTGGTGTGGGTGTGTGTGCATGTGTATGGAGTATGTATGAGTGCATGTGTGGTGTGTGTGATATGAGTGTGTGTGTGTGGTGTATGTGAGTTTATGTGGTATGAGTGTGTGTGGTGTATGTGAGTTTATGTGGTATGAGTGTGTGTGGTGTATGTGTGAGTGTATGTGGTGTGTGGTGTGGGTGTGTGTGCATATGTATGGAGTATGTATGAGTGCATGTGTGGTGTGTGTGATATGAGTGTGTGTGTGTGGTGTATGTGAGTTTATGTGGTATGAGTGTGTGTGGTGTATGTGAGTTTATGTGGTATGAGTGTGTGTGTGTGTATGTGTGAGTGTATGTGGTGTGTGGTGTGCGTGTGTGCATGTGGATGGAGTATGTATGAGTGCATGTGTGCTGTGTGTGGTATGAGACTGTGTGTGGTGTGTGTGTCAGTGTATGTGGTGTGTGTGTGCATGTGTATGGAGTATGTATGAGTGCATGTGTGCTGTATGTGCGTGCATGTGGATGGAGCATGAGTGTGTGTGTGGTGTTTGTGTGGTATGAGTGTGTGTGGTGTATGTGTGTGTGGTATGAGTGTGTGGTATATGTGTGTATGTGTGACTGTATGTGGTGTGTTTGTGAATGTGTGTTGTGTGTGCCCTTGTGTATGTGGAGTGTGTGTGTGCACGTGTGTTTGGTGTGTGCACATGTGTGAATGTGTGTGGTGCATGTGTATGTGAGTGTGTGCAGTGTGTGTGTGGTGTATGTCTGTATGTGTGTGAGTGTATGTGTATGCATGTGTATGGAGTGTGTATGAGTACGTGTGTGGTGTGTGTGATATGAGTGTGTGATGTATGTGTGTGTGGTATAAGTGTGTGTGTGTGTGGTGTGGGTAAGTGTATGTGGTGGGTGAGTGTGTATGTGCATTGGTATGGAGTATGTATGAGTGCATGTGTGGTGTGTGTGGTATGAGACTGTGTGTGGTGTGTGTGTGTCAGTGTATGTGGTGTGTGTGCATGTGTATGGAGTATGTATGAGTGCGTGTGTGGTGTGTGTGTGCATGTGTATGGAGTATGAGTGCATGTTTTGTGTTGTATGAGTGTGCGTGTGGTGTATGTGTGTGTGATGTGAGAGTGTGTGTGGTGTGTGTGTGTGAGTGTATCTGGTGTGTGTGTATGAATGTGTATGGAGTATGTATGAGTGCGTGTGTGATGTGTGTGTGGTATGAGTGTGTGTGGTGCGTGTGTGTGGTGTGTGTGCAGTGTGTGTGTGGTATGAGAGTGTATATGTGTGTGGTGTGTGTGAGTGTATGTGGGGTATGAGTGTGTGTGTGAGTGTGTGTGTCTCTTGATCTGCAAGTAGCCCAGCGTTGCCTACACGTATGCTGCAAGATGGAAAAGAGCAGAAATGAAGTGGAGAGGGCAGAGGGAAAGTTGCAGGGGCTGTCCTGGAGGTCAGTGCTGACATGCAAGGCGAGGAATCAACCCTCTCCGAATTGGATGACAACGGGCACTCGCCCAGGAAAAGCACACGTATGTGCACATTCACACAGAGGCGCGTCCAGCATAATACAATCGGGGGTACTCACATACCACAAACAAGCAAGCAGCTCCCGCATTTTCACCAGGCAGAGGGGCTGCGGGGAAGACAGCGCACAGTCTGTCCCCACGGTGGGATGCAGAAGGGGACTCGCAAGGGGAAATTGAGAGGAGGATCCCAGGATGGCCAAGAGTGCCCCACCCCCACGACCACTACCATGAAAACAGAATGCACACTCCCCCCTCCGCCTCGCCACAGGCCCCCGATGACTTTAGACAATAGAAAGTGAGTTCACGGCAAACGCCCACGACTTAAGTTGCAGCTCAGAGGAAGCAGGCATAAGCCGAATGGAAGGGGAAGAATCCACACCATATCAGAACCACCAGGAGGGCTGGACGGGGCTGATAAGAAATCAGAGGGCCACAGGGAAAAGGAAGAAGGCGGCACGGGGCGCTAGACCACAGCCCAGCCTGGGAGCAGCTAACCCATGGCCAGGCGGAAACCCCCACAGGCACTTCCCCAGCTAAGAGGATGTGATTGCCATCGGCCAGGGGAGGGAAGGTGAGGCGGGGCTGTGGTGGTGTTGCAGGAAGGGACGGAGAGGCCCCATAGGGAAACAGAACTGGGTAGAGCCCTCAGAAGGCAGCTGTCAGGGAAACATTCCTGCCCACGGGGCGATGGTGTTGGCAACGGCATTGAGACCTGAACAGGCTGTGGTCCGGCAGAGCAGGGAGGTCGTGATGATACTGGCCAGACGGTGGCTCCGAGTATGGTGCATTTGTGAGACGTCATGGGGATCTATGGCATATGTAGGACAAAGGCTGGCCATTCCTCCTCGCCTTCCCACTTTGACTTCAGATACGGCGTGTCATCTCCCATCTTCCCGTTGCATCTCTGGACACCCGTTCTTTACTTTCTCCCCAACTTGTGCTCCTCTGCCTGGTGGTAAATGTCAGAACTCCTAATGGCTTGATCCCAAGCTTTCTTCTCTCCTCATCCTATGCTGCTGAGAAATCTCACCATGACTCCAGCTACCCTTTAAATGAAGGCGACTCCCAAACTCCTAACTGGCCGCAGCGTCTTTGGTAGGCTCAGGGTCTGTTCATCTAACCTTGATGTACAACCCAAAGTCAGCATACCCAAGATGGAAGTGCTAACCTTCACGTCCCCCAAGAGACGGTCTTCCAAGGTCCCCGTGTGGGTACCTGGTGCCTGCAACCATGCAGCTCTCCAAGCCAGACTGGGACAGCACTTTGGACAACTCCTGCAGCCTTGCACCCAGCCCAGCTCCAGTGTCTGCGTGTTGCCTCCCAAGTGTCTCTGGAATTCGACCGTCTGTCTCCATCTCCACAGCCACCATGCTTGTCCAAGCTCCCATGCCCATCGGTCTTCGTGGAGGTTCCTGCACCTTCCCAACTGCTCCCTCCACATCACTCTGCTACCCATGGAACACCTGGTGTGCTGCAGCCTGAGTGAGTTAGGAGAAGCACGCTGCTCCCGCCCCACACCACTGTCCCACTTCCTCTAACACCCGATTGCCCTGCACACTCGGGATGGGTCGGGCCCCATAGACCAATGTGCAAGGCCCGTGGACATTTTTTTTCAAGGTGGGGAGTCATCTTATAAGATTATTTAAACTAAACTCTGAGATTAACAAAACAAAAACAAACAAACAAAAAAACTCTCAAGAAAGCAGACTCTTTTCCACTGGCCAAGAACAGCAAAGCACACAGCCCAGACAGTGACCTCAGACAGGAGGACCATGGACAGGACTCCAAGAAGCAGAGCCCAGAATTAGAGACACAAACCAGGCCACATTGTTTACAGCCTGAGACAGGCCCTCTCCTGAGGTTTGTTTAGTTACATGATCCAGTAGTTCACCCACCTTGTTTTTCCTAAACCATGTTGACTCAGGTTTTCTGTAAAATAAACCAAAAGAATCATATTACAGTTAACATGTAGTTGATCACAGCATTACCATTACCCTCTTGGCAAAATGTGTCAATAGCTTCCCATGACCCATGGTTCTTAGGATACAAACTAAAACTCCTTAATATGGCCGCCAAGGCCCTGATGGATCTGGGCCTGTTTACCTTCCCAGCCAAATGGCAAAGATCTCTGTGCCTGCTCTCACCTCCAGTAACATTGAGCTTGCTTCTGGGCCTTCACACAGTCCTCCCCCAACATGGTCTTTGCTCCAGATGCTCCTCCTCACCACTTCATCCCCTACCTCCTCCCAGTCATTCACCTTTTCCTCCAGAGAGGCAATCCACATGAGATTCCTGTCCCTTGCTTTCATAGAATCGTGCTCCTTTCCTTCAAAACAATTTTCACCATTTATAATTAAATAATAGTTAGTGTAATTATCTGATTGTCTGCCTCCTGCACTAGACAGCAAACTGAGCAATGATCGTAGATATCTGTTTCTGCTCAAAACTGCATCCCCAGCACCATACATGGTGGGTGCTGGAAAATGCCTAGTGGGTGGGTGGATGGATAGATGGATGGGTGGGTGGATGGATGGATGGACGGATGGATGAATATATTTATGGGTGGACAGATGGACAGGTAGATGGATGGATGGGTGGATGGATGGATGGATGGATGGATGGGATGGATGGATAGATTGATGAGTGGACAGATGGACAGGTAGATGGATGGATGGATGGATGGATGGATGGATGGATGGATGATGGGTAGATTGATGGGTGGACAGATAGATGCGTGGATGGATGGATGAATGGATGGACAAATGGACAGGTAGATGGATGGATGGATGGACGGATGGATGGATGGATTGATGGGTGGACAGATGGACAGGTAGATGGATGAATGGATGGATGGATGAATGCATGGGTGGATGATGGATAGATTGATGAGTGGACAGATAGACACGTGGATGGATGGATGGATGGATGGACTGATGGATGGATGGATGGATGGATGGATGGATGGATGGATGGAATGGATGAATATATTGATGTGTGGACAGATGAACAGGTAGATGGATGGATGGATGGGATGGATGGATAGATTGATTGGTGGACAGATGTACAGGTAGATGGATGGATGGATGAATGGATGGATGGATGGATAGATTGATGGGTGAACAGATGGACGGGTAGATGGATGAATGGAGGGATGGATGGATGCATTGATGGATGATGGATAGACTGATGGGTGGACAGATAGACACGTGGATGGATAGATGGATGGACTGATGGGTGACAGATGGACAGGTATATGGATGAATGGATGGATGAATGATGCATAGATTGATGGGTGGACAGATAGATGTGTGGATGGATGGATGGATGGATGGATGGATGGATGGATTGATTGATGGGTGAACAGATGGACAGGTAGATGGATGAATGGATGGATGATAGATAGGTTGATGGGTGGACAGATGGATGCATGAATGGATGGATGGATGGATACATTGATGGGTGGACAGATGGACAGGTGGATGGATGGATGGATGGATGGATGGATGGATGGATGGATGGATAAATTGTCAAAGAACTTTGGAGGGAGGAGTCATAGACAAGAGCAATGAGAAGTTTCCAGCTTGAATTACCAGGTAGAGATGGTATCTGAGCTAGAAGGAGGAGAAAGGTGGGTAAGGAGGTGTTATTTGCATGTTACTATTTAAATGGAGGGGACACCAAGTGAAATGAAAGTTTGGAGACATGTTTCCCTCAATCACTGAGAGAAGCACTATTCTATCACTCATCATCAAGTAAAAATATATTCAGATAATTTCAACCAGCCACAGTCTTTTCTCCACTGACTCCACAAACACACCTGAATCCAGATACTCCCAGGCCCATCTTTGTCGCTAGCTCTACCTGGCTTCTGTCACTGTGCCCCCTTTCTGCACCCCCCACCAACTTCACAGCCCTTCGAGCTGCCTGCCATTGATAACTCTGCACACAGAGCAATCCCTCTAAAACTTCACTAGACCCAAATAAGAAATGTTTATAATTTTAGTTAATAAAGACAAATGTGAAAATCCAGCATGTACACAAACGAATGACTAAAAAGAGTGCTTTTGCCCAAGACTGAAAAGAACATATTGCAGTCTTGATGTTCTTAAAGATGAGTGCGATCACACAGAACCATATATGTTGCAAAGTTAAGGTGTCATTTGAACATAGCATACCAAGATCTAAGTAAAGTCAGTGGTATTTTCGATGTAACCTAATTAAGTTAATTTTAATTCCCCTTGGCAATATCTTCATGGTATATTATTTCAGAGTATTCAAAAACAGGTGATTACAAAGACAGATTATTTTAAATATTCCATACAATGGGAAAAGTGTTTATTTTATGTTAATTGTTTAATTTCGAATTATGATTGAAGCTTTTTCTTGTGACGTTTTCATCTTGGTAATGGTTGTTTTTAAAATATGGAAAGATTATGTGACATGCCATTACTTTTAAATATAGTTTATACTGATGGTTGCTAGATGTAGACACAGAATTTATACTGGAAAATAGAGAAAGTAATGCCTCCAAATAACTCAATTATCTATAATTTCATGTCATCAATATAGTTATACCAGGATCTCTAATATTGTCTCCCTAATCCAGCTTAGTAGTTTCTCCCTTAGAAGTCACACATTTAAACAAAAAATAAAAATAAAAATAAACAAAAAACTCCTAGTAACTGAAAATATGTATGGAAAGGCATTTGGCAACTCCACTTATGGCTGGAGCATAGAAATTGGAAAATGTTTAATTAAAATTAATTAATTAATTAAAATAAACAAAAAACTATGCTGCTCCATTCATCCACAAAGGGAGAGTTGGGACTGCACCCAGCAGGGAATGAAGGTGGAATTTTAGACTCACAGGATTACAGCTCCCAGGGGCCACCTGTGGAGCCTCGTTCTTCCTTCTTCCTTAATACTCAGGTTCCATAGTGTAGCTGAACACATGGCATCCTGGAAAAGAAGACAGTTTGCTGACATGGTTTGGATCTGCATCCCTGCCCAAATCTCATGTCAAATTGTAATCCCCAGTGTTGGAGGTGAGGCCTGGTGGGAGGTAATTAGATCGTGGAGGTGGATTTCCCCCTTGGTACTGAGTGGTGATAGCGAGTGAGTTCCCGTGAGATCTGGTTGTTTAAAAGTGTGTAGCACCTCTCTGCTCCTCTCTTCCTCCTGCTTCTGCCATGTGAGGTGCCAGCTCCCACTTCACCTTCTGCCATGATTGAAAGTTCCCTGAGGTCTCCCCAGAAGCAGAAGCTGCCATGCTTCCTGTACAGCCTGAAGAATGGTGAGCCCATTAAATCTCTTCTCTTTATAAATTACCCAGGCTCAGGTATTTCTTTATTGCAGTGTGAGAATGGCCTGACACACTTACCCACCTTCCCTGCAGCTAAGGGCTGTGGACTGAACTGGGTCTTCCTAAATTCCAAAGATCAAGCCCTACTCGCAATGGGATGGTGTTTGGGGGCGGGCCTTTGGGAGGGAACTAGGTTTAGATGAGGTCATGCAGGTGGGTCCCCACGATGTGATTGGGGTCCTTATCGAAGAGGAAGAGTCCGGAGCTTGTCTCTCTCTCTCCGCCTTCCTGAGGAAAGGCCATGTGAGGACACAGCAGGAAGGCCACCATGTGCAATCCCAGGCAGGAGAAACGGATCACCTGATTCTCACCAGGTTCTCACCGGACCATGCCGACATCTGGATCTTGGGCTTCCAGGCTCCAGAATTGTGAGAAATAAATTCACCTTGTTGAAGCCACCCATCTGCAGTACTTCATCGTGGCAGCTTGAATTGACTAAGACACTGAGTGTGGTCAGAGGTGTGTGAAGGTGTGGTTAACAACTACAGTAGTACCCCCACCACAGATTCAATTTCCAGTGTTCCTGTTAACTGAGGCCCCAAAATATTAAATGGAAAATTCCAGAAATCAGCAATCCACAAGTTTTAAATTGCACACTGTTCTGAGTAGTGTGATGAGGACTCTCACTGTCCCTCATCTCCTTCCCCAGAGATGAGTCCTCCCTTTGTCCAGCGGATCCACACTGTGGACATTCCCTGCCCGTAAGTCACTTTGTAGTCACCTTGGTTATCAGATCAACTGTCAGAGTCTCCCAGTTCAAGTCTCCCACTGTTCAAGTCACTCCTGGTTCACTCAGTAATGGTTGCGAGAGACTGGCCATTTGGTTCTGCCAAGAAGAAGCCATAAAGTGAAAAGGTGTCAGTTCTCAATAAGCAAAGGAAAGAATCGTATGCTGAGGCTGCTAAGATCTATGGTAGGAATGACTCTTCTATCAGTAAAACTATAAAGAAGGAAAATAAATTTGTGTTGGTTTTGCTGTTGCATCTCAAAAGGCAAAAGCTACAGCAGCAGTGCATGGTGAATGCTTAGTTAAGTTAAAAAAGGCATTGAGTTTGTGGGTGGGAGACATGCACGGAAGCGTGTTCTGATAGACAGCAAGTGGCTCTGGGAGTATGGCTGTGTCAGGAGTCCACAGGGGGTCCTGGAACGCACGCCCCAAGGATACAGGGGTACCACTGTGCAGGGGTGCCCTCAAGAGTGGCTCCCAGGGCCTACCTCCCTTCTTCTGGCTGCAGTGCCGGAGTGTGGGCCCCAGCTTGGGCTGTCATTTCACACTGAGAGCTGGAAGCCATTGAGGCTGACTCAGCAGTGAGACAAAGGAGCCTGTACCCTGAAGCTCATATGCAGTCCCAGGCTGCTGCCCTGTGATTGTGTTTAAGACAGTGGGGTGTGTGTAAGTGTGTGTGCATGTGTGTGCAATGACCACTTGCAGCCAAACCCAATCCTGATTGACACATGGCCTGGCTCCTTGCTCCTCTCCTTGGCCCTGTGTTCAGTCACTGCTCTGGAGCTAGTCTGCGCAGGGGCTCAGCGCCCTGGGAGGACGCTTCCTCTTCTTGCTCCTGTGTGATGAGGTTTACAGGATGGCAGAGCAGCTTGCAATCGAGCTGAAGTGTAGATACACACACACACACACATACACATACATATGCACACATACACATATATATTCATTTATACACACACATATACATATACACACATACGTACACACATATATATTCATTTATATACACACACATATACACACATGTTCATACATATGTACACATATGTTCATATATGCACGTGTACATACATGTGCACACACATATATTCATATATACACATATACACACATATACATACACATATATACATACATACACACACATATTAATTTATAATACACATAAACACACATATATACACATATACATACATATGCACACACATATATTCATTTATATACACACACATAAACATACACACATATACATATACACACACATATACACATACACATACATATGCACACACATATATTCATTTACATACACATATACACACATATATTCATTTATATATATACACACACATATTCCTTTACATGTATACACACATATACATAGACACATATATTTATATACACACACATATGTACTCATTTATATATACACACATACACTTATATATATATACACATACACACACATACATATATATACACACATATTCATATACACACATATATATTCATTTATATATACATGCACACATATATATGTTTATGTACACACATGCCCATACACACACATATACACACATATATATTTATATATAAAACCATATAAAATAATATATAAGTAATATACATAAAATAATACTTATATCGATATTTCTATTTCCCATTTCATTAATTCATTGGAAACTTTGTTCGTCTGTTAACAGAAAGCAAGGTGACAAATGTCTATGTATTCCAAATGAATCAGATTTCAAAACTGACTGATGCTATAATAACAGAAAGTCACAAGGTAAACTGTGGCCACCTGAGACCTCCCCAGTTATGGTGAAGTTGGGTAATTGTGGGCCCAGACAGGGTGTTTACAAAGAAAGAGAAGCTAGGGGCTTAAAATAACTGCATGTGGGCTCCAGGCGTATTCTAAACTTGTGAAACAGCATGCTAGTCAGATGAATTTGGATTGTGGGGAGAAAGAAATATTTAAATTCCTCTCTCTTCTTTGAGTGCTGTGGAATTCTTTTTAATAGAGAAAGATTAAAGCGAATGCCAGAGGGGTTGGTTCCAATATGAATATTTATTAAATGAGCTGAACAATTTATACTGGGTCAAAGGGGCCCCCGATAGGTCCATTCTCTTTGTAAATCGTAAGAAGGCCCTTTCAGTTAAAAATTGTGAAGAGTTAAACTAGAAAGGGAACCATGAAGTCAATCTTTTTCTGATGTCCTAAATCCATCCAACTTCCTGAGATGTGCACTGTAGCCAACATGCTCCTCATCTCCTGGACATCAGTGATGTCGTCTCCAAGATCAAATGAGTCCAGAAAATTCCGAAATCAATTTCTAACGGGGCAACCCTAAATTGACAAGGGCATTCTACAACAGCGCTGGTCCCAGCCTGGCCACCCACCCCAGGATGTGCTGGAGCCTGCTTGCACCAGCTCCTAAGAGCCAATTAGTAACTTCTGGGGAATGTTTCAAACTAGTTAGTCACAGCCATGGTGAGAAAATGCAGAATTAAGGACCGTTCCCACCCCTGCAACTACATAAAAAGCTGAAGTGGGCCAATCGCAGTTGGCAGTGCTGAAACTGACAGCTTTCATTTAATCAATAAAATTTGTGTGAGCTGACATGAGAAACCATTTAGGAGATCGTATCAGCTTAACAATGAACGTATGGAAAAAAGTGAGCAGGTTGAAAGTAGCCCCATTACCACACCATGGGTGGATTGCACCCAGAGACTGTCTGCAGATGTGAAAGCTGGGCAAAAGCCACCAAAATGTCCTGTGGGCGTGGGCTGGCTGCTCAGAGTGTGCAGTGAGTGTCATATGTGGCTTTTTATTTGGAACTTGTGTAACTTGCCTCCTTTCTGTCAGAAAGATTTATAACAGCTATACAAAGATTCTCATAGGTACTTTTTTTTTCTGGAGAGCCAGTTGTTAAACACTTACCAGCACTGCCCCACCGCCCAACCCTCCTTCCCTCACCTCCTCCCACACACTCTCCACCTGATCTAAAAGTGCATTTTCTAGTATCAGCTGGGGACTAATCCCATCTAAGTTTGGAGCATCTTGGGGTGAAGGGGCCCTTGTCTTGCTCTGGAAGTCCTTCAGAGCCAGAAACATTTCACTTTTCATGGCGTGCCTGGAGGCTGGGAGGGTCACCGGCTGCCTAGAAACAAGGTTGAAGTTTTGGAAAAAAGCCTTATTCCTGCGATTGTTGATCCACAGATTTCCAGTGTTTCTTTAATGGGCGTTCTCTGGCCTCAGCAGCCTCGCAGGCGCTTGCTCACACCAACCCCGCTCCAGGGCTTCCAACACTTTTGAAAGCACCTTTTGGACTCCTCCTCAAGGCTGGTGTGTGAGCTACAGAAGTAACCCAGTCATATTTCAGAATTTTCACCAAAAATGTTATTACCCAGCATTATTTTTTATTTCATTTACCTGAAAAGCTCCAGACGATGGTGGCCTGTTTGTGCAGGAAAAATACAACTTTAGAGTTGAAAAGCAGACGCCGTGGAGGGCAGGGGCATGAAGGAAGAGAATTTAATGAGGAAGCAGACGCGTGGGGGGGGGGGGGGGGCATGGGGAAGGGGGGGGGGGGGAAGGAGGGAGAGACATCTTCATCTCTCGGACGCATCGTTCAGGCCACAGAGCTAACACACGGCAAATCTGGACCTTTCCCACAGTCACGATCCCTGGAGCACGTTGAGGGCCTGCAGGTGGTGATGGGCCGCGCAGCGGAGACCCTCGAGCTCCTCAACGTGCTTCATGGCGCTGCTTCTCAACCTGAGATTCAAGGCTCCAGAGGCCCCACTGGCCACTCCGCTTCCGGGACCCCTCACACCTCCCAGCCGGCACCTGGGGAGGCAGCTGCGGGAAGCTGCATTTGCCGTTGCGCTCTCTGGAGATGGAGAACCACCGCGCGACTCCTGCACCCACTGTCAGGACCCCGGAAGCCACCCGGTTTGGAGAAAAGAGCCCACTCCTCACTGCGCTCTCTGCCCGCTGCCTGGAGCAGGGCCTCGCGGGGCTGAGACCCTGATCACCAGGAGGAGCTGCACCTGGCGAGCCCCTCCTTTGCCGAGCCCATCTCAGGTGGCTGGTGAGGATGTGTGAAGGGGTAAACCGAGGCACCAGGAGGGCCTCCCAGGCACTGGCTGGGCACTTTCCTATTCTTGTTTAGTCCTCAGGCCACCCGCCAGCGAGGCGCACCCCAGGCCATCCCCTGATGAGCGTCAGAGGTAACCAGGGAGATGCCCCAGCTCGTGTTACCCACGCTGTCACTGCTCGCTGCCCCGTGAGCCAGCCTGGGTTCTGGGTGGCACTGGCGGCAGTGGCTCTGCCCTTGGGAACCTGGGGACGGCGCCGGCTGCATGGAGTGCAGGCCTCTGTGGCTGCCACTCCTCCAACAGCCTTCAACACACAGCAGCTCACACCGGCCCCTGGCTCCCAGGCCCCCCAGGCTCTGGAAACCTGCAGCATCTCCCAGAGAGGAAGGGACGTGCCTGAGGCTCTGCGGGGCCACCGTAGGGGCTGTGTACTGTGCACAGTGGCTCACAGGAGTCCCCTAGGAAGGCATGCAACTCCACAGGACAGACAGACCAGCCCCTGTCCTTTGCCTGAGGGAAGGAGACAGACGGCAAGCAGAGGGTGCAGAGGAGCGGAGCGCAGAGCCACGAGTGTGTTACTGGAGATGATGTGTTGTGTGGTGATGGAGATGGTGTGTTTACAACACCTGAGGAGGCCAGAGGCTTTTCCTCACTCTGGGCACTCACTCCTCAGGGCCACATCTCAGCAGCCTCCTCAATAGCAGACCCCATGGGCTGCATTTATCCCATGGCCTTGTATCCACCGTTCATCCTGTCTGAAAGTCCTGGGTGTGGAGTGACTGGTTGGTGGCTGGTGGGTGGGGTTTCCACCAGCAGTGGGTGACAGCGCTCTCTAGCAGCCTGGAACAGCCGTGTCCACACTGACCAGGCCTGTGGAGAATGCTCAGCCTAACCTTAGAACACATTTGTAACTGAATGCACTGTTTACAATTTGTATAGAATAATTAAAATATTCTATTAAAGTTGTGAAATGTGAACAGCAACAACAAAAACCTGGTGAGGTTATGAAGGCCCAACTGCACCGAAATCCTGGCCTCGAAACCAAAATCCTGACACTGACTCTCTTAGCAATGTTATGGGGGCTCTGCAAAGCTGAGAAGCAAGCTGAGTCCTATATGAAGATAAAAGGCTGAGCCTGGATGGCTTGTATGTGGCAGACGGCGAGGCTCCTCCTAGTCATGCCTGAACCTTTGGTCTGAACTGGAGCTCCACGAAGTGAGGCTGCCCTGGGATGCGACGAACATCTGCCTCCCTCCTGTGGCCACTGCATCCTCTGGCGTGTCCTCAGGTGGAAATGCAGGAAATGCACGTTATCTCTAGAGCTGGCAGGTGCAGGATGCTGAGGGCTAAGTGTCTCTGGGAGCACATCAGATGCGAGAATAAAAAGACAGTCAGAGATTGCCCTAGCCCTGCCTGACGTGGAAAATCTGGAGTAAAATACATCAGTGACTCCTGCCAGGTCCGTGGGAGAGTCGTGCCAGGCGTTTGCAGTGTTTGGTGACAACCAAGGAAGAGCGGCTGTGACAAAGTCAATACTTCTCCACCCTCGGGTCCCCGCCCATCCCTTCCTGGAATCAGTGACTAACATTTCAGGGAGAACTGAGGTTGTGAGCTGATCTCTCCTTTACATGGGGCCATCCCCTTTTTGAATGAGCTTAAAGCCAGGTACTTCATGGACTGCCACGATGTACAACCTGTTGCCATGGGACCCCTTTCCAGTCTCGGGAGGGGACAATCCATGCACCTGGATTCTAGAGCCATGCCTACCGCAACGTTACAGAGAAGACGTCTCTAGGAACCTAGCCCTGCCTTTCAGACAGGGATGATGTGGCCCGCAGATACCACCAGGCTCTTGTGAATACAATCATGAGGTCACAGTGTGCCCAAACAGACATGTCTCAGACAAACAGGAACCTGGGAAATGGCCACTGACATGGAGTCAGGTGCAACTTGCTCTCAGGGTGCAGAATGATTCTAGAGTCTGTGTTAAGAAGAGAAGCCCAGACGGAAACTGGGGAACAGGCCCAGGGGGAGGTGACCACGTGAGCAGAGCAGAGAATCCAGGATGGCGGCCAGAGGCAGGAGCAGAGCTGGGGAGTAGGCTTCAAGCTCACGCTTCCAGCACCTCTGTGTGTGTGCACATGTTGTGCACATGTTTGTGCATGCATATGTGTGTACTTGTGAGCATATGTGTGTTTGCATATTCGCATGTGTGTGCACATGCATGTGGGTATTGCGTGCTTGTGTGCACAAATGTCTTCCTGTGTTTTTATGTATGCATTGTGCATACCTTTGTGTGCATATAAACATGTATGTGTATGTGTGCATGTCTGTGCACGTGTGTGTGTGTTTCTGGGAGAGAAGATGAGGCCAGCTCAGACTGCCTGAGTGAGCACTGTAGGGAAAGGCAGGGAAAATAGCCTTTGCCAGCATTCTTGTTTGTCCAAAATAAGGGAAGCGGTTAGATTCTGAAGGGCGTGCTGCTGTAATTCTCATTACCACTGTCACCATCACTGTCTAATTTATGCAAACACTTGCCTGCAGCTGCTTCAGGAAAAGGCCTTAATTATCCCAAGGACCCTCCTCCCCCACGCCCTCTGACCTGCGTGCAGAGCCCTCGGGAGCCCACATTTCCTGCCCGTGTTTGTGGGAAGTGCCACGCTGGCCTCTGTGTGGGAGCCTGGTGATGGGTTCCTCAACCTGGCCCTCCATGAGCCTCTTCAATCACTTCTCCTTCAGAGAATGAATAGCCTCCCACACAAACATGAGTGATTGGGAACCTTGGAAACTGTGGAAGTTTCAGCTTAAATTCTTCTCTGAAGTTTTTCCAAAGCCCAGCTGACACCAAGCACGCGGATTTGAGGAGAAAAGGACTTACTTGTTTCACTTGAATCTTGCAAGCTTGGTTTCCTTCAAAACGTACAACACATAGGTTGGATTCCTCCTCCACTGCTGATCCCCATCCCCCACGCCACCACGGTTCAGCTCCTGGAATTTAAAGGGGTACTGTGCACACACACACACACACACGAATATGCAAACACATGTGTGTGCTCACAATTACACACACGCACACACATACATAACATGTGCTCATGTACAGAGGTGCTGGAAGCTTGAGCTTGAAGCCTGCTCCCCAGCTCTGCTCCTGCCTCTGGCCACCGTCCTGGATCCTCTGCTCTGCTCACCTGGTCACCACCCCCGGGCCTGTAATTTAAAGAATTTCTCATTGGCTGTGTGACATTGGGCAACTGACTTAACCTCTCTGTGCCTCAGCTGTAAAATGGACATAGTAATAATAATGCCCTCCCTCTCGAGGCTGTGGTGAGGATAAAACAAGTAGATGCATTTGAAGTACAGGTGGCACCCACCGTGTGTCGCCTATGTACCTGCATGTCATTCTCCCCTTATGACCACTGGGAATGTCCAGACCCACCCCGATCTCCAGGAGGAGTGGGGCCGAAGTTGAGTTGGTCACCCATGGCCAATGATGTCATCAATCACGGCTCTGTAACGAAGCTTCCATAAAAATCCAAGAAGACTGAGATAGAGGAGCCTCAGGGTAGCTGGCCTTGTGGAGGGTGGTGCCTGCGGCGGGCAGGGAAGCTTCACCCCTCCCCCAGCCCTCACCTACACATCTCTTCATTGATCCGTTCGTCTGTGCACTTTGCAATAAAGGGGTAAACATAAGTCAAGCATTTCTCTGAGTTCTGTGAGACGAGCTAGCGAATTAACCAAACCCAAGGAGAGGGTCTGGGAACCCTGATGTACATAGAGCCAGCCGGTCAGAAACACAGGGGCTTGCGATTGGCACCTGAAGTGGGGCCTTCTCGTGGGACTTAGCCCTCAACCTGTGGGTCTGGCACTCGTTCCAGCTGGACAGCGTCAGGATTGATTGAACTACAGGACTCGGGGCCCCTCCTGACCCTGCCTCTTTCGGAGGTGGGGACGTGCTTGTCCGGGTGAACACCTGCTGGGGGTCTGACACTGGAAGACCTTCGACGCAGCAGGAGGCTCAGGACCTCCCCAGAAGACCCTTCCCCTCTGACACTGGAAATATGAAGTTTCATATCCACAAGCCTGTGGTTTTGTGCTCACTCTGCACGAGGACGCAACACGGGGTCGGGAGAGACTGGGGAAAAAGAAAGAAAACCTGGACAGACCCATTTTCTTACCAATTTTCAAGTGGATTTCGGATATCAAACTATCATCCTGTTT
The DNA here is from genome assembly GCF_006542625.1 of Nomascus leucogenys. Taxonomy (NCBI): domain Eukaryota; kingdom Metazoa; phylum Chordata; class Mammalia; order Primates; family Hylobatidae; genus Nomascus; species Nomascus leucogenys. Next base: position 153,217,120 of record NC_044383.1, read on the forward strand.
TTTGTTTTTTGTGCAGCGGGATATTAATCAGTGTTAGAGGGAGGGAGATTCTGGGACAGGCTGCGGCGTGGACGAGGCTTCAGGGCCACTGAGGGACACGAGCCAGACACAGAGGACAAATCCTGCCCAACTCCACTTATGTGGGTCCAAAGGGTTGTCAGGTTCATGGAGACAGGAAGGAGAAGGCAGGTGCCAGGGGCTGCGGGAGGGGAGGGAGTGTTTACCGAGGACAGAGTTTCCGTTTGGGAAGAGGAAGAAGCTCTGTGGGTGGAAGGTGGTGACGATGAGCACACTTAATGCTTCCAAACTGCACAATTAAAAATGGCGACAAGGGCCCCAGTGTTAACATGAAGCACATTTTACAATGAAAATCACGCCTCATGGGGCCAGCCCGCTCCACTCAGAGAGGAGGAAGCTGTTCTTCCCCAGACTGCACGTTTTCAGGACAGCGTTTTTAGACGTGCTGCATTGCATGAGGACTGTGGAGAGTGTGAGAAGGGGAGGCCAGCCAGGCAGGGCCCACAGACAGCAGGGGTCAAACCATGGACCTCTTTGGGGCATTTGTCCCTCCTGGTCCTTGGGAACAGCCCCAATTGTCCCCCTGAAGTGTGTCTGTGGCATTGGGCCCCCCTGGAGCGCCAGGGTTGGGGTGGGCAGTGGGGTGGGCAGAGTGCAGTAAGCTGGGACTCTCAGTGGCTCCTCTCCTTCCAGCCAATGTACAATGCAGTCCAGCTCAGTCTCTGCAAGCCCAGTCCTGGAGGACTCCACACAGGTACAGACCCGTGACTGTCACTCCAGGTCTGCCGTGAGTCACTCGAGTTCACCAGCCGGCACCCCATCTTTAGACAACGGGTGCGTAAGTCAGCCAGGTCCTGTGTCGCTTAAGGCTGCCTTCCTTGATGTGTCGCAAAACGGCCTCTCGAGCTGCGGGGCAAGGCCTCCAGTCCTGCATCTTGTGTTTGGGGAGCACGTCGGCTTCCAGGGCAGCAAACTCGCGGTGCTTCCTCTAAATGCTTAGACTGTGGCACAAAAGATCCAGGAAATGCCAGTGGCATTCAGTTCGCCTCGCTGTGTCCTCCTGGTCTTTTCCATGAGTCTTCTGTTCTGACAGGGAGGACAGCCGGTGGCCTGGGTCTCACACTCGGCCACTTGAGTGCCCCGTGGGCCTCTGCAGGCTCCTCTGCGGGCCACATGTGTGTGGTTTGGGCAGAACGGGAGACTTCACAGGCCTCTGCTGGGAGCTCGCTTGTTTATTTTGGAAGAATTATTTGTCTCTGCTGCTGACAGTGCAGCCTGAACCCTGTTTTGTTATTTTGCCGTCCGCATGTTCTGTCAAAGACCAGTGGCCTTCTGCCCTCATCCGCTGACGGCTGACTGCACTAAGCAGCATTAGATGACATTTTTCCGTCACTGAATTTTTAGGTCAAGCCAGTTCTATCGCTGCAGAATAGATAACTGAACGGCAGCGTGACAGCCTTTGGGGCAGGGCGGCCGTCTCTGGATAAGACACGTTTGTCTTTTTCCCAGGCATGTGGTCTTTGCCATTTCAGAGCCAGGGCTTTTCCCAAAGACTCGATCTCCATCAGCTGCACCTTGTGCAGGTCCCACCCCCTCATGCCCCTCCCTTACTCTAACGGTGCAGAAGGGGAAGGAATGTCTGTGCTTTTCCAGGTTGCTTCCTTTCTGTAATGTGACTCACCTGTTCTGCAATACTTTTTAAGCATTTACAGGCTGCACACAATTGTGGAGGATGAAAGTTTGACAGAGACGTGGGCTGACCTGAGGGAGTCATGGGCAGCAAGGCCAGTGACAAGGCAGATACAAGAATAACTGCAGTGTAGGGGTGGAATAGTGCACGCTGCAGCCTCCCAGGGGTGCAGCCAGTGGGGGATGAACAGATCCGTGGTTCCTCCACACAGAGGTCAGCACACACCCAGGTGCATTTCCAAACACACCAGGCGTGTGTCTGCCCGGAGCCCTGAGCAACCGGAGCCCACAGCGCCCCTCCCTGCCCCGGCCCACTGCATCCAGGGCCCTCAGCGACTGCCTACAGCCACTGAAGGGTAGAAGGGACCCAAACTTGGTTGGAGAGGAGGAAGCTGTTCTTCCCCAAAGCGCACATTTTCAGGACAGCATTTTTAGAGGCGCTGCATTGCATGAGAACTGTGGAGAGTGTGAGGAGGGGAAGCCAGCCAGGCAGGGCCCACAGAGCGCAGGGGTCAATCCATGGACATCTTCAGGGTCTCTGCCCGTCTTGGTCCTCGGGAACAGCCCCATTTGCTCCCCATGAAGTGCATCTATGGCATTGGGGCCCCCCAGAGCACCAGGGTTGGGGCGGGCCATGGGGTCGGCAGAGCACCGTGAGCTGGGATAGGAGGCGTCTCCTCTCCTTCCAGCCAATGCACTGGGCTGGACCCCCAGGTTTACAGAAAAGTGGGGCAGACCCTGGAGAACTGCTTTGTCATGAGATGGGGTGCTCACCCCCACCAGGCATAGCGTTCCTCCTTGCCCCTGGTAGTGCAAGGACCAGGCCGTATCCGTCTCAGTGTGGAAGCTGAGTCCATACAGCGTCCGGTGGCGAGTGCTGTGCCCACGGGGAGGCTCGCCGAAAGCCATCCAGGAGGTCTGGGCTCCTCTGAGGCTGACTCGAGGGGGCTGCCCAGACAGAAAATCCCGGCCTTGCGATTTCAATCTCAGACCAACCCACCTGTGAACACTGCCCTTTCATGTAGACGTGGGGAATGAGGAGGAGACACGGCAAGCTCGGAACCAAAGGAAGAAGAGGCTGACCTTGAAGCCTTCTCCAGGGAGGGACAAAAAGTCACGGCCTCAGCTGGCAGAAGGTGCTTGATAAACCACAGGCTCCTGCCCCCAGCACTCTGGCCCTGGGGACACTCAGACGTGATAGAGTCCAGACACATCCCTGAGAGCCACACCACACACCTCGTGCCCCCATTCTCCCGTAAGAAGAGCCCCTCCCAGCAGACAAAACCCTCTCATGTGTGACTCAACCACGCTATAAGAGAGGCTCAGGTGAAGAGGTATAATTGAGAGGCCAGTGGGGCGGAGTCCTGGGGGAAGCCAGCAGCATCTGTCTGGGCCTTCTCCTGGCTGTCCCTGCCCCTTGGCCCCCAACTGAGACAGAGGGAGGCTGGGAGCCTGGTCCCCCGCCCTGGCCTTTTGGCGCAATCTTATCAGGAATGCATGTGCCCTGTTTTTCCTCAGACACTCCACAGGAATGTGTCGAAAGGCACATCAACGTGGCGTCCCCAGGGCTGGCGACACAGCCCCTCTGGAAACCTGGCTCCTGCGGCAGCTGGTGACGCTGTCTGCCCTGGGCCTCCATCCCGAGCAATGTCACAGCGTCAGCTCACTGTCCCTCCCTGGAGGGACCTCCCCCACACGAAACCCTGCTCCAGAAGCATGGGTGGTCTCAGCCTGCATTCCCCAGGGAGATTGAGGTCTCTCCTTCTCCGTCCTGGGCTCCCTGCAGCCAGAGTGGTGATCAAGCAGCAGGAGAAGCCAGGAATGACCCCAAGGACACATTCGGGTGACCGGTTATCACCCTGGACACAGGAGGCACCCATACAGAGACGGGTGGACACAGAGCCAGGCCCCCCAGGATCCTCATCCCTTCTCTTCCTCCTGTGGTCAGTGGGGGCGTGACCCAGGGACAGGCCCTTCCCCAGGAAGGCTAAGCACGAAGTCCCGCCCTTTTGCGATTGAGGCCAGCAGCATTGGTGTTCACGATGTCAGCCAAGGATGGAAGCTCCAAATCGCTCATTGCTCAGACTTGTGAAAACTAAATGGCTGCCCTTTTCCTTGGAACCTCTTTTCTGAAAGCACACATGAATCTTCAGTTTTCCAGAGACCTGGAAGGAACTGAACACCCAGGTTTAGTACAAGGAGGGCATTAGACAGAGATCTTACTAAACATTTAAGGAGGCTAAGAGTACAGCAGGCATTCTGTCTAAAAATCACAGACTACAAAAGGAATCAGTGACCCTTGGTCCCAGTGACCCAATCAACGCTGAATCACAGAGTAGTGTTGAGGGAGTTACAGACTGATGGTTTCTCCAGGACAGGCTGCATCAGAACATAGAGTGCTAATGTGACCCACCCAATTCACTCCTGTTCTTTTGAATTAAATAATGACAAAATCCAAGTTGCTGTTCAAATCAGTAGGAAACCCAGCTGCTAAGGTTCATGGCAATTGGGCCTGCTTGGAAGCCCCAGTTCATGTCAACGTAAACTTATGGATACAGGGCAGGCTGGCCAGATTAAATAAAAGCTTTCCATTCCACTTCTATTCTGCAGTCTCATGCAGCCAACCCTCTTGTTTAGTGTGGAAATGTTAGGTGCTCAGACCTGAGGCACTACAGTCACACTACAATCTACAGTCATACTATCATCTTCAGTCACACTACCATCTACAGCTGCACTGCCATCTATGGCCACACTGCCATTTACAGCCGCACTGCCATCTACAGCCGCACTGCCATCTACAGCCGCACTGCCATCTACAGCAACACTGCCATCTACAGCTGCACTGCCATCTTCAGTCTCACTGCCATCTACAGCCACATTGCCATCTTCAGTCTCACTGCCATCTACAGCCACACTGCCATCTACAGTCGCACTGCCATCTACAGTCGCACTGCCATCTTCAGTCTCACTGCCATCTATAGCCACACTACCACCTACAGTTGCACTGCCATTTACAGCTGCACTGCCATCTACAGTGGTGCTAACATCTACATTCACGCTGCCATCTACAGTCACACTACCATCTACAGCCGTGCTGCCACCTACAGCTGCACTGCCATTGCTATCATGTGGGGAGGGACTGCAAGGCCACCCAGTGTTCTCCCACCACATTTCATGTTTTCCTTCCTTCAAATGCCTTGCGAATAAAGTTTTCACACTGCATCTCTACTTCAAGAGAAACAAAGAAAAACAGTCTCACTAAACAGAATCACCAACTTCCCTGGCTGAGAGCTCAGAGCACTTAGGATCTAAACAGAAGACTGTTCCATGGTTGCTGTTCGACAGTGACATGTACCTGACACTACCCTACTTTGGGAGGTCAGGGTCCAAGGTAAACCAGAGAGGAAGCTAATTAAGACTCGTTAATCAGTGAATAACCAATTATTGAAAATTAACCATTACATTCATAGGAGAGTCTGGCTAGCAGTTCCCTAGGTGTGATGACATGCTTTGATGACAGCCTTCAGTATTGAAGACCTTGATCCCTGGTGGTGGAGTCCCATTACAGTGACTGTCCCTCCCGCCCACATTACGGGGTAGGAGAACAAAATGAACAATAAAACTAGATAAATCGGAATTGTTTCAGACTTTTCAGGAGAAAAAAAAAATCCAAGAATCCCAGAGACAGATTCCAACTAAGTTGGAAAATAGCAGGGCAGTCTTCTTCTTATCCATCTGTCCCTCCTTTACTCATGTGTGCACTCAGGAAACCCCCATGAAACACCTTGCAGGTATCGAGACTGCAGAAATGAAGGTGCATAACACAGAGGGCGTGCTCTCCACGAGGGCGCGGTCTGAGGGCTCTGGGGAGACGGATGAGGAAGAAGACATTTGCAAAACGAAACAACAAAACAACAACAAAAAAAGGGCTAATAGTCACCGAACACTACATTTTTCTCCCAGCTCTGTCCTAAGGATTTTACTTAGAATATTTCATTTAGGCCGGGCGTGGTGGTTCACGCCTATAATCCCAGTACTTTGGGAGGCTGAGGCAGGCAGATCACCAGGTCAGGAGATCAAGACCATCCTGGTTAACACATTGAAACTCCGGCTCTACTAAAAATACAAAAAATTAGCCAGGTGTGGTGGCACACGCCAGTAGTCCCAGCTACTTAGGAGGCTAAGGCATGAGAATCGCTTGAACCTGGGAGGCGGAGGTTGTAGTAAGCTGAGATTGCACCACTGCAATCCAGCCTGGGCGACAGAGCGAGGCTCTGTCTCAAAAAGAAAAAGAAAAAGAGAAAGAACATTTCATTTCACCCCGATAAGGTGGGTAGTATCATTGGACCCATTGTACAGTAGGAAAAAGGGACAGAAGGTGTGGGAGCTGGATCAAGGCCTCAGATCTAGTGGTTGGTGGATATAAATTCAAGTCCAGGGCAGCCTGGATCCAGCAGCTATGTCCTTGCCCTACATTCTCCTGTCTATAGAAAGGGTGTTTTCCACTTATTTGCTCACTTAAGGGTGGTTTGTTGAGCTCTGGGTGGATAGGGATGCATATGTTATAATAGCCATGGTCCCTGTCCTCATTCTGCTTACAACTTTGATCAAAAAAACTTCCAGAGATGAGGACATGCTGGAAAAGGATCCAGTTGGCCTCCTTCCCTGGAATTCCCCTAAGACATTCCTGGGTTTCTCATCAAGCGTTTGCTTGACCATGTCTGGGTTTAGCAGATTTCAGGTTTAGGAGAGATTTCCTGCCACCCACAGTTAGTTATCTATTTGAAGGCAACTGCAATTGGGGAAAAGTTCCTTTTTGTATGAAGGTGAAATTTCCCTACAATTTCTATTCCTTGGTTCTTGCTATCTCTGCCCACAAGGCCACCACGGAAAAGATGTCTTCCTTCTTTTGTGTGTAACTTTGGGAATATTTGGAAACATTTTTGAGGTTTCCTGTATACCCCTTCTCTAACTTCTCCAAGCAAAACCTCAGAAATGCCCTCTCCCTGTCATCCAAGAAGTGGTGTCAGAATCTTTATCAACATGGCCAGACCCTGGGGGTGGACTTAAGGCTAGTAAAGTAAAAGGAGATCTAAGCGTGGCCCGTGCTGATCTTCGGGGGGGTGGGCCTCGCATGGCATGCATTCACTTGTAGATGTTTCCCTGGGAACCTTACATATTGGGTCTGTGTGACATTCCCAGGGCTGCGGCTCACTACAGAGGGCTGGAACCTCATACAGGCATTAAAGAAAGCTGAGTCCTGCCTTTGTATTCATCAGTGCTTTTTAATGATGGCAAGGGCAGGCTATGGAGTCAGACTGCCTGAATTCAAAGCATACTGTGTAATCTTCAGCAACCTGCTCACTCTCCAAGCTGGGTTTATGCCTTTGTACGTGGGTTGGGAAATTAAAAGAGTTATGTATTAGTCCATTTTCATGCTGCTGATAAAGACATACCTGAGATTGGGTAATTTATAAAGAAAAGGAGGTTTAACGAACTCCCAGCTCCGCATGGCTGGGAGGCCTCACAATCATGGTGGAAGGCAAGGGAAGAACAAAGGCACGTCTTACATGGTGGCCAGCAAAAAGAGAGATCTTGTGTAGGGGAACTCCTCCTTATAAAACCATCAGATCTCGTGAGATTTATTAACTGTCACGAGAATAGCACAGGGAAGACCCACCTCCATGATTCAATTACCTCCCACCGGGTCCCTCCCACAGCACATGGGAATTATGGAAGCTACAATTCAAGATAAGATTTGGGTGGGGACACGGCCGAACCATATCAAGTTCCACATATTTGTGGATGTGCATGTGTGTTTACATATACAGTATATAAATGTATATATGTGTAAAACACATACATATATAGCACTTATTAAGTGCTTGGCTCACAGTATGCACTCTGAAAACATTAGATATCATTATTATAGCACAAAATCATTCTAACTCAGTCGGCCAGACTCCAGACCTTGCTGCCTGTGCACCGTGCTCCGTGGCTTTGCTGCTTGGCCTCCACAGCTGCCTGATCATTTGATTCCACTGGGTTGGGTCAGCTCAGCTTTTCAGGTCATGCTGAAGTGTGATTTGTTATTCAAGTATTAACTCTGCCTCTAAGACTACATTTGAAAAGTATGTATTATTAATCTTTTTTCAAATATTGCGTTTTCTTGATCTTGGATGTACTGTTTCATATTTTCATGTTTGTGGGGAGAAGGGTGCATGTCACATACAACATGGGCAGTATTTTTTTTCCTGGAAAGTGACGATTAAGTTCTGGCTCTGTCTTACACCTGGTGATATCTTACAAGCGAGAAAATGCAGTCAGTTACAGTATTCACTGGGACAGGTAAAGGTTCTAAATGACAACACTTCTCTACAGCACTGGTTCTCAAACTTGGTTCCACAGCAATGGTTCTCACATTGGAACCATCCGGTGACCAGCAGTTAAAAGAAAAAAAAAAAAAAACTGGTGCCCAGGGCTCACCCCCAAGAGATTCCATGACTAGGAGTTGGGGTGTTAAAAAGCTCCCCAGGTGATTTGAAGGTGCACTTTGCACTAGAGCCGAGCCAGCTCTTCCCCCATCATCCCCCTTGGCTTCTTTCAGAGCATCTGTAAGGACTGTCAATAATTGCTGGCGTGATTAGCCATGTCTGTGCCCCATCCCTTGAGGACAGGAGCAAGCTGCAGCCAGTGCTTGGTGCATAGAAAGCACTCAGCATGCACTGCCTGGATGACCATGTGGACTTCGGCCACTCACCAGCACTGTTTGCTGCTTTTTGCCTGTGTAAATGTGTGTGTTTACTGTTTCCACTGTGGCAGTGACTGCAGGACTGTGAACTTTGCCCTCATTTTTCACCGGCTTTATCTCCACAAGAAACAAGCAGAGGAAGCAGCTGGGAAAGGCTGGACGGGAAACCGGAGGCCACAGTCTCCTCCCAACACCACTGCCGAGTGAAGATGTTTAGGATGGCATCAAACCTGGGGACCTCATCGGCACAGGTGGGGTTCTATCAACCAGAGGATATAAAAGCACCCTTCCAATTCAAAATCCTTTCATCACGTAGACTCGATGGCATGGAGTTAGCACCACATCCCAGCTTTATGACAGACCCGATTTTTTACTACTTTGTGGCCATATCTACACAAAGTGAGATACATAAAACGCAGTTGTAGGCTGGGTGTGTCAGCTCACGCCTGTAATCTTAGCGCCTTGGGAAGCCAAGGCAGGAGGATCTCTTGAGGCCAGGAGTTTAAGACCAGCCTGAGCAACATGGTGAGACCGTGTCTCTACAGAAAAGTATGAAAAAATTGGTGGGGCATGGTGGTGGGCAAGTAGCTGTAGTCCCAGCTACTCGGGAGGTCGAGGCAAGAGAATGGCTTAAGCCCAGGAGTTCAAGGTTACAGTGAACTATGATCGTGCCACTGCATTCCAGCCTGGGCAACAGAGCAAGACCCTGTGTCTAAAAAAAATTTAAATAAAAAGTTAAACCAGGGTTATAGGTAACATGATCTTAGACAAAGGCCACTACCTCATCTCCAAAAGCCAGGCAGTGGCCCCAGGAAAGTGGCCTGGTCAAGTCCTGCCCTTCACAGGCTAGCCAGGCTGGTTTGGAACAAAAGGCAGGAGCTTTTCCTCATTGGGACCTATTTTGCCTGGTCTTGACCCTGCCCAGGAATCCAAGCTGCCAAGTAGACGCCCTCCATCCCTCCCATTTATTCTGTCATCCACCCACACCCTGGCTTTCTTGCAGCCAGAGAGCTTCTTCCTGCAAGCACCAGCTGTTGAGCAGGACTGTGACAAACAGCGGCAAAGAGCAGGCTGCGCGCGGGACCATCGGGACCATCACAGAGGCATCAGCCCTGCCCCGGAGTGGCTGCAGATGCATCCCTGCCTGCGGGAAGGGGGCTGGGGTGCAGGTGCTCCCTCCGGGACAGGGGCTTTGTTAGCCTCATCTGCAAGGCCCTGAAGCAGACTCTTTTCAAATCGTCATCATGTGTGCACTGTACACTCCCTTCTGACTCTGGGGGCCTGGGCACCTGCCTAGTGCAGCCTTAAATTTTTTACGTACCAGTAAAAATACTGCATGGAAGATTCTGTTCCTAGCAGGATAAAAGGACGGCCAGGGCTGGCTAAGCAGAGTCTTGACGGACTAAAGGTATCGGAAAATGGAGACATGGACCTACCATGTTCTCCTCTACCTGGAACTTAGGATTTGTAAATTGCATTTAGATGTCATTTGTCACATTGGTAGGCTGTGGCTTAATACACCCACAAAGAGGATTTTTCCAAGTATTTAAACTGTGTAGATGCTGCAAAAAAACAGACTGAGGCAAAGCCCTGCAGCCAACCCCAGCAGCAAGAGGGGAGGATCCTCACTCAAGCACTATCCTCATCTCTTAGTTTGTTACCTTTTCTTTCCTGAAATCTCATCGAATGCAACTTTTTCTATGGCATTCAATGGACTTTTCCTTAAAGCAAAGATTACAGAGAAATTCTTATGCAAGTCAGAAAATCTGTTTATTATGGGTTTGATAAACCAAATTATGTTACCTGTTTATGGACATAGATTTCTATCCGCCAGACGTGTGCACAGCACAGCACAAACCATAGCTACCCCTATGGAAGTCTCTGTGCATTTCCCAGCCACGCCCCCAGCTGGGGCCCCTGGGGTCACCTCCCACCCCGGCTAGAAAGAGAGAAGGAGACAGTAAATTCCTCGGAAGCCGCTCGCCCTGCACCCAAGCGGGACTTGCACCACAAGCAGCCCCAGGAAAAAACTCTCCATTTCTTTCTCGTGGAGGCTCCAGAAGAAAAGCTGCGCATTTACCCGGCGCATTCTAACTGCGTCTGAGTTTCCCTCCTGCAGCAATGGGAGCCATGGTGGGGCAAAGCCTGGGCTGGGAGACGCCGCAAGGCTCTGGGGAGCAGTGAGGCGCCGTGCCAGCTCCTCTGTTCCCGTCACAGCCTCACACGGGCTTCGCTGGACACGTCCAGGACGCAGCGCCGGTGGGCACCAGGCGTTGAGCGCCTGCCCAGCGTCCGTGCTAAGGCCTCCCTATGCATTATTGCCTTTATTCCAACAATGGGGTGAGGTAGGTATTCTTATTTCCATTGCCAGAGTGAAACACTGAGGCTCATCCAGGGGCCGGTTTGGAAATCAGGGCTCAGCCCTGGGCCCCTGCTGCTTGGAGCTGGTGCGGTGGCCACCGTGACCTCACGCTTTCCCTGCCAATCGCTCTCCGCCGCATCCCGGCCTCCCGCCCCGCCCTCGGCCGCTTTCCAGGGACTGAAGCCCGAGTTGGTGCTGCGTGTCCCCGCGGGGATTATTTTCAAACAGCTCCTGCTGCCCAGGCTCCCACAGCGTGGCCCCAGGCAGCTGCACCACTTTCTCCTCTCACCAATTAAAGCCGAATCCAGGGCTCCTTAGCATATGAATCGAGGCGCATCGGAGTCCTCACTGCTGGGCCAGCCCCTCCCTGGCTCCTCCCGTTCCGGGATGTCCACAGCCCAGCAGCGGCTACCCCTGCAAGTTGTCCCCTCCGTCCAGCATCCTGGGGCCGAGGAGACAGTGCCCCTGACCGGGGGCTGCGCAGGCATCAACTTCCCATGGGCAAAACGGGGTCCCGGGTCAGCGTTCACAGAGGGTCTCAAACCCTGCAGGACCCTGAAATTGTCTGGGATCCACACCAGTTAGAAGAAAAAAAAGAATAGAAAATGCAGGGATTCACCTCCTCTGCAGGCACCCTCATGCCGAACACTAAAGAGGATGCTGTTGAAAAGGATTTGGAGATTTATGCAGGTCACGAGCTTGAGGAATTTTTCCACTGAATGCACCATGCCTTGGGTTTCTCGTTTCCCACTGAAAATCCCATGGCTGACACTTTTGTATATCATTACCTTGGGAGATGAAGAAAAACTCATCTGTTAGGGCAGCTCTGTGAATGCAGATGCTTTGGGTTGTTTTGAATGAATGATTGAATGTTCTGAAATGAAGCAGGAAGGTGCCTGCGGGATAATGACTGGTTTCGCACCCTTGGTTGGGAGCCTAGACCCCTCTGATAGTCAATAGAAATGGATGTATATTAAATTTAGCAATAGAAAAAGCATAGACAGTTGAGTGTGCTACAATATTATCTTCCTATCAATTAACCCGTTACCACAGTCTTTAATTATCTTCCCCTTGAGAGGCATAAAGAAGAGACTGCTCGAGGATGGAGGGTTTTTTGTGGTCTGAGGTCTGCAGACTGGCCAAGTATTCCAATATTAGTTACCACCCATCCTGGCCATAGGCTCACCCCGCTGACCTGAGCAGACCCAGTGAAGCAAGCCACAACTTCTGCTGGAAATTGCTCCATCCTTCCATTAAGTGAGGATTAGAAAGCCCTTTGTGAGAATTTTGCCCAGAGTCTAAGTTGAGCACTTTGTCACTTGCACGCTTCATTTTCCAGCACACGGTTCGCTCAGCTCAGCGTCTATCCACGCCCTGAAGGTTTGGATGCAAGCGCCCTCCATCGTAGGGGCTGACCAAGTACAATGCACACGGAGCAACCCTGCAGCGCCAGGTCCCGGCGGCTCTTCACAAGCAGACATTATCCCTGGCGGCCCTAAGCTCCTCTTTCTGTGTTGGGGGAGCTCAAAATACCCTATAAGGGCTGCTTTGCTGCCTCTGGCACTTTCTTCATCAGGGCAGTTACATCCAGCTGCAGCTGACAGGCCAGGGCCCCTTCTCCTCCACCACGTCTCAGGGTTCTCTTTTCCAAATGGAGGAAGTCAAGGGTATGCAGGCGGTCCAGTTTCCCTCCCCATCCCGCATGTCCATAACAGACTTCAACACGAGAACCAGCGTTTTGGATGTGTCTAGCAGAGTGCCAAAGTCAGGCTGGAGTGTGCCCTGAAAGTCAGGGCCTTCTGAGGGACACAGACACCATTGTCTCCAAGGGGGCTGTATGTAAGGCAAATGCTGAGGCCTCAACCATATGTTCTGAGACGGTGGCTATTACAGAAACAGGCAGTCCCCAGACAGAAGCACAAAGGGCAGTCTCAAGGAATCCAGATTCGTAGGCAGGGACCCACACTGAACAATTTGGACAAAGCTAATGCAGAATGAAAAGTACCGCCGTTATCCAGCGACAGTTGGGCTGATGTTCTAGGAGAACCACATGTTTCACACAGCAAGGGAGAAATGAGGCCGTATTTTAATCCCTTCCAGCTTCGTCCAGGAGGCGTTGTGATTTGAGTCGTTCTCTTCCTCTAACTCCTAGCCCATCCGCAGTAATAAATAACTTTGCAGTGAATGGATGGTTTTCTTAGACCTGGGGGAATAAACTCCTAGTTTGATAAAGCAGCTCAGGGGAGTGAACGCTGAGGGGCCCACCTATTAGCTGCCAAGCTCGGTAGCCAGGTCAGACCCCGCTGGAAGGGAAGGGGCAGTTGCCCAGGGTGCCTGAGGAGCAACCTGGCCCCTGCTTTAGGGTGGGAGAAGGAGCACCTGGCACTGACCAGCCCTGGAACTCCACCTGCTCGCTGGACATCACAGCACAGGAGTGGGTGCTATGGATGGAATGTTTGAGTCCCCCAAAATTTGTATCTTGAAGCCCTATTTTCCAAGGTTCTGGTATTAGGAAGCGGGGCCTTTGGGAGGTGATTAGGTCATGGGGGGCCTTGTGAATGGGATTAGTGCCCTGATAAGAACAGAGATGACCCATCTCTCAGCCATGTGAGGACACAGCAGAAGGTGCCATCCATACACCAGTCTGGAGCCCTCCCAGCCACGGAACGGCCTGGCACTTGGATGTGGGGGTTCCTGCGTCCCAGCCTCATAACAACTGTGAGAAATCCACTTCTGTTGTTAAAACCACCCAGTCCATTGCATTTTTGTTACAGCAGCCTGAACTGACTAAAACAGCTTGAATAACAAAAATGGCAGGTTAAAAAAAAAATCACTGTTCCTGGGCTTGCTCTGGACTAAATAGTTGGGGGAACCTAGGAATTAGGGAAGAGTCTAGAGAAAAGCCGCAGTGCAACACCTGCCCATCTCATTGCTTCTAGTGAAGGGGCTCAAGGAATATGACGCTCTTATTTGGGAAGGAATTCTGGGTCATAGAAAAAAATGGGCGAGTCAGTCCAGGAAGCGTGGAGAGAAGACAGTGAAACTGCTCTGTCGGGAACTCAGGAAGTCCCCCAAGAGAGGACAGGGGAGGTGGGAGGTGCAGGGGAGGTGGAGTGAGCCCCAGGGAGGAAGACCACAGTGATTCTTGTGGCAGAAATCCAAAATGTGGGGGTAAAGGAACATTAAAGCAACAATTTCCCCTTACGTCCTGCCCGATGCTATATAGTTGCTTCACAGCAGCCTCTTCACACCAGCCTCTCATCTTCACACCAGGCTCTCATCTTCATACCTTCTCTGAGGGTCTTGCTCATGGCGGCTTTGTCAGGAGATGCTTTTGGGGGAGGAGGAAGCAGAGCAAAGCCCACAAGTGACACAGAGTGAACCATAAAGGTGAAGACAGCTGTGCCCAGAGAACCAGGGATGCAGAAGTTCATGGAAGCTGGAGTTTGGGGCAGGAAGCATCTGGAAAAACATAAGTCTCCTCTTTCCCCTCCCTCACCATCACCCCCAAAACATGGACATCCTCAGAAATATCTGGGAGGATCCTGGATTTCCCACATGCAAAGATAGGGGCTCAGGTCCAGAAAGCACAGCTGTGCTCAGGGTGCCTGTGTTTTGTGACCTAACTCAACAACAGACAGCACGAGATACACAGAGCCAAGCTGTGGCTGGGACCCTGGCCGCCGTCTTCCTGAGCCCTGGGGCCGATGGCCAGGAGGACTTTCTTACCAGGTGCTTCCCAGGAGCCTGGGAGGAGGTGATGCTGAGCACAGACACCACATCCTGCAGCCGTCCCTGGTCCCTTCTCACCAGGCATTCCCAACAGAGACCCCACCGAGAGCTGCTGGCAAGGCACGGAGATGTGGGTCGTCGTCATCAGCTAAATGGAGGGTGGCATTCTGCTTCTACCATCCAGCCAGTGCCACAGATCAAAGAGAAATAAGCTCGGCAATTTTCCTGCCATCATTTTGTTTTGAGATAAGGAAATTATCCACAATCCAATTACGAGGTGTAATGTCACATTCTTTCTTTTTTTTTTGAGGGCGGGGGGACACGGTCTCACTCTCTTGCCCAGGCTAGAATGCAGTGGCACAATCTCAGCTCACTGCCGACTTGACCTCCTGGTCTCAAGCAGTCCTCCCACCTCGGCCTCCAAAGTAGCTGGGACTAAGCAATCCATCCACCTTGGCCTCCCAAAGTGCTGGAATTACAGGCATGAACCACTGCACCCAGGCCATAATGTTGCATTCTAATGTGATAACAAATTGAGTCAAAGTGTGCCCAGTTCCTCCAAATTTGTTTGGAACAAAGAAAGTCTTTCATAACTTGGTCATATTAGATACTTGGAAAATACAGCTTTGATGAACACAATCCTTAGTGGTCCTTCACGGAAGTACTTGTGGCTGACAACAAACTCAACAGCCCTGAGAATTTTGCTCAAAGAGTTGCCATGGTGCCAGGATGAGTTTAGGGGAATGCCACGCTGGCCACGCCTGCTTACCTCTGTCCATTGCACTGATAAAGGGCCAAGTCCAAAGGATTCCTGCCTTCTGTAGCTGAAATCTAAAAATGGAAATGATTTGTATGAGTCAGCATCAGACGTACAATTGGGATGTGTTCGCACAGCCGCTTCATTCCGGCCTGAGAACAAGAGCACTTTGTTTCCTGTTTGCTTAGGAGGTCAAGGTCCCCCGGCCATCTGCGTGTGAGTTTCCCTGTCTCAGACAACTTTGCTGTGGAAGTTTCTTCAGTGCATGATACTGTCCCCCCTCCTGCCCCTGAACAGAAGCCTGTCGTTATTGTCACCAGTGAGGAGACATTTGTCCCCCATCACGCACGAGGGACGGAGAAGAGAACTCCTGGCATTCCACAGGCGATGGAGGGATAGGGGTGCAGAGCCACCCGCTGGCCCTCAGCCCTGACTCCCAGTCTCTGAAAAACAACTCTATGACAAATCCTCCTTCTGAGCCTCAACTCAGTGTGCAAATGAGTGGCTCCTGTCAGCGGGAGCTTCATGGGATGCTTCTAAATATGGAAAAAGTGGAAATGGCATGTTGCCATGCAAACGTGGCCCCACTAGACGCTTGTCCCAAAACGGAGCATCCTAGAGAACCCATTCTTCATCCCTGCCTTGGAAAGATGTTCGCCCAAGCGCTTGCTTGATTTGCAAATAGAAACGTTGTCCCCACTCTTGTGTGCAGTTGGAAGACTTCGCACTTGACAACTGAGAGTCCACTAAAGGGAGAAGTCGGACCAGCCCCCAGCCAAACACGGGAAAATAAGGACTTAGGAAAACCAGCACTGAGGCCTGGAGGCCTGGAGCTCCAAGGGGCAGGTCCCATGAGCATCCCGTTTCATGCAGTTTTCACCAGCCTAAGTCCCGCCATTGGCACATTCCTTTCTGAAAAAAAAAAATCAATTTTCATGGCAGCTAAAGCATGATGCATAGTTCAGGACTCTGTGTCCATCCAATGCTAGCTGCAGATCCAAGCCCGAGTCCCCTCCCTTCAGTGCTGAACATCCACACTGTGCTGGAATGTGGTCAGCAGCGTTCACAGTTGTATCTTTAAATGAATCTTGTTTCTGGCACTCAGGAGTTCATGCCCAGGAGGGCTCTGATGGTAGTCAACTCCATCTAGGAAAAGTAGAAACACCTGAAACATAGCACTTTGCAAATTTTAAAAAGAAAAGACATACCTGTATTAATCCATTCTTGTGTTGCTATAAAGAAATACCTGAGACTGGGTAATTTATAAAGAAAAAAGGCTTGATTAGCTCATGGTTCTGCAGGCTGTACAGGATGCATGACTGGGGAGGTCTCAGGAAACTTACAATCATGGTGGAAGGCAAAGGGGAAGCAGGCACATCTTCACATGGTGGAGCAGGAAGAAGAGAGGGAGTGAAGGGGGAGGTGCTACACACTTTCAAATAACCAGATCTCCTGAGAACTCACTCACTATCACGAGAACAGCAAGGGGGGAATCCGCCCCCATGATCCAATCACCTCCCCGATGGTCTCTCCTCCAATATTGGGGATTGCAATTCAACATGAGATTTGGGTGGGGACACAGAGTCAAACCGTATCAACACCATTTACCTGACCCTAGCCAGATTGCAGCAGAGTCCAGATCCACTGTGGTGTTTGTTCAACCTCAGGCCTCGCCCCTGCCTCTGCCTGCTCCACCCTGGGGTGCTTGCCAGATAACGGGCAAAGGCAATGAGCATGGAGCCTGGAGGAGGGTCCCCAGGGAGGTCCCCTCAGCCACACCTCAAATAAACCCCACGGAAACCACCACCGTCTGGTTCTACCCGCCTGGGATGTTTTCCTGCTCTTCTCTTTTTTGGCCCTATCGAAACCTATTCCTGAGCTCAGTCCAGGTGCAGTTTCCCGGGAAGACAGAGGAGGGACACTTACCTGCCTGGGGAGGGATCACCTGAGCACACCTGCTCCCAGCTGCCCCGCATGGCCTCCTCCTCTCCGTGGTGACTTGTCAGTTAGCCATAGATTGCCCGCACGCAGCAGTGCTTGCATTGTGGTTCTAAGAAATGGTCTCTTTCACTATTTAACTTCTTTAGTGCTCTGTATCTCGTGTCTAAAATGGTATCTTATGTTTTAAGCTTCTGGAGGACAGAGCCCATGCTTCCCGAATCTTCCTGTCTATCCCACTTCCTAGGGTGCACCTAGCACATATGGGAAGTTCAAGAATTCTACAGGCTTCATTTTTCTGTTTTTTTTCTGTCACTGAAATGTATTCCCGAGGGGCACACTTTCCAGCCACGCTTTTGACCTTAAAGGGAAAATTTCCTCTTGCTGTTGCTCTCTGAGTTCTATTTTTCCCTGGCTTCCTCCTCAGAGGGAACTCGGTGAGAAGTGGAGACAGCAGGAGCACCTCCCTTTCCTCCAGAGAAGTTAACATGGTTAACAACGCAGGCTCCATCCTCTGGTGTAACCTCCAGAGCGAGTGAGGAGCTCCGGCAGTCACCGCAGCTACTCGAGCCTCCGGGAAGAATCTTGCCTTTGGGGTGGCAGCGGCCACATCTCGGATATCTCTTCCCCAAAGGCCAGGGCTGGAGTGAATCCATACACATGCCCCCTGTGGCCGCCCCATGCCTCAGGGCTCAGGGAGGGGTCCGGGAAGATTTTGACAGTGTAAGTTGGGGCAGGTGAGGGGAGAAAGGACCCAGGAGTGGGGGGCACCTTTCTCAGCCTCTGCCCTGCACAGGGAGCTGGGAAGGACCAGCCTCCTGGCATCTGTGTGTGATGGTGCCCAGCACATCTGCTTCCTGCCCCAGTGCACCTCACCAGCCTGGGCACAGAACTGCTAAACGTGACTCAGGAAAAGGAACTTCTCCACATCGCTTCACTTCATTGATTTTCAACAGCAGGAAAAATTTTACTCACTGGTCTGGCAAATAAATAAGTGGTTATGTCTGAGTGTGTCTGTGTGTGTGTGCAGGTGGATATACAGGTGAGTGCATATCTAGGCATGTGTACATGTGACTGTGTGTGTGTGGGTGTGTGT
Organism: Nomascus leucogenys; assembly: GCF_006542625.1. Taxonomy (NCBI): domain Eukaryota; kingdom Metazoa; phylum Chordata; class Mammalia; order Primates; family Hylobatidae; genus Nomascus; species Nomascus leucogenys. The sequence goes on from NC_044383.1 coordinate 153,235,463, forward strand.
GAGGGTATGTGTGTGTGCGTATGCAAGGATGTGTGCAGACTATGTATGTGTGTGAGCATGTGAGTACATAAGCATGTGTGTGTATGTGAGGATGTGTGTAGACTGAGTATGTATGTGTGTGTGAGTACAGAAGCATGTGTGTGCACATGTGTATACATTTGTGTGTGCTCGTTTATATTTGCGTGTGTATTTGTGTGCATATGTGCATGCATTTGTGTGTGCACACATCTGTATATACAGTTGTGTGTTCACGTGTGTGTATATTTATAAGTGTGCATGTTTATATTTGTGTGTATGTGCATGCATTTGTGTGCATGTTTATATGTGTGCACATGTGTGTATGCATTTGTGTGTGCATGTTTATATTTGTGTATGAGTATGTGTGTATGCATTTCTGTGAGCGTGTGTGTGCACATATGTTTGTGCACGTGTGTGGATGCATTTGTGTGTGCATGGGTGTGTTTGTGTGCACACATATGTGCATACAGTTGTGTGTATATTTGTTTGCACATGTGTGTATTTGTAGGTGTACATATGTGAATACATTTGTGCATGCATATATGAGTATGCATTTATGTGTATTTGTGTGTACATATGTGTATATGTTTTGTGTGTGCATGTGTATTTGTGTGTGCAAATGTGTGTGCACGTGTGTATACATTTGTGTGTGCATGTGTGTACATGTTTGTGCACATGTGTGTTAAAATCTGTGTGGGCACATGTGTATATGCATTTGTGTGTATTTGTGTATAATTCTAAGCATGTGTGAGCATGTGTGTGTGCATGTGTGTATTTGTGTGTGCATGTGAGTATACACTTGTGTGTGTGCATGTGTGTATATTTGTGTGTGTATACATTTGTGTACGTGTATTTGTGTGATCGCATGAGCACATGTGTGAGCATGTGTATGAGGGTGTGTGTGCTTGTGTGTATATTTGTGTGTGCACATGTATATATTTGTGTGTTTGTGCACATTTGTGTGAATTTGTGTGTATGTTCACGTGCATGTGTGTATACATTTCTGTGTGTATACATTTTGGGGTATATTTGTATGTCATTGCATGAGCACATGTGTGAGCATGTATATGTGGGTGTGTGTGCATGTGTGTGTACATTTATGTGTGTGCATGTGTATATATATTTGTGAGTGTGTGTGCATGCGTATATTTCTGTGTGTATACATTTGTGTGTATTTGTGTGTGTTGCATGAGCATATGCGTGATCGTTTATGAGGATGTGTGTGCATGTGAGTGGGTGTGTATACGTTTGTGTGTGTATATAGTGTGTATATGTGTAAGCACGAGTGTGTGTGCGTGCATGTGTGTAGACATTTATGTGTGTGCATGTGTGTATATTTGTGTGATTATGTGTGTGTACACCCATCTTGTCCTTTGTCCCCCACTCGAGGACGGAGTGTGGCTGTGGCCTCCATTCTGACCCTGCTGCCTGCTGGCTACCCTGGGACGATCAAACGGCAGCAGATGTCCTGCCTCATTGTTGGCATTTTGCTCCAATTTGCTGGGCTTTGATTGAAATCACTTCTTTTTATAGCGGTGTGAGATCTGGATTTTGTGATTAAGTGTGAAGCAGATTTCTCTCCTCAACAGTGAGAGATACCCCGAGGTGCTGCAGAGTTAAGTCGGATCCAGGCTCTTGTGGGGGCCAAGCTGCCCACACCGGGAGAGCTGCGCTTCTTTCTTCAGCGTCCTGCCCTCCCTGGCTGCAGGATTTTCTTGGAAGGTGAAAGGCAGACATTTCGGGGGCCACCAACAGACTTCCTGAACTTTCACTGATGAGGAGTCAAACACTTCTGGGAGAGCGGCCGTGTGATCCAAAAAGAGGAGCCAGGATAAAGGAACAGATGGAGGCATGAGGTAAGTGCTTTTTAGCACTCGAAGAATCAGGAAGATTTTCAGAAACAGGAATCAGCAATCTGGAAGGAAAGCTCGGAATAACACGGTTGTTTCCTGCGCAGTGGAAGCCCTTGGGCTGTGCCTCCCTCCACCTGTGATCTGCATCAATGGGCCCCTTGCTGCAGGTGGTGGTGGTGGTCGTTTTCTAGACGGAACCTCACACCCCCGAATGGCGGTCAATGTGTGTGTGGAGACTCAGGAGTCACCTGTTCAGGGCTTGTGAGTTTCCTAGAGAAAGAGATGGACCATGTTCTCAAAACTGTGCCTCCGGAGCCCGCTCCTTCTTCATGGGTGTGCAGGCGCAAAGCCACAACCTCCACCCTGCTCTCCCACCTGTGTCTCTTCCCCCAGTGTCCATGCAAATACAGGTGACTTCGCATCTGAGTGAGAGAATCTTCCTGGGTCGACAGCACATCTGAGCTGTTGGTCACCTACAGTGTGCATAATGGCTGGCACTGGTCTCCCCTTTCTTGATATGGCAGCAGGTAAGCATCTTCGCTGGAGACACACTGCTGTCAAACGAGAGTAGGACCCCTAGCTCTAGCAGCCCTCCTGGCTGGAAGCACCAGCTTTGTGCCTGGAATTTGGCTTCAGTAAAACACTCCTCTCCCACAGAGAGGGCAGGATGGTGCCCACGGCCAGGGTGCCATGCAGCACGTTCTGGTTACACCTGCCCCAGATCATCTGTGGATGGAGTGCGGGTGATGATCCCTCAGGTTACACCTGCCCCAGATCATCTGTGGATGGAGTGTGGGTGCTGATCCTTCATGGGGGTCCCCTTGGAGGCACTGCTCACAGCAGTGGCTGAGCTCATTAACTTAAATGCATTTCACGGGTCAGTGCTTAGATTCTCCAACCATGTGACCCTGTTAATGGAGGCACCCTGCAATCAGAACGAAGCTCTGGGTTTGGACTTGATGACTGTCATCCAGAATGAGTGCCATCACAGGGGAGCAATGGGCCTCCTTGCAGGGCACCAGGGAAGCGGGACGACGTCAGACCAGGAGCCAGTCAGCTCCCACTGCACCTTCTTCTCTCTCGCACATTCCTGAACGTTTTGCTGGAAGATATTTGTCATTTAGCTACCTAGAAGGGATGAGATGAGGACAAATGGGGCTTATAAAAGAAAAGTTAAGGTCGGGCGCCATGGCTCACGCCTGTAATCCCAGCACTTTGGGAGGCTGAGGCAGGCAGATCACAAGGTCAAAAGATCGAGACCATCCTGGCCAACACGTTGAAACCCCATCTCTACTAATAATACAAAAATTAGCTGGGCGCGGCGGGGCGTGCCTGTAGTCCCAGCTACTTGGGAGGCTGAGGCAGGAGAATCACTTGAACCCGAGAGGCGGAGGTTGCAGTGAGCCGAGACTGCGCCACTGCACTCCAGCCTGGGTGACAGAATGAGACTCCATCTCAAAAACAAAAAAAGAAAGAAAGAAAAAGAAAAGTTAAACTGCTCTTTTCTTTCCTACACTGCATGGCTTTCTGGCTGACTGGTCTCTGGTCAGTGAACGGGTGCTGAGCTGCCACAATGAGTGCTTACCCCCCATTCAATCATCCTGCCACTCAGTTGTGTTTCCTTGAAAGCTTCCTTCCCCCTTCATCCAGGCTCTGATGGTGAGACATCCTCTTAACCAGAATCCAGAATGGTGGAGTGAATCTCCCAAAACCATTCAGCACTAGCCCAGTGGTCCCTCAGAAACCCTCGTTTTGTAGGGACAGCCTCAGCCTTAAGGACCCCCAACAGTCTCGGAATCGGAGGGGGTACCTGGGCTCCCTCTGGGGGTGCTGCCTTCCTCGCCTGGGAGCCAGGGGCAGCCTGCAGCCCCACTCTTAGCGGAGGCAGCATGGAGTCATTGTGACGCAGAGTGAGGACACAGCCCTTGCCCTGTAACTCACGTGTGGAGAATTTTACAGATTATAAGGCCATGTCTCTACATCGAAATTCCACTCAGCCCTGCGGAGACCCTGCTGCTGGGGCCAGATCCAGCACAAGTGCCCACTCAGCGCCCTGCGGCCAGGGGAGGCAGCAAGACTAAGCAGAATCCCATGGGCCCAGGCCTGTGGTTTCTAGAAGCGACCATCCGGGGCTCCCTCCATATCTAAGAACAGAGAATCCCCCACATCACCAAAGGAAGGCAGTGCTGGCTTCTGAGCTTCTGTGCATTGGGCACAGAAAAGAAGGCACGGTTTCCCTGCTCATGCTTTTTGAGGGGTCACCCAAGACCTGGCACAGTCCCCATTGTCCCTGAGGGAGGAGACAAAGCTTCACGCTGAGCACTTCCCAGCTATGTGCACCAGTGCGTGGCCCACCTCCTGACCTCACGGGCCAGGACATGGGAAAAGTCAGTATCAGGCAAGGGTGTTTCCTCCCCAGAAATGGAATGACGAGCCTGCCATTTGGCTCAAGAGTTTCAGGGCTGCAGTTGACCGAGGTTATCTATGGATTTCATTGCTGCTGTCGCCAACTGAGAATGTTTTGCAAGCTTGACTTTCACTGACCACTTAGTATCAGACTTTCTGGGCCAACAGCGAATAAGAAGCTTTAAATGAGAAATCACTTTCTGTGTTTTTGAAGATGATATTTTGTTTTGAGTTTAAATGAACTCTTTTGACATTTGGTTCAGCAGAGAGGAAGTAGAGATGTGTGACAGGACAACAAATCTTGAGGCCCCAAAATCACTAAGCTAAAGGGAAAAGTCAAGCTGGGAACTGCTTAGGGCCAACCTGCCTCCCACTCTATTCAAAGTCACCCCTCTGTGGCTGGGCGCAGTGTCTCACGCCTGTAATCCCAGTACTTTGGGAGGCCAAGGCAGACAGATCACCTGGGGTCAGGAGTTCGAGACCACCCTGGACAATATGGTGAAACCCCATCTCTACTAAAATCACAAAAAATTGGCCAGGCATGGTGGCGGGCACCTGTAGTCCCAGCTACTCAGGAGGCTGAGGCAGGAGAATCACTTGAACCCGGGAGGTGGAGATTGCAGTGAGCTGAGGTCACACCATTGCACTCCAGCCTGGGTGACAAAGCAAGACTCTGTCTCAAACAACAACAACAATGATGACAAAACAAAGTCATCCCTCTGCTCCCTGAGATAAATGCAGATCTGATTGCCTCCTTTGGAGAGGTTAATCAGAAACTCAAAACAATGCAACCATTTGTCTCTTATCTACCCCTGACCGGAAGCCCCCTGCCTGCTTCCAGGCTTCCCGCCTTTGCTTCCAGTAGTCCCACCTTTCCGGACCAAACCAATGCTCATCTTGCATATGTTGATTGATGTCTCATGTCTCCCTAAAATGTATAAAACCAAGCTGTGCTAGGACCACCCTGAGCACCTGTGGTCAGGACCGCCTGAGGCTGTGTCATGGGTGCACGTCCTTAACTGTGACAAAATAAACTTCCTAAATTCACTGAGACCTGTCTCAGTGATTCAGCATTCATGGATGTGTGATGCCTCCTGGGTTCTCTGCGTTGCTACTCACCCCCTCCCCACGCCTCTCCACTGGTCTTGTTAGATGATAAATGATTGGCCTGCTCTAAGTCAGAATTTGCTCCCAGCCTCTGAGAGTTCCTCCCTCTCATCCACATGCACACTCTGAACTGAATGAGAGTGCCAGGACCTTCCCCCTGTCGTGTGGCAGTCTGTAATAGCGGTGTGCCATCTGCACCATCTGGGGAATCGATTTAAGGACCCGAAATAACCTGGTGTCATTTGCACTGTCATGATGTGCTGGTTGAAACTGCTGTGAGCTCTAAGCTTGGCTTCCGGTTTAAATAAAGCACCAGATTGAAGCATCTTCACTTTCTTTGCATTTACTGTCAATATCTCTAAGGGCTGAAGCTCAAATTTAAAATACCACACTTGGTCTGAAATCATCTCGATAGGATTAATTCACGTTTTTATCACTCTAAAGAAAATAATGTTGAAATATTCCAAATATAAAACTTAGGTACAGAGAGAGGACCTTATTCACATCATCTTCCTGTTTCTCTGGGTTTGTTTTCTAAGCTGTGTTACATCCTTGAAAGGGCCTTCCAACGTCTGATCGCTGAACTGCCTGCCTTAAGTCTGTAAGACTTTCGTGAGATACTGTTGTCCTGATCCTTCACGGGCAGTGGGCACATGGCCTGAGAGTCCGTTTGCAGAAGCTGACCACAGTGAACAGAGCAGGAATGCTGGACACTAACTCACCCAACTGAAGTGTGAGCCAGGGGCCCCGCATGACCCAGATGTCTAAACTGCAAACCTAGGAGATCCTCTAGCGTACACCTCCTGTGACAGAGGAATCCAGAAGCTTAAGGACTCTGCAGGAACTGTAGCTTCTGCCTGCTACAACAAATCCCAGCAAGAGTTGGCTTAAAGACACAGATTAGAAATTATGAATATGCACCCCACGGGCCTTGATCTAAGAGGACAATTCAAATCTGACCCAGGTAAACAAAAGGCAGTGGCGAAGAATCCAGCAGTAAAACATTCCCAGGAAAAGACAGGCCAGAGTAGAACCTCCCCGTTCAAAGATGGATCCAACCCAGCAAGGAACGTGTAGAATGTACCTGATCAGAAACAGAGGGGATGGGGACAGAGAGAGGGAGGGACCAAGAGAGGGGAAGAGAAAGAGAAGGAAAGGGAGGGAGGGAGGAGAACAGAGGGTATCAGTGTGACATGACAAACACAGGAATACAAAGTACTGTGGGAAAGAAGAGATACTTTTAAATAATACAAACATCAAGGCATAAGAGACAGAGTACTAGAAAAGGGAAAATTAAACTAGTTTCAGACTTATCCTCAGCAATCACAATTGCCTAAAACAAAGAAACAAGCGGGAGAGGGAACGCAATCTCAAATCACGCAGGCTGCCTGCGTGATTTGTTGCATTTACACGAAAATGCAACAAAGTGAAGTGATCCAATACACAAAAACTTGGGTATTACAGCACTCATGAAACCTTTTAAAACATCTTGATTTGAATAATGAAGTCAAAGAAAACGAGTGAAAACAAAGAACTTCTACTTTTTTTCTTCCTCTTCCCTTCTCCCTTTCTCTCTCTCTCTCTGTCTCTCTCTCTCTCTCTCGTCTCTCTCTCTCTCTGTCTCTCTCTCTCTCTCTTTAATATTTATTAGTTCAGGCTGGGCGCAGTAGCTCATGACTGTAATCCCATCACTTTGGGAGGCTGAGGTAGGAGGGTCGCTTGAGGACAGTAGTTCAAGACTTGTCTGGGCAACACGGCAAGACCTCATCTCTAAAATAATAATTTAAAAATGAATTAGCTGGGCATGGTGGCAGATGCCTGTAGTCTCAGCTACCCAGGAAGCTGAGGAGAGAGGATAACTTGAGCCCAGGAGTTTGAGACTGCAGTTAGCTAGGATTATGCTACTGCACTCTAGCCTGGGTGACAGAGCAAGACCCTGGAGACCCTGTTCTAAAAAATATTTAAAAATAGGCTGGGCAAGGTGACTCACATCTGTAATCCCAGCACTTTGGGAGGCCAAGGCAGGCGGATCACGAGGTCAGGAGTTCAATACCAGCCTGGCCAACATAGTGAAACCCCATCTCTACTAAAAATACAAACAATTAGCCAGTCATGGTGGCAGGCACTTGTAATCCCTACTCAGAAGGCTGAGGGAGGAGAATCACTTAAACCCGGGAGGTGGAGGTTGCAGTGAGCGGAGATCAAGCCACTGCGCTCCAGCCTGGGAGACAGTGTGAGACTCTGTCTCAAAATAAACTCAGAGTTCCCTTCCCTTCCTTTTTCTTCCTTGACACAATCAGGGTCAGAGGGCCTTGCAAAGCCAGAATCTCAGAGGTAGTCAGGACTAAGGAGAAGGTTCTAAGACCTATCAGACTTTTCTAAAAGACCAAAGGCTATAAAAGGAATTCCATTTTAGAAGTGACTGAGATTGCTACCAAACCATTATCTTCTTCTGCCTTGGGAACAGAGCTGGGGAGAGGACCTCGCTACAGAACTAGGGTGCATTTCCCAACCCCCTTGCTGCTACGGGAGATCATGGTGAGAGGTGAAGCCAGCTGGACTTATGGACCAATCAACACTCTGTAAAATGGACCAATCAGCGCTCTGTAAAATGGACCAATCAGCAGGATGTGGGCAGGGCCAAATAAGGGAATAAAAGCAGGCCACCCAGCAGCGGTAACCTGCTCGGGTCCCTTTCCAACTGTGGAAGCTTTGTTCTCTCGCTCTTCACAATAAATCTTGCTACTACTCACTCTTTGGGTCCGCACCACCTTCAAGAGCTGTAACACTCACCACAAAGGTCTGTGGCTTCATTCTTGAAGTCAGCGAGACCAAGAACCCACCGGAAGGAATAAATTCCAGACACAATGGGACCCGGTGCTCACAGTGAAATACGAGGGAAGCAGTACGACCTCTGCTCACTTCCTTAAGAGGGAGGCTCTGGCCTTCCCATTGGAAGCCACGTGTTGAAGATGGTGGAGCTGCCATCATCCAGGTTGTCTTGATGACTTCTGGGAGCAGAGCTACCTGCAATTCTAGAAAATTACCTTGGACTGTTCATTGAGATGTAGATATTTTTGTTGCTGTTTTTCTTTAAGTCCTAATTGTGGTAGATCATTTGGTTATGTCAGCTTAACTTTTACCCTATACAGAGGAAAAAAATTAACACCATAAACTGCACATGACTTTTCTCTTAATCCAAGGGAATTACAACCAGGAACTTAAACATGTCACTAGGTTGGAGGAGAGCCCCTAAAGATAATTCTCCAGATTTCCATTTTTTCCTTGAGAAAACATCATTCTTCCATCCTCTGCTTTGCAAACATTTTTGGATAGATCCAGCCCCTGCCCAGAAGAGTTGGCCAACTCCATGCCTCATGCTCCCAGATCGGATTGATGGCACCTAAGAAAAATTCTAGTGCTCTCGTTTAACAAAGAATAACTACATGTCTAGAAATACAGAATATAGTCAAGGCATCTAAAGACTCAGTGAAGGTATTAAATAGCAGATTAGCCAAGCAGCTCAGTGAACTGGAAGACAGATCAGAGAAGATTACTAAGAATGTAGCACAGAGGTAAAAGAAAATAAAAAAGACAGAGATATAGAAGGTAAGATGAGAGGGTCCAATGTATATCATGCATTCCATAGGAAGTTGGAAGACAAGAGAGAAGAAGTTAACTAGGAGTTAATGGCTGAGAATGTCCCCAAATTAAAGAAAGCCATGGGTCTCAGATTGAAGGAGGTCATGAAATACCAATCGAGATCCATTAAAATAGAATTATACCTGGACATATCAAGGAAAAACTGAATAGCATCAAAGAGAAAGAAAAATCTTAAAAACAACCAAAGGCTGGGATTGGTGGCTTACGCCTGTAATCCCAACACTTTGGGAGGCTGAGGTGGGAGGATCACCTGAGGTCAGGAGTTCAAGACCAGCCTGGCCAACATGGTGAAGCCCCATCTCTACTAAAAATACAAAAAATTAGCCGGACATGGTGCCGGATGCTTTTAATCCCAGCTACTCTGGAGGCTGAGGCAGGAGAATCGCGTGAACCCAGAAGACACAGGTTGCAGTGAACCGAGTTCACGCCATTGCTCTCCAGCCTCGGCAACAAGAGCGAAACTCAGTCAAAAAAAGAAAGAAAAAACAAACAGAAAAAAAAAAAGAAAAGAAAAACAGAGAGAAAAGGCATATTACTAGCACAACAAAAGACAATAATTTTTCTGGCAATTGGACTAACACCAGATTTCCCACAAACTATGTTGAGCTAAACTACTGTTTAATAGGGAGAGCGAGAAAGACATTTTTAGGCAATGACTAGAAGAACTTACCACTTGAGGAGCTCTGCTGAAATGACAACTATGGAAGAGTTTCCTGAGTAAGAAGCAAATTAAAACCAGAAAGAAAAATGGGATTCACTAGGAATGTTGAGTAATGCAATATATAAAAATATTAGTAAATGTGAACATTGATGATAAAAAAATCATTAATAATAATAATAACAAAAACAACAATGGCAGCCATGAAGACTCTAAGGGCTTAATAACAGCCTGAAACTACAATACCAGCCCAGTAACAAAGAAGGTCAGTCAGGGCTGTAGATACTAAAGTGTTCCGAGGTCCGCCTGTTCTTCAGAGCAGGGTATGGATATTGGTTTTTTTAGGTCTTATTATGTGGAATAGGCTAAAATTTTTTAAGTAGCACTAAAATAATAGATATGACTTCTAGGCCCTGAAGGAAAAGAGGGAATAAAACACAACCATTTCAATCAAAGACAAAAAACTAAATACTAAAAAAAAAAAATAGTAATAATAATAAAAAAAAAAAACAGGCAAGGAAAATCATGACAAATGGAGAGAACAGAATGAGGTGGTGGCGGGAAGTCCACAAACAAGAAGAACACGAGAAATACACGCAGTCGCCACTCGCCAGGTGAGACCGCCGTGGTCTCCTGTCGCTGCACACAGAGGCACCGTCTGGAAGGAGCTTTCTGGGCCTCATCACAGACTTGGCAGTGGCAGATCTGACTGGGAACCTGAGAAATCATTGGCCCGGGGTTTCTCACTCAGATGGTCTAAAGACCATGCTTTGAGAAACACTGCTGAAACATGAAAGAAACAGTCTCTACCCTTCATTTGCAAGGCCTTCCTCTCACAATAAAATCTGTATGTCACACAATTATGCAGAATGATGCTCGTTTAATGAGTTAATTCTCCCCCCGCCGCCCCCAACACAGTAGTGTGGCCCAGTTAGTCTCCCCGGGCCTGTTGGGAGTAAAAGCCATGGCCTCCTAAAAGCTGCAACCATAGACCAAGCTTTCTGCTTCCTTATAAAGGCCCACCTCAACTCCCCCCAACCCTTCCAATCTTCTGATGGGGGAGGGCAGAGCAAGGTGGGCCTGGAGCCTGGAGGTGCACGCTCACGCACATCTCTATGACCAAGCAACTTCACTCCTGAGGATTCGTCCAAAGAAATATTCACGAAGTCCACAAGGATTTACAGACAAAGATCTCTACTGTAGCATTGTCTGTAATAGCAAAAATTGGAAAGAACCCAAATGTCAATCAACAGGGATTTGGTTAAATAAATCATGGTAGAGCCATGCAAGGCAGCCATTAAAAAGAATAAAATAGATCAATAGGCATTGATGTGCAAAGAAGCCTGAGACATATTATTAAGTTAAAAAAACGCGCCGGAGCCATATGTAGAGCATGATCCAGTTCTTAACAAGAATGAACTCATGTGCCACCTTTACCTCAGAACAGGCAGAGAGAAACAAAACGTGAAGGGTGTCTACCAGGCACTGGCTCGAGGGGCAGTGGAGATGACGGAAGTATTTAATTTCTGATCTTTTTCCATTTCTCCACTGTTTAGGTTTTTTTGTTCGATATTTTTAACTAGGCCGCATTTCTTTTACAGACAGGAAAAAAGCAATAAAGAGTTTTTTAATGTAAAGTTATCTTTATATTAGTTTTTAAAATTGCTATTGTTCTTTGTAATAAGAAGGGATTTATCCTGACACCTCTGGCTATATGTGATCTGTTTCTCTACTGAGAATCTTCATCTTCAGGATTATTGCTGTTACACGAACCAACAAGGCCACATTCTCCCTTTCTTTTCTCCCTTTTTTCTTTTTCTTTTTTTTTTTTTTGGACTTTTATTTGTAGGGGGAGGAGTGTGGGCTGTGAAAGACACATTTGGCAAAGGATTCTTTTTGTTTTGGCAAAGAATTACTTTTTAACATACACTACAAGGTATTTTTTTTTTTCAAACAAAGCACTCAGAAATGCAAAACAAATTTTGTTTATTATAAGATTTGTGCACACATGACTTATACCGACAGAAAACACTGAGATAATCTAAATAACTTATTTACATCCTTCACAATCCTTACAAAACATTCACATCCCATGAAAACCTTTGTTTCATGAATGAATCACAGAATATTCCCTTGGTGATGGTGAGTCAGTGCCGTGGGTCCGTGAATGCTGGCAGAGCTGCACCTCTGAGGGCTGTCTCCAGGCGGCCACTCTGGAACTGCTGGCCACTCTCCTCCTTTCAATCACACCATCTGGCTGCACTCGGAGCATCTGTTCTGAGCCGCAGCCTCAGGGTGGTGGCCTTGCGCCTGCCATCGTGGCGTGCCATCTCCTCCTGTCTGTTCTTTTAATATTTTAAAGAGAGCCATTAATTTTCAGTAGGAAAAGACTTTTTGCTTTTCTACTTTCCTGAGCAACGAGCTAGATGCGAGGGCAGACATTTCTTTAAAGTGAGGTCCGAAGGTTGTAAACAGGTCTGTGTCCAAACTACCAGCCTCCAGTTCCTCTGCCACCGGAGTCCATGCTACAGGTCAGGGCAATGAGGTCTCAGGTGCCTCAGAGCTCACAGACCCTCGTAAGGAGTTCCCCAGCCTGTGCCTACCTCTACCCAGGGAACTGCAGGGGGGTAGAAATTGTTACCCATTTGGAGCTCTTATCACTTCCTAAGCACTTTGTGGTCACTATTTAACGTAACACCTACACCATAAGATAATTACAATTTTCCCCCTCCTTTCCAGATGAGGGAGTTGAGAATTAGGGCAATTAGAAGGCTTGCAGAGGTCACATGGTCAGTCTACACCGCAGCTGAGGTTTGTACCCAGGCTGTCTGTTTCTGGGCGCCAAATGCTTAACCACCAGGCCCCAGGGTATGGGTTGGTGGGTAGCCTGGAAGAGGACTAGTTAAAATCCACCTGCTCTCGGACAGGGATGCTCCAGCCTGGACCAGCCACTAAGTGACCCAAGGCAGAAGCGAGAGGCACGTTCAGGAGAAACACACGAGTCCAAGGAGATGTCATGGCACCCGCGGGAAGAGCTGGGCGGTGTCATGGAGACCATCACAGCACTGTGAGGGCAGTGTGGGGAGTCCAGCACGTGGGGGCCGCAGTGGCCCCCATCCTGTCTCCATCTATGTCTCAACCACCACGATGGCCTGCGTGTCAGGCAAGAGCAGGCGGGGAGAGGAGAACCCTCTATTGGTAGAGGGTCTGACATCAACAGGGCCACATGTACCCTGCCAGGAAGCAATATTCCCCATGCAGGCAGGAGCAGGCTGTGCGTGCCCACAGCTGAGTACCCTGGGGCGGCGTCCAGAACCTGTCCCCACCGGCCCGGACGCCAATGCCTCCAGGCCCTCCCTCTGCAGCAACCAGGTCTAGGGTCCAGGCCACAGTCCATCCTCCAAGCACTGGACGGTCTACAGGGCAATACAACGTAGAGCCTGCTCTGCAGAACCAACTCTTCCTGCAAGCAGCCAAAAGCCTGGAGCTGGGAGATTGTAGACGGCCCCCTCCCTGGCTGCTGTCTAGATTCCCAGATCCAGCATGAAAGCAAGGCCCCACACTGGGGGCTCTATGGCCCCAGACAGAAAGGCCCCACACTGGGGCCTCTGCCACACTTGCCCTGTGAGTAGAGGTGGGTCCCCAGCCTCCACTGTCCTCTTCTTCCCCAACTAGAACACAGACGGAAGGGATGTGAGAAGTCTACCCCCAACTCCAGCCCCAGGGACCACTTCTTCCTGCTGACAAAACCAAGACTGTGTTCAAATTCCTACCCATCCTCGCACCCTCTCATCTTGTGGGGTTTCCTCCCCCAGCTGCAGGGAGGCCAACTGGATTAGCCTGACGGGCTGGTCCCCAGCCTGGCACGCATCAGAAACATCTGGGGACCTGGCTTCAAGTGGACTGCAGGGCCCACTCCGAGCTCTGTGGTGCTGGGGCTGTGGTTCTAACACGCTGTGCTCTGGCAGAGCCACAGCCGTGCAGCTCAGCGCCTGACGGTGCCTCCTCTGAGGAAAGTGCTGGGTCCTGGGTGAGGATGGGGCTCAGATCAGCCCAGTCGGGTTAGAGAGAAGGACTCAGGTTCCCCGTGGCCGGGGCTGAGTCCTGTCTCTGACACTACCCAAAGCTTCTTCTCATCTCTGACTGCAGGAGCCAGCCTGGGGACAAAGCTGGCCCTGGGACAGCAAGGGTGGGGACAGGAGCCCAGCCTGATGCCACAGCTCAGCCCCGGCTCAGCCCCCTCCCACGGTGACGCCCGCCCTGCGCTTCCTGCTTCCTGGTGTGTGAAGTAAGACACTTCCTCTTTTCCTTTAAAAGCAGCTTGAGTCAGAGTTTCTGTCTCTTGTAGCTGAAAGCACCACCTATTTCCTTTCATGGCTAAAATCCATTTACCTGCAGTCCTAGAACCATAAAATCCAGCACACGACCGCTGGAGGAAACTGGAGTCAGCCACAGACCTTCCTCCGCACCTCGCAGTGGAGGGGGCCCTGGATGAGGTGCCGTCCCCAGGGAGCTTCCAGGAGCCTGTGTCATCGGGAACAGAACGCCAGTCAGGGGCTTAAACCCTCACGCTTTTGTTTTAAGTCGTCCTTCAGAACCATTAGTACACGGAAATGTTATCGTCTAGGACTATTAGGAGATTAGGGGGAAAAAAGTACTGTATTTTAAAAGAAAGTACTGCAGGTCCGTGATTTGGTAGTTATTTTTACTTAAGAAAAAATGTTATACTGAATTTTTAAGTTGAAAAGTGAATTAACTTAAAAAAGTATAAGGTAAATAATGCTGTTATGTGGTAAGAAAATACGGCTAAAATTATGGTGATGGAAAAAAAGACTAAAGTTGGAGAATTGTAGAGCATGAATAACACATCATAGATGATTGTACGTCCCCTGTGGAAATGACACTAGGAGCTCCCAGATGAGCTGTGGAGAGCAATGCAAATGCATCTCGCCTCTCCTTTACCTGTCCCAGAGTCAGTGTGAGGGAGTGACTCGGCAAAATACTCTCAGCACTCAGGAGAAAAGAATCACACACAAAACATGCAGGTGAAGATGGCCTCCGGTTTCCACTGTGCAGTGCTGGGCACCAGAGCCCGATGAACAGCAGAGTCCAGAGAGGAGGGAAAATGTGGTCCTCAGGGCCCAGCATGGGCAAATCTTCCTCCCTGCGTAGACAGGCTTATATGTTTAACATCGCGTTCTCTCCCGCTGGTCAATAAAGAGAACTTAATCAAAAGCGTAGGAATTATGTCAAATATGCAAGAGCATACAAAGTATACACCTTCCTAAAAAATGAACTGCAAAATACATTCAGTCAACTGAGATAAGAAGCAAAGATTAGTTCAAAAATGTAAAAGTCCCGCTATAGAAATGTTGGCCAAGTCCCCGGAGACTGGTTAAAATAAGTGGCATAAGAAACTTCTACACATAAAAATTAGCCGGGCGTGGTGGCGGGCGCCTGTAGTCCCAGCTACTCGGGAGGCTGAGGCAGGAGAATCGCTTGAACCTGCGAGGCAGAGCTTGCAGTGAGCCGAGATCGCGCCACTGCACTCCAGCCTGGGCAACAGGGCGAGACCCCATCTAAGAAAGAGAGAGAGAGAGAGAGAGAGGAAAGGAGGAAGGGAGGGAGGGAGGGAGGGAGGGAGGAGGAAGGAAGGAAGGAAGGAAGGAAGGAAGGAAGGAAGGAAGGAAGGAAGGAAAGAAACTTCTAAATCTATTTATGGTACTCAGTTCCTATAAAATCTACAAAATAAAAATTTGACCAAAGAAACGACCAGGAACAGGAATCCCAGATTAAATGAGTGCAAGGACAGATGGGGAGCACGGGAGCGTGAGGAGAGTAAATGTCCTTCCGCGGCCTTTCTCCCAAAACCCACACACATACCACATCTCATGGAGTGATATTTCACAAATGTTAGGTAATTATTTTGAAAAGCTTAAACATACGCAGTTGTGTAACTTTAAATAAGCTATGCGATCTTGTAAAATGACAAAGATAGTGATGGCAGAGAACATAGTCGATTCACAAATGCCAGAGTAAGATATGCACATGGTACCCTAAAGAAAAAAGACCCCCAAAAAGATGCACGATGTGGGAAATAAGCTCTTCGGTTCGAGAGTATGTTTGATTCATGCTCTCCAATTCTCAAACTTTAGTAATTGTTTTCTGTCACCACACTTTTAACCATGTTTTCTTACCACATATAGTGTTATTTACCTTATGCTTTTTTTAAGTTGACTCACTTTTCAAGTTAAAAACTCAGCATAGCATTTTTCTTAAGTAAAAATAATTATCAAAGCATGGGCCTGCAGTACTTTCTTTTAAAATATAGTACTTTTTTTCCCTAAGATCCATTAAAATCAAACTATTCTGCATGCATTACCTGAAATGATTTCTCAAAACACCAATGATAGGTCTTCCACACCTGGGAAACACTTGTCAAGCACTTAATAAATAGTACTTGATAAGTTTAACTTATTTGCTTTCTATTTATCATAGATCACAAAGAACAGTGATGGCCGGGCACCGTGGCTCACGCCTGTAATCCCAGCACTTTGGGAGACCGAGGCGGGTGGATCATTTGAGGTCAGGAGTTCAAGACCAGCCTGGCCAAATAGTGAAACCCCGCCTCTACTAAAAATACAAAAATTAGCCAGGCGGGAGTGGGATTACACCTGTAATCCCAGCTACTTGAGAGGCTGAGGTGGGAGAATTGCTTGAGCCTGGGAGGTGGAGGTTGCAGTAAGCCGAGATCACACCACTGCCTGGGCGACAGAGTGAGACCCTGTCTCAATTAGAAAAAAAGGAAAACCACGGTTTTAGCAATTATGAGGCTTTTGAAATTTAAAGCTTTAAAAGCAGAGCCTACAATCAACCATTAAGAAGAGTAAGATGCTAAAAATTCACACACAAACACTTACACTGAAATATAGTCAGGTGTCACCTAATGATGGGGATCCATTCTGAGAAATGCGTCATTAGGCAATTTCATCAGAGTGCACCGACACACACCTGGGCGAGCAGCCTGCTACACACCTGGGCTGCATGGTGGAGCCTGTTGCTCCAGGGCTGCAGACCTGTGCCCTATGTGACTGTGTGGAATACTGTGGGCAACTGAAATACAATGGTAAGTATTCGTGTATCTAAACATAAGAAAGGGACAATAAAAAATACAGTATCGGGGCGGGCGCGGTGGCTCAAGCCTGTAATCCCAGCACTTTGGGAGGCCGAGGCAGGCAGATCACGAGGTCAGGAGATTGAGACCATCCTGGTGAACACGGTGAAACCCCGTCTCTACTAAAACTACAAAAAATTAGCTGGGTCTGGTGGCGGGCGCCTGTAGTCCCAGCTACTAGGGAGGCTGAGGCAGGAGATGGCATGAACCCGGGAGGCGGATCTTGCAGTAAGCTGAGATTGTGCCACTGCACTCCAGCCTGGGCAACAGAGCGAGACTCCGTCTCAAAAAAAAAAAAAAAATACGGTATCAAAGATTAAAAATGCTGCACCTGTTTAGGGCACTTACCATGAATGGGGCTTGTAGAACGGGAAGTTGCTCTGGGTGAGTCAGTGAGCGTGTGGAGCATGAATCTGAAGGCCCAGGTCGTGACCGTAACTACTGCAGGCTTTATAAACACTGTACACTTAGGATATATTAAATTTATGCAAAGTAGTTTTCTTTCTGAAATAGTAGATTAACCTTAGATTACTGTAACCTTTTTACGTTATAAACTTAATTTTTTTAAACTTTTTGACTCTTTTATAACACTTTGCTTAAAACACAAACATTATACAGCTGTATAAAATTATTTTCTTTCTTTATATTCTCATTCTATAAGCTTTTTTCTATTTTTTAATTTTTTTTTAACTTTTAAAATGCTTTTGTTAAAAACAAAGATGCAAACACACAGTGGCCTAGGCCCACACAGGGTCAGGGTCCTCAGTGTCACTGTCATCCCCCCCACATCTGGTCCCACTGGAAGGTCTGCAGGGGCAATGACACACACAGAGCCGTCACCTCCTATGATGACAATACCTTCTTCTGGACACCTCCCACAGGACCTGCCTGCAGCTGCTTTACAATTAACTTGTTTTTCTAATTAGTAGGAGGAGTACACTCTAAAATAACAATAAAATGTATAGTATAGTATAGTATAGTACGCATCATCATTATCAAGTTATACGTTTATACGACTGGTAACACAGTAGGTTTGCTTATACCAGCATCACCACAAACGTGTGAGAAATGTGTTGTGTGATGACATCATGAGGTAGTAGAAGTCTTCGAGCTCCACGATCATCTCAGAGGCCCACCGTTGTCTGTGCCATCCAGCATGGACTGAAACGTTGCTAAGCGACTCATGACTACACAAAGAATAAGAGCCTCACTGCTTCCTTCTGCTGCCTGCTGGACCCCCCCAGTGAGTGTGTGGTCAAGGGCCCACTCCACGGTGAGTATGGGTCATCACTGCACAGTGGGTGTGTGGCCGTGGACCCACTCCACAGGGCGTGTGTGGCCAGTGAGGAAGGCAGGCATGGTTCAGCTCCTGAAGGCCTGGGCTTAGCTCTCAAGGAACCGGGCTTGGACACATTTGGCCTGTGGAGGGCTGACCCCCAGCTCCTGGCCTCACACTGCCCCCCATGTCCCACTGTTGGCAGCCTTTGAAGACATTTCAGGCCCCATGTCTGCCGTTCTCCCAGGCCCGTGTCCCAGCTACACCGGCCTCCTCTGTTTCTGAGCAAACCAGGCTCCTCCAGCCTCCGGCCCTGAGTGTTCCACGCTGTTGGTGGCTGCCCCCACCCATGGGATTCCTCCCTCCTAGGATGGTTTCATGCAGGTGTCTCTGTTTCCCACGCAGCCCAAATGCCCAGGGAAGGCTGAGCCTCTCTCAGTAGGGGGAGCCCCCCTCTGGAAGGCAGCCCCAGCTCCCAGCTTGGATACTGACTCAGCCCAGGGAGGGGAGGGGGTTCCAGAGAGACTCCTCCCAACTCCAGAGAGACTCCTCCCAGTTCCAGAGAGACTCCTCCCAGTTTCAGAGAGATTCCTCCCAGCTCCGGAGAGACTCCTCCCAGCTCCGGAGAGACTCCTCCCAGTTCCGGAGAGACTCCTCCCAGCTCCAGAGACTCCTCCCAGCTCCGGAGAGACTCCTCCCAGCTCCGGAGAGACTCCTCCCAGCTCCGGAGAGATTCCTCCCAGTTCCGGAGAAACTCCTCCCAGCTCCAGAGAGACTCCTCCCAGTTCCAGAGAGACTCCTCCCAGCTCCGGAGAGACTCCTCCCAGTTCCGAGAGACTCCTAGCTCCGAGAGACTCCTCCCAGCTCCGAGAGATTCCTCCCAGTTCCAGAGAGACTCCTCCCAGCTCCAGAGAGACTCCTCCCAGCTCCAGAGAGACTCCTCCCAGCTCCAGAGAGACTCCTCCCAGCTCCGGAGAGACTCCTCCCAGCTCCGGAGAGACTCCTCCCCCCCCCCCCCCCCCAGCTCCGAGAGACTCCTCCCAGTTCCGGAGAGACTCCTCCCAGCTCCGGAGAGACTCCTCCCAGCTCGGGAGAGACTCCTCCCAGCTCCAGGAACGTGTCTGAACGTGGTTGGCTTGTTTTCCTCTGGCCACTGCCCGGCCCCTGGGCGAGGGTTTGGCCAGCAGTGGAAGACATAGCACAGTGGCCCCAGCAGACCCCACGGTCAGCACAGAGCCCCTGCCCAGGGTCAGCCTGAGGCCCACCCTCCTCTGGCAGCTGTCACAGGTCCTGTTGCTTCAGACCACTATACTCCAAGCTCCTGGTTTTACCGCCAAATGCACAGCACCAAGACAGCTTGAAACACTCTTTCACTGGTCTTGATGAGAATTCACTCTTCTTGAAGAGTGAATTCCTTCTCCCTCTTCACATGGTAGGTCCAATGTCTCCTCCTCAGAGTGGCCTTCTGTGAATCCTCTTTATTTCTCTCCCTCACAGGGAAAGCCCTGTTTATTTTGTGTCTCCACCAACAAAACAGAGAAGAAAGGCCTTGAGAGGGGTGTTTGGTAGGGCCCCTCTGACCACAGCATCCTCAGAGCCCCTGAACTAGAGCTGGCCCAGAAAGAACCAAACCAGAAATCTACTTTTTCTTCTTTGTTATTTCTTTATTTAATATTAATTGCAAACAAATTTGTAATTACAAGCGTACTAAAAAATCTTTTATTAAGAGGCACATACACACTTTGCAGCTTCTAGGTGTCTGAGTTTATTGGTTCCGGTTTTCAAAAGGCTGTCACACGACACTGGAGAGAAGCCCCCAGCTGCCGAGCTGCAGTAGGAGGAGGGCCAGGCCTCAGGATAGCACGCGGGAGGCGCCAGCCACAGAGAACACGCACACGCCTGACGGCTCGAGCAGCACCAAGTGCATATCCTTAAAGAACGGAGGTGCAGATCCGGGCAGGGCGAGCTCAGGGTTGGTTAGTTCGGAGGCTCTACGCATCTCAGGCAGCCAGGCCCCTGGGTCGAGAGACGCTGCGACGGTCCCACCGTCACATTCAGATCTGACCATGGCCAGTGGAAGAGGAAGAGATGTGTCCTCTTGGACTGTTTTCTTAGGGACTAGCAAACTTTGCTCGGGCCCTGTCCACCCATGTCCCCACAAATATCAATGCCAGAATTGGGCCACACAAGCCTCCCGTGCTGGTGCCTGCGGCTGGCAGAGACAGACACGCACCACCGCAGGTGAGCACCATGCGACTGGAGTTAAAATGAAAACTTTCTTCTAGAAGCACGGAGGAAACCTTTCAAATGACGAAGCTTTGTGCTGCTGATGATGAGTGAAACAGAACTCTCCATCCATGGGATGTGGGCACAGGACCCAGCCCCAGCTTCCTAGAAGGCAGCTGGATGGGTACAGGACGGGGAGGCTGCCACCTGCCTTTGGCCCAGGACCTCCATCTCTAAGAATACATCTTAAGGAAAGAAGTAAAGTGCATATGAGCAAAAATATTATGTACTGATATGTTCATTGCATTAATATTTTAAAAATTCAAATATCCAAAATTGGAATGCTTATACAAATTTTGAACTATACAAATAACCCAATATTTACATGCTATTACACTGATATTTAAGAAGAGTGCTCATTAAAATGAAAAACAAACTTATAGCCTTAAATGAAAAAAATTACATACCGTATAATGTCTACACTTGAAAAAGGAGTATATAGAAAAATAAAGGCACCCCTGCCAAGTGTTAATAATAGTTTTCTCTGCAGGGTAGACTTCAGGGTGATTTTCTGTATTTACACATTTTTAGCCCTCTAAATATCCTATAGTGAGGGCGTCTGTAGTTGCTATCATTTCCATTATCGGTTATCTATTGCCACAGTGGTAACCACAAGAAACAACCACAAACCTCTGTGCCTGTAACCACTGCCACTGGCGCCTGCTCACCGTCGAGGTGGTGTTGGGGCAGGGCTGTGATCTGAGCTGGGGCAGAGGAGAATGAATGTATCTGCTCAGCCGGGTCGGCTGGGTGGCTTCACTGAGCTTTGCTGAGCCCCCTCCCATGCCAGCTGGTCCCCGCAGAGACTCTCAGGGCCCCAGGCAGATGCTCGTGACAGTACAGGGCTTTGCGGGAACTGCAAGAGCTCATGGCATCTTAGGCCTCGGCTGGGCAAGGCCCCCATCCTACTGGCCAAAGCAAGTCAGAGGCGGCCCGGCCTCCAAGGGTGGAGAAGGAGCCCCTGTTGATGAGAGGAGCTGGGGTTCATTGCAGGGACGGGACAGCAGGATGAGGACCTGCAGTCAGCTTTATTTCAGTCCATGATTGCGACCCGACTGCCATTCTCAACAGCTGTTCCCACCACAGCCTGAAAACCCAGAGATTTGCTGCCTCAGTTTCCATGGCCAGTAGGGTAGTCATGTGGCCAGCTCTGGCCAACGAGACCAAGGGTAAGTCCAGAGGGGTGACATTCTGGGAATCACTCTTCCTTCATGATTTAAAAAAACAACAACAAAAGAAAAATAAAAAAGGAGGGAGAGGAAGAAGCGCACAAGACACCCCCAGCCCCCACCACAGAAGCCTCCCTGGGCCCGGCCTTCCCATGTGGCCCCGTGAGGGAGGCCATAAGGCCCAGATGCAGGTGTGAACACACACCTGAAGAAGCCAGGAGAACAGCCCCGAAGTGTCTCCTCCAGGGTTTTAGGGGAGAAATCAATGCCCACGGTTGAAGCCACGGTGGGCATGCCTCAGTGACTGGATTCCCCGTGCCTCTCAAGACATAGCACAGCCTGCATGTCCATCCAGGAAAGGCGTAACTCAAGAAGAAAGCATTTAAGCGAGAAACAGATAAGTCTTATAAAAATGGGGAGGCTCTAAATGATTACAACATAACGCAGAAGCTGCTTGGCAGTTTAAAATTTCACTCCCAGACAAAACTATAGTCAACTGAAGGATATGACCTGGCTGACATGTTGTCCTGATTATTTCATGCTCTACGTTTGCAGAAAGTGACTGTACATTATGCAGACATCTTACACAGCTCCTGGTCCGTGGAGTTTCCTGTGAAGACACAGGCGGCCTGGCATCAGGGGCACACCAAGAAAGTCGGCAGCAGGGAAGGGGGCTTCGCGTCTTTCTCTCATAGGAAAAAAGGAGCAAAACGACTCTCTGAGACTGAAACGAACACGGTGCCTTAAGATCACTTTATTTTCAAGTAGAAAATGGTCTCAAGAATTGCAAAGGGAAAGGAAGGTAGGATTTGCTGAGAGGAGTATCACATCAAGAAACCCAGTCATCTGGGGAAAGTCGGCGCTTCCCGAATTCCCGCGTAATCAGTCACTGAAAAGATGGCATGATGAGCGAACTCTGGTGTGGGAAGCTAGCTCAGAAGCAGCAGCTGGAGAACCACACGTATGACAGCTGTGGCATTTTGCTAAATATGCTGTCATGATGCCCCATGGCAAGAAGGAAAGAGCTTAGCGTGTGCTGAGGAGGGTGGAGGACACCCTGCAATGCTCGGAGGTGAGGCTGAGCCTCTGCAGCCGGGCAGGCCTCTTGACGGGGCAGGGCCAAGCCTCAGCTGTTTATGTCCAGACAAAGCAGGAGGAGGGTGCCTGTGTTGGCCTTGGCCAAATGAGCACGTTTTATCTGAAACAGAATCCATAGGGTGGAGCTGCTTGACACTGGCCTCCTTCATGAATACCCTCCAGGCGAGAGGCTGCATCTGGGCTGGTCCAGGGCCGCTGGACACCCACCGTGAGCCCAGTGAGGCAGCAGGAGCGCCAGTAGGACTCAGCGTCGATCTCCCCGATTCAGAAATGACCAAGAATCGTGAAACATCTACGTATTCACCAAGGACGCAAACAAGGCTGCAGCCATCTCAAGGAAGCTCCTGGAAATCTTCCTGCAGCCTAGAAAAATGTTACCTGAACCCCTTCAGGAAGATCCTGGGGCCAAGACAGGATTCCCGCTCCACTGAGACCCCAGCCCTGCAGGCTCCCATCCACACCCGCCCTAGGCTGCCCTGGACCCATGGCGGGCCCAGGCATACCCCACAGCCGCAGGCACGCCAAAGCACGGCGCTGCATCCAGGGAGTGCCTTCCTAGGCCAACATCCTTGGGTGACGCCTGTTGAATTTCGTTTTGATGATTCTTTCCTTTCAGGGTAATAACTTCTATGCCTTTTTCTTGGCATGTTTCTGCAGCCCAGATCCAGGAATAGATTAAGCACTAAAGCGTTTGGCATCTGCTCAGCAGCCTGTGTATAGCTTATACTTTTTCTGCTGTCCCACAGGAACCGTGTGCACCTCTGCAGGATGCAGACCCACAGGGGTGGGGACAGCAGGAAGAGCAAGAGAGGTGCAGAAGGGAAGGCCAGTGGAGGCCCTCCAAGCCGTCCCAAGGCGGTCTCCATTGTCGCGTTCAGGCTGGGAAGGGAGGGACAGTGGACAAGGAAGGGGTCCTGGGAAGAGCAGCTGCAGGGGAGCAAGGAAAGGATGCAAAGCTTCCAGCAGAGTTGCTCAGTGGGGGAACGACGTCTTTCCTCACCCATCCGAGGTTCAAGGCTGAAGCTTCTATCACAAAAGACTGATGGACAAGAGGAAAGTGCACATTTTACTTAATCTAAGTTTTATGTGACACAGGAGCCTTCATAAGGAAATGCCAACCCAAAGAAACAGGCGAGCCTGAGTGTGTTTCACAGAAGGTTTGGTGAGAATGGGACGGTGGAGGGAAAGAACAGAAGTGGTGTGATCTACTGACAGCAAAGCGGGGGGACCTGGCAGGCCTCTGTGGCCCTTCAGCTCCTGAGCTAAGAACGCACCACTCCACATGACAGGGTGGCCACCTCTCACAGGCGGGGCTCCTAGACCAGCTTCCCGGGAGGGCCAGAGAGTCCTGCCTGACTTTTATGACCTAAGTCAGGAGAGGAGGAAGGAAGGTGAGTGTGGCTTCCTGCTTCTGCACTTTTCTCCAATTCCTTCAGCTGAAAATATCGGGGGGGTGGGGGGAATCTCATCCCCCATCACACCCCACAGCCTGGCATCACCCATCACAGCCCACAGCCTGTGAACCAGCCTGGCATCACCCATCACAGCCCACAGCCTGTGAACCAGCCTGGCAGTTGCTGGATAGCACGGCTGAGAGGCCAGGGTGGCCGGTCACCATTACTGCGGAGAGATGGCTCTAATGGGAACGGGTGGGCAGGTGCCCCTGGGGGCAGCCCCGGCTCCTGACAAGCGTCCCTCTGGGGGGTGGCTCTTGAGTCCAGGGTGCCGCTGGGTGCCCGATACAGAGCTAAGTCCTCGATATTTGTCAGCCTGATCCAAAGCTCTCCCACCTCCAAATAACCTCCCAGACGCACTAGTGAAGGCCCTAGGGAGACGGGAGGAGTTATTTTTAAAAAGAAAAGGAAAAAGAGAACCGGGAACATTGAGGGCAATGTCATCATCAAAGAAGTTCTCTGGGGCTTCAGCAAGCCATGCTGGCCTCATTGTACAGGCATCACATGGTGACTTCAGGCTCTTAAATATTCCTGTCTTCTCTCATGGAAGCTTATCACAGAGAGAGTGCGGGCAAGCAATTACCTCCTCTTAATTTCCATCACATCTTGGCACCTTCCATGCAGCTGGAGTTATCTTTGTGATGCACGCTTTTTATAAATAGTGAATCGGAGTCATCGGGAAGCAAGTGCTCGCCAGGGGACAGACGCAAACAGGTTTCCATCCCTTCTCCCTTTCACACATGCATGGCAACCCCAGTTCCTTTGCTGGGTCTTTCCTGGTGGGTTTTGCGGTCACGCAGCCTGCGCCGTAGCGTGTGTGCCTGCAGACCCCGCGCCTGCCGGAGAGAGCCCAGCAGAGCCGTCTTAATGACGCTGAGAGCCAGCTCCTTCTCCGTGTTTCAAAGAAAAGCTCCCAAAGAGACCTTGCCAAGGAAATGAAGCCTCACCACCTGGAATTTGCATAAAACGAAGGAAGAAACGTAGAATTCTAGAAAGTTGGTTGGAAATGTAAGTATAATGACAGGTTTCAGGGGAGTTAGGGATCGTTCTGAACTTTTATAATTCTCAATATGACGGCATTATTATATACTAGGGGAAAAATCAATGTGACAAAACCAGAATTAAACAGAAATGTCACGTGTTGATGTGCAAATTGGATAATGTGCACAAAGAAGTCATGTCATTAGAATTTCTCAATAAAGGGTAGAAAGCTAAGTCCAATAAATATTTTTTAATAATTATTTCAAATTCTAGTAAGTGATGGCCTGTCCCTCTGGGTCACCTAAGTATGGTCTATTAATAGAAGTTCACAAACAAGTGAGGAAGTGAAGAGTAATGATATCAGAAGTAATGATCTGAATATTTCATTTGTATGTTTTGCAGTTGAGGGTTGCTGCAGTGTAGGAGAACAGGCCGGGCATTTGAGAGGAAAAGAAGAATTTGGCTCCAGACTGGCTTCTCAAACAAGCCGTGTAATTACCCTGAGCCTGTGTGCTCCTGTGCATGTGGAGACGAAGCTGCTTGCCGAGCTGCCAGGAGAGGAGCTGAATGACATGCGGGGGGTGGCGGGGCTCCTCTTTCCCTCCTTGGGGGTTGACTGCGGCTGAGGTGACTGAACAAAGTTCTTTATTTTTCGTGTAACCCACTATTTATAAAACTTTCCACTTCTGGCTATTTTCCGAGCCCAGGTAGCTGCTTAATTTATGCACTGGACACAATCTGGAAGTGGATTTTCATTTCGGGTAACCAAGGCAGGCACATTGCCACCATCATTCAGGCTGGTAGCATCCCCACCTGAGGGGTAA
The DNA here is from genome assembly GCF_006542625.1 of Nomascus leucogenys. Classification (NCBI taxonomy): domain Eukaryota; kingdom Metazoa; phylum Chordata; class Mammalia; order Primates; family Hylobatidae; genus Nomascus; species Nomascus leucogenys. The sequence goes on from NC_044383.1 coordinate 153,261,430, forward strand.
GAGACCGAATCACAGAGCATTTGTACGAGTGATGGACTCAGGGTGGGACTCCAAGCCTTTTGCTTCTAAATCCACAGCCTGTGTCCATGAGAATTCACTTACTGAACTTGCACTGACGCGTTTGGTCACCGCATATCTGTTGTCTCCTAGGTGCTGGGTACAGTTGTGAACTAAAGAGAATCAAAACCCTTCCTTCGTGGAATTTGCACGGCAGCAAGAGAAACAGATAAGGAGCAGGAAATAAGAGCACAGCGTAGGGTGCGAATAGCGACAATAAGGCCGGCAGAGGTGCCAGGGAGGGCTGCGATTTGAAATGAAGTGGCCAGGGTGGGCCTCACCAGAAGTCACAGCTGAGCGGGGGGGGGGGGGGGGGGGGGGCGAGCAGAGATGCACTTCCAGGAGGACCCTTCTAGGCAGAGGGAGGTGAGAATGGAGTGATGGGGCCTGGGGAACTGCCTGTTATTCTGAAAGAGAGAGCAAGCCATTGTGGGTATCCCCTTCCTGAGAATAAGCAGAGGTTAAGCAAGGAGACTGAGAAATAGAAGCCCATTGCATAATGGAGGGGGAATGAGGGTAGCTGGGACTGGCAGGGAAAATGGAGCAGCAGCGGGCTCTGGGTCTGAACTATGAAAGTGGAGACAGAATTTTCTGACAGGCTGGATGTGGGTGTGGAGAAGGAAAGGGGCCAGGGTGGCTCCCGGGTTGGAAGTTCCTCCCCTGGACAGGCTGGGATAGGGAGGCTGCAGGTGGCACGGGCTGGGTGAGGGTCCTCGGTGGGTGCCAGCAGAGGCGTCCCTCTCCCATGGACCCACTGCCTGCTGGCTTCTGCCCACCCCACCTCACCGGCCCCCAGCACTCAGTGCTCTCCTTGCCTCAGAGCCGGCCTGATTCTGCCCGGCCAGGTGCACTGCCAAGGCTGGGATGTGGATGGCAGGTGGCACGGGCTGCGTGGACAGGGAACACCTGTGAGCCCTCCCATCAGGGAGGCTGAGATGGACTTCAGAAGACAGGTCCGGAAAAGAGAGGCATCAAGGTCATCAATGCATGAAGGGGTTTAAACCCACAAGCCTGGACAAGACCACCAAGAAGGAAAAAGCAAGGCCCCAAGGACTGAGGCCTGGACCACGGCCACTGCGAGAGGTCGAAGGACCGAAAGGGGCAGCAGAGGAGGCAGAGGTGGGCGCGCAGGTGGGGAGGCAGCAAGAGCCCTGGAGAGTGGGGCACAGGAAGCCACACAGGCGGGGGTTGGAAGCAGGCTTGCCAGGCACTGGCCTCCACTTCAGCCCACGGCGTCCTGGGCTGCACTCTTACTACTTACCAAAGTCCAGGGAGCCAGGACCCCTCCCACACGAGCTACGTGAAGCGGGTGACTACTTAACAGACAGGCATCGAGGAACCGCAGGAGCCCAGGGTGCATAGCCAGGCAGTACCCCAGGCTCAGGGAAGTGGCTGGGGAAGAGAGGTCTCACCTGAATGTGCTCTATTTGCACTGTGGCTGAGGACCCCAGAAAGCATCCCGCCCTGGGTTTTATACCTGGGCGTTCCAGGACTCACTGGGATAAAGCGGGCAAGGCCATCCTGGTTTTGGAAGGGCTGGAACAGAGCGAGGCTATTGCAGCCAGCCCCTCCCATCTCAGGACCATGAATTCCCAGCATATTCTGCAGTGACTCGGGGGAACACAATGGGAGGTAGAGAGGGCTGGGTCTGTCTGAGGCCACGCAGGGGTCTCCAGGGGCAGAGACCTGTGTGTCAGAGGCTGGTGGAAGTCACCTGGGAGGTAGCCTAGGAATTGAGCATTGTGGAAATGAGAATTGTGGAAATGAGCATTGTGGAAATGACCTTTACATTTTACATTATATTGAAAACACACTAAGGGTCCTTCTCCAAATAAAGCCAGACCACAGAAACATCCTGTAAAACCTAATAAAACTGAACAATAAGCAATCAGTGAAAACCAGTTTTAAAACACCATAGTAACATCCAGAAAAGAAAGACTAGCTTCATGCCATCATCTTTTAAAAGTGAAGTCCAGGAGGAAAAAGTATGGGAATCAACAGCAGCCTCCTGTCGCTGAGAAATAGAACCCTGGGGAAGAGGGTAAGCGGACGGCGTTCTGAGCTTTTTCATGAATAAACCTAGATTCGAAAAGAAACAACCGGTCAGCAGTTGAAGGAGAGTCTGTGGGGTTAAAGCCCTCACCTACCTCTTACCTCCAAGGAGCCCCAGAGATGAGCAGGAGGAGGAGCTGGGGAGGAAAACTAGCGACCCACTGACCGCAGTTGTCCAGGGCGGAATATTCTATAGCAGCAAACACATTAGGGTGGAGGGAAGAAATTGGAAAGAGAACAAGACCCCTGCAGGCGCAGGGATCCTCGGGACATCCAGGGGCAGCTCCCCCCGCCCCATCCCCCTCTTTCTCTGCTTCCACGGGGGTGGGAGGAGCCCACACAGGGGTCCTTGTCTCTGGCAGAGAACAAACTCCTTTCTAAATTGGGGCAATAAGCGGAAACCCAAGGGCATCGCCTGCAGAACTGGCTGTGCCCTGAGCTTGCAAGAGTTCTTCCACCGTCCCAGACTACTAACAAAATTCCACAAAGACGAGCGTTTCCAGCTGTACCTTCAAGCCCCACCAGAGCAGGGAGGACACAGAACGCATCAGTCCCAGGGAAGTTTCACATTCTGTTTAGGCAGAGAGAACTCACAGGGCTTCCCACGTTGAGTGAGCTGAAAAAGAAGGAAGGCAGGAAGGGAGGGAGGGCGGCGAGAAGAGAGAAAGGCAGGCAGACAGGCACAGGAGTATCTAGACATAGCACAGCTGAGAAGAAGAAAAAAAGAGAGGGAAATTGCATGCAAAATACAAAGGTTAAACCTACTGTTGCAGCATATTGCAAGAAATTTTAAAAAGCTTCCAATAATAAATAATGTGAAAGTTAGCTAAAAATAAAGAGAGTAAGAAGTCACTGAGAAAAGAATTCAAAAATAAAATGAGACAACTGGAATAAAATGCAAAGAAAAACTGAAGAGATACAGAAACAAATTGAGGCTGCTAATTCTTCATTCGATAAATAATGCCTATATCAGAAGCCACAAGGAACCAGATAAACACAGCTAACTCCTGAGTAGGCACATGCAGGAAGGGCTCATTGATATTCACAGATAATGCAATGAAAAAACGACAAGGGAAAAGAAAGGAATTTTAATTGGAACCACAAGAATATTTGAGCAGCTCTCTCTGAATTTTTATAGGTTTTAAAAAGTGGTCAAAAATAACAATTTCATATGATTCAACCTAATCAAATATGAAGATGAGCCCAATACAGGGACAACTGGTATATCTGAAACAGAAATAAATAGAACAGAAAAGAATATGTAGATAAAATTGGAAAGATGTTCCTGAACAAACCAAGTCTGCATCTGCAGATTAAAGGGACATTTTTTTCCTGTTCCAGGAACAACTGGCTCACAACCATTCCTCATCAAGACACCCCCGAGTGGAGTCACTGAGTCTCCAGGGTGAGAAAATGGCATGTGAGTGTCCAGGCCAGGGAAAAGCCACCTATGAGGCAGACGTGTCCCCTGCCCAGCTACGCTCACACCAGGCATTCCAGGTCAGGTACCAGCTCCTCCTGAGGGAAAAGACACCCAAGAGTGACGGCGGACCCTTGAACAGCTCGTGGGCTAGCAGTGTCGACCCCCCATGCAATAAAAAAAAAAATCTGCTTAACTTTTGTCTCCTCAAAAGTGTAACTCCTCAGAGCCTGCTGTTGACCAAAAGCCTTGTTGATAACATACACAGTTGATTAACACCTATTTTATATGTGATTTATATCATATACTGTGTTCTTATAATAAAGTGAGCTAGAGGAAAGAAAACGTTATTAAGAAAATAGTGAGGAAGAGAAACGACATTTACTATTTATGAAGCGGGGATGGATCGTCATAAGCTCTTCATCCTCATCGTCTTCACACTGGGGAGGCTGTGGAGGAGGAGGAAGAGGAGGGTGGCAGAGGTGGAAGAAAATCCACGTATAAGTGGATCTGCACAGTTCAAACCCCTGTTGTTCAAGGCTCAACCGTACATAGAACCTGCTAAGGTGTATTCTCAACCACAGAAGAATTCCGCCACTATAGCCCCCAGGAGCCCTTCTCGAAAAAGAAAAATACTTGATGACAAAAATTTAGCGATACAGCAGTTGAATCATAAAAATGTTAAAATCCAGGCATGAAGAAGCTGGAATGAAAGAATGCTGAATGTATTTGAATGTGGAAGGGTCTCAAATGAAATGCATGGTAATCGTGGCACAGAATAAAATGTAGATGATATAAAATGCAAGTCTGTAAAAATAGTCTAGTGAACAAAAGTCGTGGGGGAGGAAGAAAAGTGGGTAGGAGCTATGAATTGTGCAAATTCAAGGGGAAGAAATCAACATATCTTTTTAAAGTTATAACATTAGATTTTTTAAAAAAAAGGTTGACCCTAAACCCAACTTTGTAGCTTAACTTTTTGAATTTTAGATTTTTAGGAAAAATCACTAATATCACTTATAAAGAAAACACACATCTTCACTTATCCATTTCCTTCATGTTCAGTTTTAGATTCATTTTCTTTAGTTAAATACAAGTAATATAAAATCTAATACATGATGTATTTCATTTGTGTAAAATTATTTCTATCTGCTCTTCTGGGAGAATATACCCATTGCAAAAGCTCTAAAATGATGTTTATGAGACATTAACCGTAGTGATTTGCAAGAAGTGTGATTCCTCAAGAGCTAAAAACAGAACTACCATTCAACCCAGCAATACCATTACTGGATATATACCCAAAGGAATAGAAATCATTCTGCCATAAAGGCACATGGGCACCTATGTCCATACCAGCACCATTCACAATAGCAAAGATATGGAGTCAACCTAAATGCCCAACAATGACAGATTGGACTTTAAAGATGTAGTACATATACACCATGGAATACTACGCAGCCAGAATAAAGAGCAAGATCATGTCTTTCGCAGGAACATGGATGGAGCCAGAGGCCATTATCATTAGCAAACTAATGCAGGAACAGAAAACCAAACGCCACATGTTCTCACTTATAAGTGGGAGTTAAATGATGAGAATTCACGGACACAACAAGGGGAACAACAGACACTGGGGCCCATCAGAGAGTGGAGGGTGGGAGGAGGGAGAGGAGCAGAGAAAATAACTATTGGGTACTAGGCTTAGTACCTGAGTGATGAAATAACCTATTCCACAAACCCCCGTGACGAGTTCAGCTACATAACAGACCAGCACACGTATCCCTGAACCTAAAATAAGAGTTAAAAAAAAAAAGTAGTGATTTCCAGATGAGGAGACTGGGAATAAATTTTTGACTTTTTGTACTTTCTGTACTTTCTGTTTTCTTGATCCACCCCTGTCCCCTGCCAACAAACAGATAACAATCCCCTAAGCAATAGCTATTTCCTAATGAGAAGAGAAGGAGGTCCTCCAGCAGCCCCGCTCCGCTGCTCCTCGCGCTCACCTGGGCTCATCTCCTCCAGGATCAATGCACTCATCATTGTGGTTCCTGGCTGGGCTGCTCCTCCCTCTCCACCTTCTTTTTTTAACACAGACCTTGTCCTCTCCAGCCAATTGACATAGTCTGGGAAGATACCTCTTAGTCAAAAATGTCCTTTTGTTAAGCAAAAGACAATAATTACACCAATGGAATACTGTCAGTGAAGAAGTGGCTTGGCTAAATTACAGTGTTTAGAACAAAACTAAACACAGCAACCAAAAGGACTTCGGTAAAGTAATTATGATCATCCACAGAGGTCTGACCTGGACACTGGTAAACTCTTCCTTCTGCCTCCACCTCACCCGGGTGCTTGCGCCCGAGGGCACCTGCATAGAACAGGCAACGCAGGCGGCACTGAACCTTCACCCCCCAGGGTCCTGTGGAAACCTTGCTATGTGCCAGGCCCTACACTCAGCTCTGGATACACCAGGGCAAATGAAGCAGTCTAGCTAGGCAGACAACCAGACTGTCCGGTAAACGGGCTGCCGTGTGGAAGCATATAACACACACGGAGCCGAGGCGTCTCGCACTGCGCCAGTCTAAGATGAGTCCAAGGCTGTGGAGAGAGGGTGGAGTGGAAAGAAAGAGGAGACAAGGCAGATGGAACAAGGGGAGAAGCTCTGTACCTCACAGTCAGGTGCTCTCTACTGTGTATCCAACAGCTGTTCTTCTCTTTTAATCACAAAACTCCTATATGTTAGAAATAGTAAGGTGCCCTTCTTAAGAAACTAAATTTCCTGGCTCCCTGGCAATAGAAAGTTGTTGGGTGGGGCTCCCAGGAAAGCCACTTGATGGGGACAGATTCAGCTAGATGGAATGCAGATGTGATGGCTACAGCTGCAGTACCATTTTGCAACCATGAGGAAATTTGGAGGCTAGAAGCTACACATTAAGGACTATGGAGCAGAAAGACAGAAAAAAGTCTGGATCCCTGATAATAGGCAATGGGAGTGAGATGAAAGGCAACAAGCCAACCCCAGACTGCCTACCTCCGGGTTTATTCTATGTAAAAGAAATATCAACATTTATCCAGCTGGAGACTCTCTTAGGTGGGATTTCTGCTACCTGCAGCTGAACCTAATCGTGAGTGATCTGGCTTAATAGCCCTATTAAAAAGTTGGCTATTTTTAGCATGATCACCGTTACCCTAACTCCTCATCTATTTCCCTTGCCCTAGGCTCCTACAGAATTTATACTTTGCACTAAATAATTTAGCCTGGAATTATTTGTATATTTATTATTTATTAACTAACTGCATGACGGAGTATTCCCACCCTATAATAGGCTCATAAACTCCATGCATGGAAATAAACATCATTTATCCAAGCCTACCTCAGGGCCGAGCACATGATAGGTGACATGGTTTGGCTGTGTCCCCACCCAAATCTCCTCTTGAATTGTACCCCCATGATTCCCTCATGCTGTGGGAGGGACCCAGTGGGAGATAGTTGAATCATGGGGACAGTTTCCCCCATACTGCTCTCATGGTAGTGAATAAGTCTCTCAAGGTCTGATGGTTTTATCAGGAGTTTCTGTTTTCCTGTCTTCCTCATTCTCTCTTTGCCTGCTATCCTCCATGTAAGACGGGACTAGCTCCTCCTTGCCTTCCGCCATGATTGTGAGGCTTCCCCAGCCACGTGGAACTGTAAGTCCATTAAACCTCTTTCTTTTGTAAATTGCCCAGTGTTGGGTATGTCTTTATTAGCAGAGTGAAACCGACTAATACAATGAGCTACTCCCTAAATGCTGGCAGGACTGACACCATGATTCCCCTTCCTTTATCTGTCCTCTTGGTTACAGCTGTTGTGCTAAGAGGAGGGGAAAGCATGTCTTGTGATCCACTCGCCAGCCCTGTGATGAGGGTCTTATATCCACGTGTTAGAGATGAGGAAGCTGAGGCTCAGAGATGTCAAGTCACAGACCCAGGGTCACTCAGCAAGAAAACAGCAGAGCTGAGTTTCACAGCCCTGAGCATGCTGGCCTGTCCATGCCGCCGCAGGGGCCTCATGGAATTCGTGGCGTCCATGCCCCTAAGGAACTAGTTTGAGTCTGAGGAAGAGGTTTGCTGGGTGCACATTTCATTAGAGGGTGGAAACATGAAGATTATTTTTATTTTGCTATTTTATGTTCAATCTAAAACAGATGGAAACTCTAATTAATTCCCACACCTTGCCTTGCCAGCCCCAGGCAGTGGTCACCTCACGGAGGAACAAGAACCTAAGACCACATGGAATACTATGCAGCCATAAAAAAGAATGAGTTCATGTCCTTTGCAGGGAAATGGATGAAGCTGGAAGCCATCATTCTCAGCAAAGTAACACAGGAACAGAAAACCAAACACCACATGTTCTCACTCATAAGTGGGAGTTGAACAATGAGAACACATGGACACAGGGAGGGGAACATCACACACCAGGGCCTGTCGGGGTGGCGGGCAAGAGGAGGGAGAGCATTAGGACAAATACCTAACGCATACGGGGCTTAAAACCTAGATAAGTTGATCAGTGCAGCAAACCAGCATGGCACACGTATACCTAGGTAACAAACCTGCACGTTCTGCACATGTATCCCAGAACTTAAAGTAAAATTTAAAAAAAAGAACTGGGGACTTGCACCTCCGTCCCTCCTGCCTGTCGCCTGGCAGACCCCATCGCTGAAGGCAGCAGTTGGATTTGTCTTGTTTAGCCGCTGCCTTTCTCCTCCTTCTGAAGGATGAGCTGAGAGTTTGGACTTCCACTGAGGCCTGCCTGCCGTCTGGCCGCCTTCCTGGGAACGCACGCCCTGTGGAACCAGCTGCGTTTCTTTCGCCGTTCTCCAGCGCTGCCCAGACCAGAGGCGCAGGGAGAGGAGAGGTCAGCGGATCCCCGACCACTCCTCACGCTGTCCCTGCTCTCCAGCCTCTGCCTCTGCAGGAGCCCGCGGGAGCTGCCCCGGGCCCCCTGTCCCCACCTGTGGCTCCCGTCCTGGTCCGCCTCCTGGGGCTGTGCCTGCTCCCCACACAGTGCTGCCAATGCTGGAGGGCGACACTCCTCTATCTGCTGTCCCTGCAGGTCTCCACTGTTCGCCTGTAGCAGTGGCTTAACAAAATTATCTGTTCTTTTTAATTAAACTTTGACACATCCTAAAGAATGCACCAAGACCCAGTTGCCTACAGTTCTGGGCTCTGCATTTCCCCGCATGGTTTGGCTCTGACCCTAGAACATGTTTTTTTAATTAGTATCATTATTAATGGTCATATTAATTTCCAGAATGGTCAATTTTCTGCCAAGCTTAAAATTTAATAATAGCCTTTGGAGCAGAGGTTCGAATTCTTTCTCTGCGTCCTCTGGGACCGCTGACACGGACGCCCCATGCCCGTGGAGTTCCCTCTCCCACTCTCTTTCCTCCCGGGACCGCACCCGGGGCCTGTGGGCAGATTTACAAACTGAGGGAAAGGAATGTTACTGCTGACCCAGAAGAATTCTGTTCTGACACAAAGGAAAATAACTGAAATGGCAGAAAATCTTTCGACAGTAAGAGACTCGGCCCGGGGACCCTGGCGTCCAGCACAGAGCTGCTTTGTGGCTTTTACATGGATGGGATTTCGTCCTCCAGCTGTCAGCCAAGGATGGCGCACCGAGGCCCAGGAGTCCGCGCGGTTTTGTCCAGCCAGCGAGGTATCCCTTGCACTGCGTCCTGGCAGGAGAACCCTCTTCCTGCAAGGAGCACACTGCGAGTCATTTGAGTGGGGCCGACTCACTTCCCCCATCACAGCCTTCTACCGGAGAACCACACGCTCCATTTCCCAGCCCCCGTTGTGAGTTCAGGGGTGGGCACAGGCCGTGCCCCCTGAAATTCAGCACACAACCCCGAGAACAGAAGAGACCTCTCTTTCTCTAGAAAGGTACATGGCACGACCACAACTGCAGACGTAAACAGAACAAAACCCATCCGGCCGGGAGAAGCCTCCTAGAGAGGAGTGAGAGGCAGAGTAAGGATTACCTGAGCCCTCGCATGCAGGTTGCCAGATGAGATACTGGGTGCCCATTTAAAGTGGAATTTTAGATAGAGAATGAAGAGGGGGCATATTTGAACTAGAAAAAAAATCATTCTTTATGTGAAATTCAAATTTAATTGGGTGCCCTGTTTCTTTTTGTTTTTTTGTTAAGTCTGGCCATCTTGACCTGGATTCATCCGTGCCTGAAGCCAGAGACACCCTGGGCGTCCCAGGAAGGAGCAGGCTTCCCTGCACTCCCAGCTGAAGGACGGTCCCTCCTGGGTCTTCTCTCCACAAACAAGCAAGCGAAGAGAAAACGGCCCCAGGGCTCCATGAGCGCCAGCCCGAAGCAGCAGCGATGGCAGGGCATTGCTGCGTTGGTTTTCTCATACTTGAAGAAGCATTAACTTCTCCAGAAGCCTTTGCAGAGAAGTCAAAGTATTTTCTTAAAAAGAAGAGGAGACAGGAAGACGGTCTTTAAAGTGAAACTCCTCATCACCCTATGAAAAGAATGAAGCCTAATTTTCCTGTCCACTGCTACCTGCTAGGTTACCTGCTGCATTGTAACTCCTTGTAATCCCCAGAAGGCAAAGGATATTAAAATCGATTTTTAAAAATTGTATTTGCAAATCACTTTCTTCTCTCAAGTGTTTTGTCAGCTCTGTGGTCCCTGAGCAAACACACAGACAGCCCACATGGTGATCGCAAGTGTGCACTTTGAGGGCCGGGCATTTAAGTCAAATATTGATTCTGCCATGTATTTACATGAATGTCACTTTGAGCACCTCATTGCCCTCTGCCAGCCTCAGTTTCCTCATCTGTACAATAGAGACAATAACATTACCATTATCAGTTTGTGTAGCTCTGGGATTTTGTGCCTGGCCTGTGACAAGTCACTACATAGTATTCATTGTTAAATGGCAGCTGCGCACACCTGCCACCACTTGGGAAGTTCTTGTCATGCTCAATATGACCTGAAGACTGGGGTGGAGTTGGGCGGCTGGGAGAGAACCGGACCCAATTGCTTTCTGAAGAGCTGACCCCTCTGCTGACAGGGCACACCAGCCCACAAGCCGCCCCTCGCTCAGCCTCACAGCAGCGCAGGACGTCTGGGTCATCTGCAAATTTGATTTTGTTTGTGGCACAATTTCTATTAGTTGGAAATTTCAAACGTTGTCATTCTTTTATATTCTTTATCAGTATCCTATTAAAAAACCAAAGCATTGACCCACCCATTTCACAGAGAATGGAGACAAAGAGTGAGTGTCTAGTGCACAAACCACTTCTTGGAGTATAAATAGGGCGGGATCCCAGCTCTTCCACATTCTCATTCAGGCATTTAAGATAAAAACTCAGCCTTCCACTGCCTGAGTTCAGAGGGGAACGTGTCGCCCCACACACCCTGGGAACCAACCAGGGCCACAGACTTCAGGTCACCTGGAACACGCGGCTCCACAGACGCCGCCAGGGTCCTGCTTCTGCACCTCCCTCTGCTCTGTGCACCTCCCTTGGTTTGGTTCTCGAGACAGGCATCTGCAAGCACAGGCACGGGCTCCCCAGACTTGGGATCCCCAGACTCCGTCTCCCCAGGGCAGAGGGTCTGCCTTTCCCTGAACCTCCCAGAGGACTGACCCAGGGGAGGGCTCCGATTGCCCCTCCTGGATCACACACTCAGCTGCGGCCGGCTCTGGGACCCAGAGGAGGTGGCAGGGGTGACCCGCTGGTGCCTGGGTCGGCCTTGCTCTCAGGAAGTGCTGGTAGGAGGAAGCCCCACCCTAGCTGCTTGAGGAAGCTTCCTCTGGGGAAGAAAGTTGCCATCCCTGGTCTTGGAGGACAGGAGGTGGAGATGGGGCCTGGATAAAGGACGGCCACTGCCCGAGCAGACCAGGGCAGGTATCGAGGGACATCTGTCCCTGGGCACCCGCAAGAAAGTTTTTATTATGCAAGTTATACATGGAGTCATTTCCTTGTCAAAAGAAAACCTCACTTTACAGATGACTGACAACGCTGGTTCGCCCCCCACCCCGCCTCCACGGCTCCCCCAGCGCTGCAGCTGGTCTGGCTTGCTGTGTCTTCACTACCCCTCTCCACACTCACACTCAGAAACCAACAGGATTAGAAAATAAACAGCACCGTGCTGGGGCTCAGTGCTATGTGTTTTCAATTGATTCAGACTAAACACATTGCTCTGAAAATTACTTTATTTAATAAAAAATATGCTGGGGTTGTCCCTTGTCATAAAAACTTAGCTTGTTTCCAAGTTTTCACTGTTCAAAAAAATACACAGCAATTAATATCCCTGCATATAATTCACAGTATGCATAGGGCAATCTTTTTGTCTATGACAGATATCGACAATAATTTCTGGCTTATATAGTATATTGTTAAATAAATTGACTTTGTAATTTCAACTCAGCACAGAGAAAGCTCCAGGCCTTGACGGCTTTTTCAATGAATTCTACCAAACATTTAAAAAAGAAACAACACTAAATTTACAACAAAACTCTTCCAAGAACGGATAAAGAGAGAAAACTTCTGTTGTTGTTGTTGTTGTTGTTGTTGAGATAGAGTTGTGCTGCTGTTGCCCAGGCTGGAGTGCAATGGCATGATCTCGGCTTACTGAAACCTCCACCTCCCGAGTTCAAGCAATTCTCCTGCCTCAGCCTCCCAAGTAGCTGAAATTACAGGCGCTCACCACACCCAGCTAATTTTTTTGTATTTTTAGTAGAGACGGGGTTTCACCATGTTGGCCAGGTTGGTCTCGAACTCCTGACCTCAGGTGATCTGCCCACCTCCCAAAGTGCCAGGATTACAGGCATGAGCCACCATGCCCAGCCAAGAAAACTTAATGTGTGTTTATAAGGCCAGCACAACCATTACACTAAACATCTGGTGAGAATATTACAAAAAGAAAAATTACAGGTCAATCCCTCTTTAAAACATAGACACCAAAAAAGAACCTGAATGTAACAGCATAGAAAAAGAAAATACATGGCAACCAAATTAGATGTACACCAGGAAGGCAAGGCTGGGTTAACATTTCAAAATCAATGAATAGAATTCAAACTATTAGTAGAATAAAGGAAAAAGCCATAGCATCATCTCAAATGTGCAATAAAAGGAATGTAATAAAATCTAGCAAACATTTATAATTTTAAAATTCTTGGCAAATTAGAAATAAAAGGGAATGTCCATAATCTGATAAAAGGTATCTACAAAGGAAAAGCGCAATCTTCACCCAATATCATAGATCATACGAAATATTGAAAACTTTCCCTCTGAGCCTGGCAGTGAGGGAGATGCCTCTTTTGACACTTCTGTTCAACACTGTCCTGGAGGTCCTTGCCAGTTCTATTAAAAAAAAAAAAAAAAAAAAAAAAGGCAACCATAAGGATTAGAAAGTAAGGAAAAAAAACCCTCTAGTTTTGGCAGATGACATAATTGCATATTCAGGAAATATGAAAGGAATAAATCAAATAAAATGTGCAAGAACTCTACATAGAGAACTTCCACATGTTACTGAGATAAAGAGATCCAAGTAAATTCCGTGGTATTGGTGGACTGGAGCAATGGAACAGGAGAGTCCTGAACAAGACTCTCCTTGCGATGCTTGGTTTATGATAAAAGTGATTCCGCACAGCCATGAAGAAAGAAGTATTTCTGTTATCTGTTGCTGCATAACAAAGCATCCTAAAACTTAGTGGCTTAAAACAATAAGGTTTTAGCTTTATTTTCTGAGAGTTGGCTCCCCTGCACTAGGCTGCAATCCTAGGGACTAACCGTGCTGGAAAGTTCAAGATGGCGCACTCACATACAGGAAGCTGGATACTGGCTGGGAACTCAGTGCCTCAGTTATCCCCATGAGACTTGAGTTTCTCACAGTTTGCTTTTAAGAGGGAAGATTCCAAGCCTCGGGTAGCAGAAACTGCAGATATCCCAAGCCCTAGCTGTGAAATCACCTAGCATCAGTTATGCACCATCCTGCTAGTCAAAGGAAGTCACAGATTTGTGTTCTTTTCTGCTTTTATATGACAGTCCAATAAAAGTTATTTTTAAATTTTTAAACATCAAAAATTTTAGGAGGTCAAATTTATCAATCTTTTATTTCTTTGTCTTTTGGGATCTTAAGAAGACCCATTCCCACCTCTGAAAACTGAAACATATTTTCATGTGTAAGTTTTAGAATTTTTGATATAACATTCAGTTATCTGAAAATTATTTTTGTCAATACCATGAGTTGGGATCTCTTCTTCCCAAACACATAAATGATTGTCCTGATAGCACTTATTAAATAACCCATAATTCCCCTTACTAATCTGAACTAGTCTGGACTGTTGACTTTAAACAATGAAAATGATTTTTTGAACCTGCATCACACTGATTCCAATCACTTCTCACTGTGTTTGGATATCTGATAGGGCCAATTTTTCACCTCAGTTGTTTTTCTCGACTATTTTGGCAACTTAAGTGTGCCTTGTCTTTGGTTTTACCAACCTTCAGCAACAGCACAATAGGAAAATATTTCATCATATGGTTTTACCTTTAATGTATATATACTTTGCATAGAGAGTATGACTCCTGCAAAGTGTTTTCTGGTTTGTGATCTTGTTTGATTTTCTGCAAACAGGGCATCACCACAGTCCTCAGCTTCACAGGTGGGAAAACAGAGAGAGAGGCTGCATGAATTGCCTGTGGTCCTACAAAGGAGACTTGGGACTTTGGGCCATTTGGTGGGTTCATGCTCATGGCAGAGCTGCCCTTCCCCACCCTCTGTCATGTGCTGGTCAGTGTAGCTCAGCTCTGCTTCAGATTGAAATGCTCACCAGCATCAAATTTTCTCTACCTTGGTAAATTGTACTTTGCTCTGTGTTCAGCTGGTCTCCAGGTAGGAGTGGCCTGATAGAGAATTAGGGCCCTAAGACAACATTCTCATTCCATGCCACTGCTGCTCAGGAACTGTACAAGTCTGCAAGATAACATGGAAATCCAGCCCCTGGGTCACGATGCCAAGAGCCCTCTGAGGTGCTGTTTGACATTGCTCTTCCAACCCATTTGAAAGGACCTGGCCCGTACTGACACTGTAGGTTCCTGAGCCAGCGCGGAAGGTTGCTCAGCATTAAAAATCTGTTGGTCTCGATAGGAAATACAAAGAGAAAATGGAGGGTGATTGGCAGAGCAAATTGGATCTTCACTTGCCAATTCTCATCTCATTTGCAAATATATTAGTGGAAAGCCCAAAGCAGCCCTGAGCCGGTTTCATGAATCCAGCACTCCTGCCTGACAATTAGAGGCCCTCATCTGAAAATACTAACAAAGGAGTCCAGGCTTCTCAGCTGTTCACTCAGCTAGAATTTACCTTGAGTTCAAGAGAAGAAAATAAATCCTGCTTTGGAAAGGACAATTTGAGAGAATGATACCTTTCCAATTGTAACAAGACAGTGTTATTGACCCGGTTTTTTATATTATTATTATCAAACATAATTTAAGGCTGACCAAGAGTTCAGCTGAGGACAGGTCCTTGCTAGGGTGGCTAAGTTTTTGTGTTTAATCTCTTAATTTCTAGAACATATAGTAGGATTGACTATAAATCAACACTGAAAATGTTGAAATACAGTTGGGATGTGATGCTACGACCTAGATATTCTGAAATCTCTGCATCATTCCCAGCTGTGGCACCAGCAAGCCAGACCCCAAGGACCACCGGAATACTGGGGAAGGGACAGTGGCAGGAGGCAGAGGAGGATGTGGGAGGGAGATAAGGAGACAGAAATAGGTCCTCTTTCTTCCCTTTTTTGTCTCTTTATTGCTGTCCTTTTTAAAGAAGAAAAGAAATGGAAAACACTCACAAAGTGTTTCTCATAAATCAGGTGGTAAAGTTCATTCCCTTATCCATAGCTCTGAGGCTCCCAAGAGATGGCAGGAGCTAACAGAGCTGATGTCTCTCAGGACAGAATTAAACCAGATGCAGAAGGCCAATACAGGAGCGTTGTCCCCAATCCCAAGCTGTCCCTGCCATGAGGGCTCCCCAACTTAGTTGTCCTTCCTCTGACACCCACCCCCACTGCATTGGTACCTGAAGATGAAGCTCGTCAAAGAAGGTCTGGAAAAACAGGCCTCTTGGTGTTTTCCACCCCACACTCCAGGGTGGCTCTGGGGCCTTTCTCTGGTTTTATTCTTCATCTGAAACTGAAGGGCCATAACCATAGACTCTGGACGCGCAATGCATGGAAACCTCATGGTGATGGTGCCTTAACCAGCTTTGAACATGAACTCGATGTAATACCTTTTATTCAGCTATTAAAAATGATAACTGAGATAGATGAGAACTTCCCCCAACTTGATAAAGAATATCTACACAAACCCTGCAGCTAACATCACACTTACTGGTGAGAAACTCAAAACTTTTCCCACTAAGACCAGGAACGAGGCACGGTGTCGCCTCTCCAGACTCCTTTGCAATATCATACTAAAAGTCCCAGCTAGTGCAATAAACAAGCAAATAAAATATAAGGTATATAGATGGGAAGAAAGAAATAAAGTTGTCTTTGCTTCCAGATGATGTAATTGTCCATGTAGAAAATCTGAGAGAAATGACCACAGAAAAAACATCTGAAACTAATAAGCGATTACATTAATAGCAAGGTGGCAGACTGCAAGGTAATATGCAAAAGTCAATCATTTTCCTACATAACAGCAATGAACAAGTGGGATTTGAAATTAAAAACATAATGCTATTGATATTAGAGCACTTGAAAAAAAAAGAAATACCTTAAGAATAAATCTAACAAAATATGCAAAAGATCTATATGAGGAAAACCGCAAAACTCTGATGAAAGGAACCAAAGAAAAACTAAATAAGAAGGAAAATATTTCATGTCCCTGGATAGAAAGACTCAATATGGTCAAGCTATCAAGATTCTTCCCAAATTAATCTGTAGATTTAATGCAACCCCAATCAAAATCCCAGCAAGTTATTTTGGGGATATTGACGAACTGATTCTAAAGGTTATAAAAAGGGGCAAAAGACCCAGACTAGCCAACACAATATTGAAGGAGAAGAACAGACTTGGAGGATGGACACTACCCGACTTCAAGACTTACTCTAAAGCTACATCTTACTGTAAAAACACTTTGGTATTGGCAATATATATATATATATATTATATAGAGAGAGAAATAGATCAATGGAACAGAATAGAGTCCGAAAATATATCCACACAAATATAGCCAACTGGTCTTTGACGAAAGAACAAAGGCAATAAAATGAATCAAAGCTAATCTTTTCAATAAACAATGCTGGAACAACTGAACGTCCTATCAATGAATGAATCTAAACACAGATCTCACACCATTCACAAACATTAACTCAAAGTGGATCATAGACATAACTGTAAAATGCAAAAAACTACAAAACTCCTAGAAGGTAACATAGAAGAAAACCTAGATGACCTTGGGTTTGGCAATGACTTTTAGATACATCAAATCCATGATTTATGAAAGAAATACTTGATAAACTGGATGTGATTCAAAAACTTCTGGTCTGCAAAAGACACTGTGAAGAAAATGAAAAGATAAGCCACAGGCTAAAAAAAAAATAGCAGAGACATATTTAATAAAGGACTGTTATCCAAAATATACAAAAACTTTTAAAACTCAACAATAAGAAAATAAACACCTCGATTAAAAAATGGGCCAAAGACCTTAACAAGTACCTCACTAGAGGAGATATACAGATGGCTAATAAGCAAATGAGGAGATGTTCAACCTCACATGTCATCAGGGAAATGCAAATCTCAACAGCAACACACTTTACACACGTTCTAAAGCAGCCCAAATCCAAAACGCTGACAACACAAGGATGTAGAGCGAAAGGAACCCCTTCACTGCAGTCTCACAAGTTTCTTACAAAATGAAACATACTGTTCCCATGCAGTTCAGCAGTCCCACTCCTTCGTATTTACCCAAAGAAGCTGAAAACTGATGTCCACACAAAAACCTGTGCAGGGATGTTTACACTGGCTTTGTACATAATCGCCTAAAATTAGAAACAACCAAGACGTCCTTCGATGGGTGAATAAACTGGAATACATGCAGACCATAAAATACTTTTCAGCACTAAAAACAAATGAGCTATCAGTTCATGAAGAGACATGAAGGAAACTTACATGCATATTCCTAAGGGAAATAAGCCAATCCCAAAAGACTACAAACTGCGTGATTCCAACTGTGACATTCTGGAAAATGCAAAACTATGAAGACAGTCAAAAGTGGTTTCCAGGGCTTTCAGGGGAAGGAATGAATCGGCAAAGCACAGACGATTTTTAGGGTGGTGAAAATACCCTGTATAATACTAAAAAGATAGATACCTGCCATTATCTACTCATCCAAACCCATAGAATGTACAAACACCAAGAATGAGCCCTAATGTAAACTAGGGACTTGGGTGAGAATGACGTGTCAATGGAGGCTCATTGACTGTAACAAACGTAACCCTCTGGTTGGGAATGTGGGTAGCCGGGGAGGCTGTGCCTGTGTGAGGGCAGGAGGTGGATGGGAATTATTTGCACCTTCTGCTCAATTTTGCTGTGAACCTAAAACCTTTCCTTAAAAAAAAAAAAAAATTCTTGGCCGGGCGCGGGGGCTCACGCCTGTAATCCCAGCATTTTGGGAGGCTGAGGAGGGTGGATGACCTGAGGTCAGGCGTTCGAGACCAGCCTGGCCAACATGGTGAAACCTCATCTCTACTAAAAATACAAAAATTAGCCAGGTGTGGTGGCACGTGCCTGTAATTCCAGCTACCCAGGAGGCTGAGACAGGACAATTGCTTGAACCTGGGAAGTAGAGGTTGCAGTGAGCCGAGATCGTGCCACTGCACTCCAACCTGTGTGACAGAGCAAGACTCCATGTCAAAAAAAAAAAAAAAAAAAATAGTCTTTTAAAAAATCTGTTATTTGTTGAAGGCCTATTTTGTGCAGGCCACCAGGAGAGAACTGTGCATGCAGCATCTCAATTAATACACACTTAGTCTGACAGTATTAATACCCTGTGTGTTTTGCGGATTGGGGAATTGAGGTTGAGGGACCTTAGATTCGGTGTCTAAAGTGTGCCTGTTCATCATTCCTTTTGCGGAGCCCCTACAATGCTATGCGGAGCCTTCACTACACAGGTTTGTGGCTCCACTTCCTCCACTGTGGATATCGCAAGCAAGACCCAAGTAAGACTCGTTTGGAGAGAGTTTCCTCTTCTTTCTGGTGTGAAGAGCGTGGGGCCCTGCAAGGCTGTGCCCTGGGTGGTGGTCTCTCCCGAACGCGGAGCAAGGCTGCTGAGAGCAAAGTCAGTGCAGAGGCAATAAGATGGCGAGAGACAGACCCTGTGATCTCCTTGTCTGAGCCCACATGTTATAGGGATCAGACATGAGCAGGGCAGGAGAGGGCTCTCCCCCACCTGCCAGGAATGTCAGGCGACCGTAGGGTGATGGTTCACCGTTACCGGCCGGGCGCGGTGGCTCACGCCTGCAATCCCAGCACTTTGGGAGGCCGAGGCGGGCACATCACGAGGTCAGGAGATCGAGACCATCCTGGCTAACACGGTGAAACCCCGTCTCTACTAAAAATACAAAAAATTAGCCGGGCGTTGTGGCGGGCGCCTGTAGTCCCAGCTACTCAGGAGGCTGAGGCAGGAGAATGGCGTGAACCCGGGAGGCAGAGCTTGCGGTGAGCCGAGATCGCGCCACTGCACTCCAGCCTGGGCGACAGAGCAAGACTCCGTCTCAAAAAAAAAAAAAAAAAAAAAAAAAAAAAAGATAAATGGCAACTGAAGCTAGGGAGAGACAATTTCCTGAAGGTCTGCAGCTGTCACACTAAAGTGTCAATTGAATGCAGGCACCGGGAAGAAGCAACTTCCCAAACAGATAAAAAGGGCTTCCAATAAAATCGCAGGTAGTGGGCAAGTGAGCCTGGGTGTGCGCGAAGAGACAACATGGCAGAGCCTGACCTTCCCGGGACACTCACCGGAAAAGCGAAGAAGGCCTCAGATGGGCATGCGTCCCACTTCCTGGTCCACTGCGCACGCTCACTTCCCGAGTGTGAGGAGGGTTCTGCGCAGGCGGGCAGCCCACCCTCAGGGAAGAGTCACGGGAAAGGGCGCAGAACGCCGGAGGTGGACCAGCGTATAAAGTCCTAGGGATCGGCCGGGCGCGGTGGCTCACGCTTGTAATCCCAGCACTTTGGGAGGCCGAGGCGGGCGGATCACGAGGTCAGGAGATCGAGACCACGGTGAAACCCCGTCTCTACTAAAAATACAAAAAAATTAGCCGGGCGTGATGGCGGGCGCTTGTAGTCCCAGCTACTCGGAGAGGCTGAGGCAGGAGAATGGCGTGAAGCCGGGAGGGGGAGCTTGCAGTGAACCGAGATTGCGCCACTGCACTCCAGCCTGGGCGACAGAGCAAGACTCCCTCTCAAAAAAAAAAATAATAATAAAATTAAAAAAATAAAGTCCTAGGGATCAAGGTTAAACACTGCCCTTGACCTTCACGGTACCCACTTGGATCTCTTCCAAATATACTTTCTTTCCTGCTCTAAGGCTTTGTAATAAACTTCCACTCCTGCTCTGAAACTTGCCTCGGTCTTTTTCTGCCTTATGCCCCTCCTTCAAATTATTTCTTCTAAGGAGGCAAGAATTGAGGTTGCTGCGGACCCGTGCGGATTCGCTGCCAGTAACGTGAACACCTTCCACCCCTAACACACGGACACGATGTGCCTGCAACCACAATTCTCCTCCTGGCATTCAGTTGCACGAGCCACTAAAGTCTTCCCTTCTTGAGCTAGTTGGAGTTGGCTGCTGTGCCTTGTGCCCATGCTGACTAACACTGCTCCTTGTGCAGCAGCCAGAAGCAGAGCTGGCACCTGCACCAAGCCCAGCACTCTGTGCCCAATATTGCCACCTCTCCCAGGGGGCACTTGGTTATTTGACCCCCTCCTCACCCCACGGGCTCTGTTACCCAGTGAACTATATTTAATCAATGGATAATTTGCATTCACAGCTTTTCTCCATCAGCTTTTCTAAACTAATTCAATGAGTCCTCTAGCCGCACAGGCTCAGCTCACGGAACACACCAGCGGACTCGCTGCAGCCAGATGAAGCCGGCCATGGCGGCCTGGATGCTGCAGCTCTGCGGGCAGCTCTGGGGCTGCCGTGTCAGCAGGTGGACTCCCCCAACCTCCCCCTCTGTGGCTTGCTGTCCCCCTGACCTCACTGGCCCACTGTCCCCACTGTATCCGTTTCCTCCAAGAGCACCCGCCTCTTCCCGTGCCTCACTCTGGGAGTGGGTCCAGGGCTAACTTCTATCCCTGCTTCCTGCTTCCTTCCTGCCTGGTCTCCTCTCGCCCCTCTTGAACTTCCTTCTAAGTGCTGCTGAGTCTCAAGTCAGTAACACTTGGCCCCATCCCTGCAAGAAGCTTCACCCTCACACGCACACTTGCTACCCAACCATCCTGTCAAGCAGTCCATGATGCTGCAAACTCCACCAGGTCAAAACTGAACCCGTCATCATCCATGACCCCAAGTACGTCCCGCCTGTGCCAGGTGTGTTGTCCTGAACCGTTTTGTTGCTAGAAGCAGAGGACACCCGTAACTCACCTTACCATCCAACCCGATCAGTGGTCAAGTTTTATCATTTCTGCATCTTAACAATTTACATGCATTAACTTGTCTTTATTCCCATAGCCACTGTAGGGAACAGTCTCTACCACTTCTCACCTGAGCTCCTGTCTCTCCATCTCTCTCCTGAGTTCCTGTCTCTCCACCTCTCGCCTGAGTTCCTGTCTCTCCACACCCTCACCTGAGTTTCCTGTGTCACCTGTTCTAACAGCCCTCTCTTAAGAGGTCAGCTGGTTAGGGAGCTCCAGTGTGAAAACCGTCCATAGGCATTGGTGGTTCAAGGGACATTTTCCTTGGCAGAAACTTCAGTTTTACGGAGAACTGAGCTGGAAATGTATGTGTAAGCACAAGAGACCTCCCACCCAGAGCCTTTGACCCAAATCCAGCACCAGTGTTGGATCCTCTTGCTGTAAAATAGGACATTTTTTCAAAAGGAATATGAAGTAAGTATTGATTCACAAAGTGCCCTGAAGTCCTTGGACACTCCTGTCCCTGAATTCCCTCAGTGGATTCCCCACCCCGTCTCTCAGAGTTTGGACAAGTGTGGGTTTTCTGACCAAACATTTTATTCTAAACAATGGCCTAAATTCATCCCCAAGAGGCTGGCATTCAGCCTTCTGTTTTCAATCTTTTTGAACTCAACTGTGTACTTGGACTGAGATTTTACATTGTGCAACTTCCTGACAGTAACGTGCCATTACCCTGGGGGGTAAAGGGCTATTTAAGTCCAGACTCAGCCATTCCCATCAGCCACAACAGAGCCAGACCTCTCCGTGCCCCGGGAGGGTGCCCTGAACTCAAAATGCCCCTTGGCGATTGGGTTTAATGACAGCATTTTCAAAGGCACTCCCCAGTCCACCGTGGAATGTGAAGGCTGCCTCCTCTCCTGCCTCCACTCTGCAGCACAGCTACAGCTCTGGGTCCCACATGACTGCACAGAGTTGATGCCAAAGGCGTGACCAGGGTGCCCAAGAACTCACTGTGGTCTGGGTGGAGCCCCAGCACTCAGGGTGCAGCTGCGTAAAGATTGCAGGCACCTCTCCTGGGGCCTGAGCTTGTAAGTGTCCTTTAGATGTTAGGACGGGACACCTGACTCCTCAGCAGTGCACAAGGGGCCACTGCAGGAATAAAACTCAGAAAATCTCCCTGCTCAGACTCAGCAACAGCCAAGCCCCCTTCAGTGTGATGCTGTGGGTGCTGATCTACAAATCCTCACCCAGACACCTGCCACCCCTGGACCCCACAGAACGGGCAGGACCAAGATCCTCCCGGTTTGGGGCGAGGAAGTGACATCCTGGTCCCAGGACATCTCCAGGGTCCTCTGTCAGATACACACCCTCACCAAACTAGCAAATAGTATGTGTCCCCATTTCGCAGATGAGCAAAGTGGAGCCCAGAGAGCTTCCATGACTTTCCCAGGGCTGCAACAGAGCGAGGAGGGTCAAAAGGAGGATGGAATGAGCGTGGCCCCCAGCCCGTCCTTGGCCACCCCTTCCTTCCTCTGTCTCCAGTTCCAAAGAGGTCATCGCAAAGCACTTTGAAAACCCCAGGACTTCCCCCACCGACCTCCCCCGCTGACCTCCGCCACTGACCTCTGCTGCTGACCTCCCCCTCTGACCTCCCCCGCTGACCTCCGCCACTGATCTCTGCCACTGACCTCCACTGCTGACCTCTCCCACTGACCTCTGCTGCTGACCTCTGCCGCTGCCCTCTGCCACTGACCTCTGCCACTGACCTCTGCTGCTGACCCACCCCGCTGACCTCCCCCACTGACCTCTGCCACTGATCTCCCCCACTGACCTCTGCTGCTGACCTCTGCCACTGACCTCAGCTGCTGACCTCCCCTGCTGACATCCCCTGCTGACCTCCACCACTGACCTCTGCCACTGACCTCCCCCACTGACCTCTGCTGCTGACCTCTGCCACTGACCTCCCCCGCTGACCTCTGCTGCTGATTTCTGCCACTGACCTCTGCCGCTGACCTCCCCCACTGACCACCCCCACTGACCTCTGCCACTGATCTCTCCCACTGACCTCTGCTGCTGACCTCTGCCGCTGATCTCAGCTGCTGACCTCCCCCGCTGACCTCTGCCGCTGACCTCTGCCACTGACCTCCCCCGCTGACCTCTGCTCCCTCTATTTGTCCAGCTCCAGCCGCTCAAGAGACCCTGCGACCCTGAGACCACCCCCTCTCCATCAGCCCCATGGACAAAGCGAGCTTCTTCCCCAGCTAGAGAGGCCTGCACCCCCACCTGGCTTTATGTCTGCTTTCTTATGTGTTTTTGTTTGCTTTTCTCTCCTCAGTCTTTCTCCTGGATATTACTCATATTCCTTAACTCCATTTCTAGTCCCTAAGACACTCTGGAAACACATTATCCTTGCCTGAAAGATTCCACTCATAATAAAGTGCCTTGCACTGAATGTGCTGTTAGAATCACAGGAAAACAGGTGTCACTGGAAGCTGCCCTGCCGGCCGGAGTCCTGGAATACAGCAACACCCAGAATGGGCCAGAGAACAGAAGCCGGTGGCTGTCATGTGTGCCGGTCACCACTTACCCTTGGGCATCGGCGTCTCACAGCAGTGGAAGATGCATGCTTGAAAGTGAACGAACAGTCTTTCTTTCAGCCTTCTACTCATTACCCCCTTCAGTAAGGTCTGTGATTTGAAGATCTGTTTCATATTTCACACAGCTGCTTGGTGGGTTTTGTAGAATGACCTGAATCTTAACCTTTTCCAGCCAAAGAACAGGCATTTCTAGAAGAGCTTATTGATGACAAAAAGGAAGAAAAAAAAAAAAACCTTCACCAGGATATTCCTCCCAAGGAAAATGACCTTTTAAAGCTTTTGCAATGCCTAAAAAGTACAAATGTGTGGATATCACTTACATGTCCAACAAAAGATGACAGCAAAGTGGACTTGTCAGGGGGACGCCATGGTCTCCAGGTGAAGCCACTTCTTATTCAGCAAAAGAGAGGAAATGGAGGGTGATAGCTGCCAGCACCCACAGTTCTCCAGATGCGGCCTGGGGCAGGTGTACACTCCCTTGCAGCTTCACACTGAGCGAGGCAAACACTGCTATGCAGCTCTTCTGAGATTAAACCACGAAGAAAGGGAGAAGGCAAAAGGCAAGGAATGGACCTCCACAGAGAAGTCGAGGGAAGAGGATCAGCAGGCTTCTAACCAACTAAATACAATTGCTTTGCCAGGAACATCAGCAAAGGAAACCAAAGAAAAAATGTCTGTCAAAGGCGAGAAAGTGCTCTGCCCTAAGGAGAAGGCAGAGCACACCGATAACCCCAGACCTCAGAAGAAGATACCAATCCCTTCATTACCCTCTAAACTGCCACCTGTTAATCTGATTCACCAGGACATTCTGCGGGCCTGGTGCCAACAATTGAAGCTGAGCTCCAAAGGCCAGAAATTGGATGCATGTAAGTGCCTGTGTGCCTACCCAAATCAAAAGGATTTTCCTAGCACAGCAAAAGAGGCCAAAATCCGGAAATCATTGCAAAAAAAATTAAAGGTGGACAAAGGGGAACATCCCTGCAAGGTGTCAGACACACCCTCCTGAAGCGGCTCTTCCCCTGCGGGGGGGCTGCCTGCCCTGGAGGATTCCACTGCTCTCCTCGAGGGAATTAATACAGTTGTGGTGACAACTTCTGCCCCAGAGGCTTTGCTGGCCTCCTGGGTGAGGATTTCGGCCAGGGCGAGGACGCCAGAAACAGTGGAATCTCCAGAAGAGGCCTCTGGTGTCAGGTGGTGTGTGGTCCATGGGAAGAGTCTCCCTGCAGACACAGATGGTTGGGTTCACCTGCAGTTTCATGCTGGTCAAGCCTGGGTTCCAGAAAAGCAAGAAGGGAGAATGAGTGCACTCTTCTTGCTTCCTGCCTCCAATTTTCCACCCCCGCACCTTGAAGACAATATGTTGTGCCCCAAATGTGTTCACAGGAACAAGGTCTTAATAAAAAGCCTCCAATGGGAATAGAATATCAGGAAAAAGGCCACATCTATGGTAATTAATGGCAGAAAAGCTGGAGAGTTGGATTCTGTGGTGCTGCTGACAGGTGAACTCTGGTCCTCTGCACACCTGTTTATGGGTCATGCAGACTGGTGGGGTGGCAGATGTTAGCCTAAGACCCCTAACAGTGCCTGTTGCTTTGTGAGTGGAGATAGGGACTCTTACATTTAAAAACAGAAAAACATTTCACAAATTACCATAAATTGTAGTTAATATGTAGAAAAACTCATTCATACTACTTTTCTAAAATAGACATGACTTCAGCAGCAGCTCTTTTTTGTTGTTTTTGAGACAGTGTCTCACTCTGTTGCCCAGGCTGGAGTGCAGTAGTGCAATCTCAGTTCAGTGCAATCTCCGCCTCCTGGGTTCAAATTATTCTCCTGCCTCAGCCTCCTGAGTAGCTGGGATTACAGGCACCCGCCACCACACCCAGCTAATTTTTTGTATTTTTAGTAGAGATGGGGTTTCACCATGTTGGCCAGGCTGGTCTCAAACTCCTGGACTCAAGTGATCCACCCTCTTCAGCCTCCCAAAATGCTGGGATTATGGGCATGAGCCCCTGCACCCGACCTTCAACAGCTCCTTTAAGTGAGTTCTTCAGCTGAGCGTTGTGAAGGACTTGGGTAAAACAGCAGTTGGCTCTTGTGCTCAATTTTCTCTTCCTCTGAACACTGACTACTTTAGGAGCTGCTTCATTCCAATTGCAATTTCATAAAACGTGAAGTATTTTAAGGCAAAGAAAGGCCGTTAATTCTCTCCCTCCCCCAAACACATGATTTTTAATATTCAAACCATTATTTTTCAAAGTTCTCTTAAAAACCTGAGATTTCTATGGCTTGACTCCAGGATCAAAACACAAGGGACTTTGTCTGTATTATTTCACTTATAATTGTTTTGTATATTTCTGGTGTTTAGAATGTTTAAGGTTGCTTCCCATTCGTAAATACATAATATATTGAACTTAAAATGTGTTTATTAACCAATTCTCCATAAATAAACATAAGATGTGTATGTAAAATAATTCATCTGTTGTATTTAGGGAACCATATTCATTGCACGCAAATTTTATTGTTAGTGTTCTTAATTCAAAAGGAGGGGTAAACCAAAACGTGTGATTTTTCTTCTGTATGACTCATTCGTTTGTTCTTTATTAGTTGGTGGTCTGGGTTGGATCATTTGTTTTTAAAACTACTTACAAGTATGATTGACATACAAAAAGCTGTACATATTTAATGTATCCTATCCTATTGTGTAATTAATTTTTAATTTTTTGTGTACTTCCTAAATTTATAGTCCTGCAAGTCTGGGAACAGATCTGGTTTTCACTTATCCTGATTTAATGACAGTTTCCAACATTGTTTTGTTATTACAAGTAGTGGATCTTTTTTTTTTTTTTTTGCCCCTTTAATGGAGATACTAAAAATAATGCACTGGAAGGAGTGGCAGAATTGGAAAATTTGTAACCATCATAATATAGGCGTAATAGGTTTGGGGAAGAATCCTCAAAAATGTCAAAGCAAGGGAGGAAAGTTTGCTGAGACCAAGATGTTCTTCTCTCCCGCCCCCCATTGGTTGTTGGTGGTCAGAATTGTTCAGTGTAATAAATCTTTTTTAGTAGAGATGGGGTTTCACCATGTTGGCCAGGCTGGTCTCAAACTCCTGGACTCAAGTGATCCACCCTCTTCAGCCTCCCAAAATGCTGGGATTATGGGCATGAGCCCCTGCACCCGACCTTCAACAGCTCCTTTAAGTGAGTTCTTCAGCTTTTTTATACACTTATAAAAAAGAAAAACAACAACAACACTAAGAATCTGAGAAACCAGATGACTGCCAGGGCAAACTCAGCTCCTCCTCGCATGAGATCAGGGTGGAACCCAGACTGACTCCACAGCCCGCGCCTTGCTTCCCTCTCACGGCATCTTCTACAGTCCTCTGGAATCCCTCTCCTGAAGCTGAGCCAGAAATCTCCCTTGAGTGGAAGTGGAGCTGGTCCCAGGTGTGCCAAGCACCAAGCGAGGTGGCTGGAAATAAGAATTAGGCCACGGTCTCCCGGGAAGCAGGTGGGGACGCTGCTCCTTCCTGACTGCCACGTGCACCCCGACTCCAGGGAATGGACACTGCCGACCGTGCTCCGAGGGTGCCCCACTCCTGGTCTGGTGCCAGCGCCTGCCTGGGCCTTGCCCTCCGCCTCTTGGGCTGGAATCTGACGCTGCGGCCCAGCCCAGCGCACCCAGTTCTGCTGCCCGCATGGCCAGAGGACTAGCGGCCTTTGTGTGATGTGGCTGCTTCGTGACCCCCATTCAGAGAGGCTGACGGAGTGCGAGGGGCATGGCCCACGGGCCCACCGTGGGGTTGCAGGGCCAGGGCGCCGCCTGGCCTGGGCTGAGTGAAGATGAGCTGCTGGGACAGTGGGGACTGCAGCAGAGACCCAGGGTGGCCCTGAGCATGGCCACTGCACCCTCTCCCAAGCCCGGCCACTGGAGGGGACAGCGGTGGAGACCCTTCCATCCTGCAGCATTCCCGACACTGCACCTGCTGCAACCGGCACACGCCGCACGCCAGGCACGCTGCACGCTAGGCGACTGGGACCGAGCCCGCTCAGACGGAGCTTCCTTCCCAAGCTTCAGCCTGGGACTGCTAACGCTAAAGTTGAGCTTTCATCATCAGCCCCAGTGCGGAGCCCCGGCGGGCTGCAGAGTCTGTCCAGCGCCCCTAGTCAAGCAGGTACCCGGTCCAGGATGAGAGCCACCCTGCGTCTCCACGCAGCCCCACGTCCCCAAGTGTCAGGGCCTTATGTGGGCTGCGTCCTCCCTCTCCCAGTGCACCCCACCAGGCTCCCCCAGTAGTCCATCCTCCACAGGTTGTGCTGTGGGCTGGCCCCAAAACAAACGCTGCGGTGGGAGGAGCTGAAAGTCACCCGGGCTCCATCTCGCCTCCTCGTCTCTCACCCTCCACTCCACGCTCCTGGAGCTCTGGGCCCTCCTGGCCCTGCCTGCCACCCCCTTCATTTGCCAGGCTGGCTTGTTTTCATTTTTCCCGCGTCCATGTGTCTATCATTCTCTCCGGGGGCTGCATGAACTGCCCCTTCTTTTGGGCTCTAGAACATTTGTCGTCAGTGTAGGCTTGTGTGCTCATCTTCCCTATGGGACTAGACATTCCTACAGAATAAGGACCAGGCAGGGTTCATCTGTGTATCCAGAACCCAGACCCGTGCTGAGAAGGAGATAAACATCCCATAAATATTTACCGAGCAAGCGAAAGAGAACGCCGCCTCTGATTGGCTAGCAGACACACCTTATCTTCTTCCAACGGGTGAGGATCAAGACCGGGAGAGGTTTCCCAGGAACAGGTCCTCGGCGATGCTTCTCATTATCAGCCTCTTCCTCCCCGGCATGACAGCCCTTTTGGTCCAGTGGGCCATCCTCTTCTCTTACCTCACCAGCATGGAAGATTTGTTGAGATGTATGCACTCTAGTTTCTACTGTTAAAAAAAGAGTTGCTTATGTTTCTAGATAGAAAAGTATAATTGTTGGATAGATTTTTCAAAATGCATTTTCCTGCTCAAGGGAATCACCAACCCGGAGGCTGCATTGTCGCCTGACAAGGGCCCACGTGTGCCCAGCACGGGGCTGCCTCTCGCATTTGGCAGCCGGGTCCTGCTGGCGCCTCTGCCCAGGGCTTTCCCACCCAACGCTTGTGCTGTGAAGGCTCTCAGAGCCCACCGGCCCATTCCTTCCAGGGCACCCTGAAGAGCACTCCCGCCCAGCATGTGCTAGCACCATGGGGTGGCACACAAAGGGAAGAAATCAGTGTCTCATTCCTTAAGAGGTGCTTTAAAGTGTGTGAAAAGCATGCACTTGTGAGAGGAATCGCAAACAAAGCAACACAACGGGGCCTCTGCCTCCTCTTGCCAGAGAAACGTGTGCATGCACACGCAAACACAATTTTACAGATGCTGCACACAAATTTTCATCAGCACAGATTTAGCTTAATAAATTATAGTGTCTTCCTATGACGGAACATCATGCATTGAATCGTGTGGAGAAGTTTTTTCAGTATATGTTGAGTGGAAAAGCATGGACATAGTATGTACATGGCAGTCACAATTTGGGTGGAGTGAAACAGCCGGGAATACCTGCGATGATGGTGGGAGCTGTCTCTGGGGTCATGGGCACCTGTAGTTTTCTTCTTGTGCTTTTGCGCATTTAAACTTTTTTTCTACAATGAATTTGCACCATATAAAAATTAGGACAATGACCATATGACATGAGAGACAGAGTGAGCCGACTGACCTGTCAGGCCCAGCACCGCACGGCTCCTTCGAGGTAGGAGTCATGTCTTCATATCTTGGTATCTGCAGGGCTCATCCCAATATGTATTTTTGAATAAATATATGTTACCAAAGGTCATCCTCTAAACATAACAAAAAAATATGCAAAGCAAGTCTTACCCCAATTAACACTTGGAGAAACTTTGATTCAAAAGCACTAGCTCAGGGCCAGAGGGAGCAAAACTGAGAGTTTACAAGGGCCTGGCCCAGAGAGGTCTTTCCTTGACTGGGAGATTGTGGTTTCCAGGCCACAGAAGTTAATGTTAAATAGAAGTTAAATAATGTTAAATAGAAGTGATGAAAACAGCCTTGTTCCCAGTCTCAGGAGAAAACGATTGTTATTTCACAATTAAGAAGAATGTTTATTGTAGATTTTTAAAATATTATTATTATTATTATTAAAGATGGGGTCTTGCTATGTTGCCCAAGCTGGTCTCAAACTCCTGGGCTCAAGCAATCCTCCAGCCTCAGCCTCCCAAGTAGCTGTGATTACAGGCGGGCACCACTGGGCCTGGCTCATGGTAGATCTTTTATGGATTCTCTTTATCACCTTGAGGAAGTTTTCCTCTAAGTTTGCCAAACATTTTTATTAGGAAGTTTGCCAAATGCTTTTTCTTCATCTGTGATAAGATCATATGGTTTCTCTCTTTTATTCTGTTTATTTATTTCATTTACTTCAAGTAAAAACAGATTGTTGTGCTTCTTAAGGGGCTGAGATAAGCTTTGGTAAGCTTGTATATCAGATCTAAAGTTCCTGTCTGAAACGTTCTTTAAGGAGAGAGGCTAATATACAGCTCCAAAAAGATGGTATCGCCACCATGCTGGAGTTTGCCCTTTCTTGCTGACTGCATTTTCTTTCAAGTAAAAGTGGAGGCAAGAATGAAGGCCTCTCTTCCTTTCCCTGTAGATCCTGGGGTCGGAAACCTGGGGCTACTTGGCCCACCATGTTCTCTAAAATGGACCCAATGATGAGCTCTATGAGGGCAGAGTTATTTCTGTGCCTTGCTCAGAGGGATGTCTCCTGTAACTAAAACAGTGCTTGGCATGTTGTTTGGTTTAATTAATATTTGTTAAATAAATGAATGTGTGAATGAATGAGTTGGCGTTTATGTGAATGAAAGATTACGATTAAGTGGGTAAAATGCAAATTATCCACTTGGGACACAAGCGTGTAACTGAATAGATCCAAGCACCATATGCACGTGTGCCTGGGAGACCCGGGAGAGCCACCTCGCAGTTAGATGCAGGGAAGGGCAGGTACCAAAAGGGCTCCTGTTGCCTTCTTGGGTTTGAGGGTGTCCACATGTCCATTATTTTCAGTGAACCCTAACTCTTTCTGCCTTAAGAAAAAATAAAGTTCAAATGTGCTTATCGTCATCCACAGCAAGAGAAAGGGTAGTGGGGGGACTTTCCTGCTTCACACCAGGAGAGTGGAGTAGGAGTGACTCCGCTCACTGTCACCCCTAGTGACTCACAGGCAAATGTGTGCTTCTCAGCTCTGACCTTAGACTGCCAGACCGGAAGTTCTCATTCCAGCGGGAAGAGGGCTCCCACCAGGAGACACAACAATGATTCCATTGAACTGGAAATGAAGACTGCCTGGCTACTCTTGGCTCCTGATGCTTCTCAATCAACAAGCTAAGAAGGGGCTCTACTAGTTGGGTGACAGTCCTGAATACTAGGAGAAATTGAGCTGCTGCTCCACAATGGAGGGAAGGAAGAGTGTGTCTGAAATACAGAAAATTCCTTAGGGCATCTCATAGCACTACCATGTCCTGAGCTTAAGTTAATGGAAAACTGTAGCGACCCAATTCAGACAGGGCTACTTGATGGCCTAGACCCTTCGAGAACGAACTAGTAAAGAATCGTGACCAACTGAGGTGCTTAGTAAGGGTACAGGAAATACAGCCTGGGTAAAGGACGACGGCTGTTACAAATACCAGCTACGACCTTGGGACCAGTTACAGCTAAAGGATAAAAGGAGTCTGTGTATTTCTCCCTTATCTTGTTATGAATACGTTTGCATGTATGTTAACACAATATTTTTGTTTTCTTCCTTTCCGTCTTTTTTTATAATGTCACATAAGATGAGTTAATAATAATAAACTTTACTTGACAGTATTTAAGTTGCAAGATGTCAAAAAAAGAGTGAACATTAACGCAATATTTTTGTTTTCTTCCTTTCCGTCTTTTTTTATAATGTCACATAAGATGAATTAATAATAATAAACTTTACTTGACAGTATTTAAGTTACAAGATGTCAAAAAAAGAGTGAACATCAACCAAGAACTTAGTGTCCTCTTCTAGGGAAGGAGCTAGCGTATTGTTGGTTGTATGAAATTGTACCACTGGGTGCAGAGGTATGACTTCTTGTTGTCTTTATATGGAAATTAAGTATGGTTTAAAGAGGTGTGCATGAGTGCCAGGTTGACAAGGGGAGGACTGTGATGGTTAGTTTTCTGTGTCAACCTGGCAAGGCTACCATCCCCATTAATTCACTCTATCAAACAACAGATATTGCTGTGAAGGAAGCCAATGTGATCACAGTCCGTAATCAGTTGACTTTAAGTGAAAAAATTATGACAGATAACCTGGGTGGGCCTGGTTCAGTCAAAAGGCCTTCTGGGGAGACCAGGGGCCTCTCAGGTGAGGAAAGGTCCCTGGTGGATGGCAGCTCCAGCCTGCTCAGCCTGGTGTCTGCCCTAAGATGCTGGACTCACCTCACCCCTTATTGCCCAGGCCAGCTCTCTGTGCTGAGTCAGTGTGTGCTTCCTACTGGCTCTGTTTCTCTCGCTGAACTTGACTGACACAGATTTTGGCACCAGACGTGTAGAGAAAAGCAAAATGACTGAAAGCTGAGAACCCATGGCAAAAAAGCAAGGACACTGAGCTCCATTTCACTTCAGAGAAATAGACCTGGGACCCCCAGCAGTAGGGACGGGGAGGTTTTTGCATCGTGTGGCAGAACGATTTTGGAACAATGTTTAAACATCCCTGTTATTGAAGCCACAGTGGTCAATAGCATTGGACTCAGGTGGTCTTGAACCTGCACCCGGGCTCAACTTGGACAGAGGTACTGTCTCCAGCAGGAGGTACTCAGTCGGTGATGGCTGCCGTTGGTGATTGGTATCCCCCGGGGATACCAGCCATACTTGTTCTGTTGACAGGGGCTTCTGAAGACCAGGATCTGTGACTCTCTAGAGAGCCATGGATGGTGGCAGGAAAACCTCCCTGGGTCCCTAAACCACCCTCAGCTAAGCCCACATCTTCGGGACAGTCTGCTGAGTGGCAGCTCTTTCAAGTGAGCCCCAGCCATGCTCTCCTGGAAGCCTCTGCATAGCCAACTGTTCCCGAGGCTCCTTTTATTTGAAGAGAAACGTCCAAAGCCGTAAGTACTCAGGAATGGGTGTCCTAAAGTCCATGAAACTTGCAGGTTTGAATACAGAAGTCAATGTGTGTAAGCGTATGTGCCTCTTTCTGGGGCAGGTTATACAGTTTTCATCACATCCTCAGTTGGAACGGTGAAGTTGCCTAAGTCCCAGGAAAAACAGTGAAGAACTGTTATTGTTTATTCTTAGAGGGAACATGATCTGCCCAATTCCCCACCCACGAACTTCAAACCCTTCAGACTCTTCTGTGGTTTCCACTGTACAACACTAAAGTTTCCAGGCAGGCTTAGCATGTCCTGGTGGTTGTGAGTTTTCAAATCCTATGCATCTGACTTCCACGTTAGATCCCAGGAGGTTCTTCTGCAGTCAGTTCTTCTTTGGGGCAAGAGCTATGTTAGGTGACGACAGACAGTGGAGGGCGGGGAGCTTATCTTAGGGATGCTCACATTATCTCAACGAATCCTAACAGGATCATCTCACCGATAAGAAAACTGAAAGACAGAGGGGTTAAATAATCTGCCCCAAGTAACGTGCAAGCTGGGACTTCAAACCAGGGCTCCAAGATTCCAGAGATGATATCTTTGGATCTGGGCGAGAACAATCCAGCCTTCTCATTTTAGAAATGCCGAAGGCTAAGGACCTGAAACCACCCATGCACAGGACGTCACCCAGTGTGACATAGACGAGGCTATGACGAAAGCCCCCCATCCAGAGCTCTCCCCATGTGGGCAGCTCCGAGGCGGCTCCAGGCTTCGGGAGAGGAAGCACTTGCTAATTGTCTCCTTAGATATGGACGTGCTAAAGTGAACTCCAGGCATGGTTTCGAGATCTCCTTGGGCTGCCTGGATCCGAGGGTGGGGTAGTTATCTCTGCTTGAAGTATCAGTGGTGGAAGCCTTCCATCGGCTCCTCCCTTCATCTTGAAAGAATCCCGGGGCATCTGGTGGCTGGCCTCCCTCCGAAGACGGTGGGGACAAAAGCGTCTGGGATACCCATTTTCTTCAGGGGCGGCCAGCTGCAGGAGACACCGTCCAACCCGAGGTGGCAAGTTCCTTGAGCACAATAACCCAGCTCCGCCACTGAGAGTGTAAGCCAGCACCCTACTCCACCAGCACACAACCGTCTCTGAGGACACTGAGTGTGTAAGCCAGCACCCTACCCCACCAGCACACAACTGTGTCTGAGGACGGTTGTCAAATGGCACTGTGGGAAGACTTGGAGACTGATCACCTAGAGCTCGGAGTTCACGTCCCAGCTTCTCCACGAAGTGCCTGTGGCGCCCTGGACAGGCCACACGCATCTGTCAGACGTGGGACTGGGTTCAAGCACAAGCTAGGAATTCCATCCCACTGGCCGACGGCATTGCCAATAATTGAAACTATGAAATTTCCTTTAAAAATCCAAATTGCTGGTTTCTGCTTTAAAGCAAGAAGCAGGAGCAGCTCCAGCAGCCCAGGCCCTTCCCTCCCGCCTCTCCCCTGGGCAGTCCAGCCCCAGACCCCTCCCAGGCTGCACACTCGTGCCTGCTGGGTGCTGGCAGGTCATAGCCATTGGACTCTTGCCCACACATCCTCGGCCCTCCCAGCCAGAGCTGGCCTTTCATGACAGACTGGCGTCAGTCCCACGCAGCGTCCAACCCCTCCTGAAGAAAATGTTCCCTTGGCTTTGGGGAAGCAAAGTTGCTCAGACCAGCAAAAAAGAGCAACTACTTTCAGGGGAAATTCGTACCCTGTCTTTTCCACATTCAACCATAAAAATGTCTGGATGTACTAAAAGTCTGCCGCTAAACCATGGAAACGGAGCCAGGCATCGCTTGAATGACACAAACCAGGAGCCATCCCTTATGGCTTTGCGTTTCCCTACGCTTTTCTGAAGCCAAATACCAATGGTGTCTCCTCATGGGATGGTGATAAAGGCAAGAATCTCAAAATGGGACCCATATCTGCAGCCTCTGCTGAACAAGCCCCACCCTGGCGTTTCTGTCTCTACCTGGCCTCACCTCCCCCTGCCCCCAGCGGGCATCTCGGATGCAGATGGACCCTGCCACTGTAGAGTGGCAAAGTGTGTGCCGTGCCAGACCTCCTTTCTCAAAACTGGCACAGGCCAGGGGAGGCTGGAAAGATGGCAGAGCCGTTTTAACCTGACTCTAACAGACTCCAGGTTGTTGAGATTATTTTACTAATTGGATTTTATAAGACCTGTGCTCTGGGGCTTTTTTAATGAAGAATAATAATTTTTAAGTGAACCTTGAAAACTTCTATAATAGGTGGAAAAAAAGAGTCAGCTCTGCAAGCACATTCCTTTTCCTGCTTCATCCCCTACAACCTGATCCTGCTGCTGTGCTTCCTCCTCGAGTCCTTCCCAGAACACATGATAAGATGTTTATCCACAAAGGATCTTAATCCCTTTTTGAGATTGCTTTACAAACTTCCAGTCTTCAGAGCTAAGTCTCTTATGTTTCTTATTTGCCACAAACTGGGCCCATAACGTACGTGGAATCCTTGGGGAGCCGTTGCCGCCGGATGGGCTGGATGGGCACAGGGCCTGCCGTGTTTGGGCCAACCTGGGCTGGACTTGGCCTCATGTCTTTGGACGGACTCTGGGAACATATTAGTTAGAGAATGGAGGGCCGGGAGGAGGAAGACACTAAGCTAGATGCTATTAGCTGCAGTAAATTAACGTCCTCCTGCTGGATGCTTTATTGATGGCCATGCCATGCATTTTTAAACAAAATAATGTATTTTGAACAGTGCCGATTTGTGCCTATTTACCAATTGGATAGGTGAATTGTTGTACTAAAACAATTTGAAAATACTTTTTTTGAATTAACACAATGTTTCAGTAAACAGACAACAAATTCTCACTTTTAAACACTTATCGTGTTGTGTGT
The DNA here is from genome assembly GCF_006542625.1 of Nomascus leucogenys. NCBI lineage: Eukaryota > Metazoa > Chordata > Mammalia > Primates > Hylobatidae > Nomascus > Nomascus leucogenys. The sequence continues at coordinate 153,297,254 of NC_044383.1, forward strand.
TATTGTGTTGACTCGTGTCCATGCTGCGGAAGGGAGGGAGGGAAGGTGGGAGGAAGGGAGGGAGGAAGGAGGGAAAGAAGGGAGGAAGGGAAGCAGTAAAGCAGGCAGGCAGGCAGGCAGGCAGGAAGGAAGGGAAGGGAAGGAGGTGGGAGGAGGAGGGGAGAGAGGAAAGGGGAAGGGGAGGAGGGAAGGAGGGGAGGAGGAAGGGGAGGGACGGAGGGAGGGAAGGAGGGGAGGGAGGGAGGGAGGGAAGGAGGGGAGGGAGGGAGGGAGGGAGGGAAGGAGGGAGGGAGGGAGGAAGGAAGGGAGAAAGGAAGGAAGGGAGAGAGGGTGGGAGGAAGGGAGGGAGGAAGGAGGGAAAGAAGGGAGGAAGGGAAGCAGTAAAGGCAGGCAGGCAGGGAGGAAGGGAAGGGAAGGAGGTGGGAGGAGGAGGGGAGAGAAGAAGGGGGAAGGGAAGGAGGGGAGGGAGGGAAGGAGGGGAGGGAGGGAGGGAGGGAAGGGAGAATGGAGGGGAGGGAGGCAGGCAGTCACACTTAATTTCTACACTCAGACTCGGCTGTGTGTGTGTTCATGTGTGTGTATTGGGTGCACATGTGTGTACACGTGTGAGTGCTGGGAAGAGAGGGGAATGCATGAAAGAGACGGTGCTCGACTCCTCTCCCCAGCAAAGCTCTCCCTCCCTCCAGGTGGAGAACAACCCTACACTATGACTACGGGTGCTTGTCACGACCCCGGTGCCTGGCACTGGGCAGACCCCAAACTCTTTCTCTGCTCGGCTTTCTCGTCTGCACCCCGAGCCTCACTCGTGAACCAAACTGAACTCACCACACACATCCAGCAAGTGCCCACTCCTGACTCAGTCCTGGCTGGGTTGGGTGATGCGGTGTTATTCACTTCACTGAACATGAAAATGTAGCAATGGTGTGCCAGGCGTGGGTGCACAGAAGGAAGTGAACCAGAGCCAATTCTGTGCTCCCGGAGTGCAGCCCATCAGCTCCAGGCACGGGGGAGACAACGACCTTGTGCCAGTGCTGCAGGGGACCTCCCCACACCACCCAGACGCTGAGGTCCCCGATGCCAGGACTGCAGGGGACCTCCCCACACCACCCAGACGCTGAGGTCCCCGATGCCAGGACTGCACGGGACCTCCCCACACCACCCAGACGCTGAGGTCCCCGATGCCAGGACTGCAGGGGACCTCCCCACACCACCCAGACGCTGAGGTCCCCGATGCCAGGACTGCAGGGGACCTCCCCACACCACCCAGACGCTGAGGTCCCCGATGCCAGGACTGCAGGGGACCTCCCCACACCACCCAGACGCTGAGGTCCCCGATCTGAAGTCCCCAGGCTGAGCCTGGGGATGGGCTCCACTGGGAAGGGGATGACCCAGGCGGTTCCCTCTCAGAGCCCTCTGACCTACAGGCCTCTCCCGGGAAGTGAGGAGCCTGGGGTTCCCTCTGGAATGGGAAATGCTGAGTCCCCTGCAGATAGTGGACTCTGAAAGGCTGAGAAGCATGTGTGGGTTGTTGCACCAGCCATGTGTTGCATCCTCTGCAACCAATGCTCTTAGCCGTGGAGCAGAGGCCGTCGGGTGGGGCCCCACTTACAAGCACTGGCCACGTAGATGAGCAGGCACAGGGTCAGCGCCGCTGCAGCCCCAGGCCCCAGGGAGCAGAGCTGGCCTGCCAGGGTCACGCTGCAACCAGCTCCCCAGGCCCCAGGGAGCAGAGCTGGCCTGCCAGGGTCACGTGGCAACCGGCTGCGGCCCTTTGCTCCCAAACACCATTAATCACCCTGAAGAGAGCGTTTCTTCCACTTGGGAAGATGAATCATTTTCAGGGCAGTGGAAAAAAACACTCCCTCAGTTTATTTGATTACCTGAAAACACGGGCGAGGCTTGGCTGACGAGAGAATGCTCAGGGAGTAAACCCAACTCCCATGGGCACAGCAAGGTACACCCGTGCGGAAAGTTATTACAGAGGTGGCCGGGGCCACGCACTCAGGGCGGGTCAGTGTGGGGCTCAGACAGGCTCCAGGGGCACCCGGAAAACCCCTGCGAGTTGATGTGCGATGATGCCGTTATGTGTGTGTACATGTTTCTGGAGAGAGGGCCTGTAGCTTTTCAGATTTTCAAAGACTTTTGCCATCCCAAAAGGTTAAGAACCAGTTATACAACATTTTCTTATGTTTTATGCAACAGGGGACATTTTAAACATATAGAAGACATCTTCTTAATTCTAAAAACATTTCAGAGCAGACTTCTAAACACTCTCCTATAAGGAGCAAAAATGAAGCCGCCGGAGAGCATCTGTGTACACAGAGGTTCGTTAAAAATCACTGTCATATTCTGAGAACTTTGAAGGAAGAAAAGCTCACAATTCAATTTTTTAAAAAATGACTACAGAAACAGCCATATGATTTCATTTTATACTCGCCTTGGGATTCCAAGTTTATATTGAAAGTTTCCTTTTCTTTCCTTTATCTTCTACTGAAAATCCCCATCCCCGTTTATCCAACCACACGCAGTGCTGCAGCTTCCAGACTCACACACAGTGTTGCAGCAGAACCTGTGCGCTTTACTATATTTAAATGAAAAGTCATATCGGTAACCTATAAAGTCAGTCTTAGTGTATATATATATATATACACACACACCTTTTTTTTCTTTGAGACGAAATTTTGCTCTCTCTCCCAGGCTGGAGTGCAATGGTGCAATCTTGGCTCACTGCAACCTCCACATCCTGGGCTCAAGTAATTCTCCTGCCTCAGCCTCCCAAGTAGTTGGGATTACAGGGATGCACCACCACGCCTGGCTAATTTTTGTATTTTTGGTAGAGATGGGGTTTTGCCATGTTGGCCAGGCTGGTCTCGAACTCCTGACTCAGGTCATCTGCCCGCCTCGGCCCCCCAAAGTGCTGGGATCACAGGCGTGAGCCACCATGCCCAGCCCAGTCTTAGTAAATTTTTTATTAACAATGCAAAATGTTCGGCAATATGTAAGCCACTCGACCTCAGGAAAATGACTTGGCCTCGCTGAATGCTGCCTTTCGTGGAAAATGAGGGTGCTCCTGCCTGCTGGGGTTGGTCCTGAGGCTACATCAGATGTGACCGGAGTGAGAGCCTGACACTGCGCACAGCTGATAAACAGAAAATGTTTGCTTGTGTTCCTCATGAATCTGGTAATTTTCCACCTTTTCTCTAGGAATGTTAGGCTCCAAACTGCTGCAACAACCTAATTTTTCCATCTTTTGTAAAGTTTAAATGCATAAACAACAAATAAAATGTTAAGCTCCACCCCTCCCAACCATCTGAATGAACCCAGCAAAGGGCACTCCCGAGTTAATCTGGAAAGCTGGTTCAGGCTGTGATGGGAAGAGGGGGTGGGACAGGCTTCATCATGCCCACCTCCCTTTTGGAATTCAAGAAAAGCTGACCAGCATGAACATCAGTACAGACCTGAAGTTTGATAAGAAACACTGACCATCTCTTCTCTCTGAAGCCCCTGCTACCGGGAGGGAGGTTTCATCGGCACGATAAAATCTGAAGTTGTCCCGACTTTCTGGACCGAACCAAGGTATTTCTTAAATGCACGTGATTGAAGTCTCACATCTCCCTACAATGCGGATAACCAAGCTGTGCTCCAACCACCCTGGGCACATGTCACAGGCCATGATCACTCATATTTGGCTCAGAATAAATCTCTTCAAATATTTTACAGAGTTTGACTCTTTTCACCGACAAATGGGCAATGTGTTGTGTTTGCATGAGGAGCCCCTGGTTGAGAATGAGTTCCCTGCAGGTTCTGCCCTCAGGTTCTTGGTGGCCGGAGACACTCCCCAGGGCGGGCAGCCAGCCTGGTGCTGGCCAGGGCTGTGCTGCTCAGCAAGGCCACCGAAGGGACGGAGCTGCCCTGCCTGCCAAGCCTGGGAAGCCTGCTCGGGTTGTTTCCTGCTGGCCTCCCAGGAAGTGCTTTGGGAACAACCTCACACCTCTCAGGTCATCTGACTCTCAGTCCCACAGGGAGGGCAGCTTAACCTGTTTGTCTGCTTCTTGCTTGTTGGGCTGTGCAAGCAGTGAGGCTGGATTGTTGCCTCAGGAGTAAGTTACATAAGAGAATCTACATCACATTACATTACATTACAGCTCTACAATGCACCAGACGGACCCATCTGGATTCTTTCGGGGCTCTTAGCCCTGGAAATAGCATCATTTCTTCAAATTGGTGCGTCCTCCTGTCTAAAATCAGGATGCAGAGAGTTGATGCAAGACACAGTTATATTGTGGGGGCAGCCCACTCCATTCATGCCAGAATTCTGGGCGTTTAATTCAAGTCCCTCCAACGAGAGTGCTGACAGCTTTGTTCTCTCCTTATCCCTTTCTCTCCTCTTCCTCCTTCTGACTGCAGGATGCTGGGCAAGCCTGGCAGGCCTGGGAGAGCCGGCGGCCAGCCTGGGTCCAGGAAGTGGGCAGCTGCCACAGAGGGGCCTCCGAGGCTAGCTGCCTCCTAACTTCCTCACGGCACACCATTCTGCAGTCCTGAGTCTTCTCAAGGTTGGAAGGTGCCCAGATCCAGGGAGATGGTGCTGGCTCTTTGGTGGCTGTGGAGTGTCCAGACAGATGAGCTGGAATCCTTGGGTTTCTCTGCCTCCCTGTCAAGTTGGGGTAGCAGTGCTTGGACTCTTGCCCCTGCTGCATTGACCAAGCCTTGATGTTGCCTTCTCTGCCAAACCACTGGCCGCGATGTTGCTGGCACAGCAGCCCAGAGGCAGCTGCTTGTCCGTCTCAGCCTGGCCCAGCCTTCATGCGGGTTCCATCTCAGCCATTGTAAAGCAAGCTCCCAGTTTTAGTTCTCCTCCCCCACAAATTTTATTGCTAAATAAACAATTAAGCTACCCCTTTAAATAGTAAAAAAATATACATACAAATAAGATCTAAACCCATCACAAGAATGTATCAACCAAGCCAGGCACAGTGGCATGCACCTGTAGTCCCAGCTATTCAGGAGGCTGAGGCTGAAGGATCAGTTATGCCCAGGTTGGATTCCAGCCCGGGCAACATAGTTGTATTAGTCCATTTTTATGCTGCTGATAAAGACACACCCGAGACTGGGAAGAAAAAGAGACTTAATTGGATTCACAGTTCCACATGGCTGGGGAGGCCTCAGAATCATGGCGGAGGACCAAAGGAACTCCATAAATGGTGGCAGCAAGAAAGAATGAGGAAGAAATAAAAGCAGAAGCCCCTGATAAACCCATCAGATCTCATGAGACTTATTCACCGTCACAAGAATAGCATGGAAAAGATCGACCCCCATGATTCAGTTACCTCCCCCTGGGTTGCTCCCACAACATATGGAAATTCTGAGAGATACAGTTGAAATTGAGATTTGAATGGGGACACAGCCAAACCATATCATTCTTTCCCTGGCCCCTCCAAATCTCATGTCCTCACATTTCAAAACCAATCATACCTTCCCAACAGTCCCCCAAAGTCTTAACTCATTTCAGCATTAACCCAAAAGTCCACAGTCCAAAGTCTCATCTGAGACAAGGCATGGTGGAAGTCTCTTCCACCTATGAGCCTGTAAAATCAAAAGCAAGCTAGTTCCTTCCTAGATACAATAGGGGTACAGGTATTGGGTAAATACAGCTGTTCCAAATGGGAGAAATTGGCCAAAACAAAGGGCTACAGGGCCCATGCAAGTTCAAAATCCAGCGGGGCTGTCAAATTTTAAGGCTCCAAAATGATCTCCTTTGACTCCAGGTCTCACATCCAGGTCATGCTGATGCAAGAGGTAGGTGCCCATGGTCTTGGGCAGCTCCGCCCCTGTGGCTTTGCAGGGTACAGCCTCCCTCCCAGCTGCTTTCATGGGCTGGCGTTGAGTGTCTGTGGCTTTTCCAGGTGCACAGTACAAGCTGTGGGTGGATCTACCATCCTGGGATCTGGTGGACAATGGCCCTCTTCTCACAGCTCCACTAGCCAGTGCCCCAGTGGGGACTCTGTGTGAGGGCACCAACCCCACATTTCCCTTCTGCACTGCCCTGGCAGAGGTTCTCCATGAGGGCCCTAACCCTGCAACAAACTTTTGCCTGGGCATCCAGGTGTTTCCATACATCTTCTGTAATCTAGGTGGAGGTTCCCAAACCTCAGTTCTTGACTTCTGTGCACCCACATGCTCAACACCACATGGAAGCTACCAAGGCTGGGGGCTCCCACCCTCTGAAGCCACAGCCTGAGCTGTACGTTGGCTCCTTTCAGTCATGGCTGGAGCATCTGGGACACAGGTCACCAAGTCCCTAGGCAGCACACAGCACAGGGACCCTGGGCCTGGCCCACGAAACCACTTTTGCCTCCTGGGCCTCTGGGCCTGTGATGGGAGAGGCTGCCATGAAGGTCTGTGTCATGGCCTGGAGACATTTTCCCCATGGTCTTGGAGATTAACGTTAGGCTCCTTGCTACTTATGAAATTTCTGCAGCTGGCTTGCATTTCTCCCCAGAAATTGGGTTTCTCTTTTCTACTGCATCATCAGGCTGCAAATTTTCGAAATTTTATGCTCTGTTTCCCTTTTAAAATGGAATGCTTTTAACAGCACCCAAGTCACAGTTTGAATGCTTTGCTGCTTGGAAATTTCTTCCACCCAATACCCTAAATCATCTCTCTCAAGTTCAAAGTTCCACAAATCTCTAGGGCAGAAGCAAAACGCTGCCAGTCTCTTTGCTAAAACATAACAAAGTCACCTTTACTCCAGTTCCCAACAAGCTGCTCATCTCCATCTGAGACCACCTCAGCCTGGACTTCACTGTCCACACTGCTATGAGGCTTTTGGTCAAAGCCATTCAACAAGTCTCTAGGAAGTTCCAAACTTTCCCACATTTTCCTGTCTTCTTCACAGCACTCCAAACTGTTCTAAAACCTGCCTGTTACCCAGTTCCAAAATTGCTTCCACATTTTGGTGTATCTTTTCAGCAGCACCCCACTCTACCGGTACCAATTTACTGCATTAGTCTGTATTCACACTGCTGAAAAGACATATCTGAGACTGGGAAGGAGGTTTAATTGGACTTACAGTTCCACATGGCTGGGGAGGCCTCTGAATCATGGTGGGAGGCAAAAGGCACTTCTTACATGGTGGCAGCAAGAGAGAATGAGGAAGAAGCAAAAGTGGATAAAACTATTAGATCTCATGAGACTTAATTCACTATCATGAGAATAGCATGGAAAAGACCGGCCCTCATGATTCAATGACCTCCCCCTAGGTCCCTCCCACAACACATGGGAATTCTGGGAGACACAATTGAAGTTGAGATTTGAATGGAGACACAGCCAAACCATATCAGTAGAGCCCCCTGTCTCTCAAAAAAAGGAAGAATTAGTCAATCAAAGGAGAAATCTGAGTGGCTGTGGCTAGTGCTCTGGGCTTGGCACGGACAGTAGTCCCAGGGAAGCCTCCCTGTCACGAATTATGGTGGCCAATTAACCACGCCAGCCGCAGTTTCATCATAACCAGAGTTTCAAAGAGAGACTGAATCATAAAACTTTAAAGCTTAGAAAAGCTCTGAGAAATTAAGACCCGTATCTTAGAGTGGAGCTTCTCAAATGTCATCATGCACGCGATCCCCTGGGCATCTCGTTAGGGAGAGTTCTGAGTCAGAGGACGGGGCAGGGCAGGGATCAGCATCTCTAACCAGCTCCTGGGGAGGCCGCTGCGGGTCCGCGCTGGGATGGTGAGGTCTCAGAGGACCCAGGGCTTCCAGCGCAGACTCAGCTTCACACCGCAGAATAAGAGGAAACATGTTAGAACTCATGTTTCTGTATTTTCAGGTACAGAGACCCTTGCGGAGGGTCCAGCCCCGCTGCGTTTAGCGTAGCTTGTCACGGAGAGGTTCCAGTGTGTTTACACCTTTGAACCATCACAACGCCAAGCATGAACTCTTCAAACTTTTGTATTCATGGCTCCAAATGTTGAAATTTTAAAAATGACTTTAGGACTTTTTATTTATTTTTAATTTTTTTCTACAACTTTAAAGCAAAACTCAAATATGAGCTCAGAAGTATTTTTCTCTTTGAAAATGTTTTTAAAAAATGCTGCAGGTAAATGAAACTGTTTCTTTGGGACCAGCCCATGGAGTGGTGGAGTAGCTGTGAGGTGTGCGCCATGCATGAGCTGTGTGTGCCAGGCCAGGGGACTCACCCCGTTTGTGCTTCCATGTTAAAATGTGGATTGTAGTGGAGCCTACCCCAGAGGGCTGCTGAGAAAATTAAATTAGTTACTGCATGTAACACTTAGAAAATACAAACATAAAGCGCGTTTAATACCGAATGCCCTCATCAAACATTCATTGATAATGTTATTGCTGTTGCTGTTTCTCACTCCACCTCTCTCACTGGGGCCTGGGAACGGGGATGCCTGCAAGTGTGTTGGAATCCATCAGTGCAATGCCAGGGGCACACAGGCAGAAGCGGGTGGGACTTGTCCTGGTAGTGGGGACAAGTTCAAGGTAACGCAGCAGAAAAGGAGAAATGGATTTTGGTTGACCGGTAAGTTTTAAATGGAAAACGATCATTCAAAAGAGGCGACTTGAGGACACAGTGAGCCTTTGCCTGCACCCCAGAGCTGCAGGGGCTGCTGCGGCCCGAGGTCAGGCTCGCTGCTACAACCTGGAAAAGCTCTTCCTGTCTCAGATCAGTTCCATGATCTGATTCTCATGAATCATCGAGTAAAAGGGGATGCTTCCAAAGCTGCCTTCAGTTTTACCCAGCAGAGGCCCTGATGTTACCGGGCCACACCCCTGATACCTTAGGGCCAGGAAGACAGAAAGGTGACGTGGGGACCCCAGTGCCTGTCCGGTCTTTCCTTCCCACTTTCAGCCTCAGGGCGGAAAGCCCTGTTGGACGCTAAGGGGTGTCATTAGACAGTCATCAGTCTTAGCACCGGCCACCTTCAGATGAGCCCTCCAGGTCCCCCACTGCTCAGCAGACAGGGGCTGTGTCAGCCTGGGGTGATAACACCCACATACTCTGGCTCAGCCTGCACACAGTAAGTTCCCCCAGTAAGAGCTTCTGAGTGCAAAAGAGATCCGTCAAGTTGATCAAACATGGATCAAGTCAAATGTCTCATTAATTATTATTATTATTAATTTTCATTAACTGAACTTTTTTTTAATTGATGAAATTCTTCATCTATTTAGCATTGTGTAGACGCATCGTGTCATTTGGAAAAGTGCAATGCAGAAAACGTCATTGACTTTGTACTGGACATCAGAATTTTCGTTCCCCTGAGACAGGAATGGGACTTAACTAGTGAAGTGAGTCCCCCTCCCCCGCATCCACAGCTACCCCAGGACCAGCAGAACGTGGGTCTGGAGGAGGCCTGAGGATGTCCATGGCCAGTCCAGAGAGTGTCATTTGCTCCCAGAGATCCTCAGGCACCCCAGTTCATCCTAGAGAGAGTCCCAGTCCCTAACAAAGTTCCAGAACCACCTAATGAAGATGTGAACCTTCTTGGGAGTCTCTAAACTACTCATTCGTTCAACAAATACCTGTGGAGTCACTCACTCTGTGCGAAGTGCTGTAATGAGCAGTATGAGGACCTTCCCTCCACGAAAGGCATAATTTAGGGGAGACAGGCAGGTTAATTACTAACTATCACGCCAGGCTGAATGCCACGGATGCTATAATAAGTGTACAAACTGCATGGTGGGGACGCTGGGTCAAGAATTCAATCTGATGGGAAGCTTCAGGATGAGCTGGGCTTCAAAAGACACAGCAGGCAGAGGAGAGAGAGGTAGAACCTTAGTCATGAACTGTTACTTAATCTCTAACTTTCTGTTTAGCCAGATAATACTTTCCATGGCTCAAATATTTAAACGATATTTAAAGATGTGTTCAGGTCTCACTCCCACTCCACCCCCATCCAGGCAGGCCCCTCGTCACACCTCCTGCCGTGCCGCGTGCACTGGGTCTGGCTCGCCTGTCTATGTCTACGAGGATGCAAGCAGTGCCCATTCGTATTCTTATTCCCCGTCCTTGGGCACAGCGCAGCATATTGCTTTTTTTGCTGAACGTCATATTCTGATGATCTTTCCTTATCCATACACGGAGCTCTTTCTCATTCTTTCCCTAGAGCTGCATATAATTCAAGCAGCCCTGGATGGATTTACATCTGCTCCTCTCCCAGCCTTGTGCTGTTACAAACACACCACGGTGAGTGGTGCACAGATGTCATTTTGCACATGGGCTGGTCTGGACAACGCCAGATTCCCTTCCCTAGCTGGAATGCCATTTTGCTTATCTCCTGACAGCACACGAGTGCCTGCTTTCCACAGCACCTCCAACAGAATGCATTCTCACCCCTTTCAGTTGTTTGCTTATCTCATCCCTGAGAAACAGAATCTCAATTTAGTTTCAGTTGCATTTCTCTTACTGGGAATGACAAAGAGCCACTGAAATGTGCATTCTTAAGAGAATGATCATTAGGTATTGCATCCAACATCCTTCTAAACATTCCATACCAATTTTAGAGAGCCAGTAGTGAGACCAGGCACCAGGCGGAATATGGCTCATTATCTGACTCCAGGTCATTCTCCTCCTGATAAAATTAAACCTGTAAGCATGGGAAGACCCACTGTGTGTGTGCAGGGATTTGCCTGTTACATAGTGATATTTAGCATGGTGGAGCGGGAAAGGCTTTGCTGGTGCTGATCCTACAGTCAGGTTGTCTGGAAAAGAGCGTCTTTTGGGAGACACAAGACAAGCACCCAGAGGCAGCGGTGACGTGTGAGCAGGCGGCCCCAGCTCAATGCAGACGGGGCTCCTGTGGACGTCGAAGCCCTAGGCAGTCCCGGTGCCCTGCAGAAGAAGCTCCAGGAGGTTCCCTTCCTCACCACCTGTGGAGCCTGAAACCGGTTTTGCCGTGGTTTTGGCGCCATGGTTTCGGGTGAGCTGTGGGTCTCTTGCTCACTGACGCCACATCATCCTGCAGGGACTGGGAAGGGGAACTGAGGCTGCCACTCACGGTGACAGTGGCAGAGAGTAGGAAGTCAATACATGTGGTTAGTGCACTTGAAATAGTGTAAATGGACTCAGCAGTGAGGATTTGGCTGTGGCACAGCAGGGCCAGGGGATGCCCTCTATGCCACCGCAGCCGGCAGCTCCTTCAGACCCCCTGGCCGACCATTTACCGTGGTCTGAGGCAACCCGGTGGAGAGGAGGGCATAACTGATGTCGCAGGATCCATCCCTGGCCAGCCGCAGGCTCCACTGGGCTCCACGTCCAGAGTCTGTCCCTGCAGACGGAGCTCCCCGAGTGATGGCCTGGATTGTTGACCACCAGGAACACCTCAGAGGGCAGAGCCCACAGCAGGGCCCACAGAGGCCTTCGAAATCCTTTTATCACACACCCAGCCCATGAACCGAGCCAGGAGAGGGCCCCAGAAGCCTGGCGCCTCTTCCCAAGCCTTCACGGGGATGGCCCCTCCTAGCCGGGGACGCTTGCTCAGAATCCCTCCAGGACAACAAGGCTAAACTGGAGGACTGATGTCCAAACAGCCGCCCACTCCCCTCACAACCACACAGCCATAGGAGGGGAGAGCCAGGCGTGCAGGCAGAGGAGAGAGGGGTTCTGCGTCAAGTCCTCTGGGCGCCCCCACCCCACTTGGACAGAGCCTGCTTCTGCGGCCCCAGCTCGGGTCACTCCATCTTGACCTTGCCCTCCTTCCTCTGCCCCCGTCTGAGCTGGATGAGGAAGGCAGGCTGGAGCTGAAAGGGCACAGTTCTGCCCTGCTCCAGGGCCCACCGCCCTGACAGCCCCAGGGCACTGGAGGTCACCAGGACCCTCACCTGTGACTTAGGAAAATGTCTAAAGAGCTTTGTGAGGATTTGGCACAAAATGCCTGCAAGGATTCTGTCCTGGATATATTTGGAAGTTAGAGCCAACCTAATTCGCTGCTGAGTTGGATGTGGTGGTTGAGAGAGAGAGTTCCCCAGGGTGGCACCCAGGGAAGGCCAGCACACCTGGAACATGGAGTTTACCAGGACAGGAGTGGAGTGCCAGAAGCAGGTTCTGCAGGAAGGGATTTCAACTTGGGACATGGCAATGCTGAGATGTCCATTAGGCAGCTAAGTGGAGGCTCCCAGGAGCCCTTTGTGAGTCCGAAGTTCAGGAGAAGGGATGGAGCTGGAGCCCAGAGGGAGAGCCATTGGCTCAGAGATGAGGCTTGAGGCCCAGAGCCTGGAGGTTGAGTGGAGACAACAAGATCCCAGGTGGACCTCTGGGTGCGCGGGTCTCAGGAGGTCAGGGAAGGACCCAGGAAAGGCGGCTGAGAAGGTGCAGCCTGACAAGGCGGGAGATGGCCAAGGGAGGAGTGTCCCTGATGCTGGTGGAAGTGGGGCTCTGGGGAGGCCGTGAAGGCTGGGCTGGATGAGGGAGAGTTCAGGGAGAGGTTGGAGAATTCAGAGCAGCTGTGGAGGAGGAGACCAGGCTCAAGGGAAGATATACCACAGCGAGATTCCTGGTCGTCAGATTTAGGCGACCTGTCAAGAAGTCCGCTGCAAGAGGATGTGGGAAAATGGAGTGCATCCGGAAGGGAAAAAATGGGCCAAAAGCAATGTTTTGTTTTCGTTTTCCCGAGATAGGAGAAATAGTAGCACGTCTGGGCACTGGTGAGAAAGATCAGGGAGAGAGGGCGAATACGATGATGTGGGCTGGAGAAGGAGGCGCCACAGGGCGTCCCAGGCGGGTGCATGGGGAAGGGTCTGGCCTTTGACAGGAGTCAGACCGGCTCATCCCCTCCCGAAAGTGATTGGTGGCAATTCCCAAATGAAGATGGAGTCAGCGCTCTGGCAGGGTAGGCTGGGTGGGCTGGATGACGCGTTCAAAACCTGCAGGCAGACACGTGCATTTTAAAAAGCTGCCCGAGAGATGTTTCACGGCCATCCCGCCTCCCAGCCTGCCTCGCCTCGGGCTTTGGGGATGCCGACATGCAGGAGCAGCTTCTGAGAGACAGAGAGGCCTGTTCGGTGTGGGGGACGGCAGTGGCCTGGGGCTCAGGTGCCATTTCAGGCGTCGGGGCAAAGGCGATGAACAGTGCGTGGTGTGGAGCCGGCGGAGAAGATGGTTATCACTGTTCACTCCAGGAAGGATTTCTTGACCTAGCTCTGCTCTGATTCATTGATTGCAATATTATAGTCCATTTTCTATTTCAATGTGCAGTTTAACTTTCATTATTTCCAAGTCTGCAGAAATATTTCCCCACGGACCCCATGGACATGTAAGAGTGGGCTCCTCCCCATCCTCCACATTGCTCGTCCGCTTTGGGCACAGAAATCACCTCAAGGCCCAGCCCAACAAAGACCCTGAAGACAGGAAAGCCTTCCCTGCAGAGACTGCCTGTCTCTCTGCTTCAGATCAGTTTACCCCAGGTCCAGACAGGGTCATTCTGCTACTAAGGGGCACTGAATGACCCAGATGGTCCCACTCCATTCCTGGCGCCCATCCACCCCACCCCACCCAACCCCACCCAACCCCACCCACATAAAGTTGTAGGACAACTACACACCCTCATGATAGACATTCTGCTCCCTTGAGGGTTCAGTGAGATGTTCAAGTTTTCCTTCCAGAACCTTCTAATGTCCCATATCACTCTTTATACCCTCCTCAGGAAGTTCACCCAGATCTGGAGTTAAGGAACCCTAGGTTAAGGGTGAGAAAATGAGGCTAGGTATGAGGAGGGGAGAGAATCAAGAGCCATGTTGTAATCACTCATTGTTACCTCCCACACTGTTCTGGAAGGTTCCAGGCTCACGCCTGCCAAACCCAACCCTGATTCCCTGGCACGCATCAAGACCACACAGTGCAGAACAGAAAGATAAACATTTCATAGAAAAAGACCTGACTCAGAATGAAGGTAGAGGTAGCAGACCCCAAACCACACACATGCATACAGTAGGTGCTTAACAAATACTTGTGGAACAGATGGATGCACAGAGGGGGCCTCATGAGAAGACCCTGGCCCTGAAAGCCTTGAGCCTTAGGATGTGTGCTGAGCCAAGGTCGCCCCAGGGCAAGGCGGCTGGAGGGCGTCTTAAAGATTCCATTCACTCCCTGCCAAGAGCCGGCATCCACATGGCTGCCTTGGAGTGCTGAGGTCAGAGGTGAGGAAGTATTTTGAAACTGTGAAAACTTTGAGCTGACTCTCTGGTTCCCAGCCCTCTGTCCAGTGCCCATGTGACGTGTGCTCTGGATGGGAGTCTGCACGATCGTTCTCCAGCCCAGCTCTGCCACAGAAGCTCAAGCAGCCAGGAGGCCAGCCGCTGAGTGAGGAGGGATTGGGGAGATAGTCACGGTTGCACAGAAGACGCTGAGCCAGGCACTGCTCCTGGATTAACTCACTCAATCCTCACCACGGCCCGTTATTATTGACATTTTACAGTTGGAAAGTCTGAGGCAGGGGGCCATATGGGGAGGATGCTGGGCATGGGGATTTAAACCCAGGCTGTGCAGCCCTGAAAGGCTGGCTCTTAGTCACCATGCCATCCAGCCTCTCTCAACCTCGAACACCGGATTATAGCTCTCCACTGTACACCCCCATCCATGCCTCCCTCCCTTTTTCCTTCCCTCCATCCCTCCATCCACCCATCTATATATTACTAACAAGCCCACTGGTTTGGCAGCAGACCAAGCTGGGTGGTAGCAAAGAGAAGAAGAGATGGGGACACACACTGTGCACCTGCTACCACATGCATTAGGCTGTGTGCACAGAGAGGGCTGGCACAGAAGGCCGAAGCCGGTTGGGCATCTTTCTGCTGACCAAGAGGAAACATCCCTAGATGCCTCCCTGTTCACCCCCACTTCTGGGCCCCATCCTTGTACTCCTTCTACCTTTCATCTCCACCCCTCGCTAACCTTACACGCCCCCCAGGAAAGCTTTTCTTCCCGTTGTTTGCCCTTCCTAAATGTCACCTTAGTTCTGAACAATGCTGCATTTTATACTAGTGAAGCATAAACTTCACCTATGGAAGGAAAGTAATTGGAATGCCCACGATAAATTACCCGGACGAGAGTAGCATAAGGGGTTGATTGCATTGATTGATTAGTGAAATTATCACCAGATATATCCAGTCTTCCAGAAGCCCTGAAACAGACTCTATGACAGGTGAAACTCACACTCCTGGGACAGGCTCCTTTGCAAATGTCATGACAAACTATGAGCTGTTTCTCAATCACATTATCAGCAGCGCAAAATCCAATATCAGCACACAGCCACTGCCAGGAGACAGGGTGAGCACCAACACACAATGGAGTCTTTGTGTTTCCATCTGGTGCAAAAGAAAGGAAAACAGCTTTGGTCAATAAATAATATGCATGGCTGTTGGGGTTTTTCAACACAGCCAATAAACACAATCTTAAAATTGAGTTATATAATGCTACATTCATCCTTCATTTCTTTTTATTGGACTTGATCTACCTAGAGCTTCTGTAAAGTGGCTACCCACAAGAACATAGTTGAAGGCCAAAAAATAGAGTGAAATAAATCAAAAATAACCTCGACTTTCCTTCAGATTTTAAAACAAAGACCCTGTGTATAACATCCATGTTACATAACACACCCGATGATCCTCTGTCCCCTTCTGAGTAAATGTTTTCCTGGATAGTCACGGCTAATAGTTTTGTTTTGTTTCGTTTTGTTTTTGAGACGCAGTTTTGCTCTTGCTGCCTAGGCTGGAGTGTAATGGCACGATCTCGGCTCACTGCAACCTCCACCTCCTGGGTTCAAGTGATTCTCCTGCCTCAGCCTCCTGAGTAGCTGGGATTACAGGCATGTGCCACCACGTCCGGCTAGTTTTGTATTTTTAGTAGAGATGGGGTTTCTCCAGGCTAATAGTTATTAAGTGCTGCATTAATAAGCAGTGCTGATCACCAATATCCAATCTCTTCTCTCCAGCGCGTGGAGGATTGGCCTTCCTGTAGCCCTGCAGTGGGCACAGCCTCACGGTGCAGCCTGTACAGCGGCTGTGTGTGCGGCATCTGAACAGGGCATAGGACCTGCTAAGATGAGACCCTCCAGCCTTCTCCTTCCCTCTCCTCTGGTCGCTGGCTGATGTGGTTTGGCCGTGTCCCCACCCAAATCTCATCTTGAATTGTAGTTCCCATAATCCCCATGTGTCGTGGGAGGAACCTGGTGGGAGGTAATTGAATCATGGGACAGTTACCTGCATGCTTTTCTCATGATAATGAGTGAGTTTTCATGAGATCTGATGGTTTTATAAGGGGCTTCCCCCCTCTTCACTCTGCACTTCTCTTTGCTGCTGCCATGTGAAGAAGGACATGTTTGCTTCCCCTTCCATCATGATTGTAAGTTTCCTGAGGCCTCCCCAGCCATGCGGAACTGTGAGTCAATTAAGCCTCTTTCCTTATAAATTACCCAATGTTGGGGATGTCTTTATTAGCAGTGTGAGAATGGACTCAAACACTGGCTTTGCCAGGAGTGGTCCCAGATGAGGACAATGCAGCCCCAGAGGACTCATGGGTGGCCCCCAAGGGACACGTAGAATGAGCAGGAACCAAGACGCCAGGGTGCTGGATTCTGCAGCATCCAACAGGATAGTGAGGCCTGTCCTGCAAACCGGTCAGCACAGCCTCTCTTATGGTCTGTCCTGCAAACGTGCACACTCTGTGCCGGATGCTGTTCTGAAACCTGCAGCTGTGGTGACTGCTGCTGTCCTCAGAACAGCCGCTGAGGCTGACCCCACTTCCCCCCATTTGACAAATGCAGAAACTGAGGCCAGAATGGAAAGTAACAAGAAATGAAACTGAAGTTTATGCTACTTTATTAAGGCAATTTTTAAACCAGATTCCATTTTTATGGCCTTAAATGTTCTTTTATATACACAACTGTGGCTGACAACAGGAAGACTGTTTTCCCTACTTCTTGCTAGAGGAGGGACATAAAGATTGGAAAAAGACAGCAGAGCACACCCCATAACCATCAAGAGGGACTGCATACATCATACTCGTACCAGAATCGTCACACAACAGTACTGGAATCCCGAGGAGTTACTGTGTCGTGGACATCCAGTTGCCAGGACCTTGCTGGGCCAGGTGCGCCATCAGTGGCCGAGCACAGAGACAGTGCACTTCCCTGCCGCCCTGCTGCTCTCAGCTCGGTGCAGTGAGATACGTGCGACTCCAGTTGCTTCCGAAAACCCAAGGAGGAAGAGTGAGGGCGCCCCAGAGGCCTGGCCCACATACCCAGCCCCAGTTCCTAGACATACAGACTGGATTTCCATTTTCAGTCTCATTTGAAGAAACAGTTCCCTGACTTTAATAAATGTTGAAACCAGTTGGTGTTGTAAAATAAACCTGAGCTGGGGAACCAGAGTGGGCTTGGATTCCAGCCTCCCGCTTCCAGGTCACACAGCCTTGGGGGAGTAGTTTAACCTCCCTATTGCTTTCGTGTCCTTAGAAATGTAGATATTAGGATGATTATGCCGACTCGACACTGTTGGGAACAACTCCAGCCCTCTGTGAACTGCTAGGGGTGGGAGAGATGTCACAGGCCTCCTTGAGACAGGACTGGGGACAGCAGCCATCCTGGAAGAGATGACATCTGGGCTAAGGGGGCAAATCGAGGACGAAGTCTGTTCCCCACTCACAGGTGAAAAGATCCTGCCTGCTCAAATGCTTGCGTTTTTCGTACTCTGCTTCAGAGGGTAGAGAGCAGTGTGTCACTGGGAACACAGAGTCTAATCAAATGTGCTTTGAATTCTGGCCGAACCCCTGGTTGGTGTTTTGCTCAATCCCAGTGGACTTCGACTCCTGTATTAGTTACTGCGAATGTCATCTTCAAAGAAATTCGCTGGCCCAGGATACTTAAATTAACCATCAAATCAGTCCCTTGGAGAAAAATCTCACGTGCTGGGCTGTCCCCTCCAGACTTTAAAGCACTGCAACAGCCCTCAGGACCGAAAAGCAAGACTTTAAAATATACCTTGGCCTCAATTAAGAAGAATAATTTGCACATGAAAACAGAGCCAAGCTGAATCAGAATTTTCTATCAACCTTTTCATTAGGGTTCGAGCTTTGCCATTAGGTATGTGGGCTCTTTGGGGATGAATCTAAATTCCGAGAGTTAAATCAATCCCTGAGAGGGGTACAGAGGGTCTTTATTTCTGGACTTCAACCCTGGTTTTCTTCCCTCTGACACGGGCAGAATGACGTGAGTTCATTTGCAGCTCCACGCATCACAGGTGAGCCACAGTGTGACACAGATCATCAAACTCATGAGGATTGCCCGGCTTTGCTTGTCATTCTGTGTTTTCTTCTCAACAGAGACAGAGTTGCAGGGGCTACAGGACTGTGTATCTGTGGTCTGTGACTGAAAGTGTCTGAGCTCAAAGATGGATTCAGGCAGACAAGGGGCAGGGCACTTGGCATAGAGGAGGCCCCCCATCTGCAGCATCTGGAAATCCCTCCCAGATCTGACTTTCAACCAGTAATAAATACTTCACCTTCATGCATGTATTAGTCCATTTGCATTGCTGTAAAGGAATCCCCGAGGCTGGGTGATTTATAAAGAAAAGTGGTTTGTTTGGCTTACAGTTCTGCAGGCTGTGCCAGAAGCATGGAACCAGCATCTGCATCTGGTGAGGCCTCAGGAAGCTTCCACTCCTGGCAGAAGGTGAAGGAGAGCCGGCATCACGTGGTATGAGAGGGAGCGAGAGAGATAGGAGAGGAAGTGCCACTGTGTAGTTAAAAACCAGGTCTCGTGTGAACTAACAGAGAAGTCACTCGTTACTGCAAGGACAACACCCACCCAGGCATGAGAGATCCACCCCCGTGACCCAACCCCTCCCACCAGGTCCCACCCCCAACACTGGGGACCCAACTCAGCATGAGACTTGGAGGACACAAGCATCTCAACCACCTCATGCACTAAGTGAATGATTCGTCCTCCAGTTTTTCTCCCCAAGGGCCCTGAGTGGGCTCACTCGGCGATGTGTGAGTATGGTCTGGCCTGGGGTCAACTGATCGGAAACTATATTTTACAGATTTAACTGAATCATTTTGGTAATTTGATCCATTTTCCCAACAGAGAATCAACCTCACAGTGCCACAAACTATGATTTGTAGGTCGTTTTAAGTAAGCTTTTTGCACTTAACCTGCTGTGGTCTGGCCTTTGCTCAGCAGCTATGAAATATATATTTGGCTCATGGAGTGCTTTCCCATGGAGGCCGATAGCGTTCTTCTGCCATACGCTTGCCCATGCCCTAACTAGAAATGGGCAGAAACAACACCTTTCAGTTTGTTGGTGCAGGTTCTTTGAAGTCAGACAAACTTGCCTGTACCAGATGCTTAAAGCCCCAGGACCTCAAGTCTTCACCTATAAACTGGAAATAGGAACACCTTCCCCATAGTGCTGCTATTAGATTTAGAGGTAAAGTGGCGCGTCGCACCCAGGGGGCATTTTATTTTTGATGATGACGATCGGCTGACTCGCCAGTCCACACGCTTTTCCACTTGCATTTTTGATAACCCTGTATGAGTGGACTCAAGATTGCAAGGATATGACATTCCTAGACTTCCGGGGCTCTTTAAAATAAAACATTTGTTTAATGAACCAGAAAAGCAAGGGGACTCACCTTCATTGCTAAAGGTGAGATTTAGCAAAGGAAGGATGTGAAGCCTTTCCTTACTATTTGCAAAATGCCACTCAGAGTGAGGCGGCAACCTTCAGTAGCTGAGGGAATGTCTTTTACGTAAGATGGCCACAGTTCCTTGAACTGGCTCAGAAAGGCCACACACTGTCCTGGGTGAGTGAGAGTTCCTCTAAGGGAGCACGAGAAAGACCCAGTCTTCTGTTTCTTCACGTGAAGCCTCGTCCAAAGGCCTGTCCAGTAGAGGCACCAACGGATGACAGGAACGCTCCAGATGCAATCAGTCCCCAGCTTGGTCTCTCTCCTCTAAAGCCGCAGGCAGTATTTCTTTGGCATGAGTTCATGCAGGCGAGCCTGGCTCTGGACTCAATCACTGGGGAGGCAGGAAATCCCACCCCAGCCGCACCGAGGTTCTGCTCCAGCAGCTGGTCCAAAGGCACCAGTTTCGGCATGCCGCAGAGCATCAGAGAATCTTTGTTGCCATAGGTGAGAAGTGCGTCTTCTGAAACGCCAGGTGTTTTCTGCTAACGGCTGCACACGCTCCTTACCAGGGCCGTGCCATCCTGCTCCATGACACACTCCATAGAGGGATCGCTGCACTACAAGTGGTGACAGCAGGGTGGCGTGCGTCACACTGAGAGAAGGTGTCCACGGAGAGTCCGTCCGCTCCTCCTTGCCTTCAATGTGTCCTCCTGAAGCTCGGGAGCTCTTTGCGGATGCTCCCATCATAACGTCCCCATCCTCGGATCCAGGCTGAGATATTCCACAGCAGCTCGGCTGCAGGGCCCGGGCCCCCGTGCCGTGAGCCTCATCCAGATGCAAGGATGCCACGGGTTTCTTCTTGAGGGCAACCACTTCAGGAAGGTCAACAACAGACTCCTCCTGCCGTATGTGCCTTCCACAAGGATTAGCGTCTTCTTCCAGGGCCTTCGCATCTGAGACTGACCGTAAACAAGAGCATCTTTCAACAGCTCACCCAGGCCCTGCTTGCCGTCATGTCTGGCAATTCGAATGGTTGCTTCTGGCAGCGTGGCCTCTAGAACCAGTGCAGCAGGGCTCAGTTCCTCACTCAGAATCGGGCGCCGCTGCCCACAGGAGCAGGAGCATTCACTGAATTTGCTGCAGATCCCATACCACGTGCCACAGAACCCAGAACCGCGCTACAGGCCTCTCTAGTTCTTTGTGTTGCCCGGGCCTCCAAAGTCCTGCCGAGGGCTGCACACTCCAACTCCCTGCTCCTCTGGAACTTGCCAGCTGCTTGCTGACATGATCCAGCGTTTGGTGCAGGTCCAAAATAGCTGTAGGGACCCACGTCTCTGGCACCTTTAATTCCACTCCCTGTATACCTGGAGGACCAGTTATAAACAGGAGACTCTCTGCAGCATGTCCACCTTGGCTCACTCCAGACTGTTCCATTCCCGCTGTCTGTTAGCCTCACCTAGAGGTTCCGTGTATAGAAGTTTTCAAATTCTGATACAATGACACAATGCCCTTTTGTTCTTCTCTTTCTGTTGCATGGTGATGACTTTCAATTCTCCAATGCCTCAGGAAATCAAAGATTTTCAAAGAAGGCGGTGGGTACACCAGACCCCTAGCATGTAGGTGAGCACAGCACCCAGCACATGTGTTTCTCCTATAGCTTCATGAAATGCTCTTTTATGCCATTTACTCTGTTCTGTGTAACATGACGGACCCTCTGCTCAAGCCTCCAGGTGCTCTCAGCCAGCTTCCCTCTCCCTCCTTGAGATGCAGAGACGGCTCCTCAGGGCTGCGAGGGGAAGCCCCTGGCCCAGAGCCGGGAGTAGTGGCAGCTGGACTGGTGGCCCCTCTGCACCTGCCCCTGTGGCCACCCCAGGTTTCTTTTGATACGGGGAGGTTTTCATCAGGGAAGGTGGGAACCAGAGGTGGCTCAGGAACTCCCCTCCCTATCGAGCCTCCCTTCCAAGACGGGGGTGTACCACAGGCCCCACGGAGAGGCGAGCACCTTGGGGGCCAGCCAGAGAAAGAAGGGTCACCCTTTCCATCCCCTGCCCCGGGAAAGACCTGCCTGGGTCTGTGTGTCACCAGCCACCTGAGTTTCACAGCAGTCCCCCCAGGAAGATGCCCTCACCCACCAACAGGCCGCACTTCTGACCTGGGCACTCACCCAGGTCCCATGTGTCAGGGTGCGGAAAAGTCTGAGCAGAGCCCCTTCCTTGGCCCCTCACTGCTCCCCAGACTTCCCTCCAAAGAGCGACCCATTCGAAAGGCCCCAGAAATATTCACTAAGCCACACAAGGCTGGGAGGGCTGATGGGAGTCATCGTGGGGAGAACTTACCCTTGCCCCACGCATGATGCATTCACAAAATCCACGTCGCCTTCTCGGGATGCTCCTGGACTCAGAGCCCAGCCTCCCGGCCTCCCTCTCTGTTTTATCAAAATGATCTAAAAATGCACATATTATTTTTCCAGTTTCTTTTTTTCTTCAGGTTAAATTTTGACTGTAGTTAGTGTGTGGCTGCATTTGAAAGAATCCTGAGGGAGATGTTGCTGCTCGCATTTTCTGTCAAATGGTCTCATTTTTCAAGAGATCGAATCTCTCAGGCCTCAGTCCTCCTGTGACAGGCGGCACGCTATGCCAAGATTTTATTTCGCTTTGTTCAGGGACCAAGTTTTAGCTGAATAAATAGAAGGAATGACCAAAGATGGACTAGAGAAATGCAAATTCAGCTTGTTTTTACCACGAGGGTGGTGGCGTAAGAACCCCATCTGCTCCTAAGCTGGCTTGAGGCTGACGTCCCTTCATTGCAGTGGAACATTTTACCCTGGAACAGTCTCACATTTTTCACCTGATACACATACCAGAGATCCCTGCACACCTAGAGGGTTTCCTCTCATCCTTTGCCACGAGGATGTGAAATGCTGGGGAGACAAAGGTGGACGAAGAGGAAGAGAAGAGAGGTGAAGCTTCTTCACAAACACGGTGAGTGAGGCCGGCCTGAAGTATTACCCTGCGACTGGCCAGGACTTGCAGCCCACCTGCTGAGAGCTGCCCAGAGCTCAGTCTTCCCATGGGGAGAGCATCGCACAGGCAGGATTGTCCGAAGGAGGCCCCTGGTGTGGATGAGGCCACCACGCTTCCATCCCACTGGCTAAGAACCCTGACTCCGGGCACCTTCCCCCAGAGATGGAGATTGTCACAGGGAGAGAGAGAGTGGAGGGAGAGGGTGGGCAGCTCCCGTTCCTCATGCCTGGACTCCCATCCTGGAGGTGAGAAGTGAGCTTCGTGGTGGGATCACCACAAAGGTCTATCACCTGAGGGTCCATCACCTGCTGTCACTCGCCCACCTGCGGAGCCCTGACTGATGGATGGACGGCCTTTCGCACCCTATGTGTCTCCTTAATGATTGGCCAGAACTTGGCCAGCAGTTTTATGTTCCCTGATGGCCAAAGTGTGTCTTCTAATAGAATCTCCCTCTGTTTTGTTTTCCAAACTTCAACTGTCTCCTCCAGGCTGACTCCGTCCATACCCGTCTCTGCATTTCCCAGTGGCCTGGGACCCAGCCCAGCTCCTCTGTCCTCACCCAGGTGCCTGCATGGGTGCTGTGGCTCCCTCCCCACTCCTTTCTCGTTGGCCTTGGTGTCTATTCCTTGCACCATGGGTGTCTCCTCATGCTGCCCCTTTCCTGCGCCTCTGGGGAGCCTCAGGCCTCACTGCCTCTTTCCTGCACCCACAGCACATCCCGTTCCTGCCCTGCTCGACACACCCAGGCCTGAGGACTCCCAGCACAAATTCCCATGTCTCCCACCCCACAACCCAAAGTCCTGAGCTGGTGTTCAAAGCTTTCCAAGCATTAGCTCTTTTCTGCCTCTCCAACCTCATAATTTGAGTTGCAGCTTCAGAGCAGCCCCCCGCCCCCAGCCTGGGAGTGCTTCCTCCCCCGGCACCAGCATTGCTCAGGGTTAGGGTTAGGGTTAGGTCGGCCTCCGGGCCCCACTTCCCTCCATCCAGACAGGCCCCACTCCTCGCTCTAATTCCCAAGTCCTAAGACCTCGCTGGCGCTCGTGTATCACCTACATCTCTGGGCCTTGAACATCCCAGACCAGGACGGAGTCTCTCTCCCCACAATTTGGGTGCCATGTGGGGCTCCCTCATTAATGCTGCATGCCTCTCTGGCTGGACTTCATCCATGAAGATGTGAATGCCTTAGGAATGGTAAAGACCTGCCCTCCGCGTCGTTATAAACTGGATACCCTGGTCCCAGCCAATTTCAGCAGTCAGCGCCATGAGCAAGAGTCAAAATAGTTAACAACAGCACAGTAAAACAAATAGATCAATCAATATACCCTTCAAAAATTGTAAAATAGATCCCCTTTTTTAAAACTCAATTATTATTACATAAACATGCATGCCTAGATAGCCATTTACCAGGGTATAAGAATCATAGCACAAATTTTTTATCAGATCATTCTAAGAGCGTCCAAATCATCAATAAACATGCCAAAATTGTTGGCATATGATTTGTTTGGCTCTTCCTGAAGATGGCTCTGAGTTAGCCATGATTAGACATGGAAAGTCCTCGAAAATTCTCCCAAAAACTTCCTTATCCGTTACATGGTCATTAGGTGACTATGATGTATTCTAACACTTTAGAATAGTGTTTATTAAAGCAAATCTCCAAATGTTTAACCACTCCCATGACACAATTTTAAAGTCTCCATAAAGCCACCTAACCTAAGTCTCCAAAAAGAACTTCCTTTAACATTATTGCCATTACTCATGGTGCAAAGACCTGTGTCAGCCTTTGCTGCACTAACATGAATGGCACGTAAATATCCAGCCCTCCTAACACTGCCTGACATTTAGCTATATGTAATTTCTCTACTACTAGACTGTTATGAGAATTGGTATTAGCTCACTATATTTAATTAGTTGGCTCAATTTTCTTTATCCACAGAGATTCACAAATGTCCTCTGACCTAATTTCAGAATTCAAACTACTTAAACATCTTAACATTTCATTGTTTAACTTTTCTCTTCAAGCCAAAAATGCATTTTCCAATAACTTATTACACAAGCTGATAGTTTTTTCTCTTAGAATAGCTACTTTATGTTTTTATTTCAACTTTTATCTTATTTCTTTACTTGAATACTTTCTACTTTTCCTTCATTATTTTGTTTATTTATTTTATATATTCATTCATTCAAGAAACATTTATATATTGACCATCTACCAGGTAGAAGGCACCACGCTAGGCACATCAGTGACCAAAATCAACAACAACAAAAATCTCTGCCCTTCATGGACTTACAGTGGAGAGAAAAGGAAACAAATAACAAACATAACCAAACAATTACAACGTATGATTTAAAGCTGATAAATGCTTTTGCAAAAGAACTAGACCAGGGAAGGGAATCCGGAGTTCTGTGGGACAGTGAGAGTTTGGGTCCTTGGAATTTTTAACAGTCAGGGTAGGACTCACCTAGAGGAAGATGCATGTGAAAACCTTTTTCATCTTTGCTATAATAACTGAAATATGTTTTTCTTGTCATGCTAACAAAGCATTAATGGTGTTTATTAAAGCCACAGTCTTCAAATGTTTAACCACTCCCATCACACAGTTTTTATCAGAGGGACTATATGAATCTTGATATACTTTTTAAAACATTCTAGGCCGGCACGGTGGCTGACGCCCATAATCCCAGCACTTTGGGAGGCCGAGGCGGGCGGATCACCAGGTCAGGAGATTGAGACCACCCTGGCTAACACGGTGAAACCCCATCTCTACTAAAAATACAAAAAAATTAGCCGGGCGTGGTGGCGGGCGCCTGTAGTCCCAGCTACTTGGGAGGCTGAGGCAGGAGAATGGTGTGAACCCGGCAGGTAGAGCTTGCAGTGAGCTGAGATGGCGCCACTGCACTCCAGCCTGGGCGACAGAGCCAGACTCCATCTCAAAAACAAACAAACAAACAAAAAAAAACAAAAAACACTCTAAGAAGTTCTAGCCTGCACAGGGTACCCATTACAATCTCAGCTATCTTCCAGTTTTTGTTTTTATTCTAGCTCTTCAGGCATAGTATTTACTTCTCTCTGCTGTTTACTTGATGTATAATACAAATATAAAGCTTATTGGGAAAAGATACAGTGATTGATTTACATATTTTATTGCGTCATTCAG
Organism: Nomascus leucogenys; assembly: GCF_006542625.1. Lineage (NCBI taxonomy): Eukaryota > Metazoa > Chordata > Mammalia > Primates > Hylobatidae > Nomascus > Nomascus leucogenys. Next base: position 153,323,070 of record NC_044383.1, read on the forward strand.
ATATAATTGAATACAGTCATTTCAGACTATAAATTAGTCTAAATTGAGTAGACAATCAAAATTAGACAACTTAAATTAAAACATGTTGAAACTTTATAAAAATTTGGGAGAAATGACATATTTTCTTCACACAATTACACTGACACTGTTTATGCATACCTAATGTGTTCTACATAAGGAGTTTCTCATGGAAATTATTTTTCTCTGACACTAAAAAAATGATTGACATTTAATTTTATGACGTTCACAAAATCAACAAAACCATTAAACTGTCTTCAAAGTTCTGAATTTTGTGTTTCAGATAAATTATTACAGTAGTCTTATGTGAAAGAAATGAAATTTGGCTGATAATGATTGAAATGTACTGCCTTGACTTGTAAGTTTCCTTAAAAATTGTTTTCATATTTCAATGGATGTATGTTTTCAAGTAGAAGAGTCAAAATTCTAGATTATGGCCAGGTGCAGTGGCTTATGCCTGTAATCCCAGCACTTTGGGAGGCTCAAGCAGTAGGATCACTTGAGGACAGGAGTTCAAGACCAGCCTGGGCAACATGGGGAGACCTCATCTCTACAAAAAAGGCATGGTGGTGTGCACCTGAAGTTCTAGCTATTCAGGAGGCTGAGGCAGCAGGAATGCTTGAGCTCAGGAGTTTGAAGATACAGCAAGCTATAATTGTGCCACTGCACTCCAGCCTGGGCAACACAGCAAGGACCCCAACTATAAATAAATAAATAAATCTAGATTACAATAATCCATCTCTATTAACGTTATTCTGTTTTTGAAGCTCTAATGACTATTTATAGGCTGAGTGCAGTGGCTCACACCTGTAATCCCAGCACTTTTGGAGGCTGAGGCAGGCAGATCACCTGAGGACAGGAGTTCGAGACTAGCCTGGCCAACATGGTGAAACACTGTCTCTAGTAAAAAAATACAAAATTAGCTGGGTGTGGTGGCACACGCGTGTAGTCCCAGCTACTCAGGAGGCTGAGGCAGGAGAATCGCTTGACACTGGGAGGCAGAGGTTACACTCAGCTGAGATCACGCCAGTGCACTCCAGCCTGGGTGACAAGAGTGAAACTCTGTCTCGAAAACAAAAAACAAACAAACAAAAAAACTATTTATGTCTGAAGTGCCTGATTATTTTTAGCCACAGAGTAGTTGGTATAAAAGATTATAAAAGCAACACTTCTAAACATTTTTTCAGTTTCTTTATTAACACTCTATAATAAATTTTAAAATAATTTTGTACGATTTGAAATGTTTATATGTGAAATTGAATTATGAATTAAGAAAATTATTCTTCTAATTTTTTCATTAATTTTACACATTTCCATTTGGAAACCGTGAGTCGGTTGCACAACGTGGTTATCCCTGCACTACGTGTGTAGATGGTTGTTGGCAACTTTAATTTTTGACATTACACAGTTGGCACCACTTGCATCTGGCATTTATGTCAGTATCAATAATAAGTCATTCATATTTTGTTGAAATAATCAAGTTGTTTTTAATTCCAGCAATGCAGCTTTTTCTAAAAAAAAAAACAAAACAAAAAAAAAAACTAATTCTTGCCAATCAAACCCTGCTACCCTGCTCCAGACCAAATTGGCATTTCCAACACCAGAAGATGCTCCAGGCAGTAGATCTTATTCACATTCTCTCAGAAGACGCATGTTTATGAAATTTAAAGCAAGCATTCCTACACTTATCCAGAGTGATTTTTTTACGATATTTTATTTTAGATTCTATAGCTACCACTTACATAAAAAATGCAACGCACCGTAACAATAAAACCAAAAGTTTCTCAGAAGACGGCACAACAGAAAGCCCATGTGTCTATACTAGTCACAATGGTCAATGTCAGTGTGACCCAGTGAGCTTACCCTAGAATTTATATTATAATTAAAGATTGCCCATTATCACAGCTACTATTATACTATTTACTATGTACCAAGCACTATGGAAATAGTTCAGTGTTTTCACCAACAGTCCAGTCTGATGGTGTGTTAATGCAAGGCCGTCGGTGAGAATGCTCGCCTGGCACGAGGATTCTGGATTGTGTTGGATGGAGTTCATTATCATTCTTAAGGGCAATCCTTTTTAATATGCACATGACTTTTTTAACCAACTTTTGTGATATAATTGGCATACCCTAAATTTACCCGTTTAAAGTGTATAATTCAGTGGTACTAGTACATTCACGAGATTGTGCGACCATCACCGCTCCCTGACCCCTGAGCATTTCCAGTCTCCCAGGAGAAACCGCATTCTCCTTAGCAGTCCCTTTCCATCCTCCAGCCCCCGGCAGCCACTGCCTGACTTTCTCTCCCTCTGGATTTGCCTGTTCTGGACTTTCATGCACATGGAAGTAGACAGTGTGTGGCTTTTTGTACCTGGTTCGTCCCCTAGGAACGTTTTCAAGGTACATTGTGTTGGAGAATGTGTCTGTACTTCTTCTCTTTAATAGACTTTGTTTTTTCGAGTAGTTTTAGGTTCACAGCAAAACTGAGCAGAAGGTACAGAGATTCCCCATCTACCCTCTGCCCCTCAGCACACACAGAGCCTCCCTCACAACCCACATCCCCACCACAGTGCGCATGTGTCACAACTGATGAACCTACAGTGACGCATCATTGTCACCCAAAGTCGACAGTTTACAGGAGAGCCCCCCCCCCACTCAGTAGTGTGCATTCTATGTGTTTGGACAAATAATAATGACACACACCTCCATTGTAATACCCGCCTACTGCAGGCGATGTCTTCACCTAATAGAAGGGCAAGGAGCTGCTGATAGCCATTGTCCCTCCACCACCATCGCCAAGCCTTAGCCCCGAGCCCTGCCTACACCAGCTGTTCCGAGGCGTTGGTGTATTAGCCCTGCTGTGTCCTGATAGACTTTATCTCTGTTATGCCCGTTCCGGCCCAGTAGCCAGACTGCATCGTTTATTCTGTATATGAGGCTGTGTGGTAACTTTCCGTGTGTTTGGGGGTTTAGTCATCGTAGCATTAGATTAACAGGTTTAGGGCTGGGCGCGGTGGCTCATGCCTGTAATCCCAGCACTTTGGGAGGCCAAGGCGGGCAGATCATCTGAGGTCAAGAGTTCAAGACCAGCCTGACCAACATGGTGAAACCCCATCTCTACTGAAAATACAAAGTTTAGCTGGGTGTGGTGGTGCATGCCTGTCACCCCACCTACTTGGGAGACTGAAGTGGGAGGATGGCTTGAGCTCAGGAGGCCAAAGCTGCAGTGAGCAATAATCACGCCAATGCACTCCAGCCTGGACAACAGAGCGAGATCCTGTCCCAAATAAATAAATTAATTAAATATTCTGATTCTCTTCTTTCTTCTGATGTTTCCACATAGACAATTGTCCAGCATCCAAGTAGAAGGCAGCTGGAAGGAGAATGCATAGTAAAGCTGTTCTCATTAACTGTCTCATTTGCTGACTATTATTGCCATAGGATTGATGAGCATGACAATTATTACACAGAAGAGGGATTTCTTGCTATCCCTCTCAACTGTCTAAATATTTAGACGTGTGGTATCTGAGCCATACATATTTCTATTCCCAATTATTGAGTTCCCAGCTTGGCCCACAAACAGCATGGGGGTTTTGTTTAGAGCGGAGAAGAAAGGCCTTTTTAGAGTGCTACAGAGAGTGGGGCTTCCTAAACCGGCTGGGATTCTTTCGGAAGGTGGAGGAGTTGCTGGAAGTGGAGGGATTTCTTGAAGTCCAGTGGGGAGCAGGGAGCTTTTATCAGCCCAAGGGGGTATTTCGAGGCTGAGACTGGTGCTCAGTCTCCACATCAGACCTGCACTCTCTGCTCCGGGACTTCCAGAGCAATGTTGCCCCACCTGCCAGGACTCTGCAGACCATGAGGACGGTGGTCCTGACTCCTACAGTGGCCACATTTAGAGCAGATCCCTGAGCCCCACTTCCTCTCCAGCAAAAGCACTGGTTCTGAGGCTCTGCCAGCCCTGAGTTTCAAGGCCCGTGGCCCAAGGAGGATGAGGAGAAAAGAAAAAATGAGCTAAGTATAGACGTGGCTGCCGTTCATCCCTAAGGCTGGAGAGCAAAGGGCAGTCTGGCAGCTCACCCCAAAGCACAGAGAAGCATGGGGAAAATGCAGCTCAGACTCAACAACTTGAAAGTGTCCACCCCAAAATCAGTGCGAGTTAACTACGCCACCAGCTGTGACACTAACCGTCTCCTGCCTCCCCTCTGCAGTTGCCTACATTTTGATTTGGGTTTCATAGATCTGGAAGAAATCTGCTTGCTGTCAGAAATGTTAGTGAGGTAATCCCGGAGAGATAAATATCTGCCGCAGTCATTTAAACATCTGATGCCACCTCCACCCATGACCCCATCCATGGCTCACCTGGCCTCGCCTCATCTCTGCCAACCTAAATTCCTCTGGCTTCGAGTGAAGCTCTTTCCCTATAATTTTCCTTCATCTCCTGATCAATAAAACCTAGATTTACAGGCCAAGAACAAGCAAACAAAAAGTACCTGTGAGCTTGTCTAAACTAGCTTTCATCGAGAAATGCAGCACAAAAAAAATGAGTGATTGGTGAGGTATGAGTTTTAACTGGGCTTATTCTGGCTGAGAAGAAAGCTCACATCAACTTGGCCATGCAGGAGTAACGCGACTGTCCCCAGTTCTGTCAAAAACAACAGCGGACTAAACTCCCTGGCCTCACAGCTAGCCACTTCTGAATATGAGGCTTACCATGCACTCAGGACTATGAGCCTTTTCCAAATGTTCTCTTGTCTACAACCCTCTGAGCGTGGTGCAAATATTAATTAGTGTTTCTAATGCCGCCTTGCACTGTCATTATCTGTTGATGAAGAGACAGACATGTCTCCGACAACATCCAGGCCAGCCAAGGTGACATTGCTTTCCTTTGCTCCAAAGCTGTATTCAGCTGCCCTAGTTGGAGTCACCCGCATAGAGTCATTACCATCTCACTTTTGGAAACACTCCCACTCCACTCTGTCACTGTCCCTAGCACTGTCACTGCAATAAGATAAGAGCCCTAGGCTGGGTGCGGTGGCTCACAACTATAATCCCAGCACTTTGGGAGGCCAAGGAAGGCGGATCACCTGAGTCAGGAGTTCGAGACCACCCTGGCCAACATGGTGAAACCCCGTCTCTAAAGAAATACAAAAATTAGCCGGGCGTGGTGGCGCACCCCTGTAATCCCAGCTACTCGGGAGGCTGAGGCAGGACAATCGACTGAACCCAGGAGGCAGAGGTTGCAGTGAGCCGAGATCGCACCACTGCTTGGGTGACGGAGCAAGACTCTGTCTCAAAAAACAAACAAAAAGAGCCCCAGTGCACCTCCAGCGTCCTGGGATCCTGCAGCTCCCGCCCTCCTGAGTGCAGGTCCCTAGCTTTCCCCACAGGCCCACCCACCTTCACCCCCACCTGCCTGCTCCAGCCTCTTCTGCTTCCCAAAGGCACGGCCAGACGCACCTCCCCAGACACGGCCTGGCTGGCCCTCCTCTGTTCAGGAATGCACTCGGGCTGGTAATTACTGGCCACGCCAGGTCACCAGCTTGTTTGTCTTGTTCTGGAGACTTCCGTGTGATCTTGGCTCCTGTGTGAGCTTGGTCGCCTCTTCCACGCCTCTCTCCTTTCCCCCAAGCTGTGGCTCCGGCCACCAAAGCGAAGCCATAGCAATGTCCACTGTGTATGGTGAGAACGCTGCATCTAGAACTCTGCAGTGCCTCTTACCTCACCTGATCGCCACACTCAGCCACACACGACAGGCAAGCTCAGTTCCCATTTCACACACTGGAAAACCCTCGGAACAGCCTAGCGGTTTGCACAGGATTACATAGCTACAGCCTGGCCCACGCTTCCTAAGAAGCCCGTGCTTCCTCATGGTCATAGCATGCAACCTCCTCCAAAGCCCGGAGGCCTCGCTGTCTTCTAGTTCCTGGGGCAGTGACCAAAAGCCCCCGATGTGTAGGACGGAGACTAGATATGAGGCGGGGTCCCTGGCTTAAAAGAGCTGGTAATGAATTAAATCAGCAGAGAAGACAGAAGTAATATAAAGAATTGTCATTAATATAAGGTAGCAAATGATTAATACCAAAGAAGTGGCAAAGATAGTAGCTGCTGTGGAAGACGGAAAATATGTGTTTGAGGCTGGCGTGGTGCAGGGACAGCTTCTTGGAGAAGGTGGCCTCTGAGCGAGGCTGGCCTCTGCCCCCCGTGTCTTTGTGACCCTGGGGTACAGGCCTCCACTGGAAGGACCACAGCATCCCCTCGAGCCCTGGGCTTCGGCACTGTGTTTCTGTGTGTTACTGCCGAATGGTTTCCTAAGATTCAGTCTGTCTCCCCGACAACGCTGAAGGCGTTCTCTTACAAATATAAAAATACCCACATTTTAAAAATATACACTTTGATTTCCTTCACAGCCAGGTTGCAGTGTGACTGTGAGGGCTGGCGTGGGACTTGGCAGCTCCTGGTCCCCGGGGAACTTGGAATTACGCTGGTGCCTATAGCAAGGGACCCATGAAGAGCTGACGGTTGACTTGGGCCTCCCTCCAAACTCTGGGTGAATGGAAATATTAATAGCTGCCTGGCAGATGCACTGATTTAACTCAGTGCAGTGATTAATAGTTCTCAGCCTGTTTATGTGATTATAACAAAATACCTGAGGCTGGGTCATTTGTGAAGAACAGACGTTGGTTCTCACACTCCGGAGGCCGGGTCCGAGATCAAGGTACCGGCAGGTTCAGTGTCTGGTCGGGGCAGCTCCTCTCAGACAGCGCCTTCTCCATGTCCTCACATGGCAGGAGGTGAGGAAGGAGCAGACTCGCCCCTCGAGCCGCTTTCTAATAAGGAGCTCGTCCTCCTGCACATCCCTCCTCTCACCTGCACATCCCTCCTCTCACCTGCACATCCCTCCTCTCACCTGCACATCCCTCCTCTCAGCACCATCACACTGGTGACCACGTCTCCACATATGAATCTTGGTGGACACATTCAGGCCACAGCAGACGCAATAGAAAGGATAGTTCAAAACATAAAAATGGTCACAATTTTAGTAGCAAAAGGCCAGCCTCCTGTCTGGACTGACATTGGGCCTCCTGCTATGTGTTTCCTGAGAGCCCACGCCCCTCTTCACACGCGGGCCTCCTTCGCTCTCCCTGGGGTCCTGGGCTAGGAACCTCCACGCCCACCACCCACTGCTCATCTTCTGCTGCTCCCACAGCTTAGACGGCCCATTCACCCAGCGTTTCTCATCTGCCTGCCTACACCATCTCTTCACATCTCAGCTTAGCCATGACTGTCTCTCGGAGCCCTCCGGACCTTCGAAGACTGGTCTAGGGTCTTTCCTACGCACTTCCAAGGCAGCCTTTGAGCCCCAGTGGCCTTTCTCCCCACCAGGCTGTTTTCCTAAGGCAGGAGGTCTGTGTTTGGTGGCATCATACACTGGGCACTGACCAGGCTGAGCAGGCCTACCCTCGGGGACTGTTTGTGAATAGCTGAGCAGCAGGGGCCGGCGGAGAGACCTCAGCTCTGGGTTATCCGTCCACTAGCAGCCATCCCCTTGTCTGCTGTGGTGGAACACGAATCTTAGCAGAAATGCACAAACCACCCCAACCATAAAACGGTATGCATTCCTACTCAGCTCTCAAGATGTGAATTTATAATCCTGGTAATTACTAATCAATAAAATTAGACCAGATAAGTCCCTGAATTGTCAAATGTAAAAACGAGAATGTAAAAAGAGCTAGTTGAGGGGTCAAAACACAGAGGAAGTCCTGGTGTGGTAGTCACACGTGGAACCCCAGCACTTTGGGAGGCTGAGGCCAGCCCAGAAGCTCGAGCCTGGGCAACACAGTGAGGTCCTGTCTCTCCAAAAAAAATATTTAAAATTAGCCGGGCATGGTGGTGCATGCCTGTGGTCCCAGCTACTCGGAAGGCTGAGGTGGGAGGATCGCTTGAGCCCAGGAGTTTAAGGCTGCAGTGAGCCATGATTGTGCCACTGCACTCCAGCCTGGGCTATAGAGCGAGACCCTGTCTCAAAAATAAATTAATACTTTTAAAAGCACACGTACAGAGGAAGAAGGCCTGAATGATTCTCAAGCCCATCCTGCACCCGCCCTCCCCACAGAATGACTCCAGCTTTGCCTGGGCACTCGCAAGGAGAGCCAGGCCCAGGCCTTTCCCACAGTGATGCGCCATCAGGTGGAGGAGCCACACCCTCCGCCTGTCCACTCCCACACTCACCGTTGCTGCGTCACACGTGGGCAAAGGAAGAATCGGAAACTAAAGGTTGCCAGTTACCTTTTCAGGGAAATACACGTCCCCATTTGTTTTCTAGAATGAAAAGAATGGCTTCAAGGTGTTTAGAGGCTCCTGTCAACGCCCCTCATGCTTGGAAATGAATGCAAGCTGCAGATTCGGGTTGCCTTCTCCACCTGCTGCAAATGCACCTTTAATTGCTTGTACACATCACGTTTTCCCGGGGAGCTGATGAGTCACCTGCCTTTCCACTCATAGGCTCACACCCACCTCAATCCATCCTTCTTTATGTCTCTACAGGTAAAGAAAATTGCCTGCATTAGCTGCCCCGACAGCCACCCACTACTCCCGAGGGTGAACATTCAGAAGAGAGAAGGCGCACCTCTCAGAGCCGGTCTGGACCGCTACAACAGGAACGGTTATGCTGTTTCAAAAGGCTCTTTCTCTTTTATGCCCACAGATAAAAGTTAGGGACTTCTTGCTGAATCCCAGGAGGTAGTAAAAAAAACCATGAATCTCCATCCAAGGATCCCTGCACCTAGTTGGTGCCTCCATGGCACTCTGGTTTAAAGACCAGGGATCTTAGTCGTCACTGTTTGTAGAGAATGAGAAGAATCAAACCTCACGAGATTACATCGCTTCTGATGCTCGCCCTTCCAGGCATGTGAATGGGCCCACGCAGACAACATCTTTTTGCTGGGCTATTTGGCCAGATGTATGTAAAAGATCTGTGAATCGTGGCAGTGAGTAACTCAGCACCTTCACTTAGTAGGGGCTCATCAAGAGCGTGGTAAATGCGTAAGTGGCTGGAGGAATAAATCACTGAGCTCTGCAGACTTAGGTCTGTCTTTGCTCCACTGACCAGATCAGCAAATCCCCACCATGAAAGAGAGTTCTCAGGGCGGTAGCTCCCTGTCTCAGCCCTCCCTAGCCCTACAAAATGATAAAAACAGATGATGGCTGCACAGGTATCCGAAGCAGGGCTAGATCCATAAATAATCTAATGGAATTTAATCCTTGCAGTAAGATACATTCTTTACAGGTGAGAACCCTGAGCATCAGAGAAGGCAACTAACTCAGCCAAGGCTAAACAGCCATGAAAGGGAGGAGCTGGGATGTGGGGGTCTGACTCCAGCAACTACACTTCCAGTGACTGGGCTACGGTAGTGCCCCTCATATCTTATATGAAAGCACGTGGGCTGGGCCTCATAATCTGCGTCTTAAACAACCTCCCAGGTAAAACCCATGCTGTTGGTTGACGAATCTTACCAGGAGCCACAAAGCCCTTTTCCACTCTTGGTACTTCTCTGATCTGTCCTCTAAAACATCTTCTACAACTTTCCTGATTACACGAATGAATCTACCTTTTCATTTTTGTGATTCAGTTTTGTATGAGTCAGGATTCTCCAGAGAAGCAGAGCCAACAGGAGATATATAGCTACAGAGAGATAGAGAGAATTTAAGGAATCAGGGCTCATGTGATTTGGGGAACTGGCAAGTCTGGAGTCCACAGGGCAGGTTAGCTGCCTGGAGATGGAGATGACAGTTGATATTTCAGTCTGGAGTCCGAAGGCCATCTAGAGACAGAATTCCTTCTTGCTTTGGAAACTTCAGTCTCAGTGAAGGCTCTTAAGGCCCTCAGTGGACCGGAGGAGGGAAAATATCCTTTTCTCTCTACACACCTGCTGTCCATGTCCACAGCAGCACTGTATGACAGGAGGATGTTTGTGCAGTCACTTGGGGCTTGCCTTCCTCCTGTGTCTAGTCCATGGCACAGAAAGAAGATTGGCCTGCACTTTGGTCTTCTACCAGCCACTGACTTAAGAACTTTTGAAATTATTCTAATTGGCATTTTTAACGTCTCATCTTTGAATGTTTAAAAATATTCATTGTAATGTAATTGTCAAGTAGGTAATGTGCTCAGGCACCACCACTCACTTCCCAGCTTCCAGACAGGTGACTGTGGTTTAACAGCTTCCAGTCTCCAGCAGAGACTGCCACTCAGTGTCCCCAGCAAAGCTCCAGAGTTCATCTGGAACTTGAAGGGCAAACAATCCAGAGAGAGAGAGGGAGGAAGGAAGGAAGGAAGGAAGGAAGGAAGGAAGGAAGGAAGGAAGGAAGGAAGTCTGTCCTCCTTAATAATAAGGGATAATTTGGGCTGAATTTTTTGCCTATGTTGCTGCACTTAGCGTCACCTTCAGCAGTAACTTTAACCATTCTGGAATATTATTGACACCTGTTCCAATGGAAGGAATGGAAGGAATTGACATCTGTTCGAATGGAAGTCTCTGATAAAGAAGTCTTTATCAATATCTAAGCAAGTTTTGACCTTCTATTGAATGCCAATTTGTAAGTGCAGAGATATTTCATAATTGCTTCTTACCTCCAAGACTTTCAGTCAACAGCTAAAATGACTTTTATTGAAATAATGTATGCTGCTTTGAATCTACTCCTCAAAATTTGCACCCCATATAAAATGCTTTTCCAATTTTCCCACTTATCTAAGGCCTTGCTCATAACCAAATCCTTTGAAAACTATTACCATTTTCAAAATGTTTGCATACACTTAACTTTCAATATGCCTGCACCAGGCACTCAGCATGAATGAAGTCAAAGCAAGTCCTGTGCTGCATTCCCCCAAAAAAGCCTATTCTGTCCAGTGTCACAACTTGAAGCACATCAGTCACTCCAACAACATCCCAGAAAGAACATTTCATCAGTAACTATGAGGAGATGATATATGTTTAGCCTACAAGGAATCAGATGCAAAAAAATTTCAGTGAATGTTTATACGATCTTTTGATGAAGAAGGCCTATTTTTTTTTACAAATAATACAAAAGTAAAGACAGAAACAATAAGGAAAACAGTCACAACTTTTATACCTAAAAGTGTAAAATCTCTAGATGTCAAACTTCAATTAACAAAATTACAAACAAATGAAAAGTCCAAATGAAATACTTGCGCTATGCATGAAAAACAAAACATTTATTTTCTAGCATATTTGATTATTTTAACAATCAGTAAGTAAAAAAGATAACTCCCATGAGAAAAAAAAAAATGAAGCCAGGGCATAATTGGCAACTCATTAAAAATATGTAAATATATAAAATGTTATAAAAGATATAACAGCAAACATATTCATAATATTCAATCTTTCTAGAATTCAAAGAAGCATGTATCAAAAAAATGAGAAACCAGTTTTGTCATTGGAAAAGTTGTATTTTTTTTTATTACGTTTTGATAAAAGCCCATTTTTGGTGAGCGTCTGACAAATCAGATGCTCTCAAACATGGCTGGAAGAAACGTAAATTCATGCAACTTTTCTAAATATTGACAAAACTCAATATTTACCAGGATACTTAAAGATTTCAAACACTTCGGCAGGGTGCAGTGGCTCATGCCTGTAATCCCAGCACTTTGGGAGGCCAAGGCAGAAGGACCATCTGAGGTCAGGAGTTTGAGACCCACCTGGCCAACATGGTGAAACCCTGTCTCTACTAAAAATACAAAAATTAGCCGGGCGTGGTGGTGCGCACCTGTAATCCCAGCTATTCAGGAGGCTGAGGCAGGAGAATCACTTGAACCAGGCAGCAGAGGTTGCAGTGAGTGAATTGAGACCATGCCAGTGCACTCCAGCCTGGGCAACAGAGGGAAGCTACATCTCAAAAACAAAACAAACAAACAAACAAACAAAGATTTCAAACACTTCAACCTAATTATTCCATACCTGGAAATCTAACGAAATAACCAGGAATGAGCAAAATTTGGAATACACGAATATTTGTTGTAACATGATTAGTAACCATGAGCCAATGATCTTAAATGTTCAAGAACAAAAGGGAGAAATAAATTGAGTTTCTTCCACATTTGATAGAAAACTATACAGCCACTAATACAAATGTGATTTTGAAAAACATTTATTGACCTTGAAAAATGTTTATGCCATTGTTAAGAGAAAAAGCAGAATGAAAGCATTGCAAATAATAATGATTTCATCAGGAATATGTGTTAAAATTACCTGTGTATTTATATTTATTAAAAGTTCTGGGCCAGGCACGGTGGCTCACGCCTGTAATCCCAGCACTTTGGGAGGCCGAGGCGGGTGGATCACGAGGTCAGGAGATCGAGACCATCCTGGCTAACATGGTGAAGCTCCGTCTCTACTAAAAATACAAAAAATTAGCCAGGCGTGGTGGCGGGTGCCTGTAGTCCCAGCTACTCGGGAGGCTGAGGCAGGAGAATGGCGTGAACCTGGGAGGTGGAGGTTGCAGTGAGCCGAGATCGCACCACTGCAGTCCAGCCTGGGCGAAAGAGCGAGACTCCGTCTCAAAAAAAAAAGTTCTGCTCACTGATATTTTAGATATACCCCCTACTGAGAACCAGCAATGTGCCATATGATCCCAATTCTACTGCATACAAAATACTGAAACAAAATCCACAAAACACTCATTGCATTTTGCCCTACATGAGTACATTTATCATTTGAAAAAAGAGGGCAACTTTTTTTTTTTTTTTTTTTTGAGAAGGAGTCTTGCTCTGTCGCCCAGGCTGGAGTGCAGTGACACAATCTCAGCTCACTGCAAGCTCTGCCTCCCAGGTTCACGCCATTCTCCTGCCTCAGCCTCCTGAGTAGCTGGGCCTACAGCTACCACCCCCGGCTAATTTTCTGTATTTTTAGTAGAGACGGGGTTTCACCATGTTAGCCAGGATGGTCTCGATCTCCTGACCTCGTGATGTGCCTGTTTCAGCCTCCCAAAGTGCTGGGATTACAGGTGTGAGCCACCGTGCCTGGCTGGCAATTTTTAAAAGTACAAAATGAAGCCTTTAATCTGGCATAAGATATGCCATTAATATTGTTTTTCTTTATTTTAGATTCCATTTCTTTCTTTCCTTTTTATTTTTATAGAGATGAGGTCTTGCTATGTTGCCTAGGCTGTTCTCAAACTTACGGCTTAAAGTAATCCTCCCACCACAACCTCTCCAAATGCTGGAATTATAGGCCTGAACCACCGCGCCCGGCCGGATTTCCTTTCTTAAATCAAATTTTCCTTTGATAGCTTTTCTCATACCCAAGCAGAGAGCTACTTTGGTAGCACATTGAGATTACACAATTGCTTGCATCTTTCATTGATGCTTTTCATCATTTTTCAAATTGACAAAAATTTCCCAAGAGACAACCGAAAGTTAATCTCAATGTTCACATAATGTTCATTCAATGTTTATGAAAATGTAATGCTTTCGTTACTAATTTAAACATATCTGTCAAATAATAAACACTGAGTTTTTAAACTTAAGGACTATGTTTTGCTGAAAAAGCTTTTTTTTTTGAACAGGAAAAGGCAGTTAACAAATTCATACATTCTCCTCTTTCTACTTCTAACTCATGAAGCTAAAAACAGTTCATTGTATCATAGATCACTTTCTACTCTGAAAACATGGAGACAGAGCTCACTTCCTAGAGTGGCAAAAATCAAACACACTTGCTAACAACATAAAGAGCCATATTTATTAAGAGCTCCTAATGGGTTATAGTAAATCAAGTTAAAATCGGTTAAAAATAACGTGTGTTCCCTTTCTGCTAGGATCCAACTCATCATTTAGGACGTGGCTGGAATAGGAATTGCTCGGTTGAGACTAATGCTAACTCCTTTGTGCTCCTTCTTTCCCTCTTCGTACTTTCTGCCTTCTCTCTCCCATCTGCATTGATACTGCATTGCCTGTTTTGTCTCTTAATTGAGCCCGAGATCTCAGGGTGCAAGGTCACAGATCTCTTGCAAAGCACAGTCCACAGCTGGTGCCAAGACAGCATGTGATTGGGATGCCTATCCTCAACTGACACCATGAGCTACAAAACTTACAAACCCCAAAGTTACTGAGATTTTAAATGTGCTCAGCTCTCATCACATATGTTTAATGCACTAAAGAGCACACTCTTGAGATCGTTCAAATCAACATTGGCCAGCCTGCTAAATACTTACCTGTGCGCTCCTGGATCGAGCTCTGTGGGCCTAACGGGTCATTTGAACTTGGGTAGAAATGTGTTTTGTCTTCGATAACCTTCCCGCTGTGGCTAACCAGTGCCTGCTGTCCCCATGAATCTCCTCCTCTGTGCAATGTGCATGAAACCTGTGCTCTTCCTCACAGCCCTCTCCCTGCAGTCCCAGCACCAAGGCCGGCTTCACGGGCAGGCCACCTCCTCTGCACACCGCTCCCTGTTCCCTGTTGGGTTTAAGTAGGAATGGAGCCTTTCCAGTGTTAAAATAAACCTGTGTCTGCAAAAGAAAACAAAAACAAGACAGAATTCATTTGTAATTTGGTATTTGTCTGACTTTTCCTATGAACTATTAGGATGCTTTTCTTATATTTCTCTGCGAACATGTTCCGTTTTCCACCCATGAGTACAAGTTGCATAGATGATCTACCTCCCTTTCGAGATTGTGACATCTTTGAACATAGAATCCGTCTCCATTTATCTGGTACTCCCTGCCGGAGTATTTGCTGCACTGTGGCCATCAATAGGTGTTTGTTCACCATTTAATAACGGGGCAATCTAACAAAATTCCATTAAATTTGTTACTCTCCACATGGAAATGTAATTTTATCTTATTAGAACCATTTCACTTTTAAACGCCCTAAAATAGCACTCTTGGAATGAGGAAATGAATATAAACTAAGAAGACGCCTGTGGGGACCTTTGTCCCAATCCCCATCAGTTACTCTTCCAGCCACCTGGCGAGGATACAGGCTCAAAGGCAGGTGTTAGGCTGAGGTCACCCGGTCACCAGCTCCAGGGCTCTCAGATGCCCCGCTCTTGCCACCACCACACACAAGAGCAGAGCAAGAGCTCCTTAAAGCCAGTTTATTTAGCATTTTGATCTCTTCATTTTCTGATTTCTTATAATTTATAAATTTGAAGAATGCCTTCTTCCGCACTGGTGGGGGCTGTTACTAAAGCCTGGAGGCTGCTGTTTCGAAGTCTTTGCGGCCAGAGCTTCTTTCACTATCCTGAGTCAGAGCCTCCGGAAGCCACTGAGGAACGCCCATGGGGCCAGGGGGTGGGGTGGGGACACTGCGCATTCAGGTCTCACCATCTGGGGACCCAGTGTGCCGTGGTGCCCTTGCTGAAGCAAGGCTAATTGTCCTCAATGTGACCGAGAGAGCCTTCTCACGGCCATGCACAAAGAGACGGTGTCAACAAGCATCCCAAGGTGGGACAGAGGCAAAGCGTTTCCGATTCTCTTTTAGAATTTGGTGGCAACTGCTGGAGAGGCTGGTCTCATCTGTAACAAGTTAAACAAAGAGCCTTAGGAAGACAAACAGGAGAAAGAACCTTGGATTTATTATAGAATCCGAGGCCTGGCTTTTTGAGCCGGGCTTAGTTTTATTAGCATACAGCATAATGCTTGGCACCGAGGAGACACTGAATAAATATTTATGCACAAATGAATGAATTTTGAGGACCTCACTTAACCTTTTATACACTCAGTCTCCAAGTCTACTAAATAAGATGATTCAACTAGACAGTTATCATGATTGTAAAAATGTCTTGATTTAGAGATACCTATTTTTCCCTCATTATCTACTTTCACACGTGACTAAAGCAAATTATAACCAAACCTCATTAATTTAGAATTATACTAGTAATCCTCATCTAATTCATTAAAATCTGAATTACAAAATATATTAAGAGAAATACATTACTTTTTAAAAATTCAATAAATAGGATGAAGATATAAGTGAATAAGAATCAGATTAATTAGATAAAATGATTTGTACACTTGGGTTCCAGATTGATAAATCCAAAATTTAAAATGTCCTAACAATAAAATATAGCTCTGAGTTTGGATGCTGAAGACTTTCAGGGTAGCTTTGTGCTTCCTTCTTTCTTTCTCTTTCTTTCTTTCTCTTTCTTTTCCTCTTTCTCCTTCCTTCCTTCCTTCTCTTTCTTTTCCTCTTTCTCCTTCCTTCCTTCCTTTTTTCCTTCCTTCCTTTTTCTTTCTTTTTATTTTTGATGTTTACTTTTGTTTTTCCAACTAGAAACTAAGCCTCTGAAGTCAGGGAATATGTAGTATAGAGCTTGTGAGATAACTTTTGAAAATGGACAGAAGTATTTCAGAAACTTCTACTCAACAGTTGCTATGGACTGAACTGTGCACTCCCACCCTGCAAATTCCCAGGGGAAGCCCCACCCCTCAGCCTGACTACTTTGGAGCAGGGGCCTGTAAGGAGGTCGTTAAGGTTAGATGGGGTCATGAGGGTGGGTCCCTGAGCCAATAGGATTGCTGTCCGTATAAGAGGAGCCACCAGAGAGCTCGCTGTCTCAGCACACATGCGCAGAGGGCCAGGGGCTGCTGGGCAAGTCCCGAAGCCTCAAAATGCAACTGTCTCGGCACACATGCACAGAGGGACAGGGGCTGCTGGGCAAGTCCTGAAGCTTCAAGATGCAATCTGCCTGCTGCCCCCTGGATCTCGGACTTTCGGCCTCCAGAACTGTGAGGAATCAACGTATGTGGTTTAAGCTGAAACTACCCAGTCCATGGACAGCAACCCAGGCAGAATAATACAATAGCAATTTCAACACCACACAAAACTCTCCTGTCTCCTTGTAGATGAAGCAGCTCCGACCCACAGGCTCCGGTCTCACTCAAGGCTCACCAGATATGCAAGCCTCACCCTCCCCATCCACCCCTGCATGCCACCATCCACCCCCATGCCCCATCCACCCCTGCACACTATCCACTATCCACCCCTACACTAAACCAGCCACACTTACACCCCCCCATCCACCCCTACCCCCATTATCCATCCCCACAATACACCATCCATTCCTGACATTCACCCTTGCATGCCACCATCACCACCGCACTCAACCATCCACCCTTACCCCTCACCATCCACCACATACCCCATCGTCCACCCCTGCAGTCAACCATCCACCCCTGCTCCCCACCATCCACCCCTACCCTTCACCATCCACCCCATCCTCAACCACCCAATACTACCACTCACCATCCCCCCAAACCCCACCATCCAATCCTAACCCCCATCATCCATCTCCCCACCATCCACCCCTACCCCTCACCATCCACTCCTATCCCCCACCATCCACCCCATCCTCAAGCATCCAATCCTACCCTTCTCCATTCTCCCCCACCCCAGCATTCAGCCCTACCCCTCACCATCCTCCCCTACCCCCATCATCCATCTCTCCACCATTCACCCATACCCCTCACCATCCACCTCTACCTCTCACCATCCACCCCTACCTCCCACCATCCACCCCTACCCCTCACCATCCACCCCATCCTCAATCACCCAATACTACCCCTCACCATCCTCCTCAACCCCACCATCCACCCCTACCCCTCACCATCCACCCCTACCCCCACCACCCACCCTACTCTCTCTTACTCAAGACATCCACCCTACTTCAGGCACCTGCCCAAAGCCCATGCATCCACCAACCTGCCTGAGACAGCAAAGGACCCTCCACCTAAATTCTTATCTGCTCTTCAAGGGTTTCCATCCATTCCACTCACCCTCCGAGTTATCACCATTGCAGTGGGTGAGACATTTCACTTGAGGGAATCAAGGGTTTTTTTGGTCCCCTCTCCCTTAAAAATATTTCAGGGAGTTGAGCGATGAAAAGCTGCCCTTCCCTTAAGACACATACACATTGGCCCAGCATAGTGTGCTAGGCAGTACCCTAGAATGCAGCAGGCACATACAGGGCACCTGGGTCCACCTGAACTTCAATCAACCACAGATAATTTCTTAACTTACACTAGATTTAGATAACACTATATACAACCCTACTCTACTACCATGTATTAGATTATGCCAAAAAATAATCCATGGTTATTGTAAATGCACACTTACCTGGCACACTGTATTTTGCTTGCTCTATCTGGCAACTCCTTCCATAAGGGAAGTCTGAAGTGAGCAGTCGAGCTGGGAGAGCAGAGTCATGTGGGGCGGGGGAATGATGGGGTCCCACAGCCATGCCCATAAGCCCATTGACCACATCTGCATGGCACAGGGAGAAGGAGGGGAGGACAGGTGGGTCCCGCCATGGCCACCCCTTCATCAGCCCGTCAACCACAGCCTGCACGGCACTCATCCCATGAGCTGTCACCCGGCACCCACCAGGAACTGAACAAGAAGGACATGGCTGTGTCCTCAGGGAACTTAGGGAGGACAGTTATCTCCCCCACAACACAGTTCAATCAAATGTACCAAGGGGCAGGTGTTAGTCTAATATTAACCAGTGCTGGGAACACTGCACGATCTTAGTTCCTTCTTGGAACACTTGTTTTCAAAAAGCTGAAGGAAAATACATCACAGTGATACAGAAGTTGAACCAGCCTCTGACCCTGAGCACCAGTGCACTAAGCAGGTGATGGGGCGGCCCCAGTACAGGCAACAGCACATGGGGTCTGGGGGCAGCCGGGGATCCAAGCTTAGCCTGGGCAGCATGTGAGGTGAGCGGCCAGCAGCACACCCAGTGTCACCTGGTGCCTCGGTAAATGAGGCTGCCAGAAAAAGCATGGATTAAGCAAGAGTTTATTTTGCCTGGGGTCATCATTTTAGCAATATAAACTTACGTCATTAATTTGCATTGGCATCTGATCATTTTGTGAAATGTGGAGTTTCTGAGGGCGGCAAGGCACCTAGAGTCCAGCACCTTCCCTTGCTGCCCACTCTGGCAGAGGCCCCAGGCAGAGAAGAAGGCGGCAGAGAGGTAGACTAGCTGATGAAATTTCTGATTTTGTAACTGGAGCCTTCTTTCTCATTAATTTTTTTCACTTTTCCCTTTTTATGGAAACAGAACATACATACAGAAGGTACATTTAAAGTATTAGCTTGATGAATTTTTACAGCCTGCACTCACCCTCATCATCAGGGCCGGATGAACAACCTGAACACACAGCAGCCCTGAACCCTCTACGGGCCACTCCCAGGCACCAAGCTCTGGCACCCTCACTTCTGAAGGCAGAGAGTGATGTGCCTGTGTTTTTGCACTTTATACGAATATATTTTGTCTTACATCTTAATTGCGTATGTTATTTATCCCCAAGTTCCCTGAGGACAGAGCCGTGTCCCTCTTCTTCCCTCCTGATCAGTTCCTGGCGGGTGCGGGGTGGCTCTTGGGATGAGTGCACGCTTGGTAGTGAAGGGGTGGCCGCGCCTGGACCCACCCGCTCTCTCTCTCAACCTCCCTGTGGTTGACAGGCTGCTGGGCATGGCTGTGGGACACCATCAGTGATTACTCTCCCTTTAACGCTTTCAGAATCAGCAATACAAGCAGTGCTTTCAACCCAAAAGGCCCCTTAGTCCCAGGCCATAGGGATTTTTAAAAAGCCGTGGGATACGGAGCTGGTACAAGTGGAGTCTCTCTTATTCGAAACGCCTGGTACCAGAAGTGTTTTGAGTGTTTCATTGTTTCATATTTTGGAATATTTGCATATACATAATCAGACATCTTGGAGATGCTACCCAAGTTGAAACACAAAATAAATTCATGCTTTATATACACATAGCCTGAGGTAATTTTATACAATATTTTTAATAGTTTGTAAATGTAACGAAATTTTGGTTACACTGTGACTGCAACCTGTCACATGAGGTGATATGGTTTGGCTGTGTCCCCACCCAAATCTCAACTTGAATTGTATCTCCCAGAATTCCCACGTGTTGTGGGAGGGACTGAGGGGGAGGTAATTGAATCATGGGGGCTGGTCTTTCCTGTGCTATTCTCCTAATAATGAATAAGTGTCACGAGATTTGATGGGTTTATCAGGGGTATCTGCTTTTGCTTCTTCCTCATTTTCCTCTTGCTGCCACCATGTAAGAAGTGCCTTTCGCCTCCCACCATGATTCTGAGGCCTCCCCGGCAATGTGGAACTGTAAGTCCAATTAAACCTCTGTTTCTTCCCGGTTTTGGGTATGTTTTTATCAGCAGCATGAAAACGGACTAATACATGAGGTCAGGTGTGGAATTTTTCACTTGTAGCTTCAGGTTAGTGCTCTAAACGTTGTAGATGTTAGGACATTTGGGATTCCAGGTTTTTGAATTAGGGATGGTCAGCCTGTAGGGCAAAAAGCCAGGTGCAGCAGCCTCCAGTCTGCAGGCCTGAATATTGGGCTGCTAATGCAGGAGAAGGCAAGATTGATCTGATGTCAAATATTGAAGCTGAAACGTGTCAGTGCCCATGTGGATCAATGTTTCATGTGAGGACAATGCTGACATTTTTCTAACCAGCTGGACGATTTTAAACCATTGTGCTGAAAGAAAGACAATCAAAGAATTATTATTTTTTTAAAAAATCTCCCTAGCTTATAAAGTTTAACACTGAAATACAGTCCTTAAGAATATCTTCTTCTAAGTGTGGTGTACAAATTCCATTTCTGCAGTGGTTTGAGGCTGATGTGCTTCTACAAGACGGTTTTGTGGTCTGGCCTAGCTATGCAGACCCTTTTGTTTCTGTTTCTGGAAATACGTCAGGCATGTTGCCCTGTTGGTGTAATTTCCTTTAATTCATCCTCGGTCACAGTTTTCCAGGGCCTCTGGGCATGGGCGTTGATAATCTCTATGCCTGGCAACACCAACGTCTGTGAGCCCAGCCTGACAATGATTCTACCACCTGTCAATGGAGCAGGTTTCTGTGTAAACAAGTGTGTGAATAACTGCTGAAATATTGATGCTTTATTGCCTCAACGGAGGCCACAGTTTCCTTTATTTTATGATGGTACTTGAAATAATGTTTGATAAGAACCTACCCAAAGTCCTCCTCACATTCAGCATCTTAGAGTTTCAAAAGAAACGTGTTGAGGTTTCTGTTCAAATTCCAGAAGATCCGACCAGATCCTGGGAGTCATCATCATGCTTCTGGTGGATTTTCTCCTGCTCGCATCGCAGAGTGTGATTCTGAGACCCCTCTAGCTGTCCCAGTCCCCTATGCCCAAATTAATTCATTCACTTCAGTGCTTCAAAAACTGTCTTTAATTCTCACAAGCCCCAAGTTGATGCATTCTTCTGAAATCCTTGCCTGATGACACTAAGTATCCATTCCCTGCCATTCTCTGTCACCACACGCTTTATATTTTCTCATTGCACATAGTAAAATATGTAATTTTATATTTGCTTTTCATTTTACTTTCCATCTCCTTCACCAATGTGGAAGCTCCAGGAAGGGAGAGCTGATGGACTTTCTTCCCCTGTTGTTTTGCTACTATCACGCACACAACGCCTGAATTACAGTCGCTGCTCAATAAACATCTGTTAATGAATACATGGTAGTGGCGCAGGGGCCTGGTGCGGGTGAAAACCTCCCTGTATTCCTCTTTAGCTCAGCACTCAGGGTACATTCCTTCCTGTGCACAGTGGAAAGTGACTCTGCTGAGCCCTCTGTCACCGCAGCCTCTGCAGAGGTCCGGGCACACGGCCACCTCAGAGCCCTCCTGCAAGCGTAGCAGCCTCGCACGCAACCTGGAGAACGTGCACATGCGTGGGACTGGCCCTGGTTCCCGCCACACTGGGAGGTGGCCTTTGCAGAAAGTTGTCATGTAACAGCCCTGCCAAGGGGAGGGTGGGACGTCCCGGTTTCACATGGATAAGGTTCTTTAGGGCAGGCTCCCTACAACACTTAGCAAATAAATAGTGTTTATTCATGTGCTCATCCAAACATTTGTTGCCCAGTGCAAATTCACTAGAATCATAGCGTCAAACAGCTGGATGATCGCTCGTCATCACACATAGACTTGAGGAGTCCCAGAGCTAATGTCAGCAAAATGATGGATGGATGCATAAGAGATAGACAAATAGATAATAGGTTAATTGAGACAGATAGATGGTAGATAAGGATGACAATGAACTTAGGTATAGATAGACAGTAAATGTGGATAGGTAGGTAGTTAGTAGGTAGATAGATAACAGGTTAATAGAGATAGATAATAGATAATTAATAGAGAGAGAGAGAGATAGATGAGAGATAGAGATGACCCTGGCTTTATCATTTATTGTTATCATTTCGACAAGGCAGAGACCCCAGCCCGTGGAGAAGCTGTTGGTGGTGCAGCTGGAGTGTGCGAATGTTTATGCACACATGTGTTTTTGAGGGGGAAGAGAGGAAGGAAAGAGGAAAGAAGAAAAACAACGGGACAAAGCACCCAGGGCCGCCATTCACGGGTCCATGTGTTAAACAGGCGGTTATTTGGATAGTTGCTGCTGAAAGCTTCTGCTACCTTCCCCAGTTCAGGAATGAAACACACAGGCCCTGGTGGTGGCTCTGGTTTTTTCTGGAATTGTTCTACTGGAAACTGCTCTCTGTGAATTGACGGCTAATGAGACAAGCAGCCGGAGCAAATGAGGGGCAGCGCTCTCCTCCCGTGTCCACCCTGTGGGCTCCTCCCAGGCCGAGGAAGCTCGCTGCCCAGGCTTGGACAGACCCACAAACAAGGGGAGCGGACAGCTCCACAACACTCAGCCCGTGGGGACCGGAGCAGGTGACTCTCCACCCAGCCTCTCTCCTTTGGACAAACATGAACTCTGGAGACGTCTGGGTGCAGCTGCCTCAGGCCCTGCTGTCTTCAACAGGACTGAGGTTGCAGTTTAGTTGGCTTTCCTGTTCCTGCTTCCCTGGGTCCCCCTCAAAGAAGACGTCTGCACCCCTGTGCCACCTCACTCTGGCATAGCCCTGCTCCTCCAAACCCCCAGGCCTGCCCTCCCTTGTCCAGGCAGATCTGACAATCTCCACAGTGCGGTGCAGACTTCAGCTCCAAGAAGTTGCTGATGATGGAGATAAAATCCTTTCCTGAGAGAGTCATGAACCGCGGCCTGTTTGAGGTCAAAAGAAGAAATGAGAACAAAGACAAGCCAAGGCTTCGCAGTGAGCCCTGAGACACCTCTCAGCTGGCCGGGTGGCCAGAGATCCCCCCTGCAGGAGCCGCATCGAGGCTGGTGGGCCACGTCTCCCAGCAAGCGGCACACAAGAAGGCTCCTCCCAAGAGGAGGCATCTGCGGTCTTCCCAGAGCAAAGGCAGCAGCCCCGGGAGCCCAGCCAGTCACTGGCCACCTGCACGCCTCTACACGGCAGACCTGGCCAGGCGGGCAGTGCCCATGGCCCCTTGCGAATAGAATGTGCTGGAACAGGCGGAAGCTGGGCAATTGTCCTGCACTCTGGCCAGCCAGTCCGTGGACGCTCCTGCCAGGCAGGACTGAGCCACTCCCAGTCGGGCGGCTGCCAGCCTTTGCTCAAATCCAGCCACGCCCTCTCTGGATACGGTCTGGACACGGGCAGGCCGAGCAGGCAGTTGCCCCCCTGGCTGGCTCTGACCTCCTGCAGCTCAAGAGAGGATGCATCGCGCTTCCAGGCATCCGGGTACTGAGCGCCGCTGCTCCGCCGTTTCTTTCTGCTACCGCTAATTCAAAACAGGGCGGGGAGCAGCTAGGCAGCAGCTGGGAGAGCTGCGGGCCCCTCCACCCAGTTGCTGGTGGGCTCCATCCGGCCGCACCGCCCGCACATGCTCACCTCCAGCTGCCTCGGCCCAGCGGCACGGATGGACTCAACGGCGACCACCGCGGCAGCTCCCAGGGGACTCCCCACAGGTCAGCTGAGCTTTGCTTTCTGTCAGCGTGCACGGTTCCCAAATGTCGGTGGTGATTTTTGTGAGGTGGGAGGTCAGCACAGGAAGAGTGGGGAGGCGAACCTCCCTTCCCGCTGTTTCCCGCCTTTTCCTCCTGGCCGTTGCCTTTCCACGTTGTCCTCCCTGCTGCCTGCCCCCGCCCACACTGAGCAGGAAGGTGGGGTGTGGGCGGGGAGGGGAGTGGAACTGACGGAATCAGAAAGGGTGGTGCCATTGTCTCCGGCCTAGCTTCTATTTAATCATTAGTTTCAATTCAGGAAAACGTTCTTTTGAGGTAATTTTAAAAATAAATCACATGCACCTCTCGAGTTAAGAAAACCAAGTGTCACAATCGTTGTTACCATGCAGGTGAGAGGAGAGGAGGGAGGATGGGAAAGCGAAGGGGCATGAGAAAGGCTGATGGGACTGAGCATCTACAGCTCACTGGCCTCCACGCACGTGCTGGCCCTCCCAGTCCACAGCACCAGCGGCATCTTCCCCACCCTACAGCGAGGAGGTGGATGCTGCCCCAAGGTGAGGAGCATGTCAGGGTGGCTTCCAGGTTCAGGTTCTCACCCAGGCCTCAGCCTCATATGTGCATTCTGCTCTAGAACATTCCTGTTCATGCGTGGTCGTCGCTCACTGGTGGCCGCTTAGGTGCACTTCCCAGTGGCACTGCCCAGCACGGAGCAATGCCTCTGAGTGGCAGTTCCCACGGCCCCTCCCAAGGCGGAGGATGCTGCCGCCAAGGAAACTGGGTCACCACGGACGCTGGTGAGCTATGGAGCTATCAGTGAGGTGTGGATTTCTGAGGCCTCTGGCAGGAGCCAGAGTAAAGGCCCTGAGTGTCTAGACTAGCCAGAGTGTCTGAGTGTAGGTCAGCAAATGTGGGCAAATGTCTAGGAGGTGGTGTCCTGCAGGGAACTGAAGGCCCGTGGGGGACGTGACCAACTCAGCATTCCGCTGAGGCTACAAACAGCAAACTGTTTATCATGAATGCAGGATGTGGGCAAACTCACAGTGCCCTGCCACCAAAAGGTTTGCTAACAGACATCACTCCCTAGCTCTGGGCTCCTTGAAGTTATCTGCTTAAAAAATCTAGTGCCTGTTATCCAGAAAATGCAAGCCTACTGTGAACCAAACGACAGACAGACAATCACCAACCACCTCCCGGCCTTTCTCGCTATCTCTTTTTGCCTAATGAATACGGAGGGCTGTGTAAAGTTCAGGGCCCAAAGGCAAGGTGCCCCCAACCCATTCTTCCAAATATACTCTTTTGTCTTTTGTCTTTTATTCCCGCGTTGCCCCCCTTTGTTCAGTCCAATAGGTCCGCAACAGTGTCCCGAGGGTATGAATCCTGGAAGACAACGCTCCACTAAGCAGGCATTTACCAGGTTAGTGCCTGTTTCCTGGGTATTAAGGGAAAACAGTAAAATGTTCTGTACGGGGGTCCCAGTTCTGCGTCACACGAGAAGAGAGTGTGTTTTTTTACTTTTTTAATGTGGCTCAATAAAATTTTAAATCACATATGTGACTCTCATTGTATTTCTATTACACAGTATGCTTTTTACCGTGTCAAAATATCTGGTGGTTTCAATCAAATTGGTTAGTTAGCACCATGTTCAAGAAAAACTCTGCTTTTAGGAAGGTACTAAATGGTTGGCTGGTTGGGTTTTTTTAATGGAATTATATAACGTGTTATCACTAATTTGGCTGCAGAATAGGAGTCTGGGGTTTGGCTATAATGGCCTCTGAGGTCTTCTAAGCCTTATAGCTCTGTGATATTAAACTTGGTAAAAAGATGCTAAGAGATTCCTAGATGACAAGCCAGAAAGTATTCGCAGCCTCATAAAGTAGAGACAACTCAGCCGCTGTGAAGGGATAAACATCTCCACTGCCACATTCGAAGTCTCCTCCGCGAGGCCTCAGTTTTGGGTCTGGTGATCTGGCTCCAGTTCCCCACTCCAGGTGGGAGCTTTGCAGGCATGGGCTAGTTATTCGAGTTCCAGGTGCCTGGGTGACCCATTTGTAAGGTGGAAATAGCAAAAGTCCCTCCCCAATGCTATCAAAGGGTAGTGATGCGAGACAGGAGAAGTGTGAAGACGCTTTATAAAACTCAGAGTGCTAACTACTGGGGCTTTTCCCCCTCTAGGTAGAAAGTTATAGAAGAAGGTGGCATTGTCTAAGAAACAAAATAATCACGTTAATGAATAAGGAAGGAAAGATTTCTGAGATTAAATAAAATTTTAATAGATTGATTTTTTAATTCCATATTTATCATCAAAGTCGAGCAGAACCCAAAACTGATCCTTATGGTTCCGAAAGCGGCCTTCTGTGGCATGGAGTTGTTGAGCAGAGTCTAGTTCTGCATGCATATCCTGCTGGGTTGCACCTGTTTAATCTTTGCCTTTCCTTTGCCCAAAGAGTCAGCATGTGAATTTGTTTATGAGGAGAACGACTCAAATTAATAACGAGGTGTTTTTGGTTTTTTTTTTTTTTTTAAATCTTTGGAATGTGCCACATCAAGTTCTGCTCCATTTCCTGGTGATTCAGATTCTAATGATGACCTTCACTCTCCCAGAACATCCTCCTGTGACTGGCAGCAGGCCCTCTTCGCCATCCACAGGAGTGGGGGCTGCTCCAGGCACACAGCCAAGGGGGATCAGCCCCGGGGAGGGGGCCGCAGTGCACCTCCTCCTGGCATCTTTCTCCCCCCGTGGGTCCACACTCTCTGACACCATCTGGCTTCCCTCCTGACAGCCCAATGCAGCAGACAGATGGCAGCGTTTACAGTTTCCACAGTGATGAGGGGCCTCCAGACAGTGCAGGGTGACCCAGGCGTGCCCTCAGAGCCTGGCGTGGCCCAACTCTGGCTGCGCAGTTGCCCCTGGGTTGTCCCCTGACTGACATCGCTTGGTCCCTTCCTCTGCTTCATTTGGGAATCCTTTGTTGTTCAGTGACCAGGGAAATTGAGAAAATAAGCAGTGTGCTGATGTCATGGAAACAGTATATAGCAACTAAAATACACCAGCTTTCCTGTTTTTCCAGGCCCATATTCTACCAGATCAACCAATCCATGGCTTTGAGTATCAGCTGCCCACAGCGCGCTTAGCACCATGCGAGAGGCCATGAGGAAGGAGGGAGGCAGGTGTGGTCACCATCCTTTAAAAATTCAGATGTGAGGCCGGGCGCGGTGGCTCACACTTGTAATCCCAGCACTTTGGGAGGCCGAGGTGGGCAGATCACGAGGTCAGGAGATCGAGACCACGGTGAAACCCCGTCTCTACTAAAAATACAAAAAAATTAGCCGGGCGTAGTGGCGGGCGCCTGTAGTCCCAGATACTCGGAGAGGCTGAGGCAGGAGAATGGCGTGAACCTGGGAGGCGGAGCTTGCAGTGAGCCGAGATTGCGCCACTGCACTCCAGCCTAGGCGACAGAGCGAGACTCTGTCTCAAAAAAAAAAAAAAAAATTCAGATGTGAGACCGGGAAACACACCCAGCAGAAACAATAGGAGTAAAACTGAAGAAAGGAAAACATGCCAGCATGAAGTTTTTGAGAAAAGACTCCTTAGAGGAGACAGGACACTGTCTTTCCCCCGTCACTGGGAGTGCCTAATGCCTAGTGTCAGGGCAGGGCTCTGAGCTGTAATTATCTTTCCTTACACCTACTAGTCCACAGAGGAAAATTAAAAGGCAAAACTGTTAAGATCAACCGGGCGCAGTGGCTCATGCCTGTAATCCCAGCACTTTGGGAGGCCGAGAAGGGTGGATCACTTGAGCTCAGGAGTTCAAGACCAACCTGGCCAACAGCGTAAAACCCCGTCTCTACTAAAAATACAAAAATCAGCCGAGTATGATGGTGCATACCTGTAATCCCAGCTACTTAGGAGGCTAAGGCATGAGAATTGCTTGAGCCTGGGAGGTGGAGGTTGCAGTGAGCCAAGATCGTACCACTGCACTGCAGCCTGGGTGACAGAGAGAGACTCTGTCTCAAAAAACGAAAACAAAAACAAAAAACCCTGTTAATATTGGGCCCATTTGCCCCAAGAACAGTTAAATTATTTAGTAACAAACCAAACCAAGTTTAAAGTTATTTCAGTTGGCAAGAATTCTAGCAACCTGGTTGCCAGAATTCGTTCACCGGGGTTCACAGGTGCAAACTATGAGCCATTCTCGTCCATTTCCTAAAAAAAAGAAAAACTTAAAAAAAGAAGAGTACGGGACAGCTTAGGAAATCACGGGGTTCCGGCCGTGAAGCTGAACAGAAGCTCCTGGGCACCAAGGCTGCAGCCACACGGAACACGCCACCTCAGCTCTGATGCCACCAGCTCCAGCCACACGCACACGACCAGTTGCATCCTACAAGTGTGCACTGCCACACCTCCGCAAATATTTCATTATCCTAACCATATCCTCACACTTTATTTGGTTGGCAATAATGGAGACTAAACTGCTTCATATAATTTATCTTTCTAAATAATGGAAATTGACTCCTTTAAAACTTTTAAACCATTTTAGATGGCCTGTAATATATGAAACTTTTTCTTACATTCTTCAACAAATAGCAATTTAATGTGTGTGTACGATTCAGTATGAGTGTTAAAAAAGTCAATTTTGGAGCAATTATATCATTGAGTCCATTGAATTATAGAAGGATTTTTGAACCCACATTAAATGTTCTCAGGCTTTAATTACTTTAACTTTCATATTTCTTCTTACAGTTTTTCTTCTCCTTCTCCTCCTCCTTCTTCCTCTTCTTCTTCACATTTCTTGCTGTATTTTCTATCAAATCTTAGGATAAGAAGTGGGTTGGCTAAGTAATTAGAAAAAGTTTAAAAAATACCTTTCAGAACAGAGAAAACAATAAACAGGTGAGAGAAAACATCAAAAGAGCAATGACTCATTGCTAATGTTAGAGACCCTCCAAGGCTCAGAGTTTTTCTGACCCCAAACTCTTGTCCTTGTCCCTGTGCTGCCCTTTCCCTCTCCTCTGACCTTCCCCAGCACCATCAACACATATGTTTCCATCACCTGCAGCCTTCAGTCCAGCTGCCTTTCCTCTCCTTCCTCTACCAACAAGCTTCCCAGTAAACACCTTACACTTTCCTTTTCTACTTCCTCACTCTTCATTCACACTTTTAAAAGCTGAAATTTCACTCCCCAACCCCACCAGGAAAGAAATAAAATTTACCAAACATCACTCCAGTGGAGAAACCGCCCTTGCTGAAGGTATTCACACAGCTACCTAACTGATAAATCTGGTGCATACAATTCCCATCTCAAGGTCTTTGACCTTTCTTCCACATTTGGTACAAGTGACTACCCTCATCTTCAAACTGCTTTTCTCTCAATTCCACAAAAATTCTTTCTGGATTCCTTCCTATATCTCTTATGACAGATTCTTTGCCACACTCTTTTATGGCTTTGTCTTCTTCTGCCTGCTCCTTAAGTGTTGGGATTTCCCCAAAGATTAATCTACAATCTTCTTTCAACTCCATACTGACTGAGAAGTGCTATTAATGCACCAGGGGCCCTATCCTGGTGCTGTGGTTTGGATGTGTCCACTGAAGTTCATGTTTTGACAACTTAATCCCCAGTGCAACAATGCTAAGAGGTGGGACCTTTGAGAGGTGATTAGGTCATGAGGGCTCTGCTTCATAAATGGATTACTGTCGTCATTACATCTGGGAGGTGGGCTCCTGATAAGTGAATGGGTTCAGCCCCCATCCCCCTCCTTTGCATTTCCACCTTCCACCACCCACCATGTGATGTCAGAGCACAAGGGCCCTTGCCAGATGCTGGCAACTTGATATTGGACATGTCAGTCTCCAGAACTGTGAGAAATACATTTCCGTTCATTGTAAATTACCCAGTCTGTGGAATTCTGTCATATTAGCATGAAACGGACTAAGACATCTGTTGAGAGGTTATGGTTTTGTCCATCTGATTTGTCATCTTTACCTCTCTCTTTGCAAATACGATTCTCCTTGTGGTCAGGCTGGAGCCAGCCCTCTGTTGTGAAGAGTCAGTGGGGAGACAGGCCTGAAAAGGTAGAAATACCTGGGAAAGGGAAGGGCATTGGAAATGTTCCTGAAGACAGCAGCCGCTGGGCCTATGGAGGGTGGGGGAGGTGGATGGGGAGGCTCCCCTGGGGTGCTGACGTCTTCATATTGTTCAAGGGGCACAGAGAAGCAATCGGGTATTTGTGGAGTCTCTCTTTGCCAGGGCTCAGCCTCTTTGGTGGTGGTAGCAAGAGCTTAATGGTTCTACCTGCGTCCCTGAACTGTACTTTCATGTGTCTACCCGCCTGGTAGACATTCTCCCCAAAACCCCTGCAAGCAAATTGAACCTGCCGTATTCCAACAGCACCCACTGGCTCCTCACCTTCAAAAATGCTCTAATTCTGTCTGTCTTATCTTTGTTAATGACATTACCTATGACCTAGTGGCCAAGGTTGGGACCCCATAAGGTCTTGTCTCCTCCTATTCTCTGTCCTCTTATTCTTCACATCCTATTAGCACACAAGTGTGAATCAGCCAGGGTCCCGGCAGGACAAGGTGGCCCACTTAGAGGGTTTAACTGAAAAGAGTTTTATGAAGGGACTATTTACTTGAGTGTGGGTGGGGCTGAGGGAACACAAAAGAGAAGACAAAATGTTGAAATTTGTTCATAGGACATGTCCGGATAGGCAATCTAGAGACAGAAAGCAGACTGGTGACAGCCTGGGGTAGTGGGGTTGGGGAACATGGGGAGTGGCCACTAAGGGGTATGGGTTCTTTCAGGGATGACACTGCAGAATGTTCTAGAAGGGATCGTGGTGATGGCTGCACAACTCTGTGAATGTGCCAGACACCAATGAATGGCACGGTGTAAACCAGTGAACTGCATGTACATGAATTACATCTCAGTAAAACCGTGAGAGTTGTTTACAGGGAAGAGGAGGAGGCATTGGGAGCATTCAGACTGAGCAGTAATAGGGACTGAGGAGCCAGCAGCCTGTGGGCCTGGAGGCAGAGGGGAGGGACCAGTGGTTCTGAAACCTGGAGCCACCTGCCTGAGGTTCTTCTCCAGGCAGAAAAGAACAAAGTCACAGCCAGACCCAGAAAGCCAGGGAGTAAACAGGGAGAAAGACCCCATGCTCCCTCCCCCGGCCCCCAGGCTCTGGCCCAGACCGTACTTCCGGATCAGGAAAGGCGGGCTCCTGGCTTTGGCAGAGCCAGCAGAGGAGAGCAGCCATTCCCCAGCCCTGCTGCCTCAGAAACTGCACATGGTCATCTCCCTGTCTCTACTGTCACCACCTTCTCAAAACCCCTGTGAAATCCTGTCTCCAGTCTCTCAGCTCCAGTCCACACCTCCTCACATTGGGGTGACTGGGGTGCTGGGGTGGGGGGCCCGTGCTCATCAACAGGTCAGTCCCCACAGGCTGTTCCCAAGAGGAAATGCTGACCCAGGGTGGCCAGGTTTCCCAGATTGTAGATACAATTAAAAATAATAATAAAAGACGTGGCCTGTCAATGCAGACCACAAAGCGAGTCCGGGGGCTGCCCGTTGGCCACTTCTGCCCAGTGAGAGAGCCGGGGCGCAGGAAGGCAGGGCTCTTGGACCCACTGCCACCGGCATCATAATGGGGTCCTCTTGGGTAAGCATTGTGCTGGGGAAGAGAAGGAGCCCAAAAGGGGACACTGAGGACCCCAAACACAAAGCCCCCACCGGGTGGACAATAGCTTCTGACTGCTGACCTGTGTTCCTTTAGGCCGGCAGCAAGAATCTGCAGAGCTTTGTCCCAACCGCTTGCTTTCCTCTTTTCTCGAACCCAGAACCAGTTGCCTCTTGTTGGGCTTTGTGGGGTGGCAGATACACGCCCGGCTTGTCCTCAGCCCCTGACTCTTCTCTCAGGCTCTTGCCGTGCACAGTGTCCATGCAGCCCCTTCGCTGGCCATTGTCACTGTCTCCATCACAAGTAGAATGAGGATGCTGGGCCTCGCAGGGCTGTGCCGAGGGCGGTGGCTTCTCCATGAAGGGCCTACCTGTGGGCCAACAGACCTCAGCGTGTGGCTTTCGTGATGTCCACACCTGTGGCACCCGTCCTCTCAGTCCCACACGTGGCAGCCCTGAGGTGTCCTTGCCCTGCCCCATGCAGGGGGCCCTGTACCCCACTCCTTGTATACGCCATGGGTTGATCTTCCCTGGGCCCACCTGTAGTCCAGCCTGGTGCCAAAAAGAAAATCAGTCAAAGGAGGGCAGAAGGAGAGAGAGTGTCCTGGAAACATCCTTGCGACCCGCACCCCATCACCTGCTGCAGCAGAGCCTCGCCACATGAGGAAGGCCACGTGGGCAGGAGGCGGGCGGAAAAGCAGCCTCAGTGCCAGATGCCTGGCCTCACACACATCACCAGGAGGTGTGTTGACATCGCTGTTCCACAGGTGAGGAAATGGCCACGAGGCTCGGAAAACAGCAAGGTCACCTGCCCCTGTCAAACTTCAAGAAGGTGCAGTCTTAGGACTGCCTGTCCCCCAGAGCTCGCCACTCCAGGAGCCCGAAGTCTTAGGAAGTCAGCAGCACTCACACAGCAGTCAGGACACGCGCCTGACTCAGTCACCTGCTGCCACCAGGCCCAGCTCAGGTACAGCGGCCAAGACAGCATACCCAACCACCAGGTGTCTGGAATATAAAACAGGCTGAAGTTTTGGGTTCCTAGTGCTTATTCCCCAACAATAAAACACAAGCATCATCAATGTGGAAAGGTTAGCAACAAGCAGTTTAGACTGGGAAATTTGTCACAGACAAGAAGGAAACTTGAATTTTCTTTTTTTCCAACAAACTGAAGACAACATGCAAGGACATATCTTCTGGGAGTAGAGCTTCAAAATAAAAGCCTCCAGAAACATTTCATAAAGACATTTTTCACAGAAAGTAAACATCAAGGAGAATGTGGTGGTTTGGATTCTTTCCTGAAACAGAAGTTAAAATAAAATGTTTTGACAAAGAAGAAGTGCTATTTTGATCTCCCTGTGAGATTTTTACAAGAAGCTCTGGTAGGAGTTTTTAAACAGGGTAAACTCTTGTTTGGTGGCAATGTTACTGTGTGTGATTGATATTTCATATTGGCAGACAGCCAGCAGGTGAGGAGGAGGAGGTAAAGGTTAGGAGGATTCTGCTTTTTCTTCCAACAGGAACTAGAGACAGAAGAAACTACTCCAGTACTACTGAATCTCCAAGCAGAATTTACTACTGAAAAGGTAGGCATCATCACTGATACAGTGTCAGAGTTCTACAACACGGCTAGCCTGAAGAGCCCATTTTTATCTCTCGGTGAGATTGATTTTCCATTTTTCTTGTCATTCTCCATTCATAGTCTACTCTCCTATTTCGCATAAACTACAATAAGAAAACACAGTAAGTTAGAATCATTGAGCATTCTTTAGTCTTTTTTCTTATAAACAGACACTATACCGTACAACACAGCAGAGCTCTGATAACATTTTAATATGCACCGATGCCAGATATTCAGGCTGCCCACCCAAAAGTGAAAGTTTTAGTTGCTTGTTTGTAAGTATCTGAATAGCCGACTTGAACTAAGAGGAAAATGCTGGAAATGCATTAACCTTTCATCTGGTTATATATAGATATAATCAGACTGGTATTTGTTTATAATTACAAGTACCATCTGAAACTGAAAAAAAGTTAGTGATGTGTTGACAAATACTTACATCCCCTCCCCCAAATTCTTAATGTCAAAAAGAAAAAAAAAAGCATATTTTTGAAGGACTGCCATCGCCAAGCTGCTTGGCAGATGATACAGCCTCTGCCTATTCTCTCAGTAACCCTGAAAGGTGGGTGCCAGGACTCTGAAGGCTCCGGGGTTTTACCCTACTTGCAAGCCAACAGGTGGGCCTGCAGTGGTTCTGTGAATGCTGGCAGCAGACCTGAGCCCCTTGAGCCCAGGACAAGTAGCTTTACTACTCCCACACAGCAGGCAGTAGGGTATGTGTGCCTCAGTTCCCCTTGCTCTCCAAGTCCCATGGGGGTGAGGTGGAAAGTCCCAGCTGGATCCTGCATATCTGGTGGGTGTGTGTCACAGCTGACAAAGTCCAAGCTTGGGAAACCCCGTTTTTTTATGATGGGCTGCAAGCAAACCTGACCTTCGCCCCAGAAGGAGACATTATCTCTATCTCCCAAGATGGTGTCACAAAGGGCTGTTGATGGCTTTGCACACAAGATAAGTGGCAAGTGGAGACGCATGGAGAATTAGCTCTCAGTGGTGGGCAATGTTATTCCACTTATCACAGATTCATAAAGGAAGCATTTGAGAAGGTAATCAGCCTGCTCAAGTCACAAAGCTTATTAAATTGAAGAATCAGAAGTCAAATCCAGGTGGGTTTGACTCCAGAACTCTCCCTTCTGTATCTTACAGCCAAATAGTAGTCCTCCACATTAGAGCATGATTAATCAATATATAAAAGGTATTATGCGTCAGGCAAGGTGGCTCATGCCTGTAATCCCAGCACTTTGGGAGGCTGAGGTGATGGATCACTTGAGGTCAGGAGTTCGAAAACAGCATGGCCAACATAGTGAAACCCCGTCTCTACTAAAAATACACAAATTAGCTGGGTGTGGTGGCATGCACCTGTAACTCCAGTTATGCGGGAGGCTGAGGCATAAGAATCGCTTGAACTGGGAAAGCAGAAGTTGCAGTGAGCCGAGATCATGCCACTTCACTCCAGCCTGGGCGGATCACTTGAGGTCAGGAGTTTGAGACCAGCCTGGCCAATATAGTGAAACCCTATCTCAAAAAATAATAATAAATAAATAAGTAAATAAACAAAAGGCATTAGGACCACAAACTCCTGAATTTACCACACTGGCACCTTGAATATTTAGAGCGTTTCAACAACAAACCTATGATCACTGGCCCTTTAACCAGGCCTCGCAATCTAGCATTATGCCCTTTAACCTCACCCCACAGTCTAGCAATCTGCATTTTTCATATGCAGAGCATGAGATATAGAAAGTCAAATCAGAGCCATTGCCCCTGGAGGGCACAGCCTCCCTGTGCTTGGCCCCACCTGGGAGTGCAGGGCAGAGCAGGGCCACCTCTGTCCTGACTCACCACCTGTTCAAAACAGGCCACCCTCAATGCCATAGTGTGTGATACTTGCATTTGGGCACACTGTGAATTTTTTTTCTTATAAAGACAATAATATCATATTCATGCATTTTGATAATATGGTAATTTAATTAAGAAATAAATTGGGTTTCTGAAAAAATTGTATGTCATTATTATATATGCATTTCTGCAGAAATTTACTAAAAAATGCTTTCTAAAATTGTATTTAAACTTAAAAGATTATAGTTTATTTCTAGACAGAAAACAATTTTACACAATTGAAATGTATGATTTTTATTCTCAATGATTATCTATTTAGTGCTAAAATATTTATACCATATGTGTCCATTTAAAACAAATAGGAGAGTGAAATGCCAAAATTAAATGTCTAAAAAAGGATCAGAAAGAATAAAGTAGCCACATTTTTGCTAAATCTAACCACCTCAAGAAGTGAAAACCACAACGGGAACCACTCGGCCCAGGCGTGTGGCATGGCTATATATAGAACAGGATTTGATTTGCACATTGGGTAAAATCTTGTTCTCCAGCTTTACTGAGGTATAGTTAACATATAATAACCTGCACGTATTTAAAGGGTATGATTTGTTGAGTTTTAACATCTGCATACACCCATGAAAACATGATCATCAAGATAATGCCTCAGGATCGATTGTAATTCCTACTTCTCCCCCTTCCCTGGATATATGGTTTGCAAACATTTTCTGCAAGGCTGAAGTAGAATCCTGACAGCTCAAAAAAAACTCGGCCATAAATATTTCCAAATTAAAGCTTCTAAGATGGCTGTGAAGTTTTATATTATTAATTGGTATAGAAAAGCAAGATACGTTATACTCCATTTTTAACTAAAGCTGTTCAATTTGATGTTTATCTCACAAAAATAAGTTATATTATTTTTGAAATTATGTTTAATAATTTAAGAACAATTTTCTATTGAATAAGCATATATTTCAGAAATATTAATTGTACAGCTAACATAATGCTGCAGCTTGATATTTTCCCTTCAGCAAAATGAACCAAGATGAGAATATTTACATCTAGAAAATGTATTATAAATATTAGCACCTTGTTAAGCATATTGGGTAGGGATAACAAAGTCTAATACTGTCCTGTCCTGTGCAATAGAATTGATATATTTCAATCACATTACAGAATTCATGTTAATTTTTTTCACTTTAAAACAAAGTTGGGCTGGGTGCGGTGGCTCATGCTTGTAATCCAAGCATTTTGGGAGGCCGAGGAGGGAGGATCACCTGAGGTCAGGAGTTCGAGACCAGTCTAGCCAACATGGTGAAACCCCGTCTCTTACTAAAAACACAAAAATTATCCAGGTGTGGTGGCACAAGCCTGTAATCCCAAGCTACTCGAAGGCTGAGGCAGGAGAATCGCTTGAACCTGGGAGGCAGAGCTTGCAGTGGGCCGAAACTGCGCCATTGCACTCCAGCCTGGCAACAAGAGCGAAACTCCATCTCAAAAAAAAAATAAACAAAACAAAACAAAACAAAAAAGTTGTACTACAACATAGATGAACCTTGAAAATATTATGCTAAGTGAAAGAAATCAATCACAAAAGACCATATATTTAAATTTGAAATGTTAGATGAACTGAACATAGTCTTAGAAAGGTGAAACTTACCGACATTGACATAAGAAGAAATAGGAGATTTTAAAAGTTCTATAAATATTCAGGAATTATCTGTACTTAAAGCTCTCCCACTCTGACCCCACCCGTCCCCCCACAAAACAAAAGTCCCAGCCCAACTAAATGTTTAAGAGAGTGTGGGGAAAGTTAGAGAATAAAAAAGGGTGGGCACTTCCCAGCGATTTTAATAAAATCAGTACAATTTAAGCATCAAACTAACAAGGACATTATAAGAAAAAAAAATAGGTCAATCTTCCTTGTACATATGTATGTAAACTTTATAAATAAAATATTAGGAAATTAAATATAGCAATGTACAAAAAGGATAATGCATCACACAAGTTGGGGCTTATTCTTAAAAGTAGTGTCTTCACATTATAAAAGAGAGGAAAAGTAAGTAATCATACAATTGATAAAGAGAAAGCATTTTTTAAAAATTTAAATCCATTTATGTTAAAAAAAACCTCTAAGCAAGCTAGGAATAGAGTGGAACTTCATTATCATGATACAGAGTACATTTTTAAATAGCTAAGAATAGAATGCAACATCATTATTATAGTAAAGAGTATTTTTAAAAACACATTTAATAGTGAAATGTTGAAACCTTTCCATCTGAGATTAGGAACTAAACAAGAATATTTTATATCACCACATTTATTCAGCATTAAACTAGTAATTCTAGCCAGTGCAGTAAAGATATGCAGACTGGCTAAGAGATAATAAAACCACTACTATTTGTTGATAATATTTCGATGTAGAATGCATAAATTATTAGAATTAAGAAGTTAGTTTGACAAAGTTGTTAGACACAGGTGAATATTTTAAAAAATCAATTATATTCCTATGTATTAGCACAGTTGGAAAATGAAATACTAAAACAGATTCACTTGCAAAAGCATAAAATATTAAATATTTAACACTAAAACTTCTTAAAAGATGCACAAGGGCTATGCAGAAAAAACTCTACAACATTTTTGAGAAAGGATAATCTAATTAAGTGGGGGAATATACCATATTCATAGATTAGAAATGTTATTATTGTAGATATATTCATTTTCCCTGAATTGGTCTATAAATCTAATGCCATGTTGATAAAAGCCTCAGCAGGATTTTCTGTGGTAATTAACAAAATAATTCTAAAATTTATGTGGATGCACAAAGGGCCAAGAAGAGCCAAGAAAACTTTAATGAAAAGAACAAGGCAGGAGGACTTAGTCTACTCCATATCAGAATTTATTATAAAGCTTCAGTAATTAAGGCAGTTTTTTGTGCAATGATAAACAAATAGACCGAAAAAATAGAATAATTGGTGCATACAGATGCACACATATAGATATTCCATTTCCGGTAAAAGTAATAGCATTGCAAAGTAGTGGAGATTTTTTTTTTCAGTAGATGGTGCTTGAATAATTTGGATAACAACATGAAAAAAAATTAAATATAACCCTTCCCTGAAGAGTTATACACAAAAGTTAATTCCAGGTATACTGCTTATTTGAATTTGAAGGGTCAAATAACAAGACTTTGAGAAAATTATATAAGAGAAAAGCCTTTAAGATTTTGGGATAGAGAAAATTGAATAGGAATAATGCTGTTTTGAGCACTAACCATAAAGAGAAAGATTGATAAATTGGACTATATTAAAATTAAAAACTGTTTTTAAATTTAAGAGTAAAAGATAATACTATGAGAGTGAAAGGCAAGCCACTGAGTGGTAGAGTGGTTATATCAAGACAAAAAGTCTCTAGCCAGTATATATCAGTAGTTTCTACAAATCAATTAAGACAGACAACCCAATAGAAAAACAAGCAAGAGACATCAAGACTTCACAAAAGAGGAGATCCAAATGATCAACAAACATGTGAGAGGATGGTCATTTTCATTAGAAATGGGGAAAATGTGAATTAAGGCAATAGAGTATCACTACACATCCACCACGATGGCTAAAGGCTGACAATACCAACTGACATCCCACTATGCTGATGATGAAAACGTAGATTGGTTCAACCTCTTTGGGAATTTGACAATATTTACTACGTGTGTGTATGTGCATACCCAATGCCTCAGCAACTCCACTCATAGGCATGTGCCCAACCAGCATGTGAGTTTGTGCTGCACATCAAGACACACACATAACTATTCACGGCAGCATTCTTATCGGCAGTCAAACATTGGAAGCAATCCAAATGTTCACTAACAGTGGACATCACAGTAGCTAAACAACAGGACATTAAACAGCAATTTATACGAAAGAACTGCTGCCTCATACAACCAAATGGATAATCTTTCATATATACACAGTCACACTCAATTCTGAGGAAAAGAAGCCAAACATACCCACAAAAATATATACTGTATTATTCCGTTTTCATAAACTTCAAAAACAAGACAAATGAGTCTGTGATGTCAGGACAGCGTTTAACTTGAGCAGGGAGTGAAGGGAGTGACTGGGAAGAGACACGAGCGGGGCTCTGAGGTGTTGGCCATATTCTGCTGTTGTGTTTAAACCTGGGTGTGTGCACAAGTGTTCATCAAGCTGTAAAATGATGGGGCATGCACTTTCCTGTATGTGTTCAACATAGAAGAACAGGAATCAATTAGGTTATCATAATAACTTAATCATTATGAAGAGGAAAATGGGTGAGGTAGAATGTATTGCAGAGCTCAGAGGAGAACATATTATCAACTGCCATGGTTGGCCTGGCTTCTTGCCAAGGAAAGAACAGAGGAAACAGAAGATAGAAAACAGGAGTTATGTTCACAGAAACCTCCCATGAGGAGGCTGGAGGGAGATCTCAGGATGACAACTCATACAAGATACTGAGTCCTAGTCCAGATGGGAGCAATGTGACTCGAGAGATGGAATTTTTCACCAAGATTCCCAGTGCCATGGTACTGCCTTCTTCCCCAGAAGACAGCATGCCCAGGTGAGCCTGGGTTCTTGCTTTTGTGTCTTCACATCCCTGCCCTGTTCTCAATGCTCTTCTGCCTGCACCAGCGGAGGGTGCCCATTAATCCATCTTTGTGATTTCCCCAAGGATATATAGAGGTGAATTCATAATTACCGTCTATTTCCATCTAAGAAAACGCAACTGTAAACTAAAAAATAATGATTCAGCTTTTTCCCTAGAGGTGTTTCCTCAGGCAACCTAACTAAGGATTAATCCTTTTACCCCAGTGCCCTCCCTAGGAAACCTCCAGATGACTTCAGGGGAATTTCATGTAGTGAACGGTTGCTGGATCTTTCTGAGTGAGTTATCATTAAAAATACATACGGGCAAATACCTAACCCGAACCCTTATCCTAACCCTAACCCTTATCCTAACCCTAACCCTCACCTGGTTTGCTAGTAGAAAACCCTGAGAATCATTTTAGACTGAAACACTTTCTTCTGGGTTAATTACCATTGTCCTCCAAGAAAAGCCATCAACTGTGACGTCCATTTTGGTTTTGGCAAAGCAAGCCTTCTTTAAACGATTCTTCACTGATAAGAATTGGATGTTTCCCTCCTCCTTTGTGTCTGTAACTTTTTTTTTTTTTTTTTGAGATGGAGTCTCACTCTGTTGCCAGGTTGGAGTGCAGTGGGGTGATCTCGGCTCACTGCAACCTCCGCCCCCCAGGTTCAAGCAATTATACTGCCTCAGCCTCCTGAGTAGCTGGGATTACAGGTGCCCACCACCATGCCCAGCTAATTTTTTGTATTTTAGTAGAGATGAGGTTTCACGGTGTTGGCCAGGATGGTCTCGATTTCCTGGCCTCGTGATCCCCACCTCGGACTCCCAAAGTGCTGGGTTTACAGGCATGAGCCACTGCACCCGGCCTTGTCTGTAACTTAATATCTGTTTTTTTTTTAACTGATATCTTATATCTAGGCTTCAAAATTAGTATTTTGCCATGTTCACCTCTCATTCTGATTTTTTTCCCAACCATTTACAAATGTAAAGAAGATGGTTAGTTCGTGAGCCATACAAAAACAAGAGGCAAAAGCTTTGCAGGTGATAATTTGTCCACCCCTGGTCTAGAATATTAAGGATTTTCTACATATTAATTCATAGTCTAAGGGACCCCAGAAATAGGAGCTGCTTGAAAAGATGTAGTTTGTGGTATTGAAAATGACATACATCTAAAAGTATTTAGAACGTTTTTAATGATGGAATTCACCCTGCTGTGTCACTCTTTTATACAGGCTGAGTATTCCCAATCCAAAAATGCAAAATGCACCCAAATCTGAAACTTTGAGTGCTGACAGGACATGCAAAGGAGCGGCTCATTGGAGCATTTTGGATTTCAGATTTTTGGATTAGGGATGCTGAACTGGTAAACAGATAGTGCAAAGACTCCAAAATCTGAAATTTGAGACGTTTCTGGTCCCAAGCATTTTGGATAATGAATACTCAACCTGCCTTACAACAAATAAACCAAACAATTAAACTAAAATAACTAACATTTTGACATTAATCTTTGAACAAGCATCTCTTCATGAATTTGCTATGTTTAAACAAATAGTTTTTAGCTAAAACACTTCTCTTACTCATAATTGAATATATTGACTTTGGATATTTTGTCATCTATACCCTTGGCTACAGCTCATTTTAAAATTATATTTTTTACTCTACTGCCACTTCACTATATTTAGGCATTGAAATTTAAACTGTAATCTTATCTTTCTTTAATGGGAAATAATGCATGTATGGGAAATTAAAAGTTAAAAATGACTGAAAAAATAATTGTATTATTGAGCCAAAAGGGTTCATTTCTGGAGTCTCCATTCAAATCCAAGCCTAGAATCATATACAATTCCCTTATAATTATCTTCTGAAATTTATGGCTTAAAAGATGCTAATAATATATTAAATTTCTTATAGGAATTATAACCACAAATTATTGAAACTCCCTAGTACCTAACACTGTTGTTAATAAGGCATTTCTCAGCACATTGTAGGTTTACTTTAGCCTAATGAAAAAGCCATGATTCCAATATATATTGATATATAATTATTTAAATAATTTAGTATCTGGCCAGCCCTGTAATCCCAGAACTCTGGAAGACCGAGGTGGGTGGATCACTGAAGGTCAGGAGTTCGAGACCAGCCTGGCCAATGTGGCGAAACCCCATCTCTACTAAAAAAATACAAAAAATAACTGGGCATGGTGGCAGGCACCTGTAATCCCAGCTACTTGGGAGGCTGAGGCTGGAGAATTGCTTGAACCCAGGAGGTAAAGGTTGCAGTTAGCTGAGAAGGAGCCACTGCACTCCAGCCTGGGCGACAGAGGGAGACTCCATCTCAAAATAAATAAATAAATGAAAGAAAGCAAGCAAGCAAGAAAGAAGGAATTTAATAGCTGAACAATAAATTGGTTTCTGCTAGTCTAAAATGTGAGTTAATAGATAATGAACGTATATTTATTCATTTCTTGATACTGAAGTAAATCTCTATTAAACAATACACATAAAAAGCCTTGAAACCAAAAATGGTCATTTACTTCAAAATAGTTAGATATGCAGGTCAAACGTTATTGGATATATATTTGAATAACTTTCAAATTCCTTATTCTAGCAGGTGTGGCAGCTCACGCCTGCAATCCCAGCACTTTGGGAGGCCATGGTGGGTGGATCACCTGAGGTGAGGAGTTCGAGACCAGCCTGACCAACATGGCAAAACCCCATCTCTACTAAAAATACAAAAATTAGCCGAGCTTGGTGGTGGGTGCCTGTAATCCCAACTACTCGGGAGGCTGAGGCAGGAGAATCGCTTGAACCTGGGAGGTGGAGGTTGCAATGAGCTGAGATTGCACCATTGCACTCCAGCCTGGGCGAAAGAGCGAGACTCTGTCTCAAAAAAAAAAAAAAAGAAAAAGAAAAAAAATTATTTTTAAAAAGACAAGCATGTTACTATGTAACAACTTAATCAAACTATGTACATAGCTATGTTTTGCCTCATTAACTATCTTAAAAATACATATACATCTGTGTCTTACTTTAAAGACATTATACTTTGGTAAAAATATTAGGCAGAGAAATTTGTCTGTGCAGTTCTGTAATTGCAGAAAAATAAAAAGAAAATGTGATTCTTTGAAATTGCTTTAAGCTTTGTAAGTTTTCTACACTGAGGAAAATATATCAATATGTAAGGATTTAACACTTAGTGAGCACTACAGATTATTGCAGTGTTCATTTTTCTTTGACAATTCTATGAGGCATCACATCAATCATTTAGATTAAAAAATTGAGTTTCAGAAAGATACTTGGCTATTACATGGCTGATGGCAGTTTGACATTCGAATTCAGGTCTGTGGGGCTCTAACCCAACAGATGTTTCATCACGCAGAGGTCTGATTGTGAACCAGAGGAACGGATATGTGGCTCTGAGGGTTTAGCAGAAGGGTGCCCTCCTGGCGGTGGTAGAGAGGTGTTTGAGCTGGGCCTCGAGTCGATGATATTTGAGCAGATGGGCTGAGTTTTCCTGCTGCAATAGGCAACCCTGAAATTTCAGTGTCTTAACACTAAAACTTCTTTCTTGTAAACTGCAAAACCCGAATCCCTCTGTGGGACCCAGTGCCCCTCCAGGGCAGCTGTCCTGTGGGCAGCGGCTGAGGCCTGGCTGCTGGACTTTGCAGTTTCTCCACACCCACACTGGCGTTTCCACAGGCACTGAGGCAAGGAAAGACGGGGCTGGACCGTCGCTCCTGGCTCCTGAACGCTTCCACACGGAAGTGACACACCGGCTCCTGTGCCATGTAGTTAACCAAAACTAGTCACGTGGCCACGCCTGCCTTCACAGGGTGGAAGGTGAAATTCTGTGTGCTTAGGAGACGACAGTTCAAACGAGTGTCCAACAGGGATGGTCAGGATCTCAGCCCGCAGCTATAAGCAGGGGTCCTCCGGGTGGACGGAAGAGTCTAGCCCCGCAGGCAGGGCGGGGAAGCAGAGGCGTGCTTCTAAGATGTCCAGAGGAGTGAGCAGGTGAACTCAGAGAGGGAAAGCAACTGGGAAGCAGGTCGTGGGGAGAGAGAGACAGAGCACTTGTCTCCTCCTACCTATAGAATATGTAGTTGAAACATTCACAACATATAGTCTACCAAATTCATCATAGATGACTTATTGCAATGAAAACAATTATAATACTATATTGCTGTGGTCTTTTGGGGGGTGGGGTGCTATGTAGTATTACATATATGTATGGCTTTGAAAGCCTCCGAAGACTTTAGAAGTTTACTGCAATATTCTGAACAAATGGAAGCTCTAATGTAGTGCCCTTTAATAATTAAAAATATGCATAAAATGTTAAAATTGAATGATTTTTCTTTTTTTTCCAGAAGGGCGAACACTTTTGTATGGTTTCTGACATGCAGGACTATTTAAAAAAAAAAAAAAAACTTTTCTAGACTTCCTTTTTTCTCATGTACATTTTTAACCCCTGCAGTGCCAATGTTCAAATGAATAATGAAAACGTTTCTATGTGAATGCATAGTTGGAGAGCACATTCATATGCCTTACTTTAATTTTATCCTTATAACAGCTCTGTAAGTTGGGCAGTGAAGGTCTGTTGCCATCATCATGTTTCTTTTTCTTTTTTCTTTTCTTTTTTTTTTTGAGACAGAGTCTTGCTCTGTCGCCCAGGCTGGAGTGCAGTGGTGCTATCTCGGCTCACTGCAAGCTCCACCTCCTGGGTTCACGCCATTTTCCTGCCTCGGCCTCCCGAGTAGCTGGGACTACAGGCGCCCGCCACCACGCCCAGCTAATTTTTTTGTATTTTTAGTAGAGACAGGGTTTCACCATATTAGCCAGGATGGTCTCGATCTCCTGACCTCGTGATGTGCCTGCCTCGCCTCCCAAAGTGCTGGGATTACAGGGTTGAGCCACCACGCCTGGCCATCATGTTTATTTTTCACATGAGGAAACTGAGTCTCAGACCTGTACAGACCCTTCACTGCCCTACAGTTAGTGTAAGAGATGGAGCTCAAGGTTGGGAACTGTGGCGCTTAACCCAAGGTTA
Organism: Nomascus leucogenys; assembly: GCF_006542625.1. Taxonomy (NCBI): domain Eukaryota; kingdom Metazoa; phylum Chordata; class Mammalia; order Primates; family Hylobatidae; genus Nomascus; species Nomascus leucogenys. Next base: position 153,367,723 of record NC_044383.1, read on the forward strand.
CTTTCCCACGACAATGTCTCTGACCACAGAGAGTTGATCTCTGTGCTAGTTAGGAATTGGTGGAAAGTTTCCCCTAGGAGAAAGGAGGTATGTGACATTGGGAGAGTCTCAAGGTCAAACCTGCAAGGTCATCTGAGCCAGTGATTCTCGAACTCAAATGAACATCAGAGTCACTCAGGGAGACTGAGAATAAAAGATGGTTGGACTTGCCCTGAGATTCTGATTCTCTGTCTGCCACTGAGTTGAAGGGATGTGTATGCTTAAACAGTTTTCTGAAACTTGAACAGTGTCTTGATATTTGATGACTTTAAGGAATTGTCATTTTTCAAAGTATGAAAATGATATTAAGAAAATATATTTTTAAAGAGTGTCTTCTGAAGATACATCTGCAACATTTACTAATGAAACTATGTAAAGTCTGATTTGTGTTTAAAAATAATCCAGGAGCAGAGGGAGAGGGAAGGGGATAAATGAAACAGGCTGTGACAACTGAAGCCAGGTGGTGAGTGGGGAGTGGAGACAGGGACTTCTTCTGGCATTCTATTCGTATTCGATACTATTCGTATCACTGCACATTTCGATAACAAAAATGTTGCAAGAAAAGCTCCCCAGGAAATTCTGATGATCACCCATTGGATCATTGATCTAATCCAACCACATAACTATAATTACAGAGGTTCCCTGTACACTGCCATGTCTGCACTCACCTACATTCTAGCTGTATTGTTCGAGGTCACTCACCTGTTTGCCCTTCTCTGCTGTGGTGCTAAAATCAGGAAACAGTTTTACCAAAACAGGGCATTGGCATATAGACAAGTGTGAGTGAGTCATGAGCAGGGGACACTTCTGGGCCTAGATTTCTCATCTGTGGTTTGTCTCAAACTTAGAGACAGGTTTTCAGATCCCCTCTTGAGTCCACTCTTTCCTTCTTTTACAGGAACTTTCTCTCTCAGGCAATTTTCTCCTTTTCTTTCTTAGGTAACTTTCAGCATTTCCTTTTCGAGCTGTACCTTAGAGTTGCGTTATGGTTTATTCAGGTGCAAATGGACTTCCATGTGTCCTGCTTGGTATTTGAAAGCACTTTTAATTTGAAGACTGTTATGCTTCTTGCATTCTAGAAAATTCCCAGCAATGATCTCCTTAATTATGCCTCTCCATCATTCTCTCGAATCCTCTGGAATTCTGGCGAGATGAGATTAGCTCCCTCAGCCTACAGCTCTTGCTCCGGAAGAGCTCTCGCTTTTATAAATCTTTTGTTCTTTCCACTCATTTTACTTTCGAGATGCATTTCTCAGCTTTTTTCTTCTTTTCTGCTTTCGGTTGTATTTCTTTATGTTCTTGTTTTGCTATTTCTGCCAGTCCTTTTTTGTTTTTTTTTTTTTTTTTTTTTTTGAGACGGAGTCTTGCTGTTGCCCACGCTGGAGTGCAGTGGCATGATATCAGCTCACTGCAGCCTCCACCTCCTGGGTTCAAGCGATTCTCCTGCCTCAGTCTCCCGAGTAGCTGGGATTACATGTACGTGCCACCATGCTGGGTTAATTTTGTATTTTTAGTAGAGATGGGGTTTGTCCATGTTGGTCAAGCTGGTCTGGAACTCCCAACCTCAGGTGATCCGCCCACTTCGGCCTCCCAAAGTGCTGGGATTACAGGTGTGAGCCACCGTGCCGGACCAATTTTGTGTTTTTAGTAGAGATGGGGTTTTACCAGGTTGGCCAGATTGGTCTCGAACTTCTGACTTCCCACCTCCGCCTTCCAAAGTGCTAGAATTACAGGCTTGAGCCACCGTGCCTGGCGCCCCCCACTGCCTTTTTTTTTTAGAGTCAGGGGTACATATGCAGGTTTGTTATGTGGATTTATTGTGTGATGCTGAGGTTTGGGCCTTTATCGAACCCATCACCCAAAGAGTGAACACAGTTCCCAGTAGGCAGTTCTTCTCTCCTTGCCCCTTTCTCCCTCCCATGGACCCCACTGTCCACCGTTTCTATCCCTATGTCCCTGTGTCCACAGTGTGTAGCTCTCACTTAGGAGAATATGCAGTATTTGGTTTTCTGTTTCTGTGTTAATTCAGTTAGGATAATATATTTCTGCCAGTTCTTCTTCATAACTTCTTATCCTTTTTGATGCATGTTATTCCTGCATACGTTTCTTCAAGGTTCCCAAACATGTTTATTTTAAAGCTCTTTTCAGAATGGTTGCTGATTCAGGTGGCCCCTTAGCATTTGCTGTGTTCACGTGCATGGGAATTTTTTCTTTGCCAGCTCCTCGTAAGTGGGAGATTCTCTCTCTACTGTCTATCTTTCTCAGTGTCTCTCTGCTCACACCTCTGCTAAACAAAGGCACCTCGTCCGTGTGGGGCCCTCGTCTGGGAACAAGCCGTGTTGCTGTGGTTGAAGGCATCAGATGCAGTCACTCGCGGCATGGCAGTTCCTGGCAGGAGGCCACGTGCACGTTTTCTCTCCCTGCAGACACATGGCTTCATGTCAGTCGTGCCAGCAGCTGCAGTTGGCAGCCGCTTCCTCTCCTCCCATGAGCACTTGTGGTCCCCATCACAGTCCCCACTGCCCAACAAGGGCCCCGCTCCTTGCAGGATCTGCCTTTGGGTTCCAGACCCCAGCAGGACATTCCCTTCCGCTCCTTCTCACCATGGTGCATCTCCGTCCCAACGCTGACCCTCAGCCGCGCCCATGCTGTTTCAAGTCTCCTACAATTTTACGTTTTCCCTCTTTGTCATCTACCATTGGCATACATTTAGAGCAGGTATGTGTGTGTGGCAAGGGTGCTTCGGGGTACATGTTTATAGAACCATCTTAGCGGAAGTCCTTAGGCCAAGTTTCTCCCTTCTCACAGAACTACTGCAAATGTTGAAAGCACTTGAAAAAATGTCTAAGCTGCACTGTATTTTCAAAAGCAAGCAAAATCCTGTAACTTGGTGATTTTTATTTCCAGAGACACTAGTGGATACAGAAAAGATTTTTCTTGGGAGAAGTCCTTGGGTATTCCATTTATGGGTTTGCCATGAACAACACATTTCTCAGCACTTTTTTTTGTTTCTATTATTTTTACTGCTGGTAAATAGCATGTTAATAGTACATTCCCCTTCATTTGGTATCTGTTTTTATTTGTTGAAATAAAATTTAATGGGAGTTTGCATTTCAAAATATTAGTTTCCTAGCAAAATTTATATATTCAGCTTATATTATATATTTACATATAATTTTCTAGCAGAAAAGGGCATAAGATGTAAAAAATAATAGTTGATATATTTGTACCCTTTGCTCTTCTCAGGTGTATAAAGTTCCTCCTCTTTTCCCTAGTACTTTCTATATTACAGAACCTGTGAAAACTGGGGAGGGAATTAGGGTTATTACATTTAGTTCATTTTAGCACCTGGTTTCCATAACGCCTCCTAAATGTTTCTGGCCTTTGTTCTATTAATGACAGTGAGATCATAGAGTCATATTAAAGTTGCTCAGTAGGTCAAGCCCTCTATTTTAGGAATGAGGCAAGCACAATTCTTTCTTCTTCTAGACCCATTGTTTAGAAGTGTACCTTTAATTATCAAGAAAATAGGTGAAAGGCTGGATGGAGAACCTCCACGGCCTCCAGACTGTGGACTCTCTACCCTTGTAAAGACCACTCAGCTGAGTAAAGTCTAGTCTCAGCCACTGGGACTAGACTAGCTGTAGAAGCTGTGTGCTGGGTACCCCTGCCCCGCCCCCCAGGACACACCCATCTTCAATCTAGCCAATGAGCGTTTATTAAATATCCACTAGGTACACAGAACTGTGCTGTCTGCTAGAAGCGGGACACGGAATCAAACATCAGGAAGATGGGTCCCCAACACCAAGGGGAACAGAACTCGTGAGGAAAAAGGCACATTCAGAATTTCAAGTCAAAACCAAATTCAAGGTAGCAGCCAAAATCAAAGTGCCAAGTGTAAGGGATCAGGAAAATATGGGGAGATGGCAACAAAAGAACTAGTACAGTTTAGTTGATCTTTTTTTTTTTTTTTTGAGACGGAGTCTCGCTCTGTCCCCCAGGCTGGAGTGCAGTGGCGCGATCTCTGCTCACTGCAAGCTCCGCCTCCAGGGTTCAAGCCATTCTCCTGCCTCAGCCTCCCGAGTAGCTGGGACTACAGGTGCCCGCCACCATGCTCGGCTAATTTTTTGTATTTTTTAGTAGAGACGGGGTTTCACCGTGTTAGCCAGGATGGTCTCAATCTCCTGACCTCGTGATCTGCCCACCTCGGCCTCCCAAAGTGCTGGGATTACAGGTGTGAGCCACCGCGCCCGGCCAGTTGATCGGTTTTCAAAGTGGGAAACCGAAACTGACGAAATGGGCCACTGGATGGAGAAATTCTGGAAGTGAGAGCGCTTCCAGAGCACCATGCAGTGACACCTCACAGGGCTGAGGATGGGCAGAATGCGGAAAGGAGGACAAGGAGGCAGGCAGGGGAGACGCCGTTTCACAAATCTCCTCACAGCCTGATATTCTTTCATTATTTTCAGGATATATATGATCACATTTTAACTTAGTGTGCAACATGTACTGAATAAAAAGAAGATAATACAAAGCAATTCTCCAACACAGTAAAAGGTAAGTGACCCATGTTTACAGTATAATCCCCTTCTAATACCTTCCACACACACACACACACACACACACACACACACCCATTTCATTTCTCTGCATTCAGTGTGTATTAGTCCATTCCATTCTTGCATTGCTATAAAGAAATACCTGAGACTAGGTAATTTATAAAGAAAAGAGGTTTAATTGGCTCATGTTTCTGCAGGCTGTACAGGAAGCATGGCTGGGGAGGCCTCAGGAAACTTACAATCATGGCAGAAGGCAAAGGAGAAGCAGACATGTCTTACCTGGCTGGAACAGGAGGAAGCTGGGGAAGGCAGGTACCACACACTTTTAAACAACAAGATTTAGTGAGAACTCCATCACCAGAACAGCACCAAAGGAGGAAATACGCCCCCGTGATACAATCCAATCACCTCCTCCCACGACCCACCTCCAACATTGGGGATTACAATCTGACACGAGGTTCGGCTCTGGCACACAGATCTAAACCATATCACAGTGTAAATATGTTGTTTATGTATTTAAGATTTAGCTTTTTCCTTCCAGTATCATCTTAGTTTAATAAATGCCAGAGAACACATTTAACCACAGATGTCTTTCTGGGTTGGTAAGATTATAGATATAGATATAGATATAGATATATATAAAATAAGTATAATTAAATTCCTATTTTAAGGGCTGTTTATAGCACTAATTTCTGTGTAAAAACTCACTTCCTGAAAGTTCTAACCTAAAATGTGACTAAATATTAGGAACATGAGAAAGCAATGAAGGAAGCAGAGTTGAAAGATATATTTCTTCATTTTCCAATAAAGTAGCACATACCCTACTTATGAACAACTAATCCTCTAGAATTTATCTTTTTGGCTTGTTTGTTTAAAAAACGAAATTAACAACACTGGCCTTTCTAGCAATGGGTTAAGCAAAGGAGAGTTTGGTTATTTATCGATCAACTAATTAGATTAACTTTTTCATGCGTGGGCTACTGTAGAAGGCTGCCTGCCCTAGAATGTCTGCTATTTGGACCTTTATTAAATCCTTTTACTTTACTTTTTTTGCTAAAGACCATCCTCTGAATTGATATATCTACTAAAAGGACTTGTAAGATGATTTATACAGTAATATTGACATTTTTCAAAATTTGATTAATAAAATATGGAATTTATTGGTGGCTAGAAAATTAAATGACCTATAGGGTACCAAATATAGTTGATATGGTTAAACATAGTTGATATATTTGTATCTTTTTTTATTAGATGTATTAATCTTTTCCCTGGTACCTACTATTTTCTAGCGGTTGTGAAAATTGGGGCAGGAAAAGGTTTATTTCACGTGGCTGGTCTCAGAACCTGGTTTTCATAATATTTCGAAAAAACTTTTAAATTAAGTGCAAAGTTTAATCAGAAATTCAAAAATATTCTTACTTTCTGTCCTCATATTTATTCCTATTATGTGATACTTCTTTTTTTAAGAGACAGTCTTAGTCTGTTGTCCTCTATTACCTGGTACTTTTAGGGTTTACATAGATTTTGGTTTTAGATAGGAGATACTTAAAAATATGAGTATATCAGTGCTGATTGAAATAGAAGCTGTAAAACTTTTTGAATAGTGCAACTAAAAGTAACATACGTTTAAAAGGAAAACTAAAATTATAAAGTAGAAACTTAAATTTTCAAAAACTGACTTATAGATTAAAAAGGTCTTTTTCAACCTTGCCCATTGCAGCTTCGTTTAGCTTCATTCCAGTCCTTTATCTTGCATTTCAGTCTCACCATGTATAAAATGGAATTAATAACAGAAAAGCCCATTCTTTTATTTTATGTATTTATTTTGAGACAGAGTCACGCTCTGTCGCCCAGGCTGGAGTGCAGTGGCGCGGTCTCAGCTCACTGCAACCTCCACCTCCCGGGTTCATGCCATTCTCCTGCCTCCACCTCCCAAGTAGCTGGAACTACAGGCGCCCACCACCATGCCCGGCTACTTTTTTTGTATTTTTAGTAGAGACGGGGTTTCACCGTATTAGCCAGGATGGTCTTGATCTCCTGACCTCATGATCTGCCCACCTTGGCCTCCCAAAATGCTGGGATTACAGGTGTGAGCCACTGCGCCTGGCCCTATTTTGTTTTTATACAGCATTTCTTGGATATCATTTAAGTGCAATTTTTAGATGTACCAGAATCCAGTGGTGCAATGAGAATAGAAGATGGTAGCATGTTTACCTTTTATTGTTCTAGGTGGTATCAAAATTAACATACGGCTCAGAATATCACCCTGGAGTCTTGACCAATGACAGTGAAATGATTTGTCAGCCTGGAAATTTTCATGTCCTAAACATATACCAGTTACGGGAGTGTTCATGATTTAAGAATCATAGGTATTCTATGACTTTCTGGCTACTCTTAAACATTTGTCAATAAACTAATGTTGGTTGGCACCTACAATGAGGTGTAGTTTAGATATTGATATACCACTCATACATAATACAAATGGGGACTTTTAATGACAAAAAACGAGAATGATTCATATTAATTTAGAGCCTTCTATGTGTCCTGCATCACCCAGTAGGTATTTCACATATGCTATATGTTTTTTATTACAAAAATAACACTGCAGAGAGCCCATAACTGTTTTCCAGGAATCCTGAATTTTCTCTTTAGTGATGCTACACATACTTACTTTGGACATCAGCAATCTAACTGCCAGCTTTGCAAACTCATTCTTCAAGAGGCAAGTCATTCTCGGTAACAGCATCCTCAGGAATGAAGCTCCTGCAGCTGAGGTTCAGTTCATGCTGTGTCAGGGATCTGTGCAGCACGTGTGGAACCCAGTCAGAGTCCTTCACTGTGCAGGCACGGGGATGCTCACATGGTAAAAACTCGAGTCCATCGGGAAGCACAGGAACTGAAAGGCATAAAGAAGCCGAGTGCTACAACATGAAGATGCCATTTAGACACAGACGCTTTTCTGCAAGTCACCACACTTTAATTTTAAGAAAGGAGACTAGCGATCTATTGAATAATTCATTCCCTCATGGCACTGGTTCAACACCCCAGGCTCCTCTGCTGAGAAGCCTCCTTATGTAGCGGTACTGGACAAGTGCAGTAGAAAAGACAGAACCCAGTGGGGATGACAGAATTCTCTAATTGTCTGCAAAAGAGGAAATCCAGTTGGTGGAGAGAAAAATTATTTCCACATTGGAAAAAAAAGTAACGACAAAAATAAAAAGGCTTTGTCAAATATAGTTCACTCTTCTCATTACTTGCCTTAGTGTTTCAAAGATAAACGCTTTTTGTTACAACACATCACAGATAACGTAAGAACGCAACTTCGCCTGACTGAACTCTGCATGGGAAGACTGCTGAGACGTGTTCTGCAGCCAAAACAAAGGGTGGGGGAGGGGCGGGGCAGTTACAAAAAAGACCTAATGAAAAAAAATCCCTACAGTTCACAAAGCTTGCTACTGAAATTAATTTCAGGTTTCCACGTCCACGGGGACACGTACAGGATTTAAAATGACGGCTCACGTGGCATCTCTCAGGGCCAACTGGGGCGCATCAAAGCTTCCCCTCGACGTTTATTAACTCTGCAGTCCGTTCTCTACGTCTGCGAAGGATTGGCAGATAACAATGTGTCTGAGAGAAGAGGCGTTTTCTAAGGAGACACACAAAGGCAGTGGGACCCTCCAACCTCACTCTGTGAGAGGAACACCGCACAGCAATGCGGGGGCTCGAACACCCCGGGAGCGGCGGAGCGCGGTTCAGAAAACATGACCCTTGAAATGCACACAAAGCTTAATAACGTGTCGTCCTCGGAAGAAAACAGCTTGAAAAGGTCGGCTTTGAAGTGACCCCAGCGGAAAGGAATCACCCTGGAAGACACAGGCAGCAGCTCCCGGGCAATGCGCGGGCGGGAGGAGCAGCGAGCGCGGGCAGCGCAGGGCCCTTCGAAGAGGGCGCTGCACCAGCCCTGCGCTCCGTACCTGTGCCGCCACGCCCACCTGTCCCCTGCTGAGCCCAGCACCGCCCATTTAGACCCAGCACCACCCGTCCGGACCGAACCTAGCACCGCCCGTCCGGACCCAGCACAGCCCGTCCAGATCCAGCACCGCTCATTTGGATACGGCACCGCCCGTCCAGACCCAGACCCGCCCGTCCGGACCGGACCCAGTACCGCCCATCGGACCCAGCGCCGCCCATTTAGACCCAGCACCGCCAGTCCGAACCGAACCTAGCACCGCCCATCGGACCCACCGCCCGTTCGGACCCAGCACCGCCCGTCCAGATCCAGCACTGCACCCCCATTTGGATCCAGCACCGCCCGTCCAGACCCAGACCCGCCAGTCCGGACCGAACCTAGCACCGCCCATCGGACCCGGCACCGCCCATTTAGACCTAGCACCACCCATCTGAACCGAACCTAGCACCGCCCATCGGACCCACCGCCCGTTCGGACCCAGCACCACCCGTCCGGAACCAGCACCGCCCGTCCCCACATCCATCACCATCCATTTGGACCCAGCACCGCCCGTCCCCGCCCGTCCGGACCGAACCCAGCACCGCCCATCGGACCCAGCAGCGCCCATTTAGACCCAGCACCGCCCGTCCGAACCGAACGTAGCACCGCCCATCGGACCCATCACCGCCCGTCCAGATCCAGCACCGCCCATTTGCATCCAGCACCGCCAGTCCAGACACTGCACCGCGCATCCGGACCGAACACAGCACCACCCATCGGACCCAGCACCGCCCATTTAGATCCAGCAGCGCGCGTCCGAACCGAACCTAGCAGCGCTGGTCGGGACAGAACCCGGCACCGCCGGTCGGGACCCACCACCGCCAGTCCAGACGGAACCCTAGCACCGCGCGGGGCCCGCCCTCCGGCACCTCCCTCCCTGGCGGCCGCGGCAGCAGCACCTAGCGGAGCGGCCCGGAGGTGCGGCAGCGGCGCGCGGGGCGGCGGCGCGCACGGCGGGCGGGGGCGCGCACGGCAGCAGGCGGGGCGCGGGCGGGTGCGGGCGCCGGGCGCACACCGGCCGGCGGGGCTGAGGCGGCGCGACGCGGACTGAGCCCCAGGCGGAGGCCAAGTCGGAGGACGCGGCGCGGGCGCGGAGGCGGAGGCAGCCGCGGAGGCGGAGGCGGCCGGCGGGGGGTGGCGAGGGGCGCCGGGCCCCCGCGGACCTGTCGTCCTCGGCCCGTCCTCCGGCCCCGGCCCCGCGCGCCTGAGGAGGCGCGGCCGGGACCATGTCGGCGGGCGGCCGTGACGAGGAGCGGCGGAAGCTGGCCGACATCATCCACCACTGGAACGCCAACCGGCTGGACCTATTCGAGATCAGCCAGCCGACCGAGGTGAGCGCCGCCGGGCGCGGGGCCTGCGCGACCCCCGCCCGCCGCGCCGCGCCCCCCCCCGCCCCCCCTGCCGCCGCCCGCCAGCCGCGGACCCGCCCTCCCCTCCCCCTCCCCCCACTCCTCCCCTTCTCTCCCCTCCCCCTCCCCCAGGCCCACCGCGGGCCCCGGCGTCCCCCGCAGTCCCCGTCCCCCTGCCGCGGTGTATCCCGGGGTCGCGCGGGCCGAGCGGGGGCTGGCGGGGCGCGGCAGTCACCTGTTCCCCTCTCCGGCCGCTCACCTGGTGGCTCACCTGGGCCGCCGCCCCCCACCCTCGCGAGCGTGGCGCGGCCCCGGTCTCATCCCCGGCGGCGCGGGGGGCGCGGCGGCGCGCGGGGCCGGCGCCCTCCACCTGCAGCCCGGTTGTGGCTCGCGGCGCCCCTTCGCCGTGGCCGGGATGGAGCCTGTGACGCGCGCTGTGCTTCGGGTTCATAAACTTGCAGGCTGCCAGCTGGGAGGGGAAAGTCAGTATCACAAAGTTCGGGAGGTGCGGGCTCCCTGATGGCACAGGCCCGGAGTCGGACTCCTCCGAGGAAAGGCGCGCCTTCTCCACCTTCGGGGCCGCGAGGAAGGGCCCTCTGCGGCGGCCTCTGCCCGGAGGGAGGCGCCGGCCCCAGGCTGGCTCCCTGAGAGGAGGAGGAAATCACGCTCGCTCCTGGTCTGGTAACAATGGGGGTTGTTTATAACAAAGCTGCTGAAAGCGTTCCGAGCAGTTTTTAAAAAAATGTTTGAGTCCAAGTCCACTAGGAAGGGCTCTGGAGAGGGGAGGGAGGTGAAGGGTGAGGGAGCAACCCTGTAAATCGCTCCTCAGGGGTCGGTTCCGCGCTCTGTTCATTCGGTGGCTGCACAGACTTTAACAGCATAAAAAACATTTCGCTCAATATTTGTGCCCGTTTAGGAAATCATTTTAATAGCGTCTATTTTTGATTTGTTGTAATAGGTGATTTATAGTTAATACTAGCTGTAAAATACTGGCTCCTAGGCAACCAAACATGTTTGGCAAATTTGAACATTCTTATGAAATTTAATCCTTTTATCATTAAATTCCACTTTATATTTTTGAGAAAATTTGACTATTGTTTCTCTGACTTCTTGAGTTTTTGCCAGTCATGGGAAGGACTCTATTTCTTCTGTCTTCGTCTGTACCTGTGACTGCACTTGACGTGGGTAGCTAGCCATTTGTCTTAATCCTTAGTTGAATACTGACACACGTCATTAGGCTCAGGTTGCCAATTTGAGCATAGATGTTATGTTAAGTTACTCCTGATTCATTCATCTTCTGTAATGATTTTCTGAGTTAGGTTCTAGTAAGCGAGTTCGTACTATGTACTTGTGCTCGTTCATAGTATATCTTTAGAAAGGTGACATGATAATTTAGTTTCAGGATTATGTTTTCTTTCAGAATAATGAATTAATTTTTCTTTTTATCACAAGATTAAAAAAATTGACCATAAAACATTTTCTTGGTGTGTAGTTTTTTTTGTTTGTTTGTTCGAATGGATTTTTTTTTTTTTTTTTTTTGAGAGATTTCTCAAGTCTGGTGGAAAGGAATCTTTTTTCAGTTTAATAAAGAGAATTCAGCTTTTTGGGATTTCGAATTGAGTTAGCATTTAAAAAAGTCTCAAATCAGAAACGTTATAGTTCATTGATTTAATTAAATTCTGTTTTAAGCACTCAATTGAAACTTTTTATTTCTTAGTGATATGACTAGTTTTTAAAATTGGCCTGTCATTTGGAAAGCTATGTTTTCAGTTACACTGTAGGTGAAAGTTTGCTTTGTACATACATTGAAGCAAAACAAGAATTGAAGGACTTGGAAAAAAAGATGATATATTCCATTTCTTAATTTTTCTCCCTACTTATATCTGAACATTTCTATTTTTAGAAATTATTCTTCAGAATTGTATTAGAAGCCTTTCATAATGAAATGAATTGGTTTTTAAGAATGTCCGTATATTGGTTTTTTAGCTTTTTCACTGTATAGTGGCCGGCTTACATTTCTATTTTGTTTTCTCGAGAACCTTCCTGTACTATTAAATTTATTATGGTCCTAGTTAAACTTTGCATTTAACATATTGTATCTTTTATTATGATGTAGGTAAACTTAATATGAGTAATTCTCTCAGCCAGTATTTCAAGGCCAACAGTTTCAATTTGCTTTGTCTAAGCTCGTGTGAATTTTTTTTTTTTTAACCATCTAATGATTATTTTTACTCTATTTGGTCATCACAAGTCCAATTTTGTAGTTTTCTGCAAGAACAGAAGCATTGTACTGGTCCTTATCAGATGTTCAGTAAATGTTGAACAAATTCACTGCAGGAATTGATTTGTAGAAATAAGATTTAAGCCTTGTATTTATTTACTTGGGTATTCTTTTTATGTGTATGAGAGTATAGTTGTGGGTTTTCTTTGTTTGTTTGTTTTGGTACGGTGATAAGTATCTGTTTTCAAATTTTATAACTTCATTAATCATCTATGATTGGTGGTTTCGGGCAGCTTTGATAACCACTGATAATTTTGTGGTTTCTGTGTTTAGGAAGATGATAAACTTGGTTCTTTGGATTACATTCTTTTTTTAAGAAAATTAGAGTATGTTTTAACATCATCCTGGCTAAGTTTGCTTTTTCCTTTGTATTCACATTTGTGTGTAAAAGAAGGGCTTACGAAGAATAAGTAGGCTATCACGAGTATTTTTCAGGCTCTTTGTCACTTGGATCCTAGATTCATTTGGAATTTGTAAAATGAGAGTTGATCTAAACCTGATGATGTTATTTTATAACCAGGAGATTGATGCTAAGCTAACTTAATGTCTTGATTACTATGAAAAGCTGTAGCTCACGGAAACTCCTTACAGTATGTATAGTCCCTCCTTTGCTTATTTTTAATGTTATGGCTTGTTTTCTTTTAGGGATTCCTGAATAATTATGGCAGCAGAGTCCTTTTAATCTTTCCTGTCACCTCCTCAGAAGAGGGCTTCTCTGGTTATCCAAAGGTCTCCCTGTTGGTTTTAACTTACCATGACTTGCCATTGCCATTGGTATGTCTGTCTCCCTCTTATTGCATGAAGGCAAGAGTGTAGAATTTTCTTGAATAGTTGTTCTGTGTATTGCATGGTAGGGGCTCAATAAATATTGTGTGGAAAGAATGTCGAATATGGCCTTCATTGTATATACCTTTATTCATGACAAAATATGGGATATATGCTTTCTAAAAATTTAGTGAAGAGTGTTTATTAGGCCAGTGAGTATTTATGTTTTCATGTCTTATTCTTAGTTTTGCAAGAAGCTTACACTTAAATGCAGAAATTATGCTAGGTAATTGACTATTTCGCTTCATGAGATACTTCTTAAAGTCATTTATTTTTTATTGGATTTATTGTTTCCTTCTTGCCCTGATGGTAAAAATAACCCAGAATTTAGGTGGACACCTACATATGCTTTATTACAGGTGAATACATTACATTTTAATACTCTGATTAATCAAGAAGTAATGTGGTGATTCATGTTTTCCAGAGATCTGTGTAAGAAATAACTTTGTCAGCAGAGATAGAGTAGGAAGTCTTCAGGTGAAGTGGTAATAATTGCATAACTTATAGCTACATCTATATTCCAGACTAATATTTAGCTTGTGAGTATGCTTTATCATACAACTGAACTATATTTGAAACTTTTTTTTTTTTTTTTTTTTTTGAGTCAGAGTCTCACTCTCTCACCCAGGCTGGAGTGCAGTGGCGCGATCTCAGCTCATTGCAACCTCCACCTTCCAGGTTCAAGTGATTCTTGTGCCTCAGCTACCTGAGTAGCTGGGATTACAAGCATGTGCCACAACATCTGGCTAGCTTTTGTATTTTTAGTAGAGACAGGCTTTTGCCGTGTTGGCCAGGCTGGTCTGGAACTCCTGGCCTCAGGTGATCTGCCTGGCCTCCCAAAGTCCTGGGATTACAGGCGTGAGCCACTGTGCCTGGCTGTCAATAGTTGTATTTTTAAATATTGGTACTGCTGAAAATCTGTTTCTGGTGACTGATGTTTTAATGAGATGGATGATTGCCAATGATGTATTTTTAGTATTTATAGGCATCTCTATTTTTTATTTTTGATAAGTTGAATCTCATTGGTGGTTATAACCTTTTAAAATCTTTTATTTCCTTTAATAACTGGTTGTTGTATGTTTGATTCAGTGTGTTCTTGTGAGTCTGAGGGACAGCTCTTATCTAACAGTGTTGAGTCATCTTAAGTTGAAACTACATCTAGGCTAGTTTCAATTTGCTATCCTCCTGCCAGTGAAAAATAATTTTATTTTACATAATTTGCAGACCTGATGGAAAGTAAGTGTTATAACTATAGACTTTTATAACACTATCAAACTGTGATTGTGGTTAAATTAATAGTGGCAGAATAGCAGAAGTGGGTCTTTCATATTCTTGAAAAACAGGGATCATAAATGATCAGGATATGATACCAAATTGGTGGGAAGCTTAAGAAACGTTTATGATTGTCATTAAGGATTTGATTGAGCAATTGTAGTGTATAAAGCATTATTTCTAGGTGTTGGTTAATCTGGTGGCATAGACTAATTTGTTTATAAACAGTTTTACCAGACTTGAATTTTGGTGTAATGTCAGACAGTATGTACTAATAAGTAGTATAGCATTTATTTTGATATAAACATGTTTATTATAAAATGTATATGCAGGTAGCAGTTATTGAACATAAGAGACTGAACTTCTCAGTTGAAAATTATTTTCAGATTAGATTGAGTCTTGATTTCTGCTGTTGTTCAAATGTTTGCTATTTCTGTTAGTTTTCTGGCTGATTGTGTATAGGATATACCCATTCACCTTGTAGATACTTAAGACAGGGATCAAATGTATCTGTCTGACCTACATTTACACTTGTAAGTTGGATACTAAGCAGTGTGCCAAATCCCACAGACCCTTTAACCAGTTCTGGGCATGTCAGAGTTGGCTAACGCTGATGTGCTGATAGGGCCTGAAAAATCTACTGGTGGGCTTCCAGTTCGTGTCTCCGTATGTAGGAGTTCATAGCAGGTGTGTGCATGTTCTAAAAATTGTACCGTCTTTGTTCATGAGTAGAAGATTTTTCTGAACATTTCTCGTTGTGTGTAACTGGGCTAAAGAGGTGGCAAGGGAGATCTTTGCCTAGCTCAAGTTATCTAGTCGAGATTTTATTCTAGCAACCATAAAAACATAAAATTCACTAATCATTTTGACGTATGTGATTGACCAAAACCATATTAGAATTTAATTTAGAAAGTGAATGTGCTTAATAAAGTGAGAATAAGCATATAGAGAGGTGGTTCAAATATAAGCAGGAAGGTATTTTCCAGTATGTTTCCAAAACTAAAGGATAATTTGAAGTTTTATACTTACAAATTTATGCATGTATGTCATGAGTGAAACTCTTTTGAGGAACTGAAATGGAATAGTTTACTATGGCTGGAAGGGAGCCAAAATTTTTGTGCTTTTGCTCACAAGAAATTTAATGTTAAAATTGTATGGCTTACAGAAAATAAGAAACGTCAATCTTGGTTGCACATGTTTACATTTTGCTATGTTTTTAGGCTGAATATACACAACTTGCTTTACCTTGTAAGCGTCACTCCTTTCTAGTTAAGAGTGGCCATGTGGAACCCTGTGAGTGCAAGTGGGCACTATTAATAATTATACCAGGACAACAGCCATAAACTGGAGTTGTCTCCTTTAACTCTAGGTGTGAACAGGGTGGACTTGCTGGCACTGTTTTTGCAGTTTCTGCAGTTTCAAACTTCCTGGAGTTTATTAGTGCCTGATTGACCTAGGCTGACAGGACAAGACCATTTTCACAGAATATTCAGACTTTTCTGTGTGTGTTTTAAAAACCATCTTCCTCTTCGGTAGGGTGGAAGCAGGCTGAAAAGTACATATTGCAGTTGAGGTTAGCTCTAGTCTAGCTCTGCCACTGACTATAGTAACAACAGCATGCTAGGTTGTTTCCAAATTAGGAAGTCGTGCCTTGCCTCCTAAAACTCCACCTGAAAGTGCCTTTGATTTTCAGAATAGAGGAAAGATTGACCCAACATTATGATCCGTGAAAAAAATGCTCATTTGTTTCTGTTGTTTGGGGGGTGTTTTATTGGCTGAGTGGTGCAGTGGGCTGTTTTATTCAGAATCCTAGCAAGTTCTCTTGCTTGATTTCATACATGTTCTATTAAAGGAAAATCAGGCGGTTTCTGCTCTTTGCAGACTTAAAACTTTTGGTTCTTCCAAGAATTTACTTTCTCTTTATTCTTGTTTGCTCATAGTGGTACTTTCCATTGTGGTCTACTTATTATTCTAGTTCCTGATTTTTTTATAGGAGAACCAACACAAATTCTGTCATTTTTTTCACTGTTACCAGCTTTTGGTACTGAGATTTGAGATTGCCAGTTTCACTCCTCTTCTTTGACTTTGGTTCTGTATGTTAAGTAGAGAAAATGAAATGGGAGTAACAATATGGTCACTCTCAGACACTATCCACAATTTTAAAAACATTGTATTTTTAAGTTTCATAATCTCTTATAAACATGTTTAGTATAAAATTCATAGATTGAGAAAATATCTTTCAAATATGTTATTTTAAATGTTGTTATTGTTATCCGAATAAAATTCCGAGTGCTGCAGACTCCTAGATGCTCATGCAGTATACCATGATTTTACATAGGTTGCAAAGAACATTTGTTTTTCAATAATATGCTTTTACACGAGCTTTTTAGTGAGTTATTAGGTTACATTACATTTTTTACATTAATTTCATTGGGAAAAACTTGGAATTTTTTTTAAATTTTTTATTTCTGTAGGTTTTTGGGGAACAGGAGGTATGTGGTTACTTGAGTAAGTTCTTTAGTGGTGATTTGTGAGATTTTAGTGCACCCATCATCCTAGCAGTGTACACTGAACGCAGTTAATAGTCTTTTATCTCTCACCTTCTTCCCACCCTTTTCCCCGAGTCCCCAAAGTCCATCATGTCATTCTTATGCCTTTGTATCCTCATTAAGTGCTCGCACTTAGGTGTGAGAACATGTGTTTGGTTTTCCATTCTTGAGTTACTTCACTTAGAATAATAGTCTCCAGTCCCATCCAGGTTGCTGTGAATGCCATTAATTGGAATGATTTTTGTTGTTGTTGTTGTTTTGGTTTTTTTTTTTTTTTTTTGGAAAGGTATAAAACGTGATAGACGGAACAGTGGACTACATCTTGAATAACAAGTCATGGTGCATCGCACCATGAAAACACCCCTTCTGCCACCCATGGAACGATTCTTTTTAAGAGGCATTGGGAATAAAATCAGTTGTGTCAAGGATTCTAGTTTGAGCTTACTTTATTTTCATTTCTGCTGTCCTCCTTTGGAAGATTCTTTTAAATACTTTTCGTACTGTACACAGTGGCTCATCCCTGTAATCCCAGCATTTTGGGAGGCCAAGGCAGGAGTATTGCTTGAGCCCAAAAGTTTGTGACCAGTCTGGGCAACACAGTGAGATCCCGTCTCTACCAAAATTAAAAAAAAAAATTAACAAGCAGGGTGGCACATACCTGTGTTCCCAGCTTCTTGGGAGGCTGAGGCAGGACTATTGCTTGAGCCCAGGAGGTCAAGGCTGCAGTGAGCTATGAAGGAGCCACTACACTGCACCGCAGCCTGGGTGACGGAGTGAGACCCTGTCTCAAAAAAAAAAAAAAAAAACACGTTTGTCTGCCTTGCACTTTGAATGGTTCTTTTACTCACGTGTGATTTTCTTCCCTCGTGTTGATTATTAGGAAAATATTGATTCACTGAGTTATGCAAATCTACTAAATGTTGAAAAATTTCCTTAAACAATATCAAAATGTTAACCTTTGTTAATATCACCACTGATCTCATCAGAAAAATTGTAAGTATAGGGAAGCCTTCAGACTCTCATTAGTGGATACAGGTTTTTTAAAAATTTTCATTTCAGAGCTCAAATTTTATTATTGACATCACTGTCATAGGCAGCACTTGAAGAGATAAGCTTGTGTTATTCATTTTTGACAAAATGTCTGTCAAATATCTAAGCCTAAATAAGCATAGTTGTTCTTTCAGTTAAAAAAAATGGTGTTCCATGAAAGAAGTGACCAATTCACAACTTAAACAATTGCTCATATACTTTTTTTTTGAGACAGCCATCAAGTTGTGGTATGCAGAAGTAGAAGGGCTTTATGTATGCCTCCCATTTTGGCACATAATTGAACAGACAAACATGTACTCAATTTTCAAGGAAATCAATCATTTTTTTCTGTCGTATCAAAGACATTCTTAAGTGAAACTGGCTTTGAAAAAAGTTTGCATAGTAGTAAAAAATACGTTTTGTATATAGTGCATTTTGGTGCTACTGCCTTGATTTGGTGCTAAGGTGCCATCAGCTATACTCATCATTGCTTTGACCATTCATGCAAATTCCAACAAAATGAGAAAGGCTAATACTGTCAAAATATTAAGAAAATAGTTTTGATCTCACAGATGACCTGAAAGGGTCTCAGAGAACCTTGGGGATTCATGGACTGCAGTTTATGAGCTGCTGCCCTAGAATGTTTAGTGATGAGTTTTAGGGCTGACTTAAAAAATATGTGTGTTCTAAGGTAGATATTGTGGTGTTTTCCAAGTAAGGCTATAATATAAACGTATAATATTTAAAATGTAAACATAGGGCTCATTATTATGGAAGTATACATTTCAACATATTTATTTTACCCATTATACATTTTCTGTATTTATAAATGCCTCCTTTTAATTTTTAGTTATCAATGCTAAGATGCACACATTTACATTTTTGTTACTTGAGAATACTGGCCACAAGCTATTAGAGTGATGACCATCAAGTTTTATTATTTGAGTTCACTCGGGATGTGACCTAAGCCACACCTACTTATGGGACATTTTCAAGTTCTACTTATAGATCTTGTAGTTCAGGGAGCAGTGGCGTCTCATGTATTCAGCACAATGTGGAGTTATGCTGTTGTTTAATGTGGCTTAGGCCTTCTGGCAGTTGTCTGCCCCTTCAGTCTCCATTTCCCAAATATGAACTCTTGAGTTAGCCAACCGTCGGCTGTGTAAGGACGTCTTTTTCTCCTACTACGTTTAGTTGTGTTTTCCCTTGGCTTATTTCCTGAGAAACAGACACACAAACACAGACGGTATTTTATGTTCTAAGACCAATCATGCACATATGGATTTTTAATACTTCAAAATAATATGTGGATATATTAAAAAAATATGTGTAGCAAAAACAAAATATCAGAGTACTGCATTTATATTTAAGATTAGCATCACTTAAGATTAGTTTTATTTCTACTTAGTGGCACCTTGTTTCGCACAAAATATATTGTTAATTTATGGATGAGTGCAAATGCATTTTGAGTTTTTGAGTCACCCATTTAATTATTATAGATAGCATTACTAAACTATTATGGTGCTACACAATCTTTAACCATTTAGAGAATCATGCTTATTAGCAAACATTGTTTTAATTTATCAGAACGATATAATACAGATAAAAAATCCTAGTTGGTGAATATATGAATTTGTAATGGTTCTTTTGTAAATCAGCTAAGCTTTTGCTTATTCAGAACTCTGCCAGGAGTACCATGGACAGTGTTTTTACTGAATTTAATGTTTATGACCTCAAATATTTAAAAATGTGTTTTTAATTTAAGATTGGCAAAGGTGACTTCAGTGAGTTCATGGTACAATTAATGTGGTTTTTGTGCCAAACTTGCTGATTTTAATTTATACAAAATTAATTTCATTACCTTCATGACATTGTTTTGAGACTATGAAGGACAGTGAAATTAAGACTAGTAAATCAGGGAAAACATTAAAAAACATTTATGATATTATTATGGCTGATTTTTAATGTATATTCTTGAAAATGTGATTAGACATGAAGGAGCTAGTATGTTTGATTCACTATAGTAAGATACATTTAAAAAATATTTGCTTCTTTCCATTATTCAAATGTGCTTATTTTAGAGCATTTGGAAAATACAAACAGAAATAAAGGTAACAAATTACCCAGCGTTCTGCCATCTGAAGAAATGAGTTGCTTTTCAGGCTTTTTTTTTTTTTAACATTTTGTTTTATTTTGGAAAAAAGTTTGTGTGTATGTTTAGCTGTATCTGCTTATTAGTTGTTTGCATCTTTAGTACTGAATCGTGTTTCTTAACCAGCCATGCCTCTGTCAGGAATCTAGTTTTTAAAGTCACCTAAGTTATTCTGATAGTAATTGTAATACATCACATGTAGCGAACATATGTGATATATACCTGAGATTAGTGTAAATGCTTTGTGTATGTTATCTTTTTACGTTCTCCTGTGAGGTATGTCCTTTTGCTGTTCCCATTTCTGGATGAAGAATCCAAGGCACAGGGAGATTAAATAACTTGCTTAAGGGTATGCAAAACTAGTAAGCCACAGAGCAGTGATTGGAACCCAGATCCTCTGACTCTGGAACCTTCTCTTAAGCACTATGTTTGTAAAATCCAAAAATTTAAGGTCACTGCAATGAAACCAGTGTTTGGAAGTTTTATAGGAAAATAATTTCTAAGTAGAAAATTTAGGACATAATTTTCAGGAAGAACCACAGGCATAATGTAATAAAACATCTGTTCTGTTTTATTTGGATCATGTACTTATGTGCATATATATGTATTTCATACATAAATACATGATGTATTGATTTTCATCTAGACTTTTTAAAGCCCTATTATAATTTTATCATTGTGATAGTAGATTCTGTGTTTTGTAGCCAAGGTGACACATGCCATATTTTATTTTGTAACTATATACAAACCTTGTATCTTATATAGCAGCCAGAAATTGGAATATGAGTGAGGAGTTCAGTGAAGAAGTCTTGATAGCTTCACTGATTACTTTCTTAGGCCTATAGGAAAGAAAGGAGGTCAAGACCTACCCAAGATTCAGATGCCTTTTTGACAGCATTGGCTGTGATGCCGCATTTGTGGAGATCGTTGTGCCTGCCCATGCCATCTTGCCATCTCGCTTAGTCCCTGTCCTCTTACTGGGCGTCCTCTTGGTACTGCCCTGCCTGATTTTGCTCTGGATGTTGCCCTAGCCCTTCCCTGATCTGTTCTTAACAATTAAACAATAAACAAAATGTGTTTATTCTGTGACTCTTGGAGACTCTGGTTCTCCTTACTGCCATCACTGAGTTAATTTTGTGTCATAAAGTTTTATTTACACATTAACTAGCAATTTTTCCCCAGATAACATTTGAATTTTAACAATCTTTGAGAGGTTATTCTTTATTACTAACAGTTCCTCAACATCTATTGAACAAATACTTGCATTTCCAAATGAAAAGGGGGAATCTGAGACACAGCGGCCTGTTGTACCTTCTTACATCCTACAGCCTGTCTTCTCTGGTGATGAGCCTTTGTTTTTTCTTCTTGTAAGAAACAATGAATCTTGGCGAGTAGCCCTGGAGGAGGTTTCTAGTAGGAAGTTAGGAATATTTTTCTTTCATGAATCGTGGGCGCTCTGAATATTTGATTTTAAGAACCACATGTTAGCCTACCTGATTTTGTGATGAGAATAAACTAAGACTACTCACTCTGCTAGCGTTGTAAGATGCTTAGATGCAGGTAACTTCAGTTGCTCACCCATTATATTTTCCTTATTTGTATTGGTTTAATGTAGCATTTGCCTTTAGATTCTTGTGGCCAATATTCTTGCATAAAATATAATTTAACTTCAAAAACTTTTTTTTTAACCAAGTGGCACCCAACCATGAAGTGCTACCTGTTTATAATTTGTGTACCTGCTGAACAGTAGCTTCTGATAAATCAGTAATGTTAACATTTTATTAATGTAATGGCATCTTAGACATTTTATTTTAGTATGTAATTACAAATGCATGTGGATGGTATCACCAGCTTGATTTTTGAGAAACACTTCAGATTTTACATTAAATGTAATGGAAATTATTGTTTTCATGAACTGATGCCTATGAACAGCAAATGTTTCGGAAATAGTTATGTGCCTATTTCATGGGCCGAGAAACATGGGAAATTGTTTCTGTTGTTTACTTTTTTTTTTTTTCCAATAATGGCTTAGCCCTATTAAAATTATGGACATTTAAACATTTTTCTTCAGTTGTAGGGATTTATCTGAGGATAATGTACTTATTCATTCAGACTGGTGTTATTGAGAGCCTGTTAGGAGTCAGACTTTGTCAGAGATGAAGGAGTGAAGTAATCTGTGATCTCAAGGGAGGAAGTGAACAATTACCTAATGAGCTTGCTGTGCCTTAAGAAGAGGGAGCGGTAACTGGCACTGAGATCTGTGGCTTGAGGTTGACTCCTAGCCCTCCCACTCAGTACATGTGTTCCTTTCGGTCTCCATTTCCACGTTCACTCACTGAGTGGTCACCCACTATGTGTGGGTTTTGCTGAGCATGCGACACTTAATTGACACATGGTCTTTTTCTCAAAAAGCTCCCATTTCAGTATGGGAGATAAATTGCGGAAAAATGGCAATAGTATGGTAAATGTTGTTTGGGTGGTGGGAATCAGGTACATGTTTACAGACCAGAGTCTTCAGATGAGAAGGAATATTCTATGGGGAAGAGGGGACCGGCATTCCTGCAGCAGAGATGTATCCTCTTTGTACCCATTGTGTGTACACACTGTACTAGCACAGTGGTGCCACGCTGAGCAAGAGGAGCACTGCAGCTGCGGCAGAATCTCATTGTGGTGGAAGACAGGCATGGCAAGCAAGCAGAGTGTGTTCAGGGCAGTGAAGAGGGGAGATCTGGTAGGTAGCTCATGGGCGGTGGACCTTTCCAGGATTTGTCAAGTCAGGGAAGCTTAACTGAGTTCATTTTAGGAAGTGATGTTTATTCTGAATCCTGAAAAATTTGTAGGAAATAGCTGGGCAAAGGGGTAAGGCGTGAGACCTTATTTAAAAACATTCAATTTGGTTGAATCTGTGCACAGACGTGCGAATATGCAGGCCCATTTTGTGGCTTGCAGATTGTACTGTTCCTCATTATTCACTGTCCTCCTTGTAAGAGGATTATATGGCCTTTGCCCTTTTGACATCAAGTTTGACCATGTGACTTTCTTTGGCCAGTGACAGATACGGTTTCTGAGCAGAAGCTTGAAGTCCATTTCATGGTTCTGTCATTGCCTTTTTCTGTCATCCGTGCATTAGTGTGTCCCATACTGGGGCTCATTCTTGAACCATAGTACCAGAATGAAGATGACTAGATCAGAGCTCCAGCTACTCACAGAATGATATGTTATTGTGAGAAAGAAATACAGCTTTGTTGTAAGCTGCTAAGATCTTGGGGCCATGTGTTTTCATAGCATCATGTTGTGACTGAGAAGAGCACTATATGTGTGTCTGTGTGTACATGCAAGTATACATACTAGTTGGTTTGGGGCTGAGGAGCCAGTTGCCAGTTATGAAACCAAAGGTGTAAATCATGGTCAGTTCTTATGGGCCTTGTAAGCCAAGTTAAGAACATTCAAGATGAAAGAACTTGAGGAGGTTGACAGTTCAGATGGAGCTCTGGCAGCCAAGTCTGTGGAGTGAAGGGAGGGAAGTTAAAAACATTCGAGAAGAAAGAATGTGAGGAAGTTTGCAGTTCAGATGGACCTCCGTGGCAGCTGAGTCTGTGGAGTGAAGGGAGGGCACACTTGGAGGCAGGGCCTTCAGGCCATCCTGCGCTTGTGTCTGAGGTAAAGGCCTGAACTAAGGTAACAGGGAAGGAGAAAATGAAACTGAAGGAGGTAAACTGGAATTTGGAGACTGATGAGGAGAGAAAGGGAAACAGTCCAGGGAAACCCCAGTTTTTTGCTTGGCTACTTTGGGTAGGTGATGGTGTCATTAACCAGAATAAAAAATGTCAGTGGTAGATTAGATTTGAGTGGGGAAATAAAAAGTTCTCTTTGAGATATACCAAATTTGAGGTACTTGGATTTCCCAGAGGCATCCTACATAGGCACTTAGGAAGAGAGCCAGCGTATTCAGGGTGATTGTGGTAGGTAGCAGGTAGCCAAGGCATAGAGGAGACTACAAGGAAAAAGTTGTGTGAGGAGAGACAAGAACCTAGGACAGAAAGCCTGAGAACAAAATATCTTGTGGGCTGGGGAAGGGGAACTGGCTAAGTATACTGGAAGGGAATGGGCATAGAAGTCCAATACAGGAAAAAAAAATACTGTACAATGATGTCAGATCAGGAGAGGAAAGTTTAGAAAGTGTCACCTACTAAACTTTGTTTAGTCCTCCATGATCTTGCTTTAAAGTTTGTTAAATTGCATTTAATTTAATTTCTACTCTCTGATCTTGCTTCAAAGTTTTTTCGGTATCCTCTTAAATGCCCCCCTTCCTAGCATTCTGTAAAGATTCCTATTCTTTGATCATCTGTGATGTCCTTAATATATCAGTTAGAGTGTTTCAATTTATGTTGCTAATTTTTTTTTCTACTACTGGAAACATTTTTATAATTGTTACCTATTTTATTACTTCAAGAGCCCTCTGAATTCTCACCGATGCCTTTCTTCTTTTGAGATCCCATTCCTCTGGGACTTTGCAGCTGCCCTTTCATTCCTTCTCTCTTACTTCCCTTCCTCTCTGTCGTTTCTTTGTACCTTCCATTCACTCATCTTTGGGCTTTTCTCTTCTATTAAAAGGCACTCAAGTTTTGTTTTTTAATTAAAAAAAAAACTTTGCTAAAGTTTTGGAACTCTTCATGTTTTGTCTCATCATTCATTCAACAAACATTTCTACTCCAGCTTACTGCAAGAATTATCCCTTTCCCCCATCTGCTCCTGACTCATTTAACCCTTGCCTTTCTTGCTTCTATCTCAAAAACACCGCTAGAACTGCCTTTCTTGGTAGCCTTGATTTCCTGATTACCAAAACCGGTTGCCCACTGTGGGACCATAAAAGGCTTTATTTACCACCCTTTTTTTTTCTTGGTAATGATACTAGCCTCTTTCTGGAGCTATTCTTTCCTTATCTCCCTTAGTTGACTCCATTTTGCTCATCTCTCAGGACAGTGTGTATTGTAATGCTGGATTCTTGATGTTCTTCTACTCATTCTCTCAATTAAAAAATGCCCCATAATTAACTATGGGGCCACAATCCTGAGGTCAAGGAGGCACATTGATAATGACTCTAGCTGACATAGTATACTTAGCATTTATTGACTTCAAACTGTGTATGCTTATTTAGATATTTAAAAATTTGGCTGGCATTCCTGGGTCACAGGATCCTCTGCAAGATGGGTTGATGGAGGGCCTGATTTCATGGTAGCTGCGATTTACTGTGCTGTCTTCCTTCCTCTCCTCCACTAGAATGTATTATTTCACATACTTGGTTTCATCTCACTGTGTTGACATACTGCTTTCATCACAGAATCTGGACTGCATATTTCTAGGTGAAGTAATCTAGGTGATGGTTTGCCTATACTAAAATCCAGTACTGATTTCCAGTGTTAGATTGGCAGTCAATTGAGAATATTGCTCAGGAAATGCTGGCTGTTGCTGTTTTTCAAGTCCTCTGCCTTGGTGGTTGTCCTTAGCATCTCCAATACAGTTTTATAAAAACACATGAGCTTTTAGTCATTTGCTACTATCTGTAAATAAAGGTCTAGAAAACAAAACTAAAACTATGTTTGATTTTGGTGGCCAGTCTTGGAAGAGAGGGATTGAGGAAATACGATAGTTAATGAGTAGTGGCATAGGATAGGGGAGGAAAATAAATTGAATCCTGGAGATTCAGTAGGAATCAAGTGCACTTGGGTAGCTGACAAAGTTGGGATTTGACTTATTGCTCTGGTATTCTCTCTCAGATTAGCCTCTGTGAAAATATTATCCCCACATTGTAAACTTGATTGGTCTCTTTGCTTCTAGTTCATTCTATACTCAAATGTTACATTAATTTCCCCAATATTTCCTCACCTGGAGGACTCCAGACTGCTAAAATGCCCGTTTAGCAATTCCTGACCTCTTCTCCCTACAATATGAGAAGAAAAAGTTGCTGTAGGGAAATCTACTTAAAGTCAAGGATGTGACAGTATTCCTCACTGAATTAAGCACTAAGTATAAGAGAGCTGTTTTATTCCTAAGATTGACGAATGGGCATTAGTACATTGTTAATGCACTTAAAAGGGTGTTGCACTAAACTTGAGCTCTTTGAGGACAGAGACCAGGCTGTGTGGTCTTCCAGAGGAGGACACGATGTGCACAGTGGATAATTGAAGAATGCATGCACTAAGACATTAAGGTTGATCGGTAAGGACATAACTGTCATACATAAACTCAGCACAGTAAAATTTGAAGCCTTTTATTTAAAGCTTTAGAAGTCTGGCCCCTTGCTGGGCTTGTGTTGATTTCTTTAGAAATTGGATAACTTACAGCAAAAATTTATTCAATATAAGTAGTTCATTGCAGATATTCATGATTTGGTAGTATATTGTAAGAAATAATAGATTTATTCTGAGAATATGTTGCTACTTTTCACCTGGTACTATAATCTGCTCATATAATTAGAATCTTTTGTGTTAACATTTCAATATCTGACTAAAGGAGAAACACCTTCTTGGGATAGTTAAGCTGTTGCGGACTAATGTAAGCTTTTTCAGGTGGGCAGTAACTGGCCTGTTTTACTCAAAGGGAAACTTAAGTTTTATAGCAAGAGATATGGAGAGCTTGTATTTATTAAGATTTATGTGGATTTAGTTCATGTTTTTTGAATTGAGTCTGTAGGGTAAATCTGAAGGTCCCCTTTTCACCTCTGAATTCTAGCTATCCAGACATAGCCACCGTAAGGAATTTTTACAGTGTGTCTTTCCCAGTTTTGCTCTTGTAGACTCAAAAATGTGTGTGTGTGTGTGTGTGTGTGTGTGTGTGTGTGTGTGTGTGTGTGTTTTGAGATGAGATCTTGCTGTTTTGGCTGAGGCTGGTGTCTGAAATCCTGGGCTCAAGCAATCCTGCCTCCCAAATAGCTGGGATTACAGGAATGCACCATTGTAGCACAGCTGTATTTGAATTTTATTTTACAAAAATTGGATCGTAGGATATATACTTTTCTGCAACATGCTTTATTAAAGAAATTCTCCCATATTTATATAAAACAAAAGTATGTATAAATATAATTCTGTCTTTTTAGTAGCTGTATAATCCATGTAGTAATCATTTTCTTAACTATTAATGAACACTATTTCCACAATACACTGTTCCAGTAATGCTGCTACGAACATTTTTATACACATGTCTTTCTATACTTGCGTATTTCCATAAAATAGATTCCTATGAGTGGAATTTGAGTCAAAGGCTATACTTACTGAAAATATTGATAGACTACCAAGTTATTATTCAAAAGGCAGGGGGCCCTCCAGTTTATGCTGCCACTGTTGTGACTATGACCCTTTACCTAACACTGCATATTATGAATTAAACTTTTCAGTCTGACAGGTAAAAAGCAATGTGTCATTGGTTTTAAAATTTGTAATTCCTTATTCATTGTTGAGATTGAACATCCTTTTCTCTTTTATTTTTTTGAGACAGGGTCTCTACTCTGTCACTCAGGCTGAAGTGCAGTGGCGTCATCATAGCTCACTGTAGCCTCGACCTCCCAGGCTCAAATGATTCTCATGTCTCAGCCTCCTGAGTAGCTGGGGCTACAGGCATGTGCCACCATGCCCAGCTAATTTTTAAGAAATTTGTATAAAGATGTGGTCTCACTATGTTGCCCACACTGGTCTTGAACTCTTGGGCTCAAACGGTCTGCCTGCCTCGGGCCTCCCAAAATGCTGAGATTACAGGCATGAGCCACTGCACTTAGCAGGGCGTCTTTCATGAATGTTTCTTGCCATCTTTGTTTTCTTTCTATGCGAAGTGCTTGTTTTTCTGTCAAGAAATTTGTTTTATTCTCGTCAATTTTTATGGAAAATCCTTTTTAAATAAACATTTTGATGTTTTACTGTGTTTATAAGTAGTTTTTCCTACTCAGTCATTTTGGTCTTCTAATTTTATGGTATTTTTGCTGTTAAATGAATATTTCTTTTTTCTTTTCTTGCTTTTCTTAGACAGAGTTTTGCTCTTGTTGCTCAGGGTGGAGTGCAATGGCGTGATCTCGGCACACTGGCACCTCCGCCTCCCAGGTTCAAGCGATTCTCCTGCCTCAGTCTCCCTAGTAGCTGGGATTACAGGCAGATGGTATTTTTAGTAGAGACAGGGTTTCGCCATGTTGGTCAGGCTGCTTTCCAACTCCTGACCTCAGGTGATCCGTCTGCCTCGGCTTCCCAAAAGTGCTGGGATTACAGGCGTGAGCCACCACGCCTGGCCTAAATGAATATTTCTTAATGCTTTGTTTTCTTATTTTTAGGGGACTTGAAATTTAACTAAAAAGACTGAGTGAGCACTTATTTTTTAAAACCCAAAATATCTTAGTGTATTATTCTGTTTTTACACTAGTATAAAGAACTACCCAAGACTGGGTAATTTATAAAGGAAAGAAGTTTAGTTGACTCACAGTTCCACATGGCTGGGGAGACCTCAGGAAACTTAACAATCATGACGGAAGACAAAGGAGAAGCAGGCACCTTCTTCACAAGGTGGCAGGAGAGAAGTGAGTGCAAGCAGGGGAAATGCCAGATGCTTATAAAACCGTCAGATCTCCACTCACTGTCACAAGAACAGCATGGGGGAAACTGCCTCCATGATCCAATCACTTCCCTCCCTTGACATATGGGGATTATGATTCGAGATGAGATTTGGGTGGGGACACACAGCCAAACCGTGTCACTTGAGTTACAGCTGATAGCTTGGACCCCATTCCTTTTACATTTAGTAGGTACCAGTTTATCAGCGCTTGGGCAGTCTTTTTTTTCCTTAAATGAGGTTCAAATCTATTAAACTATCACTGGACTGCATGGTATCAGAAGAAGCCTTGGATGTAGGTTTGTTAATGAGATCTTTAAATGTTGACTGGTTTAGATGTTTTAAGTCCCTAATTTTTAATATGACTACAAAAATACTAAAATAATTTTACTTCAGTGACATTGAGAAGATTCTCAAAATGAACTGTAGGGGTGTTTTTTTCTGTTTTGGGGATAAATGAACATAAACAAAACTCCCCGAAAACCAGTGCGTGAATTTTTAAAAGTTCAAAAATAAGCCATGAGCTTTGTAGAAATTAGCCTTACCAATAGTTGTAAATAGTTAAGTTTGTCTGATTACTTAAAACTTCTCATTAACTTTTTATTTGTTGTGATGTATATTTATGAAATGGCTTTTTTTTTCAGTTTATTTCCACAAACATCACAGTAAAGAAAATAATTGAAGATTGAAAAAAGTATATTAAAAAAAAAACCAAGTTTTTTTTTTTCTGATGTATCTTAGAGAATCTTCTATGCGATTTGGGGGAGGAGTATAGGATGTCTAGGAAATGGCATTTTCAGGGGAGTTAATCTATTAGAAAAATCATAATTAAAACTCTGAGTTAGCAGAAATCAAATATTGTTTAATATAATTCGTCAACTGAATCTGCGTTGACATTCAATAATTGTATTATTGTTTTGCCAGTTTAGTTATTTGATTGATGCAAACCTGTCATCTATACAATAAAAAAAAAATGAGGTATGTCTATACTCTGTCAGTTTAAGTTGTTTAATTTTAAAGATGAAAGTTAAGTTTTAGAACCCTTTTCATTTGCTTTTTTACCTTAAGTGGGAGCAGCTTTTAACTTCACGAAAACCACTCTCCTCAAAGTCATTAAAGACTTTCATGCTGCCAAATCCAGTCGTTTCTTTATCTTCTGATGCAGCAGCAGTTGATCACATCTTCCATCAAATTCTTCCTTCACTTGGTCTTCAGGACTGGCCTGTTGCCCTGACCTCAGGGTCTGATCCGAATACACACTCTTTTCTCCACTTATTCCCTAGGTGAAATATTTCATTTTTGTGGTTTTAAGTGCTAATATATTCCAAATTTACATCTCTAAGTTTGGCCCTTGTTCTGAACTTCAGCCCCATATAGCCAGTCCCTCATTGGATATCTTTACTTAGGTGCACTCTTGGCATCTCAAAGTGAGCCTGTCCAAAACTAAACTCTGATTTCCCACCACCGCACTCTCATCAGCACTGCACTCTCATCTGCTTCTTCTTCAGCCCTCTCCTAAGTCTTAGTGAACAGCTGCTTACTTTACCAGTTGCTCATGTCCACAGCCTGGCATTCTTCTGGATTCCTTTCTTCCTCTCAGACCATGATCACATCTAATCTTAGCAGCAGATTCTGTCAGCTCTACTTTCAAAATATTTTTATAATTTAACCACTTCTCACCATCTTTGCTTCTTACTACTGAATTAATCCAGGCTAACTTCATATCTCCCACCTGGGTTGTTCCAGTAACCTCTTAACTTAGTCTTAATTTATTTCCGTTGTCTGCCTTTGCCCCCTTACAGTCTGTTTCCTACACAGACATACACTTCTAAACCTGAAGTTAAATAATGTAATGTTTCTATTCAGACTCCCCAGTTTTTTTTTTTTTTTTTTTTTTTTTTTGAGAAGGAGTCTCGCTCTTTCACCCAGGCTGGAGTGCAGTGGCGCGATCTCGGCTCACTGCAGGCCCCGCACCCCGGGGTTCACGCCATTCTCCTGCCTCAGCCTCTCGTGTAGCTGGGACTACAGGCGCCCGCCACCTCGCCCGGCTAATTTTTTGTATTTTTAGTAGAGACGGGGTTTCACCGTGTTAGCCAGGATGGTCTCGATCTCCTGACCTCGTGATCCGCCCGCCTCGGCCTCCCAAAGTGCTGGGATTACAGGCATGAGCCACTGTGCCCGGCCAGACTCCCCAGTTTTTTTTTAATCACTCAAAGTGTACATTGACCTACAAACCTTACTCCTAATACCTTTTTTTTGCTTTCTTGTTCTGCTATAGCCACAAGGGGTCTCCTTGCTATTTGTCAGTTATGCCAACCAGGATTCTGCCTGGGGTCTTAGTACTTGTTCCCTGGGCTTAGAATGTTGTTTCCTTACAATTAGGCTTTGCTCAAGTATCCCAGAAGTCTTTGTTGATTTACCCTATGTGAAACTGTGGGGGCAGCACTTTGGTGAAACAGGAGCTCCTCCCTAAATGGCAAGCTTTTTGAAGACCTTGGCTTGAGTTTATTCGTAACTATCATGGTCACATTTCTTTGACAACATGTTCCATGCCTAGCAGTGATTCAGGCATTACAACCAGTCTCTTATTTCATTTGATTCCCACATCAGCAAAGGATATATTACTATTATTTATATTTCTTTTAGTTAAATAGCATCCAGAAAGTTTAAGGAATTAAGAGTTACAGACATAGCGAAAGGGTTTTCTTTCTCCGTTTCTGCCTCCCCCAAGAAAACTACTGACGTGAAACTTCATATGAGTAGATATCGTTTATTTAACAGCTTTGCAGTATTCTGTTGTCCAAATAAATCGTATTCTATCTCTATCCCTATCCAGAGATTAATAAATTGTGTATACTTTTCCGCAGTTACAAATGTGGATTTAATGAACACTCTTGTCCGTGTTTTCTTCTGTACTGATGTAAAATTTTTGGGATGAATACCTAGAAGTGGAATATTTACATTCAGATTTTTTAGGTCCTGCAAAATTGATCATTGAAATGGTTCTACCAATTTATATTCTAAATTTCAGTTTTCACCCTCCTCAGTATATTCAGATTTGTTGATGTGCTGTAAAGTATTTGAAATGATAATTTCAATTTGTTACCCTGACTTCTGTAAGTGAGCATGTTTTCATATGTTTGTCTAGCCTTTACTTCCCTTTAATTGGATTTCTCTTTTTTACAGACTCAGCTGTGTATTAAACAGAATGTTCATTTTGTATTCTTTATTGTATAGTACAATGGTTACTGATTGTTTAGTCTGCCATATTGCTGTGGGTGTATTCCACCCTTATTTTTATACAGCAGGATGAGACGCAGTGCCGCATTGTGGTTGAAAGTGACTTGTTTCAAAATTGCCAGAGTATGAGTTCTGGCCCACTGGTATTAGCTCTGTGAACATGGTCAACTTACTTGATCTTTCTTAGGCCCCATTTCTTCATCTGTAAGACAGGAACAGTAATAATACCTACCTTATGGGGTTGTTGTGAAAATTGGAGTAGATAACGCATAAAAAGTACTTAGCACAATGTTTAGCATAAGGCAGGCATTTATACTGTTGTTATTTGTAGTGCACTGTCATCATTACTATTTGTGTTTTTTTTTCTTTCCCTTGATTTTATATGTTTATCTTTATATCATGTAATGTAATTTGTGGGGGCGGAGAGATTTCCAGCAACATGTTTAGGTTTAGTATTGTATGTTCTAGGTTGACTGCATTTTTGTTTGTTGCCGTTTCTTATTTTGTGTTCAATTGTAGCTAGAAATGATAGTATCTTCTTCAAAAGTATCCTTGTATGAGATTTCTTGAACAGTGTAACGTTTTAAAAACTGAATCAGTGATTTTGAGGTTTTTGTTTCATGAAACTTTACACATCTTACCATATTCTTATCATATTCTGTATCCTTGTCTTTGAGTTCATGCCTATTGTGTATTCCATTACTTACCTAAAGAATTTGTTCCAGAATGTACTTTTTAGAAATCTATATGTGTATGTGTTAGCCTAGGATATTTATTTAACAGTATAGAAGATTCTCAAAAACAGGAGTTGAGAATATTATTCTAGCGAACAGAGTGTTTCCATAACATTAAATTAGAATCTACTTCACTGATTGGTTCTTTTCACCATAATTCTGTTTTGCAAGGAGAATTAATTAAGAAAACTTAATTGAACAGTGAGCTAGTTTCATTAGTGTCACTTTTCCTGTGGAGGTTCTAGGTTCCTTTTGTAAGTTACTACTGATAAGAATCCTCCTAAACAGCCTGACCTCCTTTCAGAAGTCCCTGTGCTGATTTACACAGCTTACCTTTTTGTTTTTCTCATGCCTGGTACTAAGTGACATTCCAATCTGCTGTAGTCATTTGGTAATGCAAAGAGTGAAACTGGAAGGGTAGGCAGGAGGTACCGGTTGGCACCAAATATGCAGTTCAAGATCGCTCATGATACCAGGGAGAGAATGTCAAATACTTGAACCAGAACAATATATTGTTTTAGTTTGTAAAATTCCAGTTATAAGGCAGTAATAGTCATGTTACTCTCTACCTCAAAATTATTTTGTTTCTCATTTGTTCTTTTCACCTCTGTCCCAACCCTCTCTCATGGATGTATTTTGTGTGAAATGTGAAAGGTCTT